>NC_054477.1:141451253-142076253 GCF_017639515.1 Carcharodon carcharias
ATTATATCTCAGAGCGATGCAGAGATAACAACCAGTTATATGTGTGTAACAGGATTTTTTTTCAAAGTGCTTTGAAATGTCAGCTCCATGCCTACAGATCTGCTTCCCAGCAATGTCTCCAGTTTGTTTATCTTTCTGAATCCACTCCCAGGCTTAACTAATCAAGCACAGTTGAGCATCAATGGTAAGCAGACTCACAATCAAACGAAGGATAATTGAGTGCTATAGTTACCATTCTATGATTTTATCTTAACCTCTTGGCTGTGTCATGTAAATTACTGACACATGTTTGCCATTCCAAATATGTGCCTGATTCCTGGGTCAAATTGCTAACACCATAATTGCAAAAATGCATTTTGTTTCATTTAATGCTTGATAACCATGGGAGAACAGATATTAAGATTGATTTTCCTCTGCTGTACATTGCAAACTAAAAACAGGGCAGAGCACGTGGCACCACATCTGTGCCTCTTTATATTACACAGGGACCTTGGTGGTCATGTGGTGGGAGGAGATGTGTTTGCACCAATAGATGCAAGCTTTGAATAGCAACATAGTGAAGTAGAAATGATGTTACCACTTACTGGTTGCCCAAATATAGGGCATCTTCTGCTAGCAAACATGTGTGAAACCCTGCTCAAAACCTCTGATCTGAATAGAGCCTAGTTATAAATATGTGGCAACCCAAAAAATATTTTGCTTCTCTTCCATCAGGCCAGATGAGGAGGTGGAGTTCTTCTGGCCGCTTTGTTGGAGAGCAGCCTGACAGCCCCAAAGCCTGTGGTCATTTCCACTACTGACCTATAACAGCAATTAACTTTCCTCCCAAACTTCAAGGCACAAAGCCCTTATTAGAGGTAGGCCAATACTGTAAGAATGTTGGGCCTAGGATACTGAACTGAACTGAGAAATATAGGTTTAACAAAGATCAGGCTTGTGGCTCCCGATGTACCGGTGGGGGAGGGTAGAAAAGTTGGCTCTATTTTAATTTGCTCTGTTGGCTAATAGGATGGATTAACTGATCATCCAATATTTCTAAACAGGTAATATAATAAGCAATTAGCAGCAAAGTTGCCTTGCCTTTACTATTACAACTCACTTGTCTTGCATTATAATTGACTTGCTGTGTAGAACAGCTTGTAATTATCTACAAATGTCAATGGTGCCAGAAAGTTTGCTTTGGCCTGTTATGTTCCTGCAGTACCTCTGTCTAAGTTTTATTCTCCTGAGCAACCAGGCATCCCTTAGAGTAGCTTCATCTGAACGTTGTACCGTTGTATCTCAGTCCCTTTATTACATAGGCAGCTACCTGGTAAACTACTCCCAACTGATAATAATAGCTCTCAGGGCATGGGCCATGCTGGCAAGACTGCTTTTGTTCTCATTCCCTGGTTGGGTAAGTAATTGATTGCTTGACTTTAACTGCTGAAATACTGACTAGGCCAGTCTTGGCCTAAATAGCTAAGTGGTTATGGTACTGGCCTTGTAATCCCAAGATCAAAAGTTCAAATCTCACAATGGCAAACTATGAAACAATGTAACTTCATCTGAATAGGAACAGATGGAAACATGTTTGTACTCGAAAGAGTTACTGACTAGGCCAGTCCAGAGGATATTGCTAAACTGGAGTCACATGTATTCTGCCTTCCCTGAAGGATATTATGAAAGCAAGTTGGGTTTTTACAACAATTTAGCAGCTTTCATTCTTCCTGCTGTTAGATCACAGATTACCAGATTCATTAAATTCATTATAGGATTATGAAGGGTTGCCAGTTATAGTTGGATCAATTCCTGAAGGCTCCATAATATGACCTCCCACTTCACTCATCCTATGCAATCATATAAAGCCTTTTACCCCACCTCCAATATTTTTATAACTCATAAGATGCTCAAAGAACATGACAAAGTGCATTTTTATTTTAATACCCCTATGATTTTTCTCCCAGTGGCTTGAGGCCGTGACTAGAAGATTAAGCTTTAATTCCCGAGGACTCTAGGATAATCCTGCAGGATTTGCCTAAGCACACTGGGGTGAAATTGGTTGTGGTGATAACAAATCAGAACCATCTGAAGAGGCTCTGTGCTCTGAACCTCATTCTTTCTGCAGGTCCAAACCTCACTGCTATGTAATGTTGTGGAAAGTGAAACACCACCCCCCACCCCCCCGATTGTTCTGGACGCCCTGACTGGTGTGTACCGAAGGCTCCCTCCAGGTGTATCTATGCAGCTGAAGTGCATCCTTAGCATGCTGATGGCCTGCTCAATAACATCAATGTATTGATCCTGTGCCACTTTGGGTTCCTCGAGGGTGTCATCAGCTATGTTTTAAGTGGATATCTGTTGTTTTTGAATAGCCACCTGCTTTGAGGCATGAAGTTGGTTGGGAGGGTGGACTGCTGCAGGGCAACAGCCTAATGGCAGCTGCCTGGAAACCTTGTGCACATCTGCACATAAATTCTTTTGTGTTTGTATACCAGTTGCACATTGATGGACTTGAAACAATTGTGGTCAACAAACATTCCTGGGTGATCATGTTCCAGTTTATCATGAACTTTCAGACAATAATTTAAAATTTTGAACAAAAACAAATTGTTAAAATGGCCACTGCAAACCCAGTGACTTCTGGCAGTGTTAGATCCAGACAGATACATAATTACATATGGACATTTATAGTCATCCAGGAAATTCACACATCCCTTTGCTTAAGGATGGAACATCAACAAAAGGACTATAACATTCCAGCCAACTCATCTTTCTAACTAATCATGGTGAAAAGACACATTGAAACTCTCTGGGCATCAGACGAATGTGAAGGGGTCCCCATCGACCACCCATTGTTTTAAGATGGTCCTTCACCTAAACCCAGGCTGGGTAAATTTCAAAGTATCAAATGACAAACACAGGATGTTTATCGACTTGACAGCCCACCTTATTTGGGAAAGGATTTTGGACTTGTAACAGGTCACATGGGTGAGTCAGCAATATTTGTTACCAGCTTTTAAAACAGCAAGACTCAGCTGTACAGAGACAGTGAAGCCATTAGAAAGCCCTGAACCAAGTGCAAGTCAACTACACAGCCAAGATAACAAACAGCAATACCTTGAACGTAAGAGAAGGACTCTCCCCAACCTGTTCCAACTTTGAGTTCACCTGAAAACTAAGCTCCTGGAATTTAAACTACAAGAAGCCTTTTAGTTAACTGAGAATCCTTTGTTTACAAGACCTTAACTTCAACTAAAAGCACCAACTCATCAAAGAAGCTACAGGCCTGTCAGGAAAGGGAGTCTGAAACAATTGTAATTGCATTGTTTTTTTCTTAATATGTATGTAATATTTATGCGGGTGATAGTGTGTGTGAGAGACATTGCACCCATGTATATAGCTGTTATATATGTGCAGTCAATGATTCCCCATGCCTGTGGAAAGCCAGTCAAAGCTGCAAAACCGAGAGCCCACTCATTCTGACTAGTATCATCACAGGAAAACTGTACAGTATTGGTGGCCTTGACAAAGAAGTAATTAGGCACCTATGTATTTTATTGTGCATTTGCGGTCTACTGACTGCATGATCTTACAAATGCCTCTGCTAGAGCACAGGAGGATCCAATGGCAAAGAAGTTGTAGAAGGTTGTGACTGCAGCCATTGGTAAATTGGCATGGCCACCAGGTTCACTTGGCAATAGGTTTTATTCCAGCAGGTTGCAAATGTATGCCACCACCTAATGTGTCACCTGAGTTTCCTGAATCACCAGTGTTCCGATGTGTCGCAGAAGCTTATTCTCTGTCCAGTTTTCTGGGTGTGAGTTGTACCTCTCTGCTCAATCTCTCTCACCTGTGGAGCTGCAGGTCTCTGAGATGCAAGTTGTCATTGTTTCTGCTGCTCCTGTTTTTGCTGGGATTGATCCTGCTGCTGGTGGTGTTGGTCTGAGGTCCAAAGTAACAACCACAGTACAATATTACAGGAAAGATGTGGAAGGTACAGAGGAGTTTTATGATATGCTAGTAATGGAGAATTTCAGCTCTGAGGAAAGTTTGCATAGGCTGGATACATTTTGACCAGTTTCATTTAACATGGCTATGACTGTACAGTTCAATTATAATGGCAAAGTGAATCTCGAGAAGGGCAAACTGTACTTTTTTGTACTGTGTGGTATGTCAGGAAGGGAGGCTCTCACTTTCTTAAGGGAGAAAATACATTCAACTTTGAAAATATGAAGAAGGCAGCTGGGTAACAATGGAGACATCTGGAACATTCATGAGTATTTCAAGTAATGATCCCTTAGGCCCATTGAAATATTAGATCCAGCCAACTGTCAGAATCTTCTCTATTCCCTCAAAATATATTCTCTCCCCGCCGCAATTAACGAATATACTCCAATTGTCAAGCTAACCATTCATTTCACCTACAGTTTGCTTCTACATGCTTTCTGGCTCCTGTGATGTTATTGGCGGGGGACGAGGGGGTTAGTGGGTGTGGGTAGGGGGAGACAAATGATACAGAGGTGTTGTCATCCAGTCAGCAATGTTATCCATGTTCACTACATGCTTCCCTCACTATTTGCTCTGTCTCTACAATATTACCGATCTGTGGGATAGCAGGTCCATGGAGAGCACATAGCTGAATGAAGGCTCTGTCCAAGCAATCTCTGCACCTGCACAAGAAAGAAGAGATGAGTGAAGTAGCATGATTATCCTGGACAGATGCTATTCTAGGAGTTACAGTAATAGGAAAATTTACTACAGGTGATCCTCAAATAACCATAGATTCCTTGGTGAACTGTACAATTTGGAAAACCCCACTTGTATTAATTGTGCCCTTTACAATAGCCACTATTTATTGAAAGTTTCAAAGCAACCTGTGCAAATCCTCCAGTGAAACATCAAACAGAGTAAGCATATTTCTTTTAAGCTTGGGCCTTTTGGATCCACATTTCTACCCCTTCACCAGAGAACTGGACCTCAAAATAGTCAGGGTGGAACAAATTGGGCACAGGGAATGATCATTGTATTAAGACATCAGACGACTAAAGGAAGTTTTCAATGTCAGGCAGCTATGGTAGCAGCAGTGGACATCAGATATAACCCCATAGGAGAGAGGAGGAAGATGGACGTCTGGGGTGAGGGGCAAAGGGGGAGGGAGGGGAAGTGATTGGTAGAGGGAGGGAATAGAGATTAGTTGACGTAGTTGGAGCTAGCAATAATCATCAACATTGTACAACATATGGGGAAAGCATGTTCTTTACCTCCCCGGATCCCAGCTCCACATTCAGTTAATTATATTTTTAAAAATCTTCATTTTAGGGAGGTAGCCTCCCATCATCATTTTAAGGAAAACTGGATGTAGATCTCATTTCAGCTGCATTCAGGACAGGCTGATTTACCATCCGCATTTATATTACCTGTTTCAGGCATGGACATGGGATACCACTTTTTCTGTCTTTTATGAATATAACCAGTGAACCATTTCTGGTGAATAATGAGCATGCACAACAAACCAATTATATTGAATGGTTAGCTGTCTGTTTTGCACCTGTCAAACTGGGGCAGTGCAACAGAACTATTAGGTCACAATTGTATTTCCTCCTTTATCACCATTATCTGCTTCTGCTCAATTGGCTTTGTATATTATCCAGTCATTTTCCCTCAAAGTGACTACAAATATCCTGCTGGGTGGATATTGCTTAGTAAGAGATTGGGCAGTGCAAGAATCAGTGATTGTACATCTTCAGGGGTGCTTTGCACAACAATTATCCTAGATCTGAATTCCAGGTCATCTGACAGAACTGAGGAAAGAACAGGAATTGTAAGGGCATTTAAGGCCATTTTATACACAATGATAGGGTAGGAATTGATGAGTGAGACAGTTCCTAAAGGAGAGACTTGTGAAAAAGGATAGGCAATAGCTGCTGCACACACACAACTGGGACCAATCTCTTGCTTCCCCAGTCCCTGCTTTGTTCAGAAAGCCTCTCCAAATGGTATCTTATGTTGTTGCTTCAAACATGTGAGAGAATAGAGATTGGATTCCACTTATGTATTTTCACTCCTCTTGTTATCACATTTTATTTCTGTAAGAAGAATTGGAGAGGTAATATTAGACATTCATTAAGGAGCATATAGTCTTCCATATAGGCTACTTCTTAAAAGTAACTTGTATTTATAAAACACTTTTCAAAGCCTCAGGGTGTCTCAAAGTGTGTTATAGTCAATCAAGTAATTTTAACTATATTCACTATACCCCCTGACCTTCTCCTCTCTGATGCTGAACGTTCAGTGCTTAGCAAAGGACTTAGTTTTATACCCTTACGCCCTCATCTCAATGAATTTCGGGCTCGGCACGATGCTGAACTCTTCTTCCGCCGTCTTCGTCTCCGGGCTCACTTCTTTGGGCAGGAGTCCTCTCCCCATTCAACGGATCCTTTTACCCACCTCCAATATTCTCCCTCCACCTGGATCCCTCCCTCTGGATTCTTACCTTCTCTTGATCTTTTCATTGAGAACTGTCGGCGCGACATTAGTCGTCTCAATTTCTCTGCTCCTCTCACCCATTCTAATCTCTCTCTCTCTGAACTTACAGAACTCCGTTCTCTCAGGACCAACCCTAACATTGTCATCAAACCCGCTGACAAGGGTGGTGCTGTTGTTGTCTGGCGCACTGACCTCTACCTCGCGGAGGCTGAGCTTCAACTCGCAGACACTTCCTCTTACCTCTCCCTGGACCATGACCCCACCACTGAACATCAAGCCATTGTTTCCAGGACTGTCACTGACCTCATCTCCTCTGGAGATCTTCCTCCCACAGCTTCCAACCTGATAGTCGCCCAACCTTGGACGGCCCGCTTCTACCTCCTACCGAAAATCCACAAACAGAACTGTCCCGGTAGACCGATCGTGTCAGCTTGCTCCTGCCCCACTGAACTCATTTCTCGCTATCTTGACTCCCTTCTCTCTCCCCTTGTCCAGTCCCTTCCCACCTACATCCGTGATTCCTCTGACACCTTACGTCACACCAACAATTTCCAGTTCCCTGGCCCCAACCGCTTCCTCTTCACCATGGACGTCCAATCCCTCTACACCTTCATCCCTCACCAGGATGGTCTGAGGGCCCTTAGCTTCTTCCTTGAACAGAGGCCCAAACAATCCCCATCCACCACTACTCTCCTCCGTCTGGCTGAACCTGTTCTCACACTGAACAATTTCTCCTTCAACTCCTCTCACTTCCTCCACATAAAAGGTGTGGCTATGGGCACCTGCATGGGCCCCAGCTATGCCTGTCTCTTTATGGGGTATGTGGAACATTCCTTGTTCCAGTCCTACTCCGGCCCCCTTCCACAACTCTTTCTCCAGTACATCGATGATTACTTCGGTGCTGCTTCATGCTCTCGTCAGGACTTGGAAAAATTTATTAATTTTGCTTCCAATCTCCACCCCTCCATCATTTTCACGTGGTCCATGTCTGACACTTTCCTTCCCTTCCTTGACCTCTCTGTCTCAATCTCTGGTGATAGACTGTTCACCAACATCCATTACAAGCCTACCGACTCCTACAGCTACCTCGACTACAGCTCCTCACACCCAGCTTCCTGTAAGGACTCCATCCCATTCTCTCAGTTCCTTCGCCTCCGTTGCATCTGTTCCAATGATGCTACCTTCAAAAACAGTTCCTCTGACATGTCCTCCTTCTTCCTTAACCGAGGTTTTCCACCCACGGTCGTTGACAGGGCCCTTCACTGTGTCCGGCCCATCTCCCGCACATCCGCCCTCACGCCTTCTCCCTCCCAGAAACATGATAAGGTCCCCCTTGTCCTCACTTATCATCCCACCAGCCTCCGCATTCAAAGGATCATGCTCCACCATTTCTGCCACCACCAAACACATCTTCCCTTCAACCCCCTGCCGGCATTCTGTAGGGATCGTTCCCTCCGGGACACCCTGGTCCACTCCTCTATCTCCCCCTACTCCTCAACCCCCACCTATGGCACCTCCCCATGCCCACGCAAAATATGTAACACCTGCCCCTTCACTTCCTCTCTCCTCACCGTCCAAGGGCCCAAACACTCCTTTCAAGTGAAGCAGCATTTCACTTGCATTTCCCTCAACTTAGTCTACTGCATTCGTTGCTCCCAATGTGGTCTCCTCTACATTGGAGAGACCAAATGTAAACTGGGCGACCGCTTTGCAGAACACCTGCGGTCTGTCTGCAAGAATGACCCAAACCTCCCTGTCGCCTGCCATTTTAAAACTCCAGCCTGCTCTCTTGCCCACATGTCTGTCCTTGGCTTGCTGCATTGTTCCAGTGAAGCCCAATGCAAACTGAAGGAACAATACCTCATCTTCCGACTAGGCACTTTACAGCCTTCCGGACTGAATATTGAATTCAACAACTTTAGGTCTTGAACTCCATCCACCATCCCCACCCACTTTCTGTTTCTCCCCCCTTCCTTTTGTTTTTTCCAATAATTTATATAGATTTTTCTTTTCCCACCTATTTCCCTTATTTTTAAATCTTTTATGCCCCCCACCCCCACTAGAGCTATACCTTGAGTGCCCTACCATCCATTCTTAATTAGCACATTCGTTTAGATAATATCACCAAGTTCAACACCTCTGTGTTCTTTTGTTCTTTTGTCTGTGACATCTTTTGATGATCTGCTCCTATCACTGCTTGCTTGTCACTACAACCACACCCCCCCCTCCACTTCTCTCCCCCCACCCAACCCCCCCACACCGCCCCCCCCCCCCATCCTTAAACCAGCTTATATTTCACCCCTCTCCTTGGATTCACCTAGTTCTGTTGAAGGGTCATGAGGACTTAAAACATCAACTCTTTTCTTCTCCGCCAATGCTGCCAGACCTGCTGAGTTTTTCCAGGTAATTCTGCTTTTGTTCAAGTAATTTTGATGTGTAATCACTGCAGTAATATAGGAAATATGACAGCCAATATGCTCATGGCAAAGTCCCACAAATATTAATGTGATCATGGCCTTCTTTTAGTGATTTTGATGGAGATGATATCTTAAGTTACTGGGGAGAACTGCTCTTCTTTGAAATATTGTGCCCTGGAATCTTGGGACCTGTGAGAGAAGATTGGGACTCAGTTTAACTTCTCTGCCAAAAGACAGCACTGCTGAAGTCCCCCAGGACTGCAATGAAGTGCCAGCCTAGTTTTTATCCTCACGTCTATGGATTAGGACTTGAACCTTCTACCACTGAGCAGCATTCCCTTATGGGCAAGCCTGAGAAGTTTTCAAGGCATTGAGGAGGGGATAAGCTGTTCAAATATTCATAGTTCAAATATTTAGAGATATGAATGGGTCTTCCTACCTTAACCCACATGTTTGAAATAATTGATTTTTTTTCAGCACTGCAGGCAGTTCCTTAGGTTAAATGCAGTTTGCAGGCGACATGGTTAACAAACTCCAAATAAGTCTCTTTTTCCCAGCTCACCATGGAACACAATACCCACTGATGTTAAATGAGATGTCTTTCCTCTCTCAATTTTGTTTCCGCAATATCTCTACCATCCATCAGAAAAGGGAAGCACCCTGCTGCTCCTTTGAAAAATGTGAGATGTTCCTCTGCTGGACAAATTAGAACCTTAGTTTGAAAATACTCAATTGTAGCACAGCTGGAAACTTGGGCTCAATCTTTAGAACCATAAAACAATGCAACAGTATAGATTCAAGGTTATTTTCTGCACCAGATTCTTCCATGATGGCCACAATACACAGCTGCTTAATTTATATAAATGGTTAGCCATAAAATAATGATTGTCTAGATTGTGCCAAATACGTAATTACAATGTTATTCTGACATCTGGTCCAGACAAAAAATTGCATTTTTTTTTCGAATCTGTATTTTGCAGCATATACAAAAATGGCACAAAACTACAGAAAAATCAGTGTGTTAGCAAAAATAAACCTGAGGGATACTCCGGGCTGTGAGATATAAAAAGCTGTCATGAATTTCCTGGCCATGAAATCAAATCCATTGATCTAAATGCTCAGTTGTATGAGATAAAATATCTTGGCACCTAATGTAGAAAAGAAATAAAAGTCACATTCTCTGCAGTAGCCATGAAACCTTGAAGCATTATAATAATAGATCTGGTGCTGAGATCCCAATTTTTTTACTCAAAACACATTTGGGTCCCATTAGTATCTTATCCAGAAATGTATAAAGTAGTAGAGATGGTATGGTGATAATTAAAAAAAAACAGATGAAAGAACATAACATAGTAGTCAAATAGCAGAGTATAGATTATGAATAAATGGTGATTAATATTTGCATTTAACAAATTTCAAGCTTTACCAGCAGGGCAGAAAGACAATGCTTGCACTCCGCAGCTAAGGATGACATCCGGAAAGTCAACAACAGATCAAGTAAAATTTCCATCGCCAAATGCTGAGTAAGAGTTAAATGAAAACAAGTGAAGTCAACCTGACAATAAATTTCAGTACTACCCCAATCATTCCCCTCACATTAGATGTTTTACATGGGATATACAGTTCAGAAATAGGCCATTTGGTTCAACTAGTGCATGCATGTATTTATGCTCCACTCGATCCACTTCTTGTCTTTCCTCATCCAACTTGATTAGTATAACTCTCTATTCCCTTCTCCTTCATACGTTTATCTAACACCTCCTTAACTGGATCAACACTGTTTGACTCAACCATTCCCTGTAGTGGCAAGTTCCATGTTCTCATCTTTCTTTGGTTAAAGATGTTCCTTCTGGATTTCCTATTTGATATATGTGGTAAAGTGGAGTGCTACATACTTTTAAGTAGTTAGTTGACCATGTGACTGTATTGACAAATTGTTACACAATGCGGGTAACTAAGCCAAGGACTGGAGGCAATTGAAGAAGCACACAGTGTTAGTGCTCTGTTGTTAGTTCCAATAAACTACCAGGGCTGGATTTTACTGTTGGCGAGCATGCGTGGGGCCCACTCACCGACATGGAAAATGACATGCGGTGACGGCAGGCGGAACTCCCGATGTCACCCCGCCCCATTTAAATTTTCAGGAAGGCGGGGGCACAGCAAAAACAGCTGCGCGCCCGCTGACCTGTCAATGGCCAATTGAGACCATTTAGAGATCAATTAAAGTAATTAGTGGACCTGCCCGTCCAACCTTAGGGTTGGCGGGCAGGCCAGGAGCCCTGGAGTGAACTAGAAAAAGTATGAAACCTCATCCACCGAAGGGATGAGTTTTCATGTAGGGTTTAAAAAATTTTAATGTTTGTTTTGGAAATTATGAACATGTCCCAACTCATGTGACATTGTCACATGAGGGGACATGTTAGGGAAATGTTATAGAGCCGATCTCCCTGAGGCTGCACTTAGCTTCAGGGAGATCAGCTCTATAAAATTTCCCTAACATGTCCCCTCATGTGACAATGTCACATGAGTTGGGACATGTTCATAATTTGCATGTACGCACACGCAAAAGAGTGCACTCTCGATTTTGGGAATCCTCCAACCCGCCTGCACAGGGAGTGCATAGTGCTTTCTTGCGGACATCACATTGGGCGCCCGCCCATCAACAATGGCTGTTGCATATTATGTTGTTAGCCTCTAGTGCTGCTTTTCACCACAAGTAGAAACATTTTCCTGGATCTTCTGGGGAGTGGCAATCATCATCAGATTGCCACCCTCCATGAACTCTCCCCTATCTCGACTCACCCCTGCCTGAATGGGAGGCGGTGGTGCAGTGGTATTGTCACTGGACTCATAATCCAGAGACATGCAGTAATTCTCTGGGACCCAGGTTTAAATCCCGCCAAAGCAGATGATGGAATTTGAATTCTAATTAGAGTTAATGGTGACCATGAAACCAGTGTCGATTGTTGTAAAAACCCACCTGCTTCACTAATGCCCTTACCTGGTCTGGCATACATGTGACTCCATACCCACATCAATGTGGTTGACTTTTAAATTCCCTCTGAAAAGGTCTATCAAGCCACTCATTTTTTTCAAACAGCAAAAAAGGAATGAAATCGGATGGACCACCTGGCATCGACCTAGGCACTGCAAATGACATTGGCAAACTCAGCCCTGTCGATCCTGCAAAGTCCTCCTTACTGACATCTGAGGGCTAGTGCCAAAGTTGGGAGAGCTGTCTCACAGCCTAGTCAAGCAACAGCCTGACATAGTCATCCTCACGGAATACCTTACAGATAATGTCCCAGACACTACCATCACCATCCCTGGGTACGTCCTGTCCCACCCGCAGGACAGGCCCAGCAGAGGTGGCAGCACTGTGGTATACAGTCAGAAGGGAGTTGCCCTAGAAGGCTTCAACATTGACTCTGGACCCCATGAAGTCTCATGGCATCAGGTCAAACAAGGAAACCTCCTGCTGATTACCATGAACTGCCATTCCTCAGCTGATGAGTCAGTGCTCCTCCACGTTGAACACTGTTTGGAGGAAGCATGGAGGGTGGCAAGAGTGCAGAATGTACTCTGGGTGAGGGACTTCAATGTCCATCACCAAGAGTGCCTCAGTAGCACCACTACTGACCGAGCTGGCTGAGTCCTAAAGGACATAGCTGCTAGACTGGGCCTGTGGCAGTTGGTGAGGGAACCAGCAAGAGGGAAGAACCTCCTTGACCTCATCCTCACCAACCTGCCTGCCGCAGATGCACCTGCCCATGACAGTATATTGGTAGGAGTGACCACTGCACAGTCATTGTGGAGACGAAGTCCCACCTTCCCTTTGAGGATACCCTCCATCGTGTTGTGCGGCACTACCAATGTGCTAAATGGGATAGATTTCCGACAGATTTAGCAACACAAGACTGAGCATCCATGCGGCTCTGAAGGTCATCAGCAGCAGCAGAATTATACTCAAACACAATCTGTAATCTCATGGCCCGGCATATCCCCCACTCTAGTATTACCATCAAGCCAGGGTGTAAACCCTGGTTGAATGAAGAGTGCAGGAAGACATGCCAGGAGCAGGGCCAGGCATACCTAAAAATGTGGTGTCAACCTGGTGAAGCTATAACACAGGACTATGTGCACGCCAAACAGCATAAGCAGCAAGTGATAGACAGAGCTAGGCAATGCCATAACCAACAGATCAAGAACTAAGCTCTGCAGTCCTGCCACATCCAGTCGTGAATGGTGGTGGACAATTAAACATCTCACTGGAGGAGGAAGCTCCACAAATATCCCCATCCTCAATGATGGGATATCTGAGCACGTCGCTGCAAAAGATAAGGCTGAAGCATTTGCTACAATCTTCAGCCAGAAGTGCCAAGTGGGTGATCCATCTCAGCCTCCTCCAGAGGTCCCCAGCATCACAGATGCCAGTCTCCAGCCAATTTGATTCACTCCACGTGATATCAAGAAATGGCTGAAGGCACTGGACACAAAGACCTTGACAATATTCCAGCAATAATACTGAAGACTTGCACTCCAGAAATTGCCTGGCCCCTCACTAAGCTGTTACAGTACAGTTACAACATTGGCATCTACCCGGCTATATGGAAAATTGACTAGGTATGTCTGTACACAAAAAGCAGGACAAATCCAACCTAGCCAATTACCATCCCATCAGCCTGCTCTCAATTGTCAGTAAAGTAATGGAAGGGGTCATCAACAGTGCTATCAAGTGGCACTTGCTTAGCAATAACCTGCTCACTGATGCCCAGTTTGGGTTCCTCCAGGGTCACTCAGCTCCTGACCTCATTACAGCCTTGTTCAAACATGAACAAAAGAGCTGAACTCCTGAGGTGAGATGAGAGTGACTGCCCTTGACATCAAGGCCCTATTTGACCAAATCTGGCATCAAGGACCCCTAGCAAAACTGGAGTCAATGGGAATCATGGGGGAAACTCTCCAATAGTTAATGTCACACCTAGCACAAGGGAAAATTGTTGTGGTTGTTGAGGTCAGTCATCTCAGCTCCAGGACATCACTGCAGGAGTTCCTCATGGTTTTGGCCCCGGCCCAACCATCTTCAGCTGCTTCATCAATGACCTTTCTTCCATCATAAGGTCAGAAGTGGGGATGTTCACTGATGATTGCACAGTGTTCAGCACCATTCGCAGCTCCTCAGATACTGTCCATGTTCAAATGCAGCAAGACCTGAACCTGGGCTGGACTTCTGGCTTGGGCTGACAAGTGGCAAGTAACATTCACACCACACAAGTGCCAAGCAATGACCATCTCCAACAAGAGAGAATCTAGCCATCACCTCTTAACATTCAATGGCATTACCATCACTGAATCCCCCACTATCAACATTCTGAGGGTTACCATTGACCAGAACTGGACTAGCTATATAAAGACTGTGGTTACAAGACCAGGTCAGAGACTTGGAATTGTGTGACGAGTAACTCGCCTTCTGACTCCCCAAAGTCTGTCCACCATCTACAAGGCACAAGTTAGGAGTGTGATGGAATACTCCCCCACTTGTCTGGATGAGTGCAGCTCCCACAACACTCAAGAAGCTTGATACCATCCAGGACAAAGACATGCCAGGAGCAGGGCCAGGCATACCTAAAAATGTGGTGTCAACCTGGACATCTTGATTGGCACCACATCCATCAACATTCACTTCCTCCACCACTGACACATATCAGCAACACTGTGCCATCTACGAGATGCACTGCAGGAATTCACCAAGATTCCTTAGACAGCACCTTCCAAACCCACAAACACTACAATCTAGAAGGACAAGGGCAGCAAATAGATGGGAACACCATCACCTGGAAGTTCCCCTCCAAGTCACTCACCATCCTGGTTTGGAAATATATCGCCGTTCCTTCACTATAGCTGGGTTAAAATCCTCCAACTCCCTTCCTAACATCACTGTGGGTGTACCTATACCATGTGGACTGCAGCGGTTCAAGGAGGCAGATCACCACCACCTTTTCAAGGGCAAATAGGGATGGGCAATAAATGATAGCCCAGCAGTGAAGCTCACATCCTGTGACTGAGTAAAGGTACAGATCTTCCAAACTCAGCTTTGCCAGAAATGCAGAATGTGTGTCCCTCTGAGAGCTCTGACGGATCGCAGTCTAGCCGGGGGAAGACAGGACATACCCATTTTATGGCACTAGCTGTTCTGTATGGTAAGTTTTGAAGATCTAGTATGTATGTTAGTGAATTGGTTAATAGATAAATGTTTGTGAATGGATGAGTGGATGAATGAGTGAGTTGGTAGGTGTGTATGGTGCATGAGGTGGTAGGTGGGTTATGTGGTATGTGGGTGAATTAGTAGGTGGTAGTCAGTGCATCGGGGCAGTAGTCAAGTGTCAGATGAGTAGCCATGGGGTCAATGGGAGAGTTGGGGGTCAGTGTGAGTGATTGGAGGTCAGTTGTGTGTATTTACCCAGAGGTTAGAATAGATTTTTTATATCTAACATTTCTGGAGTAACAATCCAACTAGATACATCTGAAGTCTACGACTGTAATTCAATGCTGGAGACATTTGCTGAGGGTCCCAGGACCAGAGGAATTGCCCATTGGAAGTTGAAACTTCCTGGGCAATTACCACAGAAATAAGCACATTAGGACTTCTTGGGATCCCATGTGTGTCGCATGTCCAGTCTCCGCTGATCCGGTGACTGGAATATATGGGCAATTCTCTCTCCAGCATGATGCCATCACCAAACACATCTTCCCCTCACTCCCCCCCACCCCACCCCGCCCCGGTCAGCATTCCCTAGGGACCTTTCCCTCCGGGATACCCTGGCCCACTCCTCCATCATCCCCAACTACTCATTACCTTCCCACGGCACCTTCCCATGCAATCACAGAAGGTGCAACACTTGCCCCTTTACTTCCTCACTGACCAAGGCCCGAAATACTCATTTCAGGTGATGCAGTGCTTCACTTGCACTTCCTTCAATTTAGTCTGCTGCATTCACTGCTCCCAATGCATTGAGGAGACTAAACGCAGACTGGGTGACCGCTTTGCAGAACACCTTCACCCTTCTGCAAGCATGTCCAGGCCTTCTTGTTGCTTGCCATTTCAACTCACCATCTTGCTCTCATATCCACATGTCCGTCCTTGGCCTACTGCAATGTCCCAGTGAAACTCAATGCAAACTGGAGGAACAGCACCTCATTTTCCGATTAGGCACTTCACAGCCTTCCGGACATAACATTGAGTTCAACAACTTCGGACTACGAACTCTCTCCTCCATCTTAAACCCTTTTTTCAATCAAATTAATTAATTATTTAATCTGTTTTTAAAATCCTTTTTCCCCCAAACCCACCTGCCCCAACAAGGCCATCTATCACTAGTTTCTATACCGTGCTCTCACAGAGTGCTGACACTTGTTCTGCTATTAACACCATCTACTATCTTACCTTAATGCCTCTATCAGCACTTTCTTTACTCTTTACCACTACCATTAACACTCCCTTTGTCTTGTGTCTATGACATCTTTGTCAATCCCTCTTTAGTTGTCACCTCTTCCTGACCTTCTATCCTGCTCCACCTGCTCCATCCCCTCTATAACAGTATAAAATCCATCACATCACATTTCTACTGCTCTTTAGCTCTGAAGAAGAGTGATATGGAATCGAAGCGTTAACCATGTTTCTCTCCCCACAGATGCTGCCAGACCTGTCAAGTTTTACCAGCATTTTCTGTTTTTATTTCAGATTTCCAGCATCCACAGTATTTCGCTTTTACCTTAGTGCATCCTTTCTTGTTGGACTGGGCACGTACTGCTGTAGAAAATTCTCCTGAACACAATCTAGGAACTCCTGTCCCTCTCCGCCCTCTACACTGCCACTGTCCCAGTTTACACTCGGGTAATTAAAGTGCCCCATTTAAACTACTCTATAACTGTTTGCATCGCTCTGTAATTTCCCTGCAGAATTGTTCCTCTACATCCTTCCCACTAGTTGGCGGTCTACAGACTATGCCAAGAAATGTAATTGCACCCTTTTAGTTCCTTAGTTCTAGCCAAATTGGCTCTGCCTTTGAATCCTCCAGGATACCCTCTTTCTGTTATAAGTGTGTAGTCCCCCTCAATAGGTTTTTGCTCTCCCTTTCTGCTCAGGCAATGCTTAAAATGGGTGGTAAAGATGAAAATGTATCCCAAGGCTCCTGGAAATACGGTGACCCAGCAATCATGCAGTGCACCTGTTCTCCGTGATTAATCCTCTCTTAAATTTGGACAGAGACATATGTGTGCCTCCAGTTTATCAGTCCCAATAAATTTACTATTTGCTTGGTGTTCCTATTCAGGAAAGAGAAATAAATATTTATGAAGTGTTCTGTTTAGCTCAGCAGCAGTTATTTATACATTGTTTTACCTGACAGACAACATATGCCATACATTTTGCCTAAATGGCTTAGCCTGTCCAGAACTGTTAGATCATTTCCCTTGAACTCTCCAGTTCTGCTCACTGTTCCTTGCATAGATCAGCTGTCACCTGTCCAGTTAAATAATTCCTAATGAATTTTTACACACTGGATTTATTTAAGAATAAGGCCCTCCCCCAGACCACCTCCCCCGTTAATAACACCTCATCCACCAACTCTCGCTCAGACTCTGCTGCCCTGTGAAAATACATTGCTTTTGCTTTGACACTTTGGGCAGAATCATCCCAGATTTGCACAAAGTGTGGCAATGGGAGTGAAAAAAAGTCATTTTGCCTGCTGGCCACAATGGCAGGTTTTGCGTCGTTTTGTCCTCTTCCTTCCTCATAAATTATGCAGTCACAGGAAACACCCTGGATCACTGGTGACTGGCCTCCAATTGGCCTGCCATTTCATTATCTCGCCGCTTCCTCACACCGGCCGCCATATTTAAACTGCAGCTTCGCGCACACTCTTCCCCAGGCTTGCAGCCCACGGCTGCTCCACTGAAAACATGACCCCAAAAGCCAAGAAAGTTGCAGCCCCCCAGTTTAGTGATGCACCCCTGGTACACTCTCTGGAATGCCAAGGAGGCCCAACCTGATGCCATCTACTCCAGCTCTGGTCGCAAGAGGCCCATCAGTCTCACCACTCAGGCTAGGGAGGCGATGGCAGAGGTGGTCAGTGTCAATGTTGCACAAAAGAGGTCGGCCATCCAGTGCAGAAAACAGATGAATGATCTCATCCATGTTGCCAGGGTAAGTCAACCATGTCATCAATGTCAGCTCACTAATTCACAACCCCGTCGCACATTCACTGGCATCTCACTCACTGCCAGCTCAAGGTACATCACCATTCACTCTCTCACACACACCCTCACATCTCCATCTGGCCTCAGCTCCTCTGGAACAAAAACAGAAAATGCTGGAGAGTTGAGTGTTGGAGCTGGCAGGAGAGGACATTGACCATTCCTGCGGTGATGGTGAGGTCGGCGGCAATACACACGTGAGGATCCTGCACCACATCATCCCTCTTCCAAAGCTACTCTGAGTCCACTGTTCTGTGTTCAACATGGCTGCCCAGAACGAATAGTCTCCACTTTCTCTCCTAGGCACATCTGACATGTCACCCTCAGGCAATTGTAACCCCGACCCCAGTGGCAAGAGTACATCAGATGAGGACCTTGAGGGCAGCACCGTTGAAGACCTGTCATAGCGCTCACCCACAACCTCCAGCAATGCAGCGACACACACCCCAGTGGGACCTAGGTATAGAGTAGCCTCGGAGTCACAATCTAAGGAGCGCACCACACAACCTGTTCCATAGCAGACGGAGGCAGGGACATTGAGGTCACTGGCACTTGGAGGACTGCTGGAGGCAAGGAATCTGTTGAGTCTGTGTCAGATGATGAGTCTCTGGACTTGCTTCTCAATCAGTTGGTAGAGCTACAAAGGCAATCAAGGGAACATCAGGAAAGATAAAAGCAAAATACTGCAGATGCTGGAAATCTGAAACAAAAACAGAAAATGCTGGAAAAACTCAGCAAGTTTAACAGCATCTGTTGAGTGAAAAACAGAGTTAATGTTTTGAGTCAGTATGACTTCTTCAGAGCTAAAGAGAAGTAAACATGTGATGACATTTATACTGTTTAAAGGGGGTGGATAGGTGAAGCTGGATAGAAGGCCAGTGATAGGTGGGGAAAAGGAGAAATTGACAAAGATGTCATAAACAAAAGGACAAAGGGGTGTTAATGGTAGTAGTTGTGGCTAAAGGAGTTGCTGATGGTGGCATTAAGGTAAAAAAGCAGAATGTGATAACAACAGGACAAGGGTAAGCACTCTGGAAAGAGCAGCATGAACAAGTAACAGATGGCCCTGGTGGGGGTGGGGTGGTGGGAAAAATGATCAAAAATAGGAGAAAAGGTAGGGATAAAACAAATGAATAAAAATGAAATAAATAAAAATAAATTTAAGTGGTTAAAATAAAAATAAAAAATAAAATTAATATTGAAAAAAGGGTATAAAAAAGGGGTGAGGATGGGGGTGAGAGTTCATGGTCTGAGGTTGTTGAACTCAATGTTAAATATGGAAGGCTGTAAAGTGTCTAATCGGAGGATGAGATGCTGTTCCTTCAGTTTGCGTTAGGCTTCACTGGAACATTGCAGCAGGCCAAGGATGGACATGTGGGCATGAGAGCAGGGTGGTGTATTGAAATGGCAAGCAACAGGAAGGTCTGGGTCATGCTTGCAGACAGAATGAAGGTGTTCCAGAAAGCCGTCACCCAGTCTGTGTCATCAGGAAAGGGTGCCTGGTGCACTCCTCAGATTACAAGGGATGATGAAGGAGTCGGCCTGTCTTCAGTCCGAGGTGATAGAGCCGGCGCGCCAATGCATGGGGTCAACACTGGTAGGATGGCGACCGCAATGGAGACCTTGGTCCATGATATTGGCCCTGCACTGCTGCACTGGCTGAACTCCATCACTGATGCCATAATTGGCTTCCAACAGTGTCAACACGGGAGGGGTGCAAGCAGCTCGATCTCACTCCAGCTTTCCCTTCTCTTCAAGGAGTTAGCCAGGAGCACTTGGGCACCCACAGGGAGGAGGACCAGCAGCTCAACATCCTAGGGCCATCCATCCAGGTGGCTCTAGGAATATCCAGACAATCTAAAACTTATCTACATGTGACCTCAGGAGCTCCAGCTCAACAGGTCAACGAGGGTACAGCTGGCCCGCAGCAGGGCACCCAAAGCAGGCTGGGGCCCTCCAGGTCTCGTCCCTCCAGAGGACACATGCCAAGGTCATCACAAACAGGATGTAGCAGTCAGCAGGCCACTTTCACCTCCCCTTTGGATGTCGGGGAGCACAAAGACGTTGAGGTAGGGTTAGGAAGGTTAAGAAGATGTAGTAGCACACCTGGGCTTGAGTATTAATCACTTGTGCATAATGTTCACTATTGTAAATAAATTCCCAAGAATCTCTCTGTGTCTTTGGCTCCTTATTATGAGGAGCAGCATTCATGTCACTCAGCTGTGGAACCTTGGTTCCTGCACAAGTTAAAGGCAGGTATCTCAGTCCAGGGCCTTTTCCCTGTGCAGTGCATATCCTTCAGACCAAAGTGATGGTCAGGCTTCACACTCACTGGTCACATCATTGATGCCCTCACCTTGATGGTGCTAGTCATTGCTGCTACAATGTCTTGGGCAGGCGTCACAGAGTTCTATCATTCTCTCCGGGTGCTCTCAACAACTTTGAAATGGAACTTCCTTCCACCCCCCACCCCACCCCATCTCTTCAGCAATTGTGACCGGTGATGCTGTGCTCCTGAAGGGGTCAGTTGCTAAAGGCGGACAAAGGGTCAGATGCACTTAAAGTTTCACGACTGCATCTCCATGATATGAACCTGATCACAGGGCGCAAGCGAGTTGCCCACAGCCAGACAGGAGTCAGATGTGAACAGAGGTAATGTGAAGGTCTATGGAGTGTCCTCACTGCATGTCGTCATCACCCCCCTGGAATCTAGTGACTATTAGTGCTTCTGCTGCATCTCCATGACATGAGCCTGAGCACTGAGGGTATGTACACTAATTTTGGTTAAAATTGGCTGACAATTTGACTCACAGGAGTCAAATGTTCACAGATACAAGGTGACGATGTCAGGACTGTCCTCACTGAATCTCATCATTATCCTCAACGAATCTTGTGGTTATAAGGGCCTCTCAAACACGCTTCCCTCATTTCACCAGTGTGATGGCCTCATTGCCGGCATCCTGGCCCTTGAGGACCTCATCATGCCATCCCCTTTGACATGCTCCTCAATGTGGAGACATGCAGCTCTTCCATCTCCTGATCACCCAGGTCCTTCCCCATTGCAGCACCAGGCTGTTTAGCATGAAGCAAGCTATGATGCTGTGCAATGCCCTCTGGGGACTGTATTGCAGTGTTCCACTTAATCTATCAAGGCACTGGAACCTCATTTTCAAAATGCCTATTATTTGCTCCACAAAAGTCTGGGTCATGGCATGAGTCTTGTTCTATCATCACTCTGCTACAGTCTGAGGCTACTGCATCAGCATCATCAACCATACCCTCAGTGGGTACCCCTTGTTCCCTGTTATGACCGAAGCCTGTGTTATTTACTGACCAAACTAAATCCCAAAGTGAAACTTGGCTCACTGATCATAACTTTTTTTGGTATTTTGAAAATGAGGGGAAACTACTGATCCCAGAAGCCTAACATCCCAGTAACACTTTTAGGATTTTAAAATTAAAAGATTTATTAACAAGAGGAAAAAAAAACTTTAAGCTCGCAAGATTAAAATTATACAGTTAAAGTAGTCCTTCAAAACATCCTCCCAAAAAACCCATTTAGGCAGGACACACAAGTAAACAACTTGACAACAGCTCCCTTAACAATTTTAACCATAAAAATCCAGTAATATTACCCAAGGCAGAAACTGCTGTTACTTTATTAAAGCATCCCACACAACTTTTCAATCTCTTCCACTCTGTTGCAGAATCAAAGGAAGTTCAGAAACAGACTGCTTTCTGAAAACAAAGACTTTTCTGGCTTGGAACTGGACGGAGGCTTCAAATTCACAACTTTGCTCAGTACAGAGCTGGTCCCAGGACATCTCCGCATGAAGCCAACAACACTCAACTGAACATCTTCCCTTAAATTTCCTCATTAACCTTAGACTCCATTGTTCCAATCATCCCTTTGAACCCAATTGTTTCAAAATATAAAAATCTTTCATGTTTTCCTATTGCCTCCACTTTCAGGTAAAACAAAATCTAATAACCTCCCCTGGTTTAATTATGAAACCTATGTAGGTTGTAAAAGTTTCAGTTGCAGTTTAAATCTGACACAGTCAGGCCCTGGAAGGCTGCAGGCAAGGAAGACACGTTTGGTGTTGTCAGCCGGAGATTAAAAATTATGGATTCCAAAGCAGCTGCAGATGCCAGGCATGCAATGACAGTGTGATGACGAAAACAAATGATATTTCCTTGTTCTCCCTTAGATTTGACACCATACACCCAATTGCAGGACCCCAAAGAGCCACTCCTGATGCCAGAGGGCCTCCAGGCTCCAGATGCACCAGTGTCACACCCGCTCTCTGAAGCAGGCACCAGCGCAGATACCTGCACCTCGGTGGGCATTAAACCTTTGGCTAGACTGTCGGTGCAGAGCGGTGAGGGCACCTCACACTCGCTTGAGATTCAGGCGGAGGCAGAGAGTGCTCAGGGCACTGGCAGTCGGAGGACTTCTGGAGACCAGGATGGTGCTCAGTCGAAGAACTTCTGTAGTCATCCATTAGGCGGCAGATGCTGCATGTCCAGCGGGATGTGTGGGAGGATCTGGCTGAGATCCATGAGGGTATGTGAGCCATGGTCTCCATTATGGAGGAGCCCCTGCGGAGCATGGCCACTGCTTTGACCCTCATGGCCAAGCACACTGCCTCCTCCATTGCAAGAGTGGCAGCTGTCATGGAGAGGCAGCTCCAGGGGCAGAATCAGGGGTACCTGGGGTTGCGCTCAGACCTGCAAGCCCTCACACAGGCACTGGCCTCAGGCGGTCAGTGGCCATGCGGAACTTGGATGAGGCTCCCAGTATTCCAGCTAGGTGTCCATCCATCAATGGAGAGCAGGGGGATCCAGAGCAACCTTTCATTAGCGCACAAGCTGGCTGTCGTCGTCTTTGTGGGCTCCTCTCAGGGCACGCTGGATGATGGCAGCAGTTCCTCCACCCCTCTATCATGTCCATGGCATCTGACGAGGCTGCGGTGACTGGGGAGATGCCAGCTATGGAACTGGCCGCTCCCTCCCAGCTGGGGCCAGCACAGGCTCCAATGGTCAGAGGACAGCCCGCAAGATCATCAAGGCCAATAGGATAGCAGAGTCAGCAGCATGCTGTATCCAACGCTGTTGCCAGCAGGGGGGAAGCAGCAATACGTAGCTCTCACAAATGTAAGTTTAAGGCACCATGAGCGCAAGAGGGACTGGTCATGGGTGATTTTCTGCTGTGCAATGCTTTGATTATTTTAGCTGGTCTGGGGGTGAAGACCAGAGAAGGTTCTATTAACTTGTCTTGACTGTCAACATGAGATAAATTTTCTTTTGTCCTAATGGCTCGAGTATGCTTCTATTTTTTCAGTTAATGTGGTGCAGGGTATGCCAGTGTGTAATGCTGGAAGTGGGTGGCTCAGAACTTAATTGCATAGGCATTGAGTAGACTTTGGAATTAAAGGAAAGGGCCATTTCAGACATCCAGGATGAAGGCGGCAGCCCTGGCATAGCGCTTATTTGGCAGCCTAGCTGAAGGAGCATTGGATCAAGGAGTCCCTGGTGTCCCCAGCTCCCTGGAGGTTGTAGAGGTCTGCCTCCACAGCTCAGCGTTGTCCTCACTGTGCTCCTCTTCTGACTCACCACTGGCTTCATCATCTGTGGCCTGTGCAGCTGCGTCATCATCCTCTTCTCCCAGTACGTCCCCCTTGCCAGTGCCAGATTGAGGAGAGCGCAGCATGCAGCCACTATCAATGATACCTGCTCTGGGGGGTACTGTAGTGTTCCCCCTGAACGGTCCAAGCATCAGAAGCACATCTTCAGAAGACCGATGGACCTCTTTATCTCCACCCTCGTGGAGGTGTGGCTCCTGTTCTACTGCTGCTCTGCCTCTGTTCTTGAGTGGCAGAGAAGCCATCATAAGCAACCTTTTCAAAGGATAGCCCTTGTTACCCAGCAGCCTTCCATCCAGGCGGGCTGAAGAACGTGGGAGTGCCTTAGGATGTGTGCGCCATGGGAGCTGCTAGGGTACCTTGTACAGACTTGCAGAATATGCATCCTGTGACCATACGCTATCTGCACATTCATGGAGTAGTAATCCTTTCTATTCATAAAGGCACCGGGCTGACCCATTGGTGCCGTGATGGCCACATGTGTGCAGTCGATTGCAACCTGGGCACTGGGGAACTCCGCTATCGCTGCAAAGACTCTGGCTCGCTCAGCCTGGCTGGCCTCATCCATAAAGAAATGAATGAAAGTCAATACCTACCTGAACAAAGCTTCTGTCACCAGCTTAACATAACTATGGACAGTTGATTGGGAGACTCCACACAGAAACCCCACTGAGCTCTAGAAAGAGCCAGAGGCATAGAAGTTGAGGGCCGCTGTGAATTTCAGAGCGATTGGCATGGGGTTACCGCCCAGACCGTTGGATCTAATCTCAGGCCCAATCATCTGACAGAAGGAGGTCACTGTCTCCCTTGAGAGGCAGAGCCTCCTTTGGCATTGCACCTTGGACATATTGAGATAGCTGCATGGCCGCCTGTAAACCCTGGCGGCTTCTGCGGCCCCAGTACCTTGGACTGCCACCTGGCACTGCTCCCCCTGGACTTGCATCTTTCGTCCCACTGGTCACTCCCCTGGAAACTGCAGAGGGATGCCTGGCCTCCTCTCCCCTCTGCCCCTCTCTTCCTCCTCAGAGGACGTGCCTCCATTACCGGGGTAACAGAAGGCTATCTGATACCTGGAAGTGTCCACACAGCCTGAATTCTCTGTGCTCCTTGGAGACACCAAGGGGTCCTGAAATGAAGCCTGGAAATGCTAACAATGAAGCCCTGAACAGAGATGAAGTTGCCATAAACAAATAAGTCACCAGCAGCAAACTATCTACCAAGCTCCTTACGACACATGCTGGCAATGCTGCTGGCCCTTTTTATCCCGCCTGTGGATGAAGTTTTTGAAATTGTTGGCGGGCCGTCTGCCTGTTTTGCCCGTGCAACGAGAGTGAAATCGCACGGGCAACGAAAAATTTGCTTCAATTGACTTTTTAATGTCCTTAACTGGCCTCTTAATTATGGCGGGTGCGGCTCCAGCACCTGCATGCACACGATGAGTGAAATATCGCGCGAATGCATGATGATGTCGGGATGCTCACCCGATGTCATTGTGCACTATTTTACGCTCGAGTGTGTCGGGCACGCCAAGCGAAAAATTTTGCACCAAGACTTATTGTTGCACAGGTAGAAGTGTAATGATCTGGACATCGACAGCAACAATAACAACAACTCGAAATAGCACCTTGAACACAACAAAAACATCCCAAGGCACTTCACAGAGGGATTATAAAACCAAGTATGACATCCAGCCACATTCGGAGATGCTGAGGAGAATTATACCAACCTGCGCGATTAGGGCAGGAACAGGACAGAGGCTCAGCAACCCGATCGTGTCCCACCATCAGGGAATTTTACCGGCAGTGGGAATGGGACGCCACCAGGAGGCAGTGTACCAATTTGAATCTGCAAACAAGCCCTCCTAATTGCCATTTTACCACTCCTTCGGCATTTTGCTGATGGCTGACTAACGCGATGTGGTGAGGCCACTAGCTATATGTTGGCATGGTCTCCCAGCAGCAGTCTGGGTGGGGGGCTATGTAAGCAAAGAGTGGGCTGCGGTCAGAGAAGACAGCCCCTGAATTCCCAGTAATTTCACCAGAGGTGTTTCCCCTCCATAAACAGCGATTTAACGTATATTTTTTTTCCTTTTGCCTATTTCTGTAGGCTGCTAAGCCCCAGCCTTCCTCAGCAGCGGCCATGGCTCCTGGTGGCGCTGCTGAGGCTTCTGAGCTGCTGGCCCTCTGAGAGAGGAGTTTAAGAAGACACCTTGTAGTAAAGAAAATAACCTGGCTGTGGTTGGGGGTTGTAGGGGAGTTGCTGGGATGTAGTGGGTGGTGTGTTATCTTTGTATTCTAGGATGATTCTGGAACAGCAAGTGATTTTCACAGACGAGAGCAGGACCTGAAATAATGCATAGGGTCAAGCCAGATCTGGGGGTGAATGGCTAATCCAGTCATCTGCTACATCTGTTCAAGTCTGTGTTCCTTGAACTCCAAAGAGTGGAGACGAGGACTATACCAGAGGAATAGTCACAAAGTAGCCTGAGTAAACCACCTGCTCCCCTAATCTTTCCTCATCATGTCTTTATATGGGTCACACTCCCTCAGCCATTAGCATTCCAGTGTTTTGGATTGTATTCTCAAGCCCTGGTCCATTATACAATGCTGTGTTGCCAGTTACCAACAATTGCACCTTCACTTAGAGTGTGCCATGCAAAAGTAAGCCTGCCTAACTCACCACGCCAACTCTTCCTTGATTTTCACCCTTCAAATAACCTGGTGCATCAAACAAAAGATCCATCCCAGTCTTCACTGTGGTACTTATGTCTTCAAATTTTCTCTCACAAAAGAAAATGATTTATGAATGGCTATGGGTGCTGGTCCCCTGATTGGCTAAAACTATTATCCTCCTAACAAAATAATTTTGACCCCTATGTGGCAGAAGGCTTGGACACCATGCAAGCAAATCTATTGTGGCAGGATCTGTGGGAAGGTCAATGGCAGATGCTATTTTTTTCCGGAGTATTTGCAATTTGCCTGTGCAAAAGTTTGGAGTACGAGTAGCTGCATAACTTAACAACATCTCTCTTCTTCCTCTCTAGATAACCCAAAGCTTGGTGCCACTGAGGAGCTAAGGTAAGAAAGGGTTGAGCAGCCTTCTAGTTCTAGTGAGATTCTTTTATCTTCAGAAGACACAATGCAGGATAGTAATGGGGGACTCAGAAACCAAAATGTGATCTGAAAGTGGGGTTTGGAGGTTCTGCAGAAGTGTCCCATCAGCTTCAGGCCCTTCGGACTCAGATCTCTGGGACCCCACTCTAGGAAAGGTATCACACTCAAAACATTGTGTAAGACATGAGACAGATGCCAGAGTTCATAGCCAAGTCCAATTCCATCCTCAGTGCCAATATGTTAGGTTTCAACACAATGAGGTTCCACTTAGACCAAATAGTGGTACTGAAAACATTTGTATCCATCCTCCTTAACAGGGAAACCTCCAGACTAGTTAGTACATCCAAAGTGGATGCTTTTACCAATTGTCTTTAAGCTTGAGGCACCATTTGAAAAGAAGCATTGAATCTAATTTCCCAAAGATTTGGAAACCATCCATCTGCTGATGCCAGTTTATGTTATTTTGTTCCACCAATCCCTGCAGGTTCCTGTCATTTTGGTGGCAGAATATAACACCAAGTTGTTTGTGGCCTAGCAATGCAGGCTTCTGAAGACTCCTATGGAGATGTGAAAGCCCTGAAATGAGTGCCATCTTGGTCCTATTTGCCACACCCATGTCATTGATTACCAAACAATGACAGCCAACACCCTTAAATGGACCAAATGTGAACAGTCCTGACACCGCCCTTTAGGCCCCTCATTTTCTTATCATGACTGACTGTTCCCATAACAGCTCCTGTGCTCTTAAGTTCAACCAGGAAAACTGCTGACCTCAGACACGGCTGCCCAAATCCAAAAGGTGCATGGCAGCTTTAAACAAACGGTGTACCGGACAGCACAAGATTCTTGTGCACTACTGACTTTATCTTGAAGGCTGGACTTTATTAAAAGAAGTTTTTACACTAATGAATATTCGTGGAATGAAAAATGAAAATATATTACAAATACAGTGCCAGCACAGGATGATGTGAGCCTTAGCACGCCACAAACACACCACTAACTTAATCTTTATATCTCAACCCATTGTTGGGGAATTGAAACTTTGCATCCCACCTAATTCAGCCATTCCACACACCACATTTCACACTTTTGCGGGCCCTATAAAATTCCTCTCTGACATTGAATTCTCTATAATTACCACTCACCTCTTAATGCCCCCTGCGCTGTTTCTTCCATGGTAATCACCCATACTCCCCACTGCCTGGTAGTCTTTGAAATGTCCTACCATAACCACATTCTATATTACCTTATAAAAGGGAAATGGACACATATTTGGAATAGAGAAATGATACGATGAAAGGCAGAGCATGGGAAGAGAAGGCAGAGGCACAATAGCCCTGATTTTATCCTGGGCAAAGATTAGTCTGCTCCAGGGGTGTTTGAACATCTAGATTTTAAATCCAGAATTTACTCAGTCATCATGTCCAGTCTGAACCTTGAAGAAATCAATATGAACATATGATCATACGAATTAGGAGTAGGAGTAGGCTATTCAGCCCCTTGAGCCTGCCCCACCATTCAATGAGATCATGACTGATCTGATTGTGGTCTCATTCACATTCAGGCCTAACCCTGATAACATTTGACTCCCTTGTTAGTCAAGAATCTACCTACCTCTGCCTTAAAAAATATTCAATGACCCTGCCTTTATTGCTCTCTGAGGGAGACAGTTCCAAAGACTCACAACCCTCAGAGAAAAAAATTCTCCTCATTTCTGTATCTATTGGGAGACCTCGTATTTTTTAAACTATTTCCCCTAGTTCTAATCTCTCTCACAAACGGAAACACCCTTTCAGCATCTACCATATCAGATCTTAAACGTTTCAATAAGATCTCCCCTCATTCTTCTAAATGCCAATGGATACAGGCCCAGCCTTTCCAATCTTTCCTCAAAGGATAACCATCCACCCCCCCCCCATTCCAGGAATCAGTTGAATGCACCTTCTCTGAATGGCTTCTAATGCAGTTATACTGTTATGATCCCTGACTAGACACCCCCCTCAAGGTTTTGGTAAGATTCAGTTATAGACCAATAATGATTTGTTTAAAATAGAAATAGTTTGAGATCCAAGACATTTGCTTATAGAAAAAAAAAGCCACAAGATTCCAAGGGTTTTGAGCAAACAAAGGTAAACTTTACAAGGTCAGAAATACAAAACAAATTACAATATCTGTCTTATACCATAATATCCAGGGTTAATATAAGGTACATGTGAATTAACAGGGAAACTGTGGTTGAACACACCACACCGCACAATAATTGGCAAATGTAACCAAGATAGAGTCCACAGATTTCTCAACAACCCATCCAGGCATCAGTAGCGCTGTGAGTCAACCAATCTCACTGAAACTCCATCTCTCGCATAAGGGATTCCAGTCTTCATCTTTGAAGATCCTGCCTTGGAATTCTCGCCAAAGGTCACTCCAGCTCAGATGGCATCAACGACGGCCTACCTCACAGTGTTTCAATCTTGTCTCCCAATATTCCATTTTCCTCGATCCCCAAGTATGCACTCAAGCACCAACTCACAAGCACAATTTCAGCTCTTTGGCTGCTCCGGGCAGAATACTACTGCTCCAAAGGGGTATACTCATCAAACTTCATCTGCCTTTTTAGATCTTCAGAGCTTTCCCTGACCCTTCTACACTTGAAGTGTGTTAAACTCAGCCCTTTTCCTGTTTTTTAACTTAACTGGGACATCTTCCTGTCCCTGAGCCTTTTCTGGGACTCTTCTTTTTGGGTCTCTCCATGTCCTCATTCCCTTTGGGATGTCTCCCTGTCCCCTGCATGGGACAGTTGTTTTCAATGGCACTCTGCTTCCAAACCCATGCCTTAGGTTTTCATGCCATTTCGCACTATGTGCAAACGCATTGGGCCAGCACTCAGCCCAAAGAACTTAAAGATGCAGATCTGTGCAAGTTCAATCTTCTCCCAGCTTGTGAATGTGTGGAAACTCCAAGGTCTGATGGGGCCTGCAGTTCCCAACCTCTTGCTTTCCAATGAGGGAAGTATAGTTTTTCAGAACAATATCTTTGCTAAAGTAAGGAGATTAAAAACGTACATAGTAATCCAGATGTGATCTCACCAATTCCCTGTACCGCTGGAGCAAAACATTCCTAATTTTATGTTCCAATCCCTTTGCAATAATTTTCAAATTCCATTTGCCTTCCTAATCTCTTGCTGTAATTGCATACCAACTTTTTGTGATTCCTACACCAGGACACCCAGATGCCTCTGCCCATAGACTACTACTCTTTAAATAATAATGCCACTGACAGATGGGAAAAGGAATTTAGGCAGCCGAAGGTCACTGCTGGAGATCAGCAGGGACATTCCCCAACAGTCTGGTAAGTTTTTTTTTAATTCATTTGCGGGATGTGGGCATCAGGGGCTAGGCCAGCATTTATTGCCCATTCCTAATTGCCCTTGAGAAGGTGGTGGCGAGCTGTTTTCTTGAACCGCTGCAGTCCATGTGTTGTAGGTACACACACATTGCTGTTCGGGAGGTAGTTCTAGGATTTTGAGCCAGCGACAGTAAAGGAGCAGTGATATATTTCCAAGTCAGGATGGTGAGTGGCTTGGAGGGGAACTTCCAGCTTGTGGTGTTCCCATCTATCTGCTGCTTTTGTCCTTCCAGATGCTAACGGTGGTGGAACTGGAAGGTGTTGCCCAAAAAGCCTTGGTGAGTTTCTTCAGTGCATCTTGTAGATGGTACACACTGCTGCCGTTATTTGTCAGTGATGGACGGAATGAATGTGGATGTGGTGCCAATCAAGTGGGCTGCTTTGTCCTGGATAGTGTCAAGCTTCTTGAGTGTTTTTGGAGCGGCATTCACCTAGGCAAGTGGAGAGCATTCCATCACACTCCTGACTTGAGACTTATGGATGGCGGACAAGTTTTGGGGAGTCAGGAGTTGAGTTACTCACCACATGATTCCTAACACCTGACCTGCTCTTGTAGTTACCAAATTGATATGGCGAGTCCAGTTCAGTTTCTGATCAACGGTAACACCCCAAGATGTTGATTGTGGGGGATTCAGTGATGGTAATGACATTGATTGTCACGGGGCGATGGTTAGATTCTCTCATGTTGGAGCTGGTCATTGCCGGGCACTTGTGTGGCATGAAAGTTACTTGCCACTTGTCAACCAAAGCCTGGATATTTCCAGTTCTTGCTGCATTTGGACATGGACCACTTCAGTATCTGAGGAGTCGTGAATGGTGCTGAACATTGTGCAATCATCAATGAACATCCCCACTTCTGACCTTATAATGGAAGAAATGTCATTGACAATGTAGCTGAAGATGATTGGGCCGAGGACACTACCCTGAATAGTGATAGAGGGAGTCCAGATGGGATTGTGATTGGGGGGACCCTGGTTACAGCAGGCCCTAGGTTTCAACTTTTGTCAGAATGACCTGTGAGCTTGCTTCCTGCCCCAGTGCCAAACACAAGTTAAATGCTAACTTGCTACTGGCGCTGATTCTATCACATAAGAAAACAAAATAAAAATAAAAACTTTGCTGAGCTATTTTCAGCTCTCGATCCAGCTCCTGTCAGTTTTGGTTTGGTGGGGAAACCACCTTATTTAGAGCCCCATTTTAAAAAGCAAATCTTTTTTTTAATTCTTTTTCACAGGATGTGGATATAATTGGCTAGGCCAGCATTTTTATTGCCCAACCCTAATTGCCCTTGAGAAGGTGGTGCTGAGCCACCTTCTTGAATAGCTACAGTCCATGTAGTGTAGGAACAGCACAGTATTGTTAGGGAGGGGCTTCCAGGGTTTTGATGCAGCAGCTGTGAAGGAACATGTGAAGTTAGCATGGTTTTCTTAATGGGAGATCATGCCTGAACAATTTGATTGAATTTTTCAAAGAGGTGACCAGGTGTGTAGATGAGGGCAATGCATTTGACGTAGTCCACTTGGACTTCAGCAAGGCTTTTGATAAGGTCCCACATGGGAGACTGATAATGAAGGTTAAGAGCCCATGGGATCCAAGGCAATTTGGGAAATTGGATCCAGAATTGGTTGAGTGGCAGGAAGCAGAGGGTGATGGTCGAAGGGTGTTTTTGTGACTGGATGCCTGTGCCCAGTGGGGTTCCACAGGAATCAGTGTTGGGTCCCTTGCTGTTTGTGGTATATATAAACAATTTAGACTTGAATGTAGGAAGGTAGATCAGTAAGTTCCCGGATGACATGAAAATTGGTGGGATGGTAAATAATGAGGAGGATAGCCTTAGATTACAGGAGGATATAGATGGGCTGGTCAGATGGGCTGTTCAGCGGCAAATGGAATTAAATCTGGATAAGTGTGAGATGGGCACTTGGGCAGGACAAACAACGCACTGGAATACACGATGAATAGTAGGACCCTGGGAAGTACTGAGAATCAGATGGACCTTGGTGTGCATGTCCACCGGTCCCTTAAGGTAGCGGGACAGATAAGTAAGGTGGTTAAGAAGGCATACGGGATACTTGTCTTTATTAGCCAAGGCATAGACTATAAGAGCAGGGAGGTTATGCTGGAACTGTATAAAACGCTGGTTAGGCCACAGCTAGAGTATTGCGTGCAGTTCTGGAATCCGCATTATAGGAAGGATGTGATTGCACTAGAGAGAGTGCGGAGGAGATTTACCAGTATGTTGCCTGGGCTGGAGAGTTTTAGTTATGAGGGGTGATTGGATTGACTGGGGTTATTTTCCTTGGAGCAGAGAAGATTGAGGAGGCTGATTGAGGTGTATAAAATTATGAGGGGCATAGATAGGGTAGACAGGAAGGAACTTTTCCCCTTGGTGGAGGGATCAATAACCAGGGGGCATAGATTTAAGGTAAGGGGCAGGAGGTTTAGAGGGGGTGTGAGGAAGATTTTTTTCACCCAGAGGGTGGTGGGAATCTGGAATTCACAGCCTGAAAGGGTGGTAAAGGCAGAAACCCTCATAACATTTAAGAAGTATTTGGATGTGCATTTGTGATGCCATGGCATACAAGGTTATGGGCCTAGTGCTGGAAAATGGGATTAGAATAATTAGGTACTGGTTTGACTGGTGCAGTCTCGCTGGGCCAAAGCGCCTTTTTCTGTGCTGTAGACCTCTATGCCTCTATGACTTTATGACTCTAAGGAACGGTGACATAGTTCCAAGTCAGGAATGTGTGTGTCTTGGAGGGGAACTTGCAGGTGGTGGTGTTACCATGCATCTGCTGCTTTCGCCCTTCTAGGTGGTAGAGGTCACAGGTTTGGAAGGTGCTATTGAAGGAGCCTTGTTGAGTTGCTGCAGTGTACCCTGTAGATGGCATACACTGCTGCCACTGTGCGTCAGTGTTGGAGGGAACGGATGTTGAAGGTGCTGAATGGGGTACAGATCAAATGCGCTGCTTTGTCCTGGATAGTGTCAATCTTCTCGAGTATTGTTGGAGCTGCACTCATCCAGTGAAATGGAGAGCACTCCATCACACTGTCAGGAAGATATAATAATGTCCTAATGTTGTTAGAATTTATTGTAAATTAGAGTCCATGTCTATGGGAAAAATTTTCTTCGTGTTGGTGGGGCTGAGCGGGTGCAGGCACAGGATCGGCTGCACGCCACCATTTTACATGGGTGGGCCAATGAAAGCCCGCCCAGCATGATGCGCACCCCGGAAACGCTGAGCACCTCTTGTGCGGGCAGGGGGGAACAGGCTAATTCGAGGCCTGTGCTCTTTCGGCATGAGCATGAAAGAGCGCAAAAATCTCCCTGAGGCACAGAGGGTATTAGGGAGGTATTCAGGGAGTTTAAGTTCATTATGCAAAAGTTAAATAAAGAAAAAAAAAATCAGACTTGTGCTCTCATGTGACAGTGTCACATGAGCTGGGATATGTCAATGAATTTTAATTTAAAAAAATTATCTGATTTATAACTCCTTCATGAAACCTCATCCCGCAATTGGATGAGATTTCATGATAAATGCGAAAGCCGCCTGGGCTCTTCACCTGCCCGACAATCAATCTTAATTAGTTTTTAAATGGCCTTAATAGGCCTTTGACTGTCTGGTGGGTGCGCAGCCGACTCTGGTCCACGCCCACTGAACTGAAATGCGGTGATGTTGGGATGCACGCCCGATGTCACCATGCGTCATTTTATGAGTCAATGAGCAGGGCCCACCCCCAAACGCTGACCAGAAGATTCAGGCCTATGGGCAGAATTTTATGATAGCGGGATTTTACATTCCCGCTGAAGTCAATAGGATTTATAATGGCTCACCGCATTTTACTGCCCCATCCCTGCCAAAATGGGGCCATAAAATTCCGCCCTACATAATTATACATGTGTGTGTGAAGTGGGAGTGCACTGTATACCTGGCCAACAGAAGTAGTAAGGAATAATGTGTTTATTTATTTTCCCCAGATTACTGGTAAAACTTAGTGTGATGGGATACTTTTACTTTCAGGAAGGTAAAGTCCAAAAACATCGAGAAACAATGAGTATTTGAATTCAAAGGGGAAAATATGTATAAAGGAGCAACGGTTGTGTGTAAGGGTAGGCATTTTGAGATCTAACAAGTGTGAACATCCTTCAGCATCTCTTCCTCAAGCTGCTGTCTTCAAAGGACTGAAGTTAAGAAAACTCACTTTAAATTTGACTTATTCAGGGTATTGTGTTTCTTTGCCTGAGTCTTTTAAAAATATGTCTTACTGTTGCCTTAATGAAAGTGTAACTGGGAGTCAGATGAAGTAGGGGATTTTGAAGTTATCATAGTGGTAATTTGTAAGTCTATGTATGTATTTAAAGTCATTCCTTCTTCTATTAATAAATGTTTAATCTAGTCTTGTAAAAAGTCTATAAGACTTGGTGGTCTTATTACTACTGAATTCAGAGCATGCATCTCAAAATTTATACAAATTGCAAAACAAGTTGTGGCAGTTGCTTCAAGTTTCCTTTTGAGATTTGGACAACTCAGCATTTACCATCGGCTGTGCCATAACAACACTCGTGCCTTGTGTTTTGTAGCTGGTGAACAGGCTTTGGGGAGTCAGGACGTGAGTTACTCATCCCAGAATTTCAAACCTCTGACCTTCTCTTGAAGCCACAGCATTTATGTGTCACAGGTAATGTAATTGGAGCCCCATTGACATATTCAAAGGGGACCTTGCTTGCTTGTGGGTGGGCCTCTTTGCCATACATATTTTAAATTTACAAATTCCAGATAGGGGCAGGAAAAGAGTTGGCAAACTCCATTTTAACAGGTCTCTCTGCCTGGTTGCCGTCAAGCAAGGGGAGTTAAAGTCAGGTTCAATGGCCTAAATAGCCAATTTCCATAGGGCCAAATTTCCTGAGTGGAGCATGCATAAAACATCTGTATGTTTGGTGCAGCTGACCAGAAATATCCAGTCGCCACTGAACTGCTGAGGATTTGTCTGTACTCAAGTGAGCATGGCTCAACAATGACGTGTTTCAAGGAGGTAAAGATAATCAAATTAATCAGGCTTGGCATAATTATAATTTCAGAATGACCAATGACTTCATTTTCTGTCCCAGTGCCAGATGCAGGTCGTTTGCTAACTGATCACAGAATAATGGGACGCTAGCCAAAGACAAATAGCTCTCTGAACATTGAGTCAGTAAGATTTGAATCTGAAGATTATTACTGATTGCTTTGTTGCTATTCTAGACTTTACAAAGACAGGGCCGGATTTTTGGGAAGAGGCGGGAAGGTTGAGTTGGGAAACTTGCCAACTCAGCAGACCCCTCTCCTTTCAAAAGTTCCCCCATCCACCATATTTTTATTCCAGGGAAGCTGGGTTAGGTTGGAGTCAGGTCCGCTGCCTCCAAAGACTGGCCTGAGGTGGCAATGGAGGTGAGCAGATGGCCAGGCCGGCAGGCTAGATTGTCCATCTCTGGGAAACCAGCCCACTTTTAATAATAAATGTCAGGCTTTCAAAGTCTCACTCCTCAACCCCACTCACCACCCTACTCCCCACCAACCCACATGCCCCCCCCCCCCCCCCCATGCACCCTCATACTACCATTCTCCCTCCATGCCCCTCATATCTCCAATGCCTCTTCCATGCCTTCTCCTAGCCCCATTCCTCATTCATGGTCCCTCATATCACCCGTGCCTCCATATATCCTCCATAGCCACTCAATAAGTGCCCAAGATGGGCAGAGATCAGGAGCTATGTCTTTGAAATTGACATTAGAAAATAATCTTCTAACAATCTAGTACATTTGTCATTCAAACACACCATATTGAAAAAAAAATCACCTTCAAAAAACCTATTTAAAAATATAAATCTGCTCAAGTGGTCAGCCTGATGTAAAAATTAAAAAAAAACATTGATTTTGCTAACATCATCAAAGACAGGTAATCCTTTACTAACCCCTTAAAACCTTCAATCAAAGTGTCTACACAGTCCTCTGCTGAGATAAGTGGTTCTGGAGCGTTTAAACTCAGCCAAGCATTCACCATGGTTTCAGCCATAAATACAAACAATTGAAGCTCACAGACAATGAGACCTATTGAAATTACAAGAACAGATCACTATGTTTTTTCTAAGCTAGACCAGATGGCCTGTCAATCAATGCACCCCAGCAGCAGGTATCTGTTATTTTTTTTCTCTAAGTGAAAGATGCAGACTGTATTTTACTTTTTAATTTTAAAGGGCTGGGGATTAAAATCATTTTAGATTATTACACTTAGGCCAGAATGTTGTGCTTGTTGAGGGCCGAGCAGGAGCAGTCGGGAAGCCGACTGCTGCCCACGATCAGGAAGCCAACTGCCACCTGCGATTGGGCAATGACTGTGATTTCATGGTGGTGGGCCAATTAAGGCCCTCCGAGTGTGAAATGAATGCTGTAGTGCTCAGTGCTGCCAATGTGGGGCATAAGAGGGAAAGTGGGGAAATTCACACATGCACAAAGATGCATGCAGGAAAAGTTCCTTGAGACACAGAGCTGTGTCAGGGAGATGTAGATTCTGGAAAATTAAAAGTAAATAATTTTAAAATGTTGAGAAACATGTTCCCTCATTTGACTCTGTCACTTGAGCAGAGACATGTTAGAAATTAGTTTGAAAATATATACTTTTTAATGACGGATCGAAACCTCATCCTGCCCATGGATGAGGTTTCACAGAAAATCCAAAGCCCACTTGGCCTTTTTGCCTGCCTGCCAACCATAAGGTTGGATGGGCAGTGCAAAATTTAATTCAATTATATCTTTAAAGGCCTTAATAGGTCTACTAATTGTCAGTGAGCATGGTGCCAACTCCCGCATGCGCCTGCTGACCAAAATATCATGTGGGTGTGCGATGATGTCGGGAGGCTTGCCCGACACCATCGCAAATCATTTTACGCTCTTTCGGGTTGGCCACATGCCTACCTGGTGAGTGCAATATTCTGGCCTTAGCGTTCTCAAGATGTGTTTTCTTTAGTTCTGAATGCATAATCGCACTTTTCCCAAAGGGAAAGGTACTCTAATGTATCTAAACACTCATATAATGTTGATCAATATCATGGTCAACTTAACTTTACAGGACCAAGCCATATAATCAATCACTGCTGTAAAATATATCTACCTTAAAAATATTGCTTCGAGCTATTGAAACTGAAAGAACAGGTTTTTATTTTATTTCAAAGCCAGTCAATGAAAGATTTCCAGGACCAGGTGACTGTGTTTGTTCTTTGGTTCCTCACTTGGAAATGGAGTTCTTCCATGATTCATGGCTCCTCCGAGGCACTGTGAAGCAAGCTTATTTATGCAATGGCCCTGACTCCACAAAAATTGTGGGGGGAGGAGCAGGCGGAGGTGCGGGTGGAGTGTGTATTTGGACTACTTACCCCTGCAATGGAGCCTGCAAGGGTGGAAGTGCTGCTCATTATACACACCCTTATCCCACACTGGCAAATATAACTAGAAATGGTTGTGGAGATAGGAAACCTGGAATAACTTCTGGTCTGCCATTTTTAAAGGGCTCCTCAGAGTCCGACTCTGAGAAAGTCCAGGCCATAGTGTCTGTAGAAGGACAATTCTTTCCTTTGGAATTCCTCTACAATTTTACTAACTGGTGGAGAAGGAAGATTAGCAGAATGCTCTTCTGGTCAAAGCTGCAATAAAGCAGTACCAGAAAAAATGTGCACAAGCTCAGACCTACTCTGCTGAACAGGATTAAGACCCATACAATAATTCCTGGCCATTAGGGAAAAATAATACCTCTGGTGGCTCCAGATTAGCAGGAAGATCGTCTGACAGTTGTGTCACATTCCAAGAGAGAGGACCTGAATCCAGGCTGCTGAGGCTTCACCGCAATGTGTATGTTAGTGAAATCATTGTAGATCTCAATTGCTATGCCATTGAATATTGTTAGGGAACACACCATTTAAATAATTCACTCAGCAGCACAACATTGCATCGATCATGGCATTAATGAATAAATCATGTTCCCAGTGGATGACACATACCCTTGGCTTCTGCTGGGTCAATGGCTTGCACAGAGTACAGATTCTGAGAGAAGCAAGCTATGGGATCATGCACAATCCAACATACTTTGATTACATGAATTAAGAGGTTGCTACTCCATTAATGTCTAGTTAGTGCATGATCACAGCACAAAGTTATTCCAGTAGGTTCCTTGGCATCTTTACATCCACAGGAAATCCACCATTCCAACCTTTTCTGAAGAAAGGTAAGGAATGAAAGGCTTGCTATGTGGGGGCTTTGGTGACCCACTGTTCTTGCAGTTGGTGTCATTAGTGTGGGGTCTTTCTAATGATATTTAACAGATATATCTTGAAGGTCATGCTTCCAGAAGAGTGACCATTAGCATTTTGAAGCCTGCTTTGCTTTCAAGTATCTAGCAATATAATCAGGGGAAAGTATTTACTGGGTTTCTGAACAATATCACTCTGTTTTTTACACTCATGCCACTCAATCATCCTCTCTGGAATAAGTGTTAGAAAAATTATCCACTGGCACCAATTAGTTTGCAGCAGAATTCCAGAATGGTTCTTTGTAATCTGTTCATTTTCAAAGGTTCACAGCTTCCAAAAAGATCAGGGTTAACAGTTTCCTCTACAGGCATTCCCCAAAGTCCCAAGATGAACCTGCCCTTCTCAACAGAGGGTAAAATTTTTACCTCAGCAGGTGGCTGTGTCCTACCCCCTGGAGTGTAAAATGACGCGCAGTCGCACGATATTTCAGTCGGCGAGCACACGCCAGCGTTAGCAGTGTGCCCGCCGACAATTAAAAGGCTTATTAAGGCCAATAACAAGGTAATTAAAATACGTTTTTTGCTGCCCGTCCAACCTGACAGCTAGCGGGCAGTCAAAAAGGCCAAGCGGCCTTTGCATCTTTTAGAAAACCTCGTCCACGGGGAGGATAAGGTTTCCAATGTCAAATAAAATTAAAATAAAACATTTAACAGTTCGTTTATAACATGTCCCTGCTCATGTGAAAGAGTCACATGAGGGGACATGTTTTATTACATTTTTGAAATCTTTGTTTTAGATTTGGACAAATGTTCATCTCCCTGAGGCAGCTCTATGCCTCAGGGAGATTTGCAAGCGCACAGTGGCACGCATGTACAAGGTTCGCACTCGCACTCTTTCGCCCCCCCGACCAACACCGCCCCCCCCACCCCCCCCGCCCCACCCTCCACCACCCCCCACCGCCCGCACAGGCAGTGCTGAGCGCTGCCACTCATGTTTTCTGAGTCTGGCCCCAACTGCGGGTGGCAATCGGCTTCCTGACAACTCCTGCCCGCCCCCGCCGAGCCAGCCCAACAAGGGCTAAATTCTGCCCCATAACCACTTAAGGCCTGCAGCTGTACTTTCATTTTGTAGGCCTTCATCACTGTATCCAATAGGATGCCTCGGCACCAGCGCATGCTGTATACAGGAATGTTAGTTCGGCATGAAACAATATTAGGGCACTCAGTATTGACTTCAACTACAATTCTATTTTTCAGTGCAACATGATTTATTGTGTTTATTTCCCTGGGCTGATCACAGCTGACGCCTATTCTAGAAGGATACTAAGCAGGAAATGAGAAAGGTTAGATGGAGGAGGTGCAAAGCATGGTAGAAGAGTTAAGTTTTTTTAAAAAGGTTTTTGAAGAAGGGAATGGAGGTAGCAAGGCAATGTTGGTAATTATTTATTAATTATGTTTAATTGTATACAGATGATGGGCATTAACTGGGGATTCACTTCTGTCCCTATAAGTCAACACAAGGCTTTATGTGTGTGTTGTGCGCTACGAGGTCTACAGTGCATTATTGACCCCCACAATCTGATTTGATATTTGTAAATTTCCTTTGTGTTTCACCTCTTGTTGCAGCCCTGTTTAAGGACCTGCCCCATTTGTTTGTTCATTTAATCTTTTGTTAATTTGTTGATTTGTCCCCTTTTTCTATTGGTTTTTACTAAAAGAGCATATAAATAGACTCAAGGCCTTCCACACCAGGTGGGTGCTGCAGGGACCGGGGTGCTTTATTGACCCCTTTAGTCATGTTTTAAATTTGATTCTTGTAAGTTTCCTTTTAGATTTTTTCTCTCTTTTTACAGTATCCCTTTGAGTGGCTGCTTTTTACTTTGTCCCTGATTTGTTAATTTAATTTATTTGGTTTAATCAAAATAATATAAATAGACACAGACTAAAACTGTGGTGGGAGGATTAGGAAGTGTATGTTTATAATGTGTTACTGTAAGTAAATGCTTATAAAAGTGTGTGAAGATTGGTTGCAGTTCTATACTTCACAAACTGGCTCTCTGGAATATAATAAATGTGATTTTGATAGAGAGTATGAAATGGCAGATGCTTAGAAGTGAAAAAGATAGAGTTCTGAAGATGTGGTCAAAGACAAGATGAGCCATCCTGAGTTGGAGTTTACAAGCAGTATATATGACTGCACCAATGTAGCTATTGAAGAACAACAATCTAACTCTTGCATCTCCTGACAAACAATATGCAATGAACAATATTCAACAATCATGATATCAAGATACAAGAGAAGACACTGGATATTGCAAAAGCTACAGGCCCTAACAACATCGCAGCTGTTTCACTACCGTTAGAACACAGGCATCTATCTGCCAATGTGGAAAATTGCTCTGATATGTCCTGTACATAAAAAGCAGGACAAATCCAATCCGACCAAATACCATCCCATCAGCCTACACTCCACCATTAATAAAGTGATTGAAATTGTTGTTGACAATGCTATCAAGTGGCACTTTAAGCAATAATGTATTCACTGATGCTCACCTTGAGTTCTGCCAGAGTCATTCTGTTCAAGACCTCATTGCAGTCTTAGTCCAGGCACGTCATGAAAATGCCTCTTGATTTTCAAAAAATGATTTTTGAAATAAACTTTCAACTGGCTCAACGTTCGGTACTTAAAAAAAGGAGACAGCAAACTGCCTTAAAATGTGAAGTTACCTTCTAAGGCGAAGGTGGGAAAAGCAAGTAGGAAACCCCTCCAAAAGGAAATGTGAAGAGAGAGATGTTTCACAGGAAACCAGACATTGAAACCCAACACGCTAAGGAAGAGATTAAAAATATTAAGTGCTGAATTTTAATCAACTGCAAAGACAATGGGAACTGCTAACCAACCAGATACACCCAATAGCCACTCAGACCCTTCTATGGAGGATGAAATAACCCCATCTTCTATTGGTTTCTACTCTTTTGAAATACATCAAAAGTTTCTCAGGTGAAAGATTAAAATTTGATTACTTGTCCTACAACAATGACTGTAAGACATATTAAAAATCCAACCCAAGAGGTTGTGACTGTCTATCAGGAAGAACCTTAGAAGGAACCCATTCATTTCTGGGAGATGGATCACGGAATTAAAAGAAGGAAATTGTGTCCAACAAATTGCAGTTACCTGGACTTCAATTCAACTCCAAGGTTTTAAAGGCAACCAACTAACTTCAAATGGCTGCAATATTCAACAATCTATGCTTCAAGAACAAGAAAAGGACTTAATCGTATATGCAGTTAACTTATATTTGGACTCTAAATTTTCTTACTTCTGATACCTGTGCATGTGTGTTGTCACATCTCTTAATAGTTTTCATTGGATTTAGTAGCTAATAAACTTCTACTTTCTTTGACTCAAGAAACCCTAGTTTGATTGGCTCCTTATTAAAAAGTAAATGCTTTCGGATTAGAAAAGGAATCTACAAGGTTGCGACTTACCAAGGAGGCTGAATAAAGGGGATGCAGTTTGTCCATCTGCAGCCGGCCATAACAAAATTTGGGGCTCATATCTTAAGATCAGAAGTGGGGATGTTCACCGATGATTGCACAATGTTCAGCAGCATTCATGACTCCTCAGATACTGAAGCAGTCCATATCCAAATGCAGCAAGACCTGGGCAATATCTTGGCTTTGAATGACAAGTGGCAAATAACATTCGTGGCACACAAGTGCCAGTCAATGACCATCTCCAACAAGAGAGAATCTAACCATCGCCCTCTAATGTTCAATGGCATTACCATTACTGAATCCCCCATTATCAGCATACTTGGGGTTAACATTGACCAGAAACTGAATTGGACTAGCCATATAAATACTGTGGCTACAAGAGCAGGTCAGAGGCTAGGAATCCTGTGACATGTGACTCACCTTCTGACTTCGCAAAGCCTATCCATAATCTACAAGCACAAGTCAGGAGTGCGATGGAATACTCTCCACTTGCCTGGATAAGTGCAGCTCCCACAACACTCGAGAAGCTTGACATCTTCCAGGACAAAGCAGCCCGCATGATTGGCAGCACATCCACAAACGCTCACTCCCTCCACCACCGATGCACAGTAGCAGCAGTGTGTATTATCTACAAAGTGCCTTGCAAGAATTCACCAAGGCTCCTTAGACAGCACCTTTCAAGCCAAGAGCCACTACCATTTAGAAGGACAAGAGAAGCAGATGCATCGGAACACCACCAACTGGAAGTTCCCCTCCAAATCACTCACTATCCTGACTTGGAAATATATCGCCGTTCCTTCACTGTCGTTGGGTCAAAATCCTGGAACTCCCTTCTTAACAGCACTGTGGATGCACTTACATCACAAAGACTGCAGCGGTTCAAGAAGGCAGCTCACCACCACCTTCTCAAGGGCAACTAGAGATGGGCAATAAATGCTGGCCCAGCCAGCGAAGCTCACATCCCGTGAATGAATATTTTTAAAAATTGTTCCCATAAACTTATGAAAGAATTAGAGTGGGGAAAGTAGATTGTTCCTTCAAATACAATTTAAAAATTGCAAAAGGTTTTCTTGGGTCTATCATACTAAAGCACAAAAATATCTACAATTGAGGCTAGTGCCTTGCTAGAATAGAGGGAAGTTATTTATTAGGGATTCTGTCCCTCAAAGAATTAAAAGGGACTAGGTATTTAGAATTAGTGATCTGCTCTAAGGCCAGAACACCAGAAATTTTAAAAAGATTGGTGAAACATTGGGAGATGGAAATTGATAAATTAGCAGCAGAGTAATTAAGATTGGTGTAGCAGAAATTGCAACTGGAATTTCAGGAAAGGGAAATAGAGAGATAGAGAGACAAGAATGGAGAGGGTAAAGGGAAAAGAGAGAGAGAAAAGAGAAAAAGAGAGAGAGAGAAGAAGGCAGGAATGGAGACAAGAAATAGAAAAAGAGAGAGAATTCCAAGAAAGGGAAAGAGAAAAGGAAAGGGAGCTTAATTTAAAACAGCTTGAGCTGAGGAGGGAGGATCCCACTGTGTCCAATGAAGACACGCCTAGCTCAGACTTAAGGGCTGAGGCATTCAAGTTTGCCCATTTAATCCCTAGGTTTGATGAAGCAGAGGTATATGTTTTTTTTATCTCTTTCAAACGGGTACTGTATCAATTAAGGTGGCCGGTCCAACACTGGTCCCTTCTGTTGCAAAGTGAGCTTTCAGGAAAAGCTCATGAGCTTTACTCCCTCTTGTCTGAGGAAAATGCCACAAGCTATGAGGTGGCAAAAAGAGCTATTTTAAGTGCGTGCCAGTAAGTGCTGAAGGCATAATATCAGAAACTCCATACCCTCAGGAAACGCCCTAATTAGGCATACCTGGGTTTTGAAAGGCTTAAGCAACTTGCTTTTGAACAGTGGATATGGGGAACTTAAAATGAGGGCCACCTACAAAACCTTCATGCAATAATTCTCCTTGAGGAGATTAAGAACTCGATACTTTTCCCAATAAGAATGCACATAGAGGAACAGAGAGTAACAGGAGCCAGGCTGGCAGCAAATCTGGCTGATGATTATGAGCTGATCCACAAACCTTCATCCCAAAGGAATCCCTTCCTTTGTCACCCTCAACCAACTGTAAAGGATTGAAGGTGGGGGAGTGATAGGAAACTGAGCACTCATAGGGAAGAAGGGACAGCTGGAAATGCACGGGGACCCTCTTTCAGCCGGAAAGGATGGTGCTGAGAAAAAAAAGTGAAGCCAAGAAACCCCTGTATTTTAACTGCCTTAAGGTAGGACATCTCTGCGCTGACTGCTGGAAGTTATGGAAAAAACTGAGAAATTTTCAGAGCACAAGAGCCCTATGCATAAAATGGGAGTCAGTCAGAGAACATAGCAGACCAGGCTATGGCTCTGAATGGGGCAGTAAATTCCCATAGGCTCACCACTGAGAGTGTGAGTGAGTTTAAAAAAAACAGTCCCTGAGAGTTATAAGGATTTTATGTCAAAAGGAAGAGTGGCCCCATTTCCCCAGGGTGAAGCGAATAAGCCTATACTGATACTGAGGGATACAAGAACCAGCCGAACCCGACTGCTGGGAAAACGCCATGCCCTTTCCACCACAGAGTCAGAGGAGGCTGAAGTGACACTGCAGGCTGTCCAGTTATCTGAAACCTTTTTCGGGAGTCTAGAGGACCCTAAGGAGGTGATAAACATGTCTTCCTTGGCTGCAGCTCAGCAAGCTGATCCGCTGTTAAAAAAATTACCTAAGACTCCCCAAACTGAAGCTGAGGCAGAGGCAATCCCTGAAGGCGATTACTTTAAAAATGAGGTGCTGATGAGGAAATGGAGACGTCTTCACTGACCTGCAAATGAGTGGACAGTGATCCACCAGGTATTGGTGCTGCCAAGGCACCATGGGGAAATATTACGCTTAGTACACAAAATCCTGATGGCTGGGCATGTCGGTATATGAAAAATCTAAGCCCGCATCAGCCAGCATTTTTACTGGCCACACCTCCACAGGGATGTAGTAATGTTGTGCAGAACCTGCCACATCTGTCAGGTTGTTGGGTAACCTCAATTCATAGTAAAACCTGCACCTATCATTCCCGTGCCAGTTTTTGTGGAACCATTCAGCAATGTGCTATCGGACAGTGTGAGGCCCCTGCCCAAAACAAAATGGGCTACCAGCCAATCCTCATCATCATGGATGTGGCTACCTGCTCCCCAGAGGCTGAGCACCATATCCGCCAAATTAGTGGTGGGAGAACTAACCTAATTCTTTACCGGTATGGACTGCCCACCAAGATCCAATTGGATCGGGGCTCAAACTCATGTCCAAAATATTCCAGAAGGCCATGGGTAAGCTGGACCTGACCCAGCTGAAGTCTTCAGTATATCACCTGCAGTAGCAGGAGGTGCTCGGATGGTAAAACAATGATCAGGGCATACTGTCAGGAGTGCCCCCATGACTGGGATAAAGGACTAGGTTTTCTTCTTTTTGCTACCACAGACTCACCTCTTGGGTAGACCTGTTTTTCAATTAGTTTATGGACACCAAGTGATAGGTCCTCTGAAAATAATTAAGGGGAGTTTTTAAGAGCAGAAGGAGGAAATCTCTATGTTAGACTAAAGTAACAGTGTCCCATGAGTGACTCATGAGAGCCTGTGATGTGGCCTGAGAGCAATTAAAAATCTCCCAAACAGCTATGAAGAAACAGGCAGACAAACATGCCCGTGCTTGAACCGTTCAGCTTGATGCTCCTACCAATACCAAGTGAACCCCTAAAAGGCCAGTTCAGTGGCCCATACAGAGGAGCAATATGATAAAACAATACCACAGCCAAGAAGGGTAGCAGGTAACTGTCTGTCCCATAGCCACAGACCTAGAGGGCGAGGGGAGCAGTGAGGATGAATTGGAAGATAATGTGGGTGAGGCCCACATTGAACCCCCTACTCCCCAGCTAGCAAACACAGAAAATCGAGCACAATTGGGCACCATATTACCCACCTAAATGCAGGATAACAAAGAGACATGACAGGACTGCCTACTGCATTTAAAAGACTCTACATGGACAGCCAAGCTACACATTTTAGCTGTACATGATGTGGATGTGGGACAGGACCCTCCCATAAGGCAATACCCCTGGCCCAGATTCATGAGTAGATTAACGACGTGCTGGAGTACCAACTAATAGAGCCTAGCAGCAGTAGCTGGAGCTCCTGAGTTGTACTAGTGCCCAAGCTGGACAGCTCCACAAGGCTCTGCATTGACTAATGCAAAGTTAATGCATGACCAGAGCTGACACCTACTCGATACCCTGCCTGGAAGACTGCATAGATAAGTTAGGCAATGCAGCCTATATTACAAAGATAGAATTACTCAAGGGATATTGGCAGGTTCCTTTGACCACCTGTGCGAAGGAAATCTCCACCTTCATAACTCCAGATCAGTTATACCAGTGTCAAGTGTTGTCATTTGGATTCAGAAATGCCCCAGTCACCTTCCAAAGATAGATGAACCAGGTAATGGCTACTCCAATTGCATAGCGTCCCTAGGCAACCTCCTAATGTACAGTGAAACCTGGGAAATACACTTAGAGCAACTGGAAGCCCTTTTCCAGAAATTATCATCAGCAGTCCTATCTAGGACACATGGTGGGTCAAGGACAAGTACTGCTCAGGGCAGCAAGGCTACAAGTAGTAGCACAGTTCCCCATTTCCACAACAACATGGGAGATCATGAAATTCTTAGGGACATGTGGGCCTACCGCAAGTTTGTCCCAAACCTCAGCACAGTAGTCACCCCACTGGCAGACTTACTACAGAAAGAAGCAAAAGTAGCATGGACCAAAAAATACCAGACAGATTTCAAAAAGCTGAAAGCCATTTTAATAAGCGAACCAGTGCTAGCAGCCCCAGACTTTAGCCAAGCATTTAAAGTAGCCATTGATGTGAGTGACATTGAGGTAGGGGCTATCCTCCTTCAGGAGGATGATTCAGGAATAAAGAGGCAAGTTGGGTAGTTCTCCAAAAACTAAGCAACTTTAGAAACAATATGGTTGAAAAGGGCACCCTGGTTTTACTGCTGGCTGTCAAACACTCTGAGATATATGTCTGAAATAGATACAGACACAGTTTATACTGACCACAACACTTTAATCTTTGTGGGAAAAAAATAAAACTCAGGATGCAAGGTTATTCCATTGGATTTTGTTTCTCCAATTATATCACCTAATAATCATCCACATTGCAGGAAAATCAAATATGATTGTAGGCACCCTGTTCAGACATTAAAGAGACCTAGTTAGGACTGATGGGATAATCCAGACCAAGGCTAAGAAAGTGAGAGAGTGAATGGGAATGAATGTGTTTTTGTTGTGTTATGTATTTTTTATACCTTCTAATGAGATTAGAGCAAATCTCATTTAATTCCCTGTGAGAGGGAAGTGTCATGAAAATGCCGCTTTATTTTTGAAAAATTATTTTAAAAAATTTCCAACTGACTCAAAATGTGGTACTTTAAAAAATGAGACAGCAAACTGCTTTAAAATGCAAGGCCGCTTTCCATGGTGAAGGTGAGAAAAGCAACAAGAAACCCCTCCAAAGGGAAATATGAAAAGAGGGACATTTCACACAAAACCTTCAGACGTCAAAACCCAACAGTCTAACTAAGGGAGAGATTAAACATGCAAAGTGCTGAATTTTGATCAACAGTAAAGACATTTGGAACTGCTAACCAGCCAGATACACCCAACAGACACTCAAGCCCCACCATGGAGGATGAAATAACCCATCTCCTGTTGGTTTCTGCTGTATTGAAATGTGTAAAAAATTTATGAGGTGAAAGATCAACATGTGATTACTTGTTCTACAGCAAAGACATATTAATCAAATTCCTTTTTGGGAATATACAGACAGAAGACTTTTAAAAACTGGTTTTGCCAAGCCAGACACAGAGTGAAGTTATCTGAGAAAACGACTGAAGAAAGCAATAAGGAATTTCTCTTATGTTAAGAAAAGCCCTATCTCTACAATATAAAAATCCAACCCAAGAGATATTGACTGTACATTGCAAAGAACCTCAGGAGAAAACCATCAATTTCTGGGAGATGGATCACAGAATTTAAAGGAAGGAAATTATCTTCAGCAAAGTGCAGTTACCTGGACTTCAATTCAACTCCAGGGTGCTAAAGGGGAACCAGCTAACTTCAAACGGCTGCAAAATTCAACAATCTATGCCTCAAGGACAAGAAAAAGATTTATTGTATATTCCTTTAACTTATAGTTAGACTAACTTTTCTTACTTCTGATCCCTGTGTGAATGTTTGTCTCATCACATCTTTTATTATATTTCATCATGCTTAATAACTAATAAATGTGTTCTTTCTTTGCCTCAAGATAACCTGGTTTGATTGGCTCCTAATTAAAAATTAAAGACATTTGAATTAGAAAAGGCATATATGGGGAAAAGAAATTTTTAAAAACGTTGTTGCAACCAACCGAGGAGTTTGTCCCTCCTCGCCCAGTCGTAACACGTGGAACAAGAAGTTGAATTTCGGAAGTGAGATGCAGGTGATTGCCCTGCACATCAAGCCAGCATTTGACTGAGTGTGGCATCTCACTTGACATTCAATGGCATTAGAATTACTAAATCCTCCACTATCAATATCCTGGGGGTTATCATTTACAAAAACATGGACTAGCCATATAAGTATTGTGGCTACAAAAGTAGGTCAGAGGCTAGGAATTCTTTGGTGAGTAACTCACCTCCTGGCTCCCCAAAGCCTGTCCTCCATCCACGAATCACAAGTCAGAAGTGTGATGGAATACTCTCCACTTGTTCTGGTGAGTGCAGTTCCAACAACACTCAAGAGGCTTGACAACAGCCACAACAAAGCAGCCATTTGACTGGTACCCCAGCCACCACCTTAAACACTTACTCCTTTTATTACAGAGCATATTGGCAGCAGTGTGCACCTTCTACAAGGGGCACTACAGCAACTCACCAAGGCTCCTTAGATGGCACCTTCCAAACCTGTGACCTCTACCACTAAATGGACAAGGGCAGCAGACGCATGGGAACACCACTAACTGCAATTTGTCCTCCAAGCCAGACACTATCCTGACCCAGAGATATTTTGCCATTCTTTCAAGGTTACTGTGTCAAAATCCTGGAACTCCTTCCCGAACAGCACTGTGTGTGTCCCTACGCCACATGTGCTGTGGTTCCCTTCTCAGGGGCAATTGGGGATGGGCAACAAGCGCTGGCCTTACGAGTGACGCTTGTGTCGCATGAATGAATAAAAAAAAACTTTAATCAAACGTTTGTTTTGTTCGTGCACTGATTCCTATGACTGAATTACATCAGCTGTATTCTACCATATGCCCCACAGAGGGCTGACAGAGTGATATTATTAAGTGGAGTGCTATAAAACAAGAGACAAGCAAACATTTGTAAATGATGAGCAGGAATAAAACAATTACACAGGTGAAAAATGATGCTCAAGAGCTTGCAGGAGAGTAATCACTACAGGTTTTTAAACTGTCATTATTTCCTTGAGGCCTGCGTTTGGGGCTGAAATTCCTCAATGCCTGAAGGCTTATATTTGCCATTTACAAGGCAAATGATGCCAAGGGAATGAAGCTAGCGTTGAAGATTCTTTAAGCCAAAGTTCCTATTACTTGGTTTCAGCTGGGTCTCAGCGTATTTTGAAGGAGATGATTGAAGTTAACCATAATTGCTTTTACATGGGTGGTTGTGGGTCGCACAGTGGGGTCCAGGCAAGGGAAGTAGCTGAGACACTTGAAGAAATATTAGGAAATATAACTGTATAAGTTATTTTCCTAAAGAAGTCTGAAACAGGTGGACCTGCTGACACCCCTATGATGTGTGAATGCCAGATTAACCATATTGTTGGATGATATCTCAAAAGAACCCCAACCACTATATGTCATGCTTTCTCTGGTACGGAACAAAAATATGTATGTCAACAATGATCAAGAGCCACTGGGGAAATATTGCAACTGTTATCCATCCATTTCTCACTAGAAAGCGGTTAGCTGGAAGCTGTAAACTGGAAACAGGACACTTTGCTTAACCCATTAATACCCAAGGTGTATCTGTTGTAATTTTCAGGTAGATAACTAAGTGAGTAAGCAAGCATTACTAAGCAAGTCCACCTGCTTCTGATGGGAACCAGCTTAAATGTGTAAATCTGGGCATTTATCTGCCCATTTCTACTGGATGCTGAATAGACTATTAGCAGTTCATAAAGGACAGCTGTCCAAGATTCATTTGTTGTAGGTCTGGTGGAAATTAAGGTAGCCAGCTGTCTCTTGTGGTCACTCTCCTCTAGGATCAGCTATCTGCAATCACAGGCCACACCTATCAGCAAGCTGGCTAACTGTGGGTGAGAGCCTTTGCCACTATCCCACTATCGGTGGGCTGCAGTGGGTGGTCCGCTTTGTGCTTGCAGCCCACCAGTAACATTTAATTGAATTATGAATCAGAATAGGGTTCACGCTTCACACCACTGTGGCATAGTGTGGTCACCTTTCTGCCGATGAGTTTGAACACTGCAATCAATTTTCCCATTAATATCCTTACCGATAGGCTGGACTATCATGATTCAATGTCCTCTAATTTCACGATTATACCCGAAGTAAAAGAAGAATTCCATCTATATCATTCATCCCTTTCATTATCATAAAGACTTGAATAATGTTAGGAATGAAAGAGCAGGAACAGGTCATTCAGTGCCAACCCCCTCCACCCCACCTCCCACATGCCTCCCCCACACCCCCACCTCACCGCCTCCACGCCACCCCCACTCCGCTCCCCCCACCCACCCCCCCCTCCCCCCTCCCCCCCCCCCGCCTCCACCCCCACCTCCCCCATGCCTGCTCACTTATTTAATTAAGTAATGGTCGATCTATACCTCAATCCATTTGAATGCATTTACTCAACATCCAATAATTTACTTACACAATAAAAAATTATCAATGTCAATCTCGAAATTTTCAAATGACAGCTTCGACTGTTTTTTGGATGAGAGAATCCCAGATCTCAACTACCATTTGGGTGGAATTTTGTGCCCTCCCCTGTGACGAGTTTGGTGGTGGGGAGCATTTAACCAGGTGGGAAGATGGTTGGTTGCCACTCTGCCACTCTCCCGCCTCCAACCCAGTTAAGTCCCTGGTGGGAAAAGCCATGGATGGCCTTCCCGCCCTGCTGTCAATTAACCCTTAAGGGCCTCATCCCGCCACCACTGGTATTAACACAGCAGAGCAGCAAATGGGAGGCTTGCCACATAGGGAGAATAACAAGCCAAATTGCGCAAGGCTTCTTGTGGGCCATTGTGGGGGCGTGGTCTCTCATTCAAAGGCACTCAATGCCCGGCATTAGAAGGAGCAGGGTGGCCACTGAGAACCAACCCCTCCCCCTCATGTGCTGACACCCCTCCCCTACAACCCCCCACCCTGCAACCCCCTCCCACCATCACTCACCTGCGATCAGCGACGACACTCGGTCTCGAGTGGGTGTCATACCGGCAGTAGCCACTGATTCCCTGGTGGTACTGCCAATGACTTTGATCGGCCAGCAGCTCCCAGTGGCGGGACTATGGGCAGAATCGTCCCAGATTTGTACTTAAGTGCGGTACCGGGCGGGTAAAACGACATGTTACCCGCCAGCCGCGATGGCTGCTCGTATTGTCCCAAACCCGCTGCATTAATTATGCATTCCTGCGATACACACCGTTTCGATGGTGGACAGGATCTGATTTGCCTGCCATGCCGTTACTTCGCCACTTCATTAAAATACAGCCACACTTAGTGCTTCCAGTCCAGGACTTCAGCAAAGAAGACATGGTCCCGAAAGGCAAGAAGAATGCAGCCCTCGAGCACCTTTTGGACACCATGGAGGCCCCGCTGTGATGTCCTCTAGCCCCCGCTCTTGTCACAGGAGGGTCAACTACATTACCACTCCAGCTTGGTAGGCGATGACAATGACAATCAGTGCCAATGTTGCACAGAAGAGGTTGACCATCCAATGCAATTAGAGGATAAATTATCTCATCCATGCAGCCAGGGCATGGCAACCATCTCATCACTCTAAACTCACACACTCAAGCCCATCACACATTCACTGGCATCTCACTAACTGCCAGCTCAAGGGACATCACCACCCATTCTCACACACATACTTTCACATCTCCATCTGGCCTCATCTCCTCTGAACACTGCCTCTTCACTATTTTGAGCCCACTTGCACAGATCAACATGTGCCCCCACACACCCTGGGATACCCTTCTTCCTCAGTACAGATCTCAACCTGCAGCCTCTTCCCTTGCCTGAGGCCACTTCTCTCCCTTCGCCAAGCAAGACCCTGCCCTGCAGCCATTGAAAAGCCACCTGCATATGGCTGATCTGGTAGGTAGAGACCTGCCCGTGAACCCTCCCATAAAAGTGATGTGGTGCTGCCTGTGAAGCCTGGCCCTGATGACTGAGTGCTGACCGAAGCAAGATAGGCAAACAAACCTTGAAGTCCTGAGCAAAGTGCAGCTCGCCAAGTGCACAACTTATATATGCTGTTGTGAAAGACACCGGCGTGTTTTCCTGCCGCATGATCGCACAATCCAGGGGTGCAGTGGGGGTGGGGGGGTGAGTCTGGTGGGCTGGCCTTATAATGATATGATGATGTATTGCAATGAGGTTCCTGACGTCCGATGGTGGGGAATGCAGCAGGCAGAGCAGATGATCACAAACTGGCTTCGACAAACTGGGTTTGAGGTTGGGGGGGGTGAGGGTTGTGGGGGGTGGGGGGTGGGGTGGGGTGAAGGTTTCAAGGAATGGGGGATTGAAGTTGGGATGTGGGGTTGAAGGTGTCAGGGACGGTGAGGTTGGGGCAGAGGCCAAGTTGTCAGGGAGGGTTGAGGCTGGGAATGGGGAGGTGGGAGCCTGGAGTGGGGAAGGAGTCTGGGGAGAGGAGGGAATACGGGGAAGGAGGGTGAAATGGGGGAAAATGGTGCAAGTGGGGAGGTAGGTTTAAGGGGGGAAAATGGTGTAAGAGAGGGAGTTCGGAGGGGGGATGTTGTCAGGGGGTGGGGTGGGGGGGAGGGAGTCCGGAGAGGGGGATTTTTTCCGCGGGTGGAAGATTGAGAACGGCGGGGGAGGAAGGGGTAAGGGTGGAGGAAATTGTTGGGGGTGGTGGTGGAATATCCAGGTGAATGTGCAAGGGAGGGGGTCTATGGAGTCAATGACTGCTTCCTCAGGAGCAAACTCAGGGTGAACGTAGTAGGATGAAACGGTGAGCGTGAGAGGGAGCAAAGGGAGCCAGTAGGGTGAAAGGATGAGTGTGCGCCGGTACCAGTAGGAGCGGTGGCAAGGGTAGTTGGTAGGGACACAGAAGCAATCACGGACACTGGGAGTGGGAAGGAAGAGGTCAGTGTGGATGGGGTTGGGATTTTCAGGAAGGTAGGGAACGTGCACGTTCACCAGAACATCTGTAAAGGAGAAGGGTTTGGACTGTAGGGTCATGCTGGGGAGGTCGAAGATGATGCCGGGGGGTGGTCTGTGATGGAGTAAAGGATGTGGTGACTGGGAGAGTGGAAAGTTCGGAGGAGCTAATCAAAAACTTAATGACTATCATGCTGTGCAAAACAAAAGTGAGCGGACCCTCATGTTGGACAGGAACAGGTGCTGCATGGGAGTGTGATCAGTGGGTGGGCGGAGATGCAAGGGTAGAATTTTGCCCTTGATGGGCAAGTGGGCCCCACCGGCTCGGTGGTGGGCGGGCAGCCAAACTCCGCCACTGAAACAGGCCCCTCCGCCATTTTGAGTGGGCGGGCCAATTAAGGCCGCCCAGCGGGCTGCCCGACGGAAAGCGCTATGCGCTTCCTGTGCTGGGGGAGGAAAGGAATCCTTTTCTGTAAAAGTGCACTCTTTCGCGCATGCGCATGAAAGAGCGCACAGCTCCCTCAGACCAAGTGCTGTCTCAGGGAGATTGGTGACAGTTTAAAAAATCTCAGAAATAGAAAAATTAAAAAATTACTAACATGTCCCTCTCGTGTGACAATGTCACATGTGATGAGACATGTTAATAAATATGACATAGAGTTTATTAAAGATTTTTAAAATGGACATGAAACCTCATCCCGCCAGTGGATGAGGTTTCATGTGTTTTCAGAGGCCCACTGGGGCTCCTGGCCTGCCTGCCAGCCTCAAGGTTGGATGGGCAGGGCCTTTAATTGGGTCAATTATCCTGTCAATGGCCTCAATTGGCTGATTTCGCTGTCCGCCCTTCTTCCTGAATATTGAAATCTGGCAGGATGACATTGGGGATTCCTCCTGATGTCGTCCCGCATCATTTTCCCGTTGGCGAACAGGTCCAGCCCCCAAATCACTAATGGAAAAATTCTGGCCAAGGTCAGCTCAGATGGACAACAGAAAGAGAACCCTAGCAGGCAGCACTGAAAATGCTAAGGACAGTGAGATGAATCTGATGGATGAAGTCTCCATGTGGGAGAATGCTTGCACGAAGGTCCGAAAGGCCTTGCCACACAAACACTTCCCCTACCAGGTTTACTCCTGGTCCGGCGGCGTGCAGCTGAACTGCTTCTGTGACACTGGGGGAAGGGGAGGGTGGGTGGTGGTAATGCAGTGGGAAGACTCACAGATCTTGTAAATTAAGTTGAAAGCCAACACTACACATTATTCAGTGAAGGTGAATATAATTTCACATTATAAAGCAACAAAATGGGTTCACCCCATGCAGCCACTTGTGATCAGAATGTCTTAACTTTTCTAGGCCTGCTACTTTTTCTAGGTGCTGCTCTGACATCCTCAGCAGGGGTAGAGACAGCCTGAGCAATGGTTGGCCCTCTTGCCCCTCTTGGCTTTGGAATGTGCCCTCTGCAGACCTGAGGCCTTGATGGCCCCATCTTGCTTTGGCTGCCCTCCTGTGGGCCAGCTGCTCCATCTGCAGTGATAGAGAATGAGGTTGGGGGGGGTCACAGGCAAAGGGGACTCGAAGGGAATGGGCAGCCTGTGAGCTCTCTGAGTGCATGATCCAGGTGTGTCCAGCTGCTCCTCCTCCTCCCTTCAGGTGCCTGAAGTCCCCAGCCTGACCCCTTGAGGGGAAGGAGCACCTGGATGGATGTCGAGATGCTTTGTTTCCCCCTCGCATTGCCACTATAGGAACTAATCCATGGTTACCACAATGGAGTGCAGGTCTACATACATCTCCACATTCTGCTGGACCAGGGTCTCCATGGCATTCCCCACCTTCTGCTGACTCTCCAGCATAAGTTAGAAGACCAAATCCAGAGGTTCTTCATCTGACTCGGACCTCACAGATGCCTCTTTCTCAGCAGTCCTCCGAGTGCCGGGGAGCTCAGCTGAACCTGCCTCCTCCTGCTGTAGACACATGTCCATGTGGTGACCACCAGATTGTGAACCCAAACATGCTCTAGATCTAGGTCCCACCGAGGTGTGTGGCTCTACTCTGATGGAGGGTGTGGGTAAGCACTGTGATGGGTCTTCCAGGTTGCTTATTTCCAAATCTTCAAGGGAGTAGGAGTCCTCTTGGCTGGAAGTGAGCACGTGGTTGGAGCTGAGAGACTGGCTGGCTGAGGTCATCAGTCCCTTGGCAGAGTTCCCTGTTAACGAAAGTAGAGATAATTACTCCATGGCAGCAGAGAGCACTCACAGTTGCGTTGAGAGAGGGAGGACCCGGTGAGGGATCCTCATGTGGGTGTTTGCTGCTGACCTCACCATTGCTGGAGCCACGTTCCACATCCTCACCAGTCAGCGCGATGGCACGCTCCTCAAATTGAGTGAGGGGCCTAATGTTAGCCACTCCACCCCCTGGTCTTGGACCTTTCCCTGCTGTTGTGAGTCAGCTTCTCCTGCATGACAACAGGTGGAGAGACTATGAGCAAGACACATGGCACTGAGTGGATTGCTTGTGTGGTTTGCGGAGTCATGGACGGCATGAGGATGTGAACTGCAGGGGGTATGAGCCTGGTGGAGATGTGAGGGTGTGTGTGTGAGTTAGTGGTGTTGTCCCTTGAGGCATGAGATTCCTATAGATGTGTGATGGCTTTGGGAGTGTGTTGTGAGAGTGATGAAGTGGTTGACTTACCCTGACAAAACAGATGAGATCATTCATCCTTTTCCTGCACTGGATGCCTGACCTTCTCTGAGATCAGTTGACACTGACCGCTGCAGCCACTACCTCCCACGCTGGATTGGTGACTCTGGTGGACCTCCTGTGGCCAGAGCCAGGATAGAGGAATTTGCGGTGTCCTTCCAATGCATCCAGCAAGCGCCCCAGAGAGATGTCACTAAGTTCGTGGACTGCTGTCTTCTTTGCTTTCGGGGACGTCTGTCATCTGGAGCAGTCCTGGTCTGTAGACAAGAAGTAGGCTGCGCTCTGGTGTGCTTTAAATATGGCACCCAGAGTGAGGAAGCACTGAGGTCACAGTGTGGTGAGCAAATCCGAGCCTGCCCGCCAACGATCCAGCATGTTTCCCATGAATACATTATTCATGAGGCTAGACGTGCCAGGGAGCGGATGATACAGTACAAAAAGCCACCATTGCGGTTGGCGGGTAAACCATTGTTTTTCACGCCCGCTATTGCACTTAGTGCAAACCTGGGATAATTCCACCATGTATCATCCATGGTGAACAGAGATCTTTACTCACACTCAGTAGAATGTGAACCCAATGCAACTGAAAAGTGCTGCTCTTGTGCAATATACAGTACCACAGTTACCAGGCATAGAAATACTTATCTAGTAATTGTCCTTCTCCCAAACTTTATAGGCATTGACAAATGAATAACATTATCTGGAAGTTGCCATAAAGTTCATGGGACATAGAAAATAATACAGAGCTATATTCAACTCATCCCAGTAGCAGTTACACACTCTGTTCCGATATCAGTGACTATTTTTTTGTTCGCTTAAAAAGCAATAGTATGACGGAGCCAGCAGGCTTGTGCTATACAAAATGTCAATAACTGAACAGATCTTAATAGAAATTAAGCTATTTTTTCTTCTTCATTAAACAATAATTCAAGTGCCCCATTATAAATAACTTTATATTCTCCAAATGCTCAACTGTTTATTTGTGACTAGTTGGAGTATATAGATTAAGTAAATATGAGGTTTGACATCCAGTCCAAGCTGAATAAACTGAGTCATGGTGGAATTTAAAATAGTACTTTAAATACACTTTTTCTATTCCATGTAATACTGTAGATTTCTGTTAAGTCCGGTCCCTTTCACCATCTTTGAAGAATGGATGGAATATTGTTACAACCTTTATCAAAACCTGCAGTTCAGATTCAGAAAAAAGACAATGGCAAGTGTTTGCCTATTAGAATGCTGCATCCTCTATATTGTGACAGCGTTGTCCTTGTGTTGGGAGCTCCGATATATTCCACAGTTGTTTACTAATGCATTGAAGGGCATTCCAGACTGCTACACGAGGGGGGAATTGACCAGCTTAAATTGTTCAGACTGCTTCTCGCTGTCTCTAAACAAAAGAGGAAATTCTAATTTTGACTACCATTACCCTGCCCTATATATATATATATATATATATATATATACATATATATGAAATCAAATACCACTCTCTAGTGTATAATATCAAATTGCCCCTTTGTTGGCTTTTTGGTTTGTTGAGGTGGGGAAGTGGGTGGTAAGGTGCTGCTGAAGTTGGCCATATTCTAATTGGAGTCAGCAAACAGCATGTTAGGGAGGGGATTGTTCTTCTCTTCAGCATTTCCAACATCGAGCTTTCTACATCAGGAGCCTATATTGGGAATCTGGCACATTCTGTGATTCCGGCTGTACTCCCTCTTCGGAGGAAGTTTTGTATTAATAGTACTAAAGATTAAAAAATTCATTACCTTTTTAGTTGAAACTGAGATAAATATTATGCAGTACATTCAACGTCCAATTCTTCACATGATTAATGACTGTTGAGCTAGTTTGAAATATATAAAAAATACTTTCGCAACAAGTGGGAAATAAAACAGCATGGTTGGACCTTCTCCAAATAGATAATGAAATCAAATTATATAAGCATATATGTTAGCATAGCTCAGTTGTTAGAATTCTTGACTCTAAGTCGTAAGGTTCTGGATTCAAATCTCACTCTGTGACTCAAGCATAAAATCAAGGCTGACACTGCAGTGCAGAAGGGGGTGCTGCACTTTTGGAGTTGCCATTTTTCAGGTGAGACACAAGGTCCTGTCTGCCCTTGCAGGTGGAAGTAAATAATCCCATAGTGCCATTTGAAAGAATAGCAGGGAAGTTATCCCTGGTGCCTTGGTCAACGTTAATTCCTCATTCAACATCACCAAAAAGTACAGGTTATCTGGTCATTCTCACATTTCTGTTTGCGGGAGCTTGCTGTGCACAATTTGGTTACCATTTTTCCTAGATTGCAATAGTGGCTACACTTCAAAAGCACTTCATTGGCTGTAAATGCAAGTATTCTTTCACAATACATACAATGATGGGGAAGGTCAAGCAAGGGATTTCACCAAGCTGTTAGCATCACTCTTTTCCTGTTACCGTTTCTTACCTACTCCCTAATTATCACCCATAACATAAATTTAAGCATGATACTATGACACACTGTACATTTGCATGTAAGCACTAGTTGAAGGAATGTTTAGCAACCAATTCTAATGTACACTCCACTTCTGTTTCTTTCAGAATCATCTTGAACAAGTCTCATGTAGCAAGGAAGGAAAAAGTGCCTCACAGCATTCAGCATCACTGACCCCCTGCAGCAAGCACCTCCAGCAGATATATCGGTAGTTCATGGAGAGGATAGGGGGAGCTAGTGGGGGGTGTAGGTGAACAGGAACCTATTGGTTTGAGGGCCAAGTTACACCATTTCTCAGCTGGGATTAGGGCTTTGTATAACTTCCAGATGAATGGTTCCTTATTTGAGCTCATCTATTATCTGCAATTATTAAGGTCCAAGCAAGGCCTGGCAGATGCAGTGAAGCAATTCACCACTCACATTTGTACAGTCTACACAATTGATTATTGGAACTGCAATCCACAGTGGAGTTCATGGTAACTTCAGAGGTTTCTGCACTGGAGACAGGCTGATAGAGGCTCCTCTTCAATGTGTGTGTGTTTTAAAGAATGCTACCACTGTTGCATGGAATCCATTATCCCTAATGTAAAACAAGTTTCCCTATCTGGTTTTGACATAGTTGGGGTGGCATTAAGATAGCCATCACATAAGACTTTGAAACCTTCCCGCTGCCCAAATGATTGCAGAGCAGTGGACATGGTGAACCGGAGCATGCTGGAGAAAGCAGATAGTTGCTGCATGTCAGTGTAATGCTGTTCCCTGCCCATTCATCCCCTCACTCAAATAATGGAAGACAAGCCCAGAAAATAGTTTGGAGCAAATATCCACACAGCTTCAGATGTGGCAGACCCAATTTCAGGATTACACCATGCCCTAGAAGAAGTAGGTACAGAACCACTTCAATTCAAAGAGGCTCAATTTTGTATGCCTCACTCAGCATATTCACTGTGCATTTATCTCATCGATTCTTTGGGACTTTGCCATGTGCAAATTGGTTTCTGTTTATCTTTATATGACATCAGTGATCACCGTTCAAAATTACTTAATTTGCTATGAAGCTTTTTGGAGTATTTTATGTTGTGAAAACGCTATCAAAATGAATTTTGTTCTTTCTTCTTCACCTGCTAGCAAACATTTTTTCTACTTTTCCTTTTTCAAAAAGCCCAAGCGCAGAGAATTGCTTTAAAATGAACAACTCGATGATGATGGCTGTTGCCTAATTGTATGTATTCATCTGCTCAATTTTGTGCTGAAAATTCTGTAGTCATTGATACGATGGACATTGAGGGTGTGATACCCTTGGCAGTTCATGAACATAGTGGCATTTTAAAGCCAGGCTGGCAATATACATTTGGCAAACCTGCAATGCAGTAAAATTACATGCCTTCAGATTCTGCTGCAGTTTCCTTGGGGGAAATTGATTAAAGTGTTTATCCTAATGAATAACACATCAGTGAATTGTTTAATAGTATCTGTGAACTGCATATTGATTGATGTAGCATACAATCCCTTGAGATATCTTAGAGGGAGCTGTAGTCATAATTCACGGCCACTGGCAGTGCCATCTCTGTTGTTGATGGTGTCCGCAAATCAGATATCAGCAAATGCCACAACTCAATCAATGCCTTCCTGAGACAGGAGAGCCTGACAAAACAGTTGTCTCTGGCTACATACAGATTGGCTGCTTAGGACTATACACATTGCTGTGTGTGGCAAGCACATCTGCCTTGTGTCCATTCTTCTAGGTTGAATCTTGATTAACAAGGAGGTGAAAGGTTATTGGAGGTCGGCAGGAATGTGGGGTTGAGGTTACAATCAGATCAGCCATAATCTTATTGAATGGCGGAACAGACTTGAGGGGCCGAGTGGCCTACTCCTGCTTCTAATTCGTATGTTCATATGTTCTATTTACTTCTTGGGGCTGTAAAAAAAACTCAGAGAGGAGCATTCATTACAATATCTATTTTAAGAATACAGGTGAATTTAACTGTTAGATTTTAAACCTCCCAACAAAACAGAGCACCATTGGTACTGATTGTACCGTTCATCCCTGATGAGATGATCACCTGATGGTTAACTTAAATACAATTTTAAATTAATTTGTATATTCTAATAATGATGTTGGGCAGAATGTATGGAAAACTGAAAGATTGCAAGCGTCATGAATCAAGTCTGTCAGATGAAAATCTGCCCTGGTATCTTGCATAAAATCACTTTCAAACGACAACTTTGACACAACCTGTTTTTACATTCACAATGGTTTTTAAAATCATATTTTCTTGTTCACTTCTAAAAATTAATTGAACAAGCTAAATTATTGACTGAAGCAGCTCCTTCGAAATTCAAATATTAATATAATTCATGGCAGTAATTGTACCTAACATTCCTGGCAAGTTGGTAGGTGTTGGCATTTTGAAATATTACCTAAGACATATTTGCAGTGTTCTAATGTTATTAGAACAGCAGACACCAGTTCCTAACTTTGTGCATCTAAAGGAGAGCTTTATCAGCTGGCAACACAGATCGGAAATCTGAAAGGATGCTACCCACAATTTTACAACCAAGTAGGTGAAGCGGCCTACAAGAAGCATGATGTTGTTTAATCATCCCTTGTATTTCAATTCACGTCATTAAACAAACAACTTTTCATTTCATTGTTAATTAACCCCTATCTATTTAAATGGATTATATTCAAAAGTGTCACTGTTGCATTTCAGGATTTTGACCATTTTACTATGATTGATGTGAGTTTGAATTATATTGACATTTTACATTTTAGTTAAATTGAGCTCAAAAGGATTCAAAAACCATTCTGTGCTATGAAGCTGTGAAAGGGAGATACATGTACGTCAGAAGGTCTGATGCATGTAATGTTGATATTAACATATTGCTCCAATCTGAGGCAAAATTGTGGTTTTTGACACTTTACTGAAAACCTATTAACTTGAATGCAGCAGGAGTTCATTTCTAGAGGCTTCCAGGGTTGTGGCCAATTTAATTGCCTATAGTACTGACCAATACCTAGACTTCTGTTGTAGGGTGGCCAAGTTGTACTATTAGTGATAGAGTTCATCTGCAGACACTTCTTGGGTGGAAACATTAAGTTTACTTACAATATACTCAGCAGCAACTACACATGTGCTTTCAACTCCAACTCTAACTCTACACGGACTGCTGAGGTAGCCCGCACTACTCTCCTATTGACTACTGCAGGTCATGTGATTTTCCTTAACAAGTATTATTCTTAAAGGAGCATTGCTCACTAAATAAAGCCATAATTTCTACAACTTCCTGTCTGGCCACTAGACAGATGAATAGGGAGAAGACATTGAATAGGTTAGTTGGTTCATTCTGTTGAGAAAGACGTTAAAGAGCCTTTCTGGTCAATCTGAAGTGAACAGTCCTGGAGCAATTCTGATCTGATTCGATGATGAGGCTGAACAAAAGAACAGTGAAGGTGTATTATTGTCTTTATGATGAAGGTCTGATATCAAGTTAAAGTAATGTAAGATTTGCTATCACTATTTTGGTTATTCTCTTGCTGACTGTAAAATATAGCAGCCTTAGGATTTGGATCTGCCTCATCTCACAATCAGTCTGCCACTCAGAAGTTTAGGATGTGCACAAAATGGCATGTACAAGTTTACTGTAATTCTAATCTAATGGGGTTCTATTATCACACATGTGGGTCTTGCTATATACAAGCAAACTCCTGAAACATAAGGAATGCGAGCTCTGCTTACGAGTGACCAATGATATGAAAACACGAGAAGACACCCAGAATTTGTAAATCACTTCATGGAATTCTAAAATGCTGCACAATCTATTTACTCTGGGTGTATCTTTTAAATTTTTCTCCCAAAATTTTATTTCTTGAAGGGATTGATTGTCTCACTGGAAGGTATTACTATAGAGAGCAGTTGCCTTTATTCATACATAAGCTGTGACAGTGGCTATCAAAATGCAAAGGTTCTCACAGGGCCATTCTTCTCCTCATCCAAAGTCTACGTGCTCGCATCCACAAACAACTGGATGGTGACCAGGAATGGAATCCCTGGTTGAGCATGTTCTCCCTAACCCAGTACACTAAAGCTAAATACAACATCAATGATTAATATCAACTAGCCCAGCACAGACTGGAATTGAACCTGGGGCTAATGTTAATTCAGAGCACTAAGGGAAGTGATATGTATGTCCTTTAATCAGTTTATGATGTATTATTTAACTATATGTAACATGTTAGCTTAGAATGTAAGTAGGATGCGGGTAGTATATTACTAATGTAACTTGATCATTCATAGACTAGTTTGATGTTATATTCAATGTAGTAAGCTAAGAAAGTCAAGGTGCCATTTTGTACTAACACGGGGCCAAAGAAGCCATTTTGCATTCTATACTTTATAAACTCACATGTGTTCATTAAGAATTAGTGCATAATTAACAACCAGCCAGAAACATTTGATTGACTAAGTAGTGTATCTCAATTAAGTAATAATTGAAAAATTAGTAATTAATCAAGAATTTTTCAAAAGTCTGTAAGATTTAGAAGTTTTAAAAGCAAGACTCTACCTGTGGGAACAGCATCAAATCAGATGTGTGCTAGCTCAGCATCGCTCTGACCTTGAACATGAGACCAGGAAATGAATAGATAAATATGTAAAATCAGAGAGACATTGTGAACAGATCCATTGTTCTTTCTTATGGCCATCTATACAGGTAGCTAAAAATCCAATAAAATAATTCAACAGTGCAATTGATCAATTATTAAATTAAAATGGACCTGATTCGAGATGAGGTAATGACAATTCAGTGGTTAAAAATTGAGGATTCAAGCAACATCAAGGCCCCATTTGACCAAGTGTGGCATCAAGGAGCCCTAGCAAAATTGGAGTCAATAAGAATCGGGGGAAAGCTCTCTGCTGGTTGGAGTCATTTATAGCACAAAGGAAGGTGGTTGTGGTTGTTGGTCGTCAGTCTTTGCAGCTCCAGGACATCACTGCAGGAGTTCCTCGGGATAGTGTTCTAGGCCCAACCATCTTCAGCTGTTTCATCAGTGACCTTCCTTCCATCGTAAGGTCAAAAGTGGCAATGTTCACTGATGATTGCACAATGTTCAACACCATTCACGACTCCTCAGAACTGAAGCAGTGCACATCCAAATGCAGCATGACTTGGACAATATCAAGGCTTGGGCTGACAAGTGGCAAGTAACATTCATGCCACACAAGTGCCAGGCAATGACCTTCTCAAACCAAAGAGAATCTAACCATTGCCCCTTGAAGTTCAATGACATTACCATCACTGAATCCTCCACTATCACCATCCTGGGGGTTAGCATTGACCAGAAACTGAACTGGACTAGCCATGGTTACAATAGCAGCTCAGAGGCTAGGAGTCCTGGGGCGAGTATCTCACCTCCTGACTTCCCAAAGTCTGTCCACCACTTTCAAGGCACAAGTCAGGAGTGTGATGGGATAATCCCTACTTGCATGGATGAGTTGAGCTCCCACAACACTCAAGAAGGTGACACCATCCAGGATAAAGCAGCCTGCTTGATTGGCGTCACATCCACAAATATTCACGCCCTCAACTACTGACACACAGTAGCAGCAGTGTGTACCATCTACAAGATGCAATGCAGAACTTCACCTAAGTTCCTTAGACAGCACCTTCCAAACCCACAACCACTACCATCCAGAGGGACAAGGGCAGCAGAAAGATGGGAACACCACCACCTGAAATTTCCCCTACAAGTCACTCACCATCCTGACTTGAAAATATAATGTTGTTCCTTCACTGTCGCTGGGTGAAAATCTTGGAACTCCCTTCCTAACAGCACTGTGGGTGCACCTACATGTGGTAATTATGATTTCATGTAATGTGTGGTATACCTTTAAGAAGGATGTTAGAAAGGAAGATCACATGATTTTGTGTAACCAATAGAAAAGTACTTCTGTAGAGAGAAGTACAGAGAAAGAGTTTGATGTGAAAGCACACATGAGTGGCTGCTGAGTACCATGTAAATAAACAGATTGTGTTGTTCCTAAAAAGTGTCTGCTGATCAACTCTATCTATAGTAACAACTCAGCTATCAACGACAAGCGTACAACTGGGATTCACAAGTCTGAACAAACTGCCGGTGAGGACATAACCCTACACCACATGGACTGCAGCGGTTGAAGAGGGCAGCTCATCACTACCTTCTCAAGGCAACTGAGGATGGGCAATAAATGCTGGGCCAGCCAGTGAAGCCCACATCCCGTCAATGAATAATAATAAAAAAAATCTTTGATAGCTAGTCACATACTGAATACTCCCAAGGCAGAATTCTGAAAGAATTGCTGTTAACAAAAGAATTTGAGGAATCATGCAACTTTGCCAGCCTCATTAACTGATCAAAGTAAAAGCTTGTCTTGTATTGTTAAGTACATTTTTTTCCTTTTAAAATAAACTTCCTCTTTTTATTTGCTATTTGAGTATCCTGTCTTGTCTTATGTTGAAGTCTTATCTGAACTAAAACATTTTATTGAGTTATTTTCAAGTTGGGTAATTGGGTAATTAAGCATGGATAATTAAGAGCTAAATTAAATTAAAATACTCAATAAAAACTGACAAGAATCAAATTGTAGTCATTTATCTATCTACTATTGTCTTTAATGTAGTGGGCTCTGGGCCTTTCAAAGCAACTCCAGGGTTGGGATCTGCTTCGCGTTTTTTTTTGGTGACACTCATCTCTACAGCGTGAGTAATATGTGAAAACGACAGTGAATTCTGAATAAATGAATTCTGAATCATCAGGATTTAATTTGGATGGTCCAATCTGCACGTCTAAAGCAAATTAAATCATATTCAGATGCAAGGCTCTTGCCTATGGTAGGAAAGATGGCTTTCAGAAGATACTCCCTGTCTTTCAAGACAAACCAAATTTCCACAAAATGTCTTCTCCACAATTTTCTAACAGAGTTAGTTAATCAGGTGTGCAACAAGCACACCACTTCAAGGCCAAAGGTTTCCATTTGGGCACAATCCACATTCAGCAGGCAAATCACATTCAAAATTGCGCTATAGTTTCAGGAAGTGTTTTATTTTCTCAAGTTTCCCCTTAAACTCATTTGCATACCATTGCATATAAAATCTGCCATTAACCAGCGCAATTGGCAATATTTTACAATGCAATTCTACCTTTATATGTTCAAAATTAGTAACTCGGTGCAGTTTGATTAAACAGCAGAAAATGGGTTATCACAAAGATAAGCATTTTTAATCAGAAGAGTGCCTGTCTACCAACTGTGAGTAACTCAATTTTAATTAGCTGGAAATGACTTAATAAAACTTTACAGGACCATTTATTAGTGTAATTGGTGTACAATAGCCAGTTTTTAAGTGCTTACCTTTTAAAATTACACGTTTTTAAAAGGTGCCTAAGAATTTCCTTGGAGCCCCAGCCTAATATCCCATAAATTGGTGCAATTAGCAGAAATGCACAGTGGTGATTAATTTGATCTGTTTTGTGGGTGGGGCCAGTTTCCAGCACTGTATTTAAAATACATGTCACAGTTTGATGAAGACCATAGCTGTGGAACCTAGGCTTGGTTGGGTACTGCTTTCAATTGGAAATCAGTCTAAACCCTTGAAGAAAAGGATCTAGAATTCTACCAGAGAAAGTTCAGAGTGTGGAAGGAATTTGTGACTAAAAGAGGTGCTATATGTACTGAGTGGACCGTCTTGTAAGTCGGTGAAATCTGTCTTTGATGCTTCTTCTATTTAATGTGTAGCTTATAGTTTATGTGGATTGTCAAATCATGCTTAATTAATATTGATTTTGGGTTGATTGTTAAAGTAAAGGTTAGAAAAAATAATATTGTGTCCATTGGTTTTCTTATTGAAGTTGTTCTATAAAATTGGATTCTTTTGGTTTATTGGTTTCCACAGGAATCATAACATCCTTCAACCAAAATCTATGTTTCCACTACAAACCTTGTTGAACAGGTTCATTTAGGAACATTGGTTGTAAATAATGACAGCCTATGGTGTTGGCACCATAACTGTACCCGAGAAGGAGGATTAAGCAGAAAATCCAACCAGCACTGTTGATCCTAATATGATATGCCTTTAACCTTACAACATGTGTTTCTAAAAATCATAAGCTTTGACACCAGTCATTCTCTTACTAAGCATTATTGCAGAAGGAACTCCTCACCAATATGCATGTTATTATGATTTAATGCTTCTGTTTCCAAAGTATAAAAAATAACTTAACTTCTGAAGTCTTTCTCGGGCTCCTCTTGACTTCCAACATGCTTTCATCTGTAGTGGTCCAAAGAATCTATGTCAATAGTGGTTTGACTTTGCATATTTCATCAAAAAAGGAAGATAACCACCGAGAGAAGTAGTTTCAATGTGCGGTACAGACTTGGTTATGTGTTCCACTGCATTCATTATAAAAATAATCTCCCTGGCTCATACCTCTTAGAAAAGCTTCCTCCTTGGGGCTTTGCCTAGTGACTAACTTTTACTTAAAATGCTAGTTACAGTGTACCAATGTCCTATAAGAGTAAACATTTGATTTTAAGCCAGTGTGTATTGAGTTTAGCTATTAGTTGAAAATGCATAACGATGTGAGACTTATGGTTACTTGGCAAAACAGAGAAATCCTCCTCCACACCGGACATCAGCAGAATGGGTCTTCTTCAATTAACTTTTAAGCCACAGGGATTGAAAAATGTTCTTTAGGAGCCAATTACTCTCTGTGGATGAAAAGAAAAACATAAGACCCATAAAATCATAACAGCTTCATTCAACCTCACACATTCTGATTTCCAATCTCAACTCTCTTTAGCTTACTAACTTGAGTAAACTCTTCTCCAAGGTTTCATTTCTGTGATATTTCCTTTCTCCTGGGGCAGAATCTTCTGTTAGGCGAGTGGGGGTGGGGCCCGCTCGCCGACGTGTATAATGACGGGGGGTGATGTTGGGCGTGCGTCCCAAGGTCACCCTGCGTCATTTACATTCTCAGGTCAGCTGCGCGCCCGCTGACCTGTCAACGGCCTATTAAGGCCATTAAAAAACTAATTGAAACCATTAATGGACCTGCGTGTCCAACCTTAAGATTGGCAGGCAGGCTGGGAGTCCTGGAAGGCTTCTGAAAAAACATGAAACCTCATCCATTGGCAGGATGAGGTTTCATGAGAGAATTTAGAATTCCAGAGTGTGTTAAAATGAAAGTTATAGACATGTCCCAACTCATGTGACAGTGTCACTTGAGAGGACATGGCAGTGACGTTTTTATCCTCGTCTTTATTAAAAGTTTCAAGTCTGAGCCGATCTCCCTGAGGCAGCACTTAGCCTCAAGGAGATCTATGAGCTCACGCATGTGTGAAAGAGCACACTCCCAGCTCAGGGAACTCCCCAACACTCCGCCCGCACAAGGAGCGCATAGCGCTTCCTGGCACACGTCATGCTGGGTGGACCTTAATTGGCCCGCTCACACAAAATGGCGGCACGCCCCCAATTGGGGGCACTGATCAGTAACCTGCCTGCCCACCCCTTCCCCAACAGGGGGAAAATGTTGCCCCTGGCTTCCTGGAACTCTTTTTTACTTATTCACTCTGAGGAGGGTTTTTTTTTTCTTTACACTATATGTAGCAAGGCCATAAACATTTTAAATAAAAAAAACGAGCTTAGGCTTTTACTAAAATTTCACACAGACGCAATCTTCCCTCAAAGTACTTGTAAAATTATTTTGGAGAAAATTGAACTGAATCTTATTAAACAGCTGAGAAATCAAATCCAGTTGGATGAGGTAATCTCCGACATACCCTTCAAATTGGTTGAATTTCATTATGGTGGAGCATGAGGGGTTGTTTGCAAGTTGAGGGGGGTGGAGGGTGGTCAAAACCACAAAAATTAAAAGTGTGCAGGGAAGCCCGTTCCAGCCTGCTGACATCCAGATTTTACTCCAGTGCATTGGTCTGTGTGCTTGAGAGAGAGGAGTTGATAATTAACCTGTTAATTGCTGAAATGAAGTGATATTAACACAGATTTTTGATTTTATTGGATTCTCAGGTCCCTCAGTTTCACCAGTGAGAAATACTGTGAAAATGACAAATCAAGGCGGAATCAATCTCAGGGAAACATGACAAAAAATACTCAGCACTTGCAGCTGTCTTATTATCTTCTGGTGAGGAAAGGCTTTCACAGAACACTTACTGAGATGTGACTTACTACAATTTGGAGCATTGATCTATCACATCAGGTCAGTTGCCACTTATGCTCCCTTAGATTGGCCCTCAGATTAGGAGCAACATGACAGTGACTAGTGCCAGCAGCAGTAGCCTGCTGTTCCCAGACTCCTGGCTGCATAACAGAGAAGTGTCAAGCAGAGAGGGGACCAGCAGAAAAGTGCACCTGGCAGAAAGCACTCTCCGCAAAACAGACAGTCCAGACACAGGCTAGGTCCTCTTGAAATAAAAACAGAAAATGCTGAAAAAACTCAGTAGGCCTGACAGGATCTGTGGATTTCTTCAGACGGTCATACGGACTCAAAACATTAACTCTGTTTCTCTCCACAGATGCTGTCAGACCTGCTGAGCTTTTCCAGCATTTTCTGTTTATATTTCAGATTTCAAGCATCTGCAGTATTTTGCTTTTATCTAATTTTTCTCGATATGTCTGAACAGCAATGTCTCAGCACATTCTGAATGCCACATCGAGTATTGTAGACACCTGCATCTTCCTAACAGAAGATCAACTCCCTGCTGGACCTGGTGTCAATGGCTGTCAAAGTCACCATTGCCTCAAACCATTTTTTGCCTCAGCAACCTTCCAGGACTCTGCTGCAGACATAATCTCCCAGTCAGCAGCGCATAAATGCGCAAGGCAGGTCACTGGTGGTTCATTTGCCAGGGTTGGCATTAATGTGAACTTTTCCTGTGATGAGCCACACAGAATGAGCAGGCTCTCAGGTTTATGTCTCTGACTGGCTCCCTACAGATGCAGCGGGTTATCAGCTGCACACACATGGCACCACCCGAACAACCAGAAAATTCTGTAACCACAAGGGCTTCCACTCCATCAATGTGCAGCTGACAAGCTACCGAAAAATAGGCTTCATGCATGACAGTGCAATATTTCTGGGTGTTTGCCTCGATGCTACTCAGTAACAAAACCCACTCTAATCTCTGCATCTCCATCGCCCACCAGATCAGCTTGAGAGCTCTCCACTTCTTCCTTGAACGGAAGCCCAACCAGTCCCCATCCACCACTATTGTTCTCCAACTAGTTAAACTTGCTCTCACATGGAACAGCTTCTCCTTTAACTCCACTCACTTCCTCCAAATAGAAGATGTTCCTATGGGTACCTGTCTGGGTCCTCGCCATACCTGTCATTTTGTGGGATATGGGGAACATTCCTTTTTCCAGTCCTAATCAGGCCCCTCGCTCATTTATTTTCCCAGCATATCGATGTCTGTCTCGGTACTGTTTCCAAATCTCTCCATGCCCCGGAACATTTCATCAACTTTTCTCCCAATTTACTCCCTTTTCCTGCCTTCACATGGTGCATCCCTGACACTTCCCTTTTCTTGTTCAATTTCTCTGTCTCCGTCTCTGAAGGTAGGCTGTCAACCAACATTCACTATCAACCCACTGACACCCACAACTACCCTGGCTATACTTCCTCACACTCTTCCTGTAAGGACTCCATTCCATTTTTAAGTTTCTCCATCTCTGCCATGTCTGTTCTGATTTGTCTTTATTTTTCCTCAACCGAGGACTCGCTCCCTCTTTAGTTGACCGGACCCTTGACCGCATCCATTCCACTTCATGCCCTTCTGCTCTTACTCTTTCCCTTTCCCTCCCCAGTAATATGATATGATTTCCTTGCCTTCACCTTCCACCCACCTGCCTCCATATTTTCTGCCACTTCTAACATGATTCCACCACTCAGCACACCTTTCCCCTCCTCTTCTTTCAGCATTCTGAAAGTTCATGTAACCCTGGCCCACTTCTCAGCCATCACCAACTCCTCCTTCCCCTTCCCACAGTGCCTTTTAAACAAGTATGGGATGCCTGCCTTTTAACCTGCTCGCTTCTCACCATTCAAGTCCCCAGACAGTCCTTCTAAGTGAAACAGCAATTTATTTGTACTTGTTTCAATTTAGTATTCTGTATCCAATGCTCACAATGTGGATCTATTACATCGGAGAGACCAAACACGGATAAGCATGACCCCAAGCTTCCAATCACCTGTCATTTTAATTTTCTCTTTCTCCCTTCCTTGCTCCCTTACTCCCACTCAGGCTTTTATGCCCTTGTCCTTTGGTAGTGTTCTAATAAAGCTCAATGCAAGCTTGAGGAATAGCACCTCATCTTTCGACTGGCATTTCATAGTCTTCCAGACTCAACATTGAGTTCAATAATTTTAGATTAATATCTCTGTCCCCATTATGGTTCCCTTTTTGGTGGTTTGTTATTTCCATTTTGTTTCCCTGTATTTTTTTCCCTTTTGTTTTTGCTTTCTGACAGCAGCTGTTCATGAGTCCACCATTCACACCTCCTCTAGACATAACTTTCCTTTCTTTACCTGCCTCATTACCTCTCCCTTTCGCTTCGCGTCATGAACCTTTTTGTTATTTAATCTCTCCTGTCATCCACCCTATCACAGACCTTCCTTTCCGTTCTTTTTCCACACTCATCTCATTCACTTGTTTAAAAGCTATTACATCACTAACTGTTCCCAGTTCTGATGAAGTGTCATTGACCAGTAATGTTTATTCTGTTTCTCTCTCTCCAGAGATGCTGCCAGACCTGCTGACTATTTCAAGAATTTCCTGTTTCATTCCAATTCAAATGTTGCTGATAACAGCTGCCAGAAAACATATGTTGGATTATATGCTCTGGGTGGGCCCCACCCCCAGTATAACTGCCAGAGGCATGACCACCCCCACTTGGCCGGTTCAATCCCTTTAATTTTTCAGCCAACAGGCCTTTACTGGTTATGAAGCGTGACTTCAGCCCCTCTTCAGGAGGAAGTCCCTCCTCGTAGAGCTGCCAGCAAATCAGAGACCAGCAGCTCCGCAGTCCTAGCAGCGTCACCGAGAGCGGTGACCACTGTCAGTACTGCACATCAGCTGAGGAGAGGCATTCAGTGGATGAAGCAGACCTCTCCAGGTAAGCCTGGGATCTAATTGGGGCTTGGTTATCAGGCCTCGGCATGGAGGCTTGGAGTGGGGTGGTGGGGGGTGGGTGGTGTATGTTGGACAGAGCAGGGCAGGAGAGTCGACATGGGGAGCAATAACTGTGTGGGAAGGGGTGGTGTAGAGTGGTGGAAAGGAAACTCCGATTTGCACTGTGAACCCAGAAAGGAGGCACCCCTCCCCCAACTAACCCCATTTCTCTAGCCAGCAGCTGACAGGCTCAAACCTGCCAGGCTACACTTTGGGCCCAGACAGGCCTCTCCTGTTGCCTGTTAAATCTAAGTGATAATGGGATAAATTCAAGTTGACATTAATTGAATGCTTAAGGGCCTCAGTTGGGTCACATGGCAGTCCATGCAATGTTTCCTTCACTTCTTGGTACGGTGCCTTATTTTACAGGTCCACCTGCCTGTTTTCCTGCCCACTTCAGTGAAGTGGAATGCAACCTTTGAGCATTTGCATTCTATTGTGACACTTCCAGTTCTCCATCAGCCAACTCCAATTCCTTCAACTCATATGTTTGGATTGTCCCTGAAAATACTGGAGTTGAATTGGTGCCATGTGGGTCCTCATCACGTTTGCTGTTGCTAATTGAACAGGAAACCTTAAAGTAAAATGTTAATGAGGTGACTTCATTAAAAAGTTACTGACAGACTAACTGATGTTCCTTCTTGGATTCCTGCACGATATTGTCGCCTGGATCACAACCCATCTGTAAGTGTCTTGTAGTTTCAATATGCAGCAACATATCTTACCTATTTACACCTTTTCATTTTTCTAACTCTAATGTAGTCCTCTTCACCTTTGATTTGAGACATGACAATCTTTGTTTCATTTTAAGGTCTCTCATTAGGATTTCCTTACTCTGCTTTTTCAGTTGGTCTTAACATCCTTTGATTTCAGTTGCAACCATTCAGACAACCATAAGAAGATTTTTTTTAAAAATCCGGATGTTATTTCTAACAATTATTCCTGAATGTCTTTTGTTTTCTGTTCCTTCTCTCTCTTCTGACACATTTATACACATATGCTGCTCCCAGCTTTCTTCTTAGCCTACCTCTATTTTTAAGCCTCTGACTGACCCTATCTGGGCTGACAAACTCACACAACTGGCCAGAAGAGCAATGTGACATTTTAAACTAAATCTCATTAAAATGTGCCTTGTCACAAAGCAACAGTAATATTTCTTCATTAGTTCTCTAAATAATTGAAGTTGCTGAGCTACAAACAATTACAAACTCATTTTGTGCTCTAAGATGGCGTCTGTTTTGCCTAAAGGTAAGTCTGTTCCTCTGTTTGTTTTTCAGTCAACAAAACTAATTAAGGGCAGGCTTACTTATAATAAAAAAAAGGAGAATTGCACAGACAGTGACTACATTATAAACTAACAACGTGCAACAAAGCCTCTATAGGCTATTTCAATTAGATACGGCAAAAATAAGAAAAAAACTATAACTTCATTCAACATTTTACTGTATCTCTTTCATAATTACACTAATCCTATGAAACCTGAATTATGACACTGTAGTTTCATTTTACCTTTGTTAATTTTGCCTGTATTGAAATCTGTAAATTGGAGACATTGATTCCAATATTTTCAGGCAAGGAGGGAGTGACCAATGGGGAGATATAGTGGCAGGAAACCCCAGAAAAGCAGGTAAGTGTATTATTTAAATTTTTTGTCTCCATTCCTAGCCATCAGCCAGATTGTATGGTAAACTGGTTTTCGGGCAGGAAGACCTGTACACCAGGCCACAGCTTGGGAACATAGGGGAGAGAGGGGGGGCGGTGGTGGTTATGGGTCAGTGGGATCTTGTGGATGGCCTGAACAGGCATCAGGTAAGCCAGAGTGAGCACCATGGAGAAAGCTGGGGTAAGTTGCTGGAAAGAATATCATCAGGTTGGGGAGAGGGGCAGAAATGAGATTGCGAGCCACATATGATTTTGGGGGTTACTGATCATTGTGGGGGAGTCATGGGTCAGCAGATCATAGGGAGGGAATCAGGTTATCTTAGTGGAGCAGTGGTACATGCTCCTGCTCCTCTTGGCCCAAAAGCATTGCTGTAAAGACCTGATGAATCTGGCCTTCTCACCTCCTTTATTTGATGGGCTTCCCCAGCCTTGGGAAATCTGGCCTGCAGGTATTAGAATTTGGTTGAATTTGAAATAAGCAGACTAATTAATGTATTTAAATGAAGGATCCCCCTCTTGAAAGCATGTTAGTCATCTACTTTATCTCCATTAATACAGGAAGTGGATGTGTTGGAAGCAGGTTGGGGGCAGGCATCCATATCTGGAATTTTCAACCTCCACCCTGGAAGTCCAAATATCCCTGAATTTGTCAGGATTGTATTCCAGTTCCTTTAATATTAACTTAAAGGGGCTCTCAGGATATTAGGAATTTTCCAAACAATTCAGGTCTTAGGAGAGCTTCATCCATTAATTCAGCCACAGCACTCTTTTATCATGACGACAATTTATTTATTTATTTTGCACTGCTGCCACAACTCCAGCCCTAAGGATCAGAGATAAGGTCATGATTTTAATATGCTAGTCTTGGTCTACACTGGTAACTCTTGCTGAACCTTGTGAGGGGGCAGAATCAAAGCCAATAAATCCTAGGGATGGAACTGAGGGGTGAGGACTCCCTAAGTCAGGAGTTACCACACTCTGGCCCTGGCATATCAATGATGCAGACATGCTTAGTCCCATGCACCACTGCCGGTCTGAGTTCACCTGAAAATCCAGGGCAGGCTTGGGGCTTGGACCCATGAAACTGTTCTCTGAAATAATCTAAATGGATGTTGGCTGGATTTGCATCATACATTTTCAGCAATTATAACATTCGAACTGCACAGATTGCTTGGAACTTCTTTGGCACTGGAAGAAATTTCACAACACTTTATCTTCTTCAAGATCTTAACCAAAGTAATTTGCCCTCTCCAAGAGAATGAGTGAATTGATGGAGAACATAATCTGAAAAATTGTGCATGATGAGTGGAACTGGGTACAAGTTTGATGGCTTGAAAATGTTTTTTATGGTTCCTTAGAGCCGTTTTATCTTTCCCATGACACCAACTAAAACAATTTAACTCTATTTGTGTAAATATCATGCATTTGATTTATGTAATGCTTATTCATTTTGTAATACGATTTACTTTTTCCGCTTCTCTGGAGCACAATGGCAAAGACTGATGTCATTGATAATTGAGGAAAAGAGTGAAAAACACAACAGCCATTTCAAGAGAAAAGGACAGTTGGTTAAGGAAATGTGCATAGATGTAAAAGAAAATGAAAAGTTATGTCCACTGAAAAGATCTCATTAAATTGACACCATCCAATTAATACAATTTAGGTTTGAATAATGTTTGCAGTGGCCACTTAATATTTATGTTCAAACTACAATTGAGTCGAGGTGGCTCTAACACAGCAACTACTAGTGTAACAATAGCTTCCACAGTCTAATACATAAAACTGGATGAAGTGGGACTGACCTGAAATGCTTTGCATTGCCCTTACTTATAATTCTACGCAGTAGATTGTGTACATTCAGAGTAATATGACATCTTACATTAGGAAATAAATGATAAACTAAACAATTGCTGTCATATAAAACTCTCACCAGTGTCTTCCCAGGATAATGATGTCAGGGCTATTATAATAGATAGACAAATGCATTACAGTGCTCCAGGAGACCTAGAGCTGTTTTTTTTATGTTATTGAGGGATGCTGCATGGTTTAATCTTTTCACTTTCAATATGCAATAACATGGTTACTTTTAGCCATTAACTCTATAAAATTATATGGTTCCTTATCTATGGATAACAGTCAATAAATATGTATGAGGCTGCAATTCAAAATGTACAACTCAGGCTTTGGTCTATCTTTCTTCAATGAAGCAAAGTCTCAATGCAGGTTAAGTATTTGATAAATCCAAACAGCTCTTAATGCTTCACAGTTCCTGGACATGTAACAGTGGGACTTTTTTCAATTTGTGTTTATGATCCAGGAGGAAGCAATGATGTGAAATTATGCCTACCTTAATCCATCAGCAATTCAAAGGAAGAGTCAGCATCATAGCAAATCTATCACTTTACCAAACCTCTTACATGAAGAACTATACAGAGCAGCTGGTAACGGATAAAACTAGCTTTGTAACATCACATACCTAGAACAACAACTAGCTAACTCATTGTGAGCCATTATGATCGAGGCAGAAGCTAGGTCTCTGAAAGACCAATCTACTTAGCCCCAACCCCTGCCTTTCCTCTTTTTTTTATTCATTCTTGGGGTGTGGGTGTCGTTGGCTAGGCCAGGATTTACAGCCCATCCCTAACTGCCCTTGGGAAGGTGGTAGTGAGCTGCCTTCTTGTACCGCTGTTGTTCCTGTGGTATAGGTACACCCACAGTGCTGTTAGAGAGAGAGTTCTGGGGTTTTGACCCAGCGACAGTGAAGGACGGGCGATACATTTCCAAGTCAGGATGGTGTGTGGCTTGGAGGAGAACTTCTAGGTGGTGGTGTTCCCATGCGTCTGCTGCCCTTGTCCTTGTAGATGGCAGTGGTCATGTGTTTGGAAAATGCTGCCTAAGGAACCTTGGTGAGTCCCTGCAGTGCATCTTGTAGATGGTATACACTGCTGCCACAGTGCTTTGGGTTATTTTGCGTTTTTCTTTATTTTTAAAATACATATCTACAGTCCTTTTAAAAGTTATAATGGATTCTGCTTTTGACATTGCACAGTATAGTTGGCCCAACAACCTGTATATAAAGAAAACATTGTCTCACTCCTCCCTTTGTTTATTCAGTGATAATCTTAAATTTATGCTCTCTAGTTACTGACTCACCAACCAGAGATTTAGTTTTTCCTAGTTTATCTTATCAAAACTCCTCATAATTTTGATCAGATAAATTGATCTGATTTTGATCACATAAATTGATCTGATCTTCTCTGCTGTGATGAATAAAGCTTCATGTTTTCTCCTGATAGATAAAGCTGCTCATACCTGATGTCTTCTCAGAGAATCTCTTTTGCATTGTGGTAATAATGGTTTAATCTAATGTGTAATATACCTTTAAGAAGAATGTTAGAAAGGGAGATCACATGATCTTGTGTAACCAATAGAGGAGTAGCATGGGCTACCTCTGTAGTCAGTAATCTCTAGTTAGTAGTCAGAAGTATGGGTATAAGGTTTGATGTGAAAGCACACATGTGTAGCTGCTGAGTGCCTTTGTAAACAAAAATAATGTGTTCCACCTAAGAAGTGTCTGCTGATCAACTCTATCTACAGTGCCAACTCGGTCTTCCCACCACAAGCATGCAACTGGGATTCACAAGTCCCAAAAAACTGGTGACAAGGAAAAAGCGAGGATAAAGCAAGGATAAAGCCAATTTACAACAAACTAGCATCGAGAGTAAAAAAAGCTAATGGAAGAAATCAAGAGAAATTAAATCGGGCTGTGCCTCGCACAATAAGTGTAAGTAGAATTTCCATCCAAATCGTCGAAGCAATCCCTTCACAGAATGCTGCAATTCAGAAGAATTGATCCTTACGATCCAGCCACGGACGGACGATTGGTCTCATTATATTGAACACGTCGTGTTCTTTTTCCAAGTGAATGAGATTATGGAGAAGAGAAAAGGCAAGCAATCCTCTTATATACATGTGGGAATAAAGCCTACGGCTTGATTTGAAGTTTGATGAATTGCTGGACCTCGTGAAAGGCTATTACCAACCAAAGCCCTCGGTAACGATGCAACAGTTCAAGATTAACTCGAGAATTGAGCCCTGGGATTGATAGTTGCTTGTTATATGGCAAGTTCGAAACAGTTAACAGAACATTGTGAGCTTGGTTCATCTCTAAAAGACACGCTCAGAGATCACTTAGTGTGTGGTGTGAACGAGGACACGATTCAGAAGTGATCACTGTCCGCAACAAATTTGGATTTTAAGAAGGCGCTAGAGATAGTACTGGCCATGGAAAGTGCAGTAAGGAATTCAAAACCATACAAGGAGTGCAAAATGGCGCCAGCCTCCACGTTGGGCAGGAAACCCCAGCCAAAAATGGCACGAAAATACAAGACTCTGCCGTGAAGCGGGAAACAGCCACTGCTAGCAGAAAAATAAAAAGAAATGACTTAGCAGTGAAAACAAGGAATAATTGCAACAGAGGTGGAAACAAGCAATCTTTTTACGATTGGCAGTTTAAAAAAAATCAAATGTTTTTATTGTCAATGAAACGGACGCATAATGAGACAGTGCAAGGAAAGAATCAGACAGCCTTTCAAACAAAAGGAAAAAACACAGTGAGATCTACAATGTAGAAGAGCCTGAAATAACAAATTCGGACATTTATTCATTATTTATTTTAAAGGTTGGAAAGACAGAACCAATACATGTAACAGTGAAAGTGAATGGCAGACCTATTAGGGTAGAAGTGGGCACAGGAGCTTCCACTAGAGTCTTTGGTGAACACACCTTCAAATATCTCAATTATGGTGAACATAAATTAAATTTGGAAGAAACTGATGCCAAATTAAAAACATATACGGTGACGACATCCAAGCCAAGAGCATAAGCAGAGTTCCTGTCCATTACGAAAGCCAATCAACAAAGCTACCAGTGTTGGTATTGAGGGGCAGAGTACCAAGCATTCTAGAGTGAAACTAGCTGAGGGAAATCAACCTTGATTGGACACTGAGATTCCAAAAGGAAGCTGGAAATGTTCCTGTTTTGGAAAAGGAGTGTGTAAGGACTCAACAACCTGTAGAAAAGCAGGCTGTCTTAAGTCAAAACATGGGAGAACAGCAAAAGGAACTCGAAAAGACCATGCTTGATAACAGAGTTTGAGACGAGGTGAGCAACCTTTGAAAGGAAAAAGATAACCTGCTGAAAGACTTCACACACTACACAGTGCACATCCAGGAATTTCCCAAATGAGGACCATGGCACACCACTATCTATGGGGGCTGGGGATGGATGGAGAAATAGAGTTTAGTGGAGAATTGTGTGCAGTGTCAGCAATTGCAAAAGTTACCTTCACAGCTCTGTTACACCCGTGGGAGTGGCCAGGAAGCCCATGGGTATGATTACACGTTGACTATGTGGGACCTTTTATGGGAACATTGTTTCTGCTCATTGTTGATGCCCAATTAAAATGAATGGACATATATGAGATGAGGTCACCAACGTCTTCTGCTACAATTGAGAAGCGACGTCAAAGTTTTTCCATTAAAGAACAACCAGAAGTGGCCATATCTGTTAACGACATGGCATTTATCAGCCTCAACGGTATCACTCATGTAAAAACTTTACCGTATCACCGTTCCTCAGATGGACTGGTTGAAAGGGCAGTTCAAACATTCAAGTCAGGCATAAAAAAGTTAACTGGAGATTCCTTGGCATGCTTTATTTTTCATTATAGGACCTCATGCAACAACAGGTGTCACATCTGCGGAGTTATTGATGAAACACTATCTTAGGATGAGATTAGCTTAATAATGCTGAATTTAAGAGGAAGGTGGAAAGAACATAACATAAGAACTAGGAGCAGGAGTAGGCAATTCAGCCCCTTGAGCCTCCCCTGCCATTCAATCAGATCATGGCTGATCTCATTTCGGCCACAGCTCCAATTTTCACCCTCTCCCCATAACCTTTCAACCCGTTACTAATTAAAAATCTGTCTATCTCCCCTTTAAATTTATTCAGCGTCTTAGCATCCACTGCACTCTGAGGTAGTGAATTCCATAGATTTAAGAACCTTTGAGAAAAGTAATTCCTCCTCATCTCTGATTTAAATCTACCACCCCTTAGCCTAAAACTATGGCCTCTCATTCTAAAACGCCCCACAAGGGGAAACATTTGCTCCTCATCTACATTGTCTATCCCCTTTAGCACCTTATATATCTCAATTAGATCTCCTCTCATCCTCCTAAACTCTAGCGAGTATAGGTCTAAACTGCTCAATCTTTCCTCATAAGACAAGCCCTGCATCTCTGGAATCAATCTAGTGAACCTCCTCTGAACTGCCTCCAATGCAACTACATTCTCCCTCAAGTAACGGGACCAAAACTGTGCACAGTACTTCAGATGCACTCTCAGCATGCCTTGTACAGTTACAACAACACTTCTCTATTTTTATATTCTATTCCTTTAGCAATAAATGCCAAAATTCCAATTGCCTTCTTATTATCTGCTGAAAGGAGTCAGAGAAGTCAGAAAGCTAGACACGAGTGGCCTAGTCATGAGAGGAAATTTACTGTGGGAGAGACGGTATAAGTGAAGAGGTTTGGAGAAGGACCAAAGTGGTTACCGGGTGAAATAAATGCAGTAACTGGACCTTTATCTTATCACATGAAAGTGGAAGGGCAAGTCATACGGAGACTTGTGGATCATCTAAGGAAGAGAGAAACAAGTCACCAGAAATAATTCCACCGGCATTCATGGCTGGGTCAACGTTTCCTGCTGAGAGAACTCAACCTAGTACAGATGTGACAGATGTGTTGGATGTACCTGCAAGAGTTGAGGAAACAGATTTACAGGTGCCTACCGATGAACCTGATGTTCAGACAACTCCAGAAAAGGAGATTCATGACAAAGCATCTGAAGTTGTAGAGCTGAGATGTTTTACATGCATAAGGAAACCCCCAGAAAGACTGAATTTGTAAATTGCTTATCTGTGTAAATAATTTGCTATTTTGAGAAATTGTACTTGTAAATATGAAATGTGTTTCCAAGTAAAGGGGGAGGGATGTGGTAATTATGGTTTTATCTAATGTGTAGTATACCTTTATGAATAATGTTATAAAGGAAGATCACATGATCTTATGTAACCAAATAGGAGTAGCAGGGGCTACCTCTGTAGTCAGTAGGCTGTGATTATTAGTCAGTAGTATGGAGATAGGGTTTGATGTGAAAGTACACACGTGTAGCTGCTGAGTACCTTTGTAGATAAACAGAATGTGTTCCACCTAAGAAGTGTCTGCTGGTCAACTCTGTCTATTGTACCAACTCGTACATTCCTCAACAAGCATGCAACTGGGATTTACAAGTCCTAACATGCATCCTCGCCATAACTTTGACATCTTCCCTAAAGTGCAACCATGAAAAATACCTTTCTGAGTATAGTGGTCTGTTGGAAGTCCATCAGCTTTCTGTCCTGGTAAGATACATGGTTTTAATTAAATTTAGTTGTTAAATTCCAGAATTATCTCAGTGCACATTTGGCGCACCTAAGTTTGCTTCTTAAGACTGCTTCTAAGTTCTTTAGATTTAGGTAAGTATGCTGTGTTTCTTTGAAACTGTGTGCTCTTCTCATGAGGCAAAATTAAACTAATTGCACTTTGAAGACATATTTAAAATTCGTAATCAGACATTTTAGGTGGAATAATTTCAGAACCACCACATATTTTAAACACACACAAATCAATTACTATTTCTTAAATGATTGAAAACGCAGTATGAAACAGAAAGGCAACTCTATTCGGACTGTAGTGAATACATTGGTCTAGATTTTATCATTTGCTTTAACCAACACTGCAATTACTATTGCTTATTTGAATGTGATCCTTCCAATAATAATATCAATTAAGATAATCTTAGTATTTTTATTGATATTTCTATCTCTGCATTGGCGAAAGTATAATTTCCAGCACTACAATGCACAGGTGACAACAGAGATATAAATTGAATTTTTATCTTGCCATTAGTAGAGATAATTTGCCATTGAATTTGCTGGAAATAAGTCACTACCAAGTAAACTCTTTTTGTTTTCTTACTGGAAAGAGCAAAAGGTGGATTTTGTTTTCAAATTTTGCTGGGCAGACAGGTAATATGGTGCTCATTTTCTTCTACTGAGCCTCATATTTTGTTGTGTGCCTTTGAGATATGTGAAGCTGACCCTCACCAGGATTTATGTGTGAACAGGAGCTTTATTACAATGTTATTAAAAATGTTGGCAGCCTCATCCTTACTGCTTGGTTTCTATTTCTTTCTAACCAAACCCAAAGTCTTTCAGCACAGTAAGCAGTTAACAGACACACAGAATCAAACACAAGTAATTGAACACAACACTCAGTGGTAAGAAGTTGCTAGTTTGACAATAGGCTGAGCACAGGATGACTTTAACCATTTTTGGGTTAAACTCAAAGGGTTCAAAATTCACCTTCACTGGTAATGAAAAATCACTTCAAATTCCCATTATAGGCCCCATCCTACATTTTTGTTTCATTCACTTCAAGATTTCAGGCAACATGAAAAGGCAAACAAATCCATATTGTTTATTTCATGCTGGTCTCCAAGATGAATTTCTACCTGAATACAACTGGATTTCTATCCCACAAAGAGCAAAAGCATGGACTGTAATTGTTTCAGCAGATAAAGGAGAAGAATTATTTCGAGGAAGCAGGAATATAGACACCTAATATTTGAGCTTTACTCTTGACAAATGTAAATTGAATCACCTCTTCTCTCCAAGTAAGAAAAAGAGTCAGGTGACAGGTTTTTTTGTTCCATCACTTGCTTTCTGCCATAGATCCAATCTCTGGCAGAATCAAGTGGAAAATAATGGCTAGCTGTGGCCTCACTTGTCATAACTAGCAATAGGAAATTCAATGTATTACATACTTAGAAAATTTGAAAAAGACTCAAGTGTCCATTACAATCAACAACTTGGCAGCTAACTAAATCTCCCAAGGGATTTCATTTTTCTCTGTTATCTTAAAATGGAGGTGATATATTGATCCATGGATGAAAAATCATGGAGAGTTGTGCTTGCAATTTCCAGCTATGTATTCCAAGTTGGTGAGGCTTCATGCCATGAGAATGTGTGCATTTAATTTAATTCCAAAAACTTCATGCCCACCCTTCTCCAGCTATAAAGTCCAATTTTTCCTGTCCTACACATTATGGGTAGGTGACCTTCAAACAGGCAATTCACAGGTTATGTTGTGGTGGTATGGGATGGGTTTTTGAGATCCAGCATTACAGACCTTTTCCCTATGTTTGACACTCAGTAATTAAGCATTCCTAGACACAAAGCAGGGGGAAATTAGTCATTACATATGATCTGAATCTGCTTCATTTAGATTTATATTAATTGTTAATAACAAGCAAAACTATCCATTTCCTATTTGGACTATATGAGTGAATTAGGTGCTTAAAGTGAACACTCCTGATTTCCTCAGGTAGCCATTACATTGTCACATAACCTGTAGTGACCTGTGGTACATGTGATTCACAGAAACGCTCATGATTATTATTGCAGTGCTCTTATTTCTTTCGTAATAATACATTGATAATATTTCTCACAGCAACTTAATGGTTCATCAGTGATTCCGTACAATAGCCATTTGTCACAGTGTTTCTGATTCTAAGTAACAACTTGTTAAAATGATCAGATTATGATATAATTTCCCACAGTGAGTTTCTTTCATGCTGTTTGTTTTTGCATGAATGCACACAGCATTCTCATATTCCTTGCCAGAATTATCCTCAACACTCTGCTCTTTTACAGAAATTTTCAGAACACTCATGGTGCTTTTGTTTCTTACAGATTCACAGACATTCTTTTCTCCTGTTCTTTACCTCTTTCCCCTTTTCATTTTACCATTTGGTTTGTAACTAATTTGCATAACTTGCTTTGAATTTATCCTTTCTTACAAGGGTTTAATGCAATAACTTCAGTCTCACAAACAATTCATGGAAGGTTTTTCAGAGACTCATTGCTGAACCACAAAAGAAGTTTCAAAAATGCATTTCAATAACAAAGACATTGAATATTACCCTGATTCAGTTCCCTTCGTGGGCAATTTGATAAAATACAGTGGATTTCCATGGCATGCTCTGGTTTTTGCTCGGTGTGAAATAACATCAAAAAAGCAAAAACAAATCAATGTTCTCATGCTGATACAACTGGCTGTGGGTTTCCTTGAATGATTCTTTGACAGGAACACATTTTCACAGAAAAATGACTTTGTTGTCATGTCACTGACTGTGTAAGATAAATAAACAATTTCTGCTGCTTGATTGATCCTTAATACCCAGCAAAGAGGCGGCTGACTCATCAACATCATGCTCTACATACAACAACTTCTCGCTCTTGTCCACAATTGCTGCTTCTTTCTGTCATGGCCTCACTGAGGTATTTGACTCATAGATGTTGAAAAGCCTTGCCCCAGGCACATGCTAATCCACATGTCATGCAAGACAACCTGGAACATAACAGAAGGGAGATGACCAGCACAGGAAGAGGCCGTGCCACTCTACAAACACTAAATCTTTGGGAAAGGCCTCTATCAGCAACATTGGAAGAGACAGAACAGTCAATACCAGAGATAAAAACAAAAAAACTGCGGATGCTAGAAATCCAAAACAAAAACAGAATTACCTGGAAAAACTCAGCAGGTCTGGCAGCATCGGCGGAGAAGAAAAGAGTTGACGTTTCGAGCCCTCATGACCCTTCAACAGAACTAGGTGAATCCAAGGAAGGGGTGAAATATAAGCTGGTTTAAGGTGTGTGGGGGGGTGGGGGGGGGGGGAGAGAAGTGGAGGGGGTGGTGTGGTTGTAGGGACAAACAAGCAGTGATAGAAGCAGATCATCAAAAGATGTCACAGACAAAAGAACAAAAGAACACAGAGGTGTTAAAGTTGGTGATATTATCTAAATGAATGTGCTAATTAAGAATGGATGGTAGGGCACTCAAGATATAGCTTTAGTGGGGGTGGGGGGAGCATAAACGATTTAAAAATATTTTAAAATAATGGAAATAGGTGGGAAAAGAAAAATCTATATAATCTATTGGAAAAAACAAAAGGAAGGAGGAAGAAACAGAAAGGGGGTGGGGATGGAGGAGGGAGTTCAAGACCTAAAGTTGTTGAATTCAATATTCAGTCCAGAAGGCTGTAAAGTGCCTAGTCGGAGGATGAGGTGTTGTTCCTCCAGTTTGCGTTGGGCTTCACTGGAACAATGCAGCAAGCCAAGGACAGACATGTGGACAAGAGAGCAGGGTGGAGTGTTAAAATGGCAAGCAACAGGGAGGTTTGGGTCATTCTTGCGGACAGACCAGAGATGATGGTCAGGGTCAGAGGCCTGACACAGCAAGGTATGTTGCCCCACCCCCCATTCCACCACCAACTTATTTTTCTTTGTTTCCTTAACAATGCCAGTCACACATTCATAAAGTTACACATGACAACTTGGTGCTGCATTGTGCAATCTCGGATCTTCTAATGTTTTCATTGCAACTGCATCCTAACCATTGCCTATTTCCCCTTGTCTTAGGTCAATCAATGATTCAGCCATTGCAGTTGGGCAGATAGTTGATAACCTTGAAGACAATGCACCAGCACAAAAATTGGCAGCCCACGAGTGAGATATTCACTGAGTACAAATAAGCAGGAACAGCAAGATGTGTCAAGGAATGGCCTATGTACAGGCTGGGAAAAGGACGCTGAAGTGGACTGGGATGCAGATTTCAAGGGTTCAGCTTTTAAAAGAAAGATGCTTTCTGTGCACTAACAATGCCGGAATCCATTTGACTGCCTGCCAGAAAACCTCCAGAGCATGTGGATTTTATGCTCAAAGCTGCTACTAATTGTGTGAGGAACTCAGCCATGGCAATGACACTCAGCAGTCCACCTTGGGCCATGTGATCACCTCATTATTGCTGCTGTTGGGTTTCCCTGGCAGGAGCTTGTGAATTGCAGGCAATAGCATCGCCTAAGGATGCTTATACTGGGATCATGCAGGTGTTGCATTCATCTCCTTTGCCTTTATTAGGGGAAGAGTGAATGTATTAAGGCTTTAATTGAATCATGGATCTCTGAGTATTTGATCTCCAGCAGTTCAGTAGATATTGAGCCTTGGCCCAGGAGCATAAACAGTTGTGCCAGGCCATCGCTCCTGATAATATTTATGGATACGCACAATCCCAAAGCACTTCCTACCCTACCAGAAAGCCATATAGGGCTATAGTGCCTGCCAGGCTGGTTTGTTTTGTAGCCTGCAGCTGGGCCTTCTTAAGATCAAGCTTCTTAAGGTTGCCAGCCACAGGTTTCTTATGATCTCCTGAACGGGACAGAACACCCTTCCATCTCCCACATATCAGTCACATGTGGAATAATAGATTGTGCAGGAGAGCACTTAAGGTAGGCACCTTGGGCTCACACCTACATGATAATGTGTAGGTCTGTTGGAAGCGGTTGCTTTAACAGACAGCTGTTCTTAATGGAAGTGGGATTGTGTGAAGATCAGCAGAGTCTTACCAGGATCCATGTTGGAATTGCTTCTCTTCCTGATTTACATTCCTGATCCAAATAAAATGCAGAAACATGATGTCACCTTACCTTGATTTGACTTTATTTTTAAGGCTGCCACCCTTTTCAGTCACAGCTCTGGCTGCCAGGATTACAAACTCCCAGAGAATATGACCATTTTTAAAAGCTGATGTCACTGGGTGGAATAAATAACCAAGTTATTTTCCATCTACTACCCACCTTTTCTTTGTGTGGTAAAGAAATGAAAGTTATCTCCAGAATTAACTCAAACCCATATACTGTACTTGATTTATTGTACTTGTGTATTGTGATAAAGTGGAGTATCATGTACATTTAAGAGGATGCAAGTGGACTAACCATGAAACAGTACTGACCAATCAATGTACAGCGCAGGCTATTAGTTAACTGGAAGTCTAGAGCTGGAGGTGGTTGTGGGAGCACGCAAGAATTTAGTGCTCTGCTTTCTGTTGCAATAAACAATCACAGTTTGTTCTTATGTCAGTCTCTCTCCAATATTGATAGTGAGCATCAACTAACAAGTGTACATGACGGTATGCAATTCGAGTTTACTCGACTAGTGAACTTATAGCCTCAAGACGTAAAATGTATATATTTGACATTTGTTCTATTCATGACAATTCATTAACTCAACTTGCTGTTGATTTAAAACAACATTAGTATGAGTCAAATGCAAACTAAGATTGGATAAAATTATAATTATATTGGCCTTTCCCAATGTAGCGCCTGTAAGGCTATAATAAAAACTTGAGGGTTCTTGATTTGGAGCACCTAATTGTGTAGTGGCTGTTTGCATTTGTAAGCCCGCCTGAGATGGTATTGGAGATGATTCAGCCACCTCCATTTCATTCAGTTTCATATTCTTAATACAATCCAGCTAAGGGAAGGTGGGAATTATTTGAAGACATAGCATGATGACTGATGATTTATTTAACCTTTAGTCTGCTGTCTAAGGTTTCTATTGCATACTTAAATAGATGGTCTTTTAATTTTTAGCAGGTTACAAATTCAGGAAAGTGGGGAATTATAGACAGAGGGACTGAAAGAGTGGAATGTAAACCACCAAAACCCTTTCACATTTATCATTAGGAATTAGTCATGTTGGCTAGACAAAATTCTAACTGCCTCATGTCCATGTTATTAATTTTCAATTTTCACATATTGTTATTAGAAAAATTATAGAGCTTATATTGAGCTTCATTGGAACATTGCAGCAGGTCAAGGATAGCAAGGTCAGAGTTAGGTTGGAGAGTGTCATCATGTTCAATGGATCATCCTCTGCCACCTCCAGCATGATGCCACCGCCAATCACATCTTCCCCTCCCCTTTCACCATTCTGAAGAGACCATTCCCTCTGAGACACCCTGGTCACCCCTCATCCACTTCAACACCTCCTCCATTTCCTACAACACCTTTCTATGCAAGTACAGGAGATGCATCACCTGTCCTCTTAGATCCTCCCTTCTCATTGTCCAAAGTCCCGAACACTTCTTCCAAGTGAAACAACAATTTACCTGTATTTCTTTCAATTTAATGTACTATTTGCTACTCATGATGTGGCCACATGTATATTCGAGATCAACCACAGACTGGGTGACCACTTCACAGAATGCCTCAGACCAGGGGAATCAGATGAGAAAATTAGTTTGATGATGCACAGAAAAAGGCTGAATGGCATGCACGATGAAATTCAGGATGCATTGGCATTATCAGAAAGCCTGTTGCCACCTTCAAGAGACATTGAGAAATCCAGCAACAATTTGGCATCACAAATTACACATGAATTAATAGACAAATGATACTTCAAATAAAAAGGTAAATTTTCCTTTGAATTGTTGATGCAACAAACACAAACATTTGCATCATTCCCAGCACAAATGTAGCACTAAGTGGCTGTTCTTTATTCATGCAGGGTAGGGCAGGAATCCCAGATGACAAAAACTTTCACCTTTGAGTTTCATGAGTGCCGTTTTCTATGAGTTCACTCTCCCTTAGCTCTTGACAGCCATGATGTTGTAGTTTGCCAGAGTTACTTTTTAACCAACCAACCAATAACAGCTCAGTTCACGGATTGGCCACCTCAGGGAAAACACGCAAATCTTTGGTATCCCCCAGCTATTCACACAGCTTTCCAGGTTTTAGAGTTTTTAGCTAGCTTGCACAGTGTCTCCAAGAGCGCTTGTCCCCATTTCTGCCAAAAAAATGACCACTTCCTTCATGTGATTTGCTTCTTTTCCTCACAATAATTTTCTGTTCCTCTTTCTGTCTTTGTCTGATTTCTTTATGTGTCTGCATATGTTTACAGATCACATTTGTCCTCCAGCTCCTCTGTTTATAGCTCTCCTTTGTGTCTGCCAGCTACATGGCTTCTGGACTTAACTTCCTTCCTGTTGGTACTGCTTCCAGGACAATTGATGTCAGGTCACATGGACTAGTATTTATTATTCGAGAAGATTATAATTGATCCCTGCAAAATTGATGCATGTTCATAAAAATCCTTTTCAAGTATTTTTAAAAACAATTACAGATTTCCTGGACATTTTACAGAAATTATAAATTTACCTGACTGTACTGCTTCCAGGTCAAAGATCATCACAAAACGCAAAAGACATAAACATCTAGTTCAGATCAAAAGTAATGTTTTTATTATATCCTAGGTCATGTTATTATCCTAGTAGATATGGGAAGCATAGGAGGAAAAAACAGTTTAATTGGAACAGGTGAAGCAGTTCCCAACCGGGAATTGAGACCAGTTGAAAACAATTAATCCTGGTTGAGTGTGTTGGTGCGCATGAGTATGTGGGTGAGTGTGCGTTTGTGGGTGGGTGAGTGAGTAGGATGGAGGAAGGTGTGCAGTGAGTGTCTTCACTTACTCCATAGCCATGTTAATGGCTGAGCCTGTGGGAAGAGGCACGAGTGTACAATGTCCTGGTACAGCAGGCTCATAATGGCAACATTTCTTCAGGCAATTTTCTGCTGAGTTTTGCCTTTCCACTACTTGTTGTCCACAGCTGAGCAGTGGACTCCTCCAATAGGCTCTGCCACCTCCATCTCTTTGATCTTGCCTCTGCTTTCCAACTTCACCATCTTACAGTGTCACCTGATGTGTAGAGTCAGGTAGCAGTGTAGATCGGAGGCCAGGTGCTTTCACAATGCTGATGCCTTTCTTTAAGGAGCCTGTGTCAGTGTACAAATAGGCAGACAGACTGACAGGGCTGGAAGGGAAGGCTACAGCAAAGCGAGGTTTGGCAGCTAGCACAGGCATCTTGCATTAAGTGTGCACCAGCATTGGAGTTGAAACCAGTCATGGTCTCAGCCATATCCCTCCCTCAGTTGCAGCCTTGAGGTAATGCTCGCAGGACCCCTGTGATGCAGAGGTGACATTCCCCAGCCAGTCCCCAGGGCCTGAGCAATTGGCAACTGAAACAACTTAGAGCAGTTAGGAGGATCGTCTCTCAACTAATACAAAAGTCGAGAACAGGAGAAGATCTGCTCTGTGTGGTATTGTTACATTAGGCTGCACAAAATGCATTTTTGGCCACACTCAGCAAATATAAATTTAATTTCCCTGATAGTAAGATTTGCACTTTATTCCATTGGGTTTGCACAGCAGTGACCTGAAGTCTGCTGTACATGCAGTCTTCCTCCTTATCAGGCCTTCAGTGATTTGTGTACATAGATGTGATTTTCTTCTCCTATTTCTTGTCTCCTTGCGTCCAGTTCAACACATGGAGATTCTCTATGTATTGTCAATGGTGTAGTCCATGCAGTTTTGTTTGGTGCAAAACAAAAGTGAGAAATGGAAAAATAAACATGCATGCACAGCAAATGGATTTTCATTTTGGAAATGGGTATTTTTCCTTTCAAGAAGATGTACTTGGAATGTTGCAGATTAAGTGCCCTTGGCCTAAGTCAGCAAGCACCCTGTTCTGGCAAAATCAATTGACATTCAACACTAGTGCCATAGGTGCAAGCCTGGCAGACACCCTGTTCTGGCAAAGTTCTGATGTGTTTTTTTTTTCCTATCTCACTGCCATTCTGTGCTGTTTGCTGAGCTAGTCATGCATCACTACTCTTGTTTAGGGAAAGCCATTCTCTACATTCTCCTACCCTACAGTTTCAAGCTACCTTGTCAGATTGAGCCAGTTGCTTTATTAGCAGGGAATATGAACATGGAGGCAGGAAAACCTCTGTCAAATGAAAGCAGCTCCTCAAAGCCACACTCATTTACATTGCAGCCGCTCACAGAAAGGCAGACTAACATTGCTCCATTCTCTTTTCAGTAACCCTAACCCAGGCACATATGGGGCAGATGGTCTATTTATGTGAATAACTGGTGCAACTGATTCAATCCAAAAAGGTATCTATGACAGGCTGAAATTTGTAACACATGTCTTTAAAAAAAGAACAAACTACAGTATGTCGACAGTGGGAATTGTTAGCATTTCTGTATGTACTTTCCTGCATTGTAATGCTTGAAGAGTTTGGTTGCTTACGATTTTTCTGCAGTTGACAAGTTGAATTGGTTCATGCGAATGTTGATGTCATATTGTGTAGTTATGAGTCTTTTCATCATTAAATTTCTGTAATAACAAAATGAGCCCTAGGGAAGGACATGCAATGTTGCCCAAACATTGATTTTCTTAGCAGTCACAGAGCCCCAAATTCTTCATTTTATTTTCTGAGGACATAGAAAACATTTGAGCACAAGAATCTGAATACCAATTATAACATGGATTAGAAACTGCTGAAAGATCCTTCACCACGGAGATTAATCCATAAGTGAGGATGAACGGGCAGATTTTATGAATTTGTGTTTTTGAATCTTGCATGCAGGAAGCACAAAAGAGGACTTAAGGTGCGGTTGGTTATAATTATAAAACCTTAGAATTGTCTTACCATTGAACATAATGGGTGGAAAGTCCTCTGGGGTCCACTGACCACGATGCTTGAATTCTTGATATGCATTTCTGGTGTGCAAACATCCTAAGGAGCTGTTAACTGTAAAAGCAACTGGTTAACAGAGAACAGACTCCGGCATATAAATTAGATGGTGCCACACCAGGTATTCCATAAAGGGGACACCAAGGTGGGTTAATTATTTTTAAAACAAACCTGAATGTAAATCTGGGAAGTAATCTTTGTTGCTTTATTGCAGTGCAATAACTCTAGCTGACCCCTGCTCAGCCTCCTCCCAACTTTTGTCCCCTTGTCTCTCCTGCATTCTTTTCATTCTTTTTATGGGATGTGGGTGGCGCTAGCTAGGCCAGCATTTGTTGCCCATTCCGAGTTGCCCTTGAACAGATTGGCCATTTCAGAGGGCAGTTAAGAGTTGCCTTGGGTCCAGAATTTTTTATTAATTGAACTGAAATTCCACCAGATGCCCTTTGAGCCTGTGTCCCCAGAGCATTAGCTTAGGCCTCTGGATTACTACTCCAGTGATATTACCATTATACCACCATCTCCCCGAGGGAGCTTACTGCTCCCTCTCCCAGGACTTACCAAAGATCTGCTGATGTCTGAAATTGAAATCCTCTTCCCCGGTGAGTCGCTAGTGGAAGTAAACAGGCGTGTGCAGCTTATAAAAACAAAAAACTGCGGATGCTGGAAATCCAAAACAAAAACAGAATTACCTGGAAAAACTCAGCAGGTCTGGCATCATCGGCGGAGAAGAAAAGAGTTGACGTTTCGAGTCCTCATGACCCTTCAACAGAACTAGGTGAATCCAAGGAAGGGGTGAATTATAAGCTGGTTTAAGGTGTGTGCAGCTTGCCTCTTCCAGCAAAAGGAATCATTAACTGTGCCAATTGCATGCCAGCAGGCAAGGAAAATTAATTTCTAAGCCCCCCGTTCCTTTCAGCTCCCCAACTGAATGCTGTCAGGACCAGCTACCTCATCTACCGTGAGATTCCTTATTAATACCAGTTTTGGGTATTCTGTTTGGGGTCAGGACTCCAATGTCGTCATCAAATGTGGGTCCCAACCCCACACTGTGTAGAGAATAGCCACCCGACATGATTTTTGACGAGCTGGCCAATTAGTGAATAGAGGGCACACTTGCCATCCAATTAAGGACAGTGAGTCAGCTCCTGAGGCTAGAGGGCCAATTGAAGACCCTCCAGTTGTGACACATTGGCAGCTCCACCATTCTGGGAAATGGCTCAGGAACAGGATATTGCCTGCAAAGTGATGAACCAACCTGCAGCCGGAAATTCCGGGCCCACCCACTTCCATCTCCATCTCCATCTCCATCAGCCTTTGAAAATCAAACTATCATCAGAAACACAGCATCTCCTTCCAAAGCCATTTAAGGTTTCTTCTACCTTACACTATGAGGACATTAAAATCTCCGCATTTTTCATTTACCTTGGACTGTCCTTAATTGACTTCCAAACAGGTTAATCTGCCTTCTAATACAGTTGAAATAGAGCATCCCTTAACAATTACATCATTTGACTGTTGGTACATAAGAACATATGAATTAAGAGCAGGAGTAGGCCACTCGGCCCCTCGAGCCTGCTCCGCCATTCAATTTAATCATGGTTGACCTGATTGTAACCTCAACGCCACATTCCCGCCTACCCCTGATAACCTTTCACCCCCTTGCTTACCAATAATCTATCTACCTCTGCTTTAGAAACATTCAAAGGCTCTGTTTCTACCACCTTTTGAGGAAAAGAGTTCCAAAGACTCAAAACCCACTGAGAAAGAAAAAAAAATCACCTCATCTCTATCCTAAAGGGGCGACACCTTATTTTTAAACAACAGCCCCTAGTACTAGATTCTCCGACAAGAGGAAACATCCTCTCCACATCCGGCCTGTCAAGACCCCTCACGATCTCTTTTGTTTCAATCAAGTCGTCCCTTACTCTCCTAAACTCTAGTGGATACAAGCCACTATTCTTCATAAGACAACCCACCCAATCCAGGTATTAGGTTAGTAAACCATCTCTGAATTGGTTCCAATGCATTTATATCCTTCCTTGGATAAGGAGACCAAGACTGTACACAATTCTCCAGATATAGTTTCACTAATGCCCTGCATAACTGAAGCATAACCTCCCTACTTTTGTAACCAATTCCCTTCACAATAAATGATAACATTCTATTAGCTTTCCTAATTACTTCCTATACCTGCATACTAGCCTTTTGTGATTCATGCACTAGGACACCCAGATCCTGCTGAATCTCAGAGCTCTGCAATCTCTCACCATCTGGAAAATGTGCTTCGTTTTTATTTTTCCTGCCAAAGTGGACAATTTCATACTTTCCCACATTATATTTTTTTGTCAGGTCTTTGCCCACCCACTTAACCTAATTATATTCCTTTGTAGCCTCCTTGAGTCCTCTTCACATCTTACTTTGCTACCTATCTTTGTGGCATCTGAAAATTTAGCAATCATACCTCCAGTCCCTTCATCCATAAATGATATAAAAAACTGAGGCCCCAGCACTGATCCCTGTGGCACACACTCATTACATCTTTCCAACAAGTAAAAAAAAGACCCATCTATACTCACTCTGTATTTTCTGTTAGCTAGCCAATCTTCTATCCATGCAAAAATTTTAGCCCCTTCACCATGTGTTTTAATTTGCACAATAACCTTTGATTTGGCACCCTTTCTAATGCTTTCTGTAAATCTAGATACAGTACATCCACTGGTTCACCTTTATCCACAGCATATGTTACTTCTTGAAAGAACTCCAACAAATTGGTTAAACATGGCTTCCCTTTTGCAAAGCCTTGTTGTCACTGCCTGATTATCCTGATTGTTTCCAAGTGCCCTATTTTGATGTCTTAAATAATAACTTCTAACATTTTCCCTCTGACAGATGTTAAGCTAAGTGGCCTGTAGTTTTCTGCTTTTTGTCTCTCTCTATTTTTTGAATAAAGGAGTTACATTTGTTATTTTCCAACCTAATGGGATCTTCCCAGATTTTAGGGAATTTTGGAAAATTAAAACCAACACATCAAATATCTCACCAGTCAACTTCTTTTAAAACCATAGGATGAAGTCCATTAGGACTGGGGTGACTTGTCAGCCCGCAAGTCCAACAATTTTCTCAGTACCACTTCCCTGGTGATTCTAATTTTCCTGAGTCCCTCCCTTCCTTCCAATTCCTAATGTATAGCTGTTTCTGGGATGTTACTTGCATCTCTATAGTGAAGACCGATGCAAAATACTGGTTCAATTCACCTGCCATTTCTTTATTTTCCATCATTAATTCCACAGACTTACTTTCTACAGGACCAATGCCCACTTTTTTAACCCTTTTCTTTTTAAAATATCTATAGAAACTCTTACTATATGTCCTTTTATTTCTAGCTAGTGTTCTCTCGCACTCTACTTTTTACTTCCTTTTCAATCTTTTAGTCATCCTTTGCTGTTTTTTATATTGTATCCAATCCTCTGACCTGCCACCCCATCTTTGCAACTTTTTCCTTTAAGTTTGATACCATCCTTTTTTTAAAATGGTGTGTTCTCCCTTTGGAATTTTTCTTCCTTGTAGGAACGTATCTATTCTGTGTATGCTGAAATATCCCTTAAATGTCCACCACTGCATCTTTATTGACCTATCCCTTAACCTAATTTGCCAGTTCACTTTGGGTAGCTTTGCTTTCATAACCTCATATGTGCCCTTATTTAAGTTTAAAGTACTAGTTTTGGAGTCACTCTTCTCTCCCTCAAACTGAATGTGAAATTCAATCAAATTATGATTACTGCTACCTAGGGGTGTCTTAACTATGAGATCATTAATTAATCCTATCTCGTTGCACAACACTGGGGGAGACTTTTTAGCTTGTTGAGTGGGGGCAGGGCCCGCTCGCCGAGGCGTAAAATGAAGTGGGGTGTCACCGGGCATGCATCCTGATGTCACCGCGCATCATTTAGATTTTCAGTTCAGCAGGTATGCAGCCAAGTCGGCTACGCGCCCGTCGAACTATCAAAGGACTATTAAGTCCATTAAATAACTAATTAACGCTATTGAGAAAGCGGCCCGTCCAGCCTTAAGGTTGGCGGGCAGGCGAAGAGCCCAGGCGACCTTCGCATTTTTCATGGAACCTCATCCACGAGCGGGATGAGGTTTCATGAAGGGTTTATAAATTAAATAAATTTTTCCATTAAAGTTCATTGACATGTCCCAGCTCATGTGACACTGTCACATGGGGTGACATGTCTTAATTTTTTTTTTTCTTTATTAAAAGTTTTAAAACTTAAATCTTATCTCCCTGAAGCAGCTCTATGCCGCAGGGAGATTTCTGCACTCTTTCTCATGCATGGCAAAGGAGCACACCTCTGACTCAGAGAACCCTCTGCCCGCCCTGCCACACAGGGAGCACTCCTTAATTGGCCCACCCACGTAAAGCGGCGGCGCGGGCCTGATTGAGGGCACCGATCGGGTCCATGCCCACCTGCTTCCGCCCCCACACAACCCCGCTGATGGGAGAAAAATTCTCTCCCAGGTCCAGTATAGCCTGCTCTCTAGTTGGTGCCAGAGTGGGCTATTCTAAGAAATTACCCCAGAAACATCCTATGAGTTTCTCATCCAGGCTACCTTTGCCTATCTGATCCTTTCAGGCTATGTGCAGATTAAAATCTCCCATGATTATCTCTGCACCTTTCTGACAGGCTACTATTACTTCTTCCTTTATGCCCTCTCTTACTGTATGGTTACTGTCATGGGACCTGGACACCACTCACATAAGCAACTTCTTGCCTTTATCATTTCTCATCTCTCCCCAAACCATTTCGACATCCCGGTTTCCTGAACTTGGGTCATCCCTCTCTAATGTGCCAATGCCATCATTAATTAACAGTCACCCCTCCACCTTTTCCTAGCTTGCTGTCCTTCCTAATTGTGCTTTCAGAGACAGAGTCTTTAGTTTTGTCATTTTATTATTTTGTAACCTGTAGTCTTATCTATTGATTCACTCTTAGGTTTGTACTCCTGTACCCTCTGTCCCTTCCAGTCACAGCCTGTTTATCATTTTCTACATTAATACCTTTCTCTTTTGTCATTTCTCTACTCTCTGATTTGCCACACCTTCCCAAATTTGATCCCATGCCCCCACTATTTAATTTAAAACTCTCTCTACTCTAGTTGTGCGGCTCGCTAGAACACTGGTCCCAGAATGATTTAGGTGTAGACCGTGCCAATGGTACACTCACCACTTTCCCCAGTACTGGTGCCATTGCCCCATGAACCAGAAGTCATTTCTCCCACACTAGTCTTTTGAGCCAGGTATTCACCTCTCTAATTTTATGTACCTTATGCCAATTTGCACGTGGCTCAGGATTAGATTATTACCTTTGAGGTTCTGCTTTTTAATTTAGTGCCTAGCTCCTCATAGTCTCTTATGCAGAACCTGTTTCCTAGTGCTAGCTATGTCATTGGACCTTAAATGGCCATGGTGACTGGATCCTCCCCCTCCCACTGCAAGTTCCTCTCCAATCCTGAGCAGATGTCCCGAATCCTGGCACCGGACAAACAATAGAGCTATCTGGACTCTCGCTCTTTGATGCAGAGAACAGTGTTAATCCCACTCACTATACTGTCCCCTACCACCAATACATTTATTTTTCTCCCTCCACTGGAATGGCTTCCTGTAACACAGTGCCATGGTCAGTTTGCTCACCCACCCTGTAGCCCCCACTCTCATCCAAACAAACTGAGAGAACTTCAAACCTATTGGAAAATTGCAAAGGTGGAGGCTCCTCCACTCCTGCCCTCTGGGTCCCCTTACCTGTCTCGCTCAATCACACCCTTCTGTCTCTGACCACTAACCAAATCAGAAGACCCTATCCTAAGTGGTGTGACTGCTTTCTGGTACAAATCATCCAGGTAACTTCCCCTCTACCCGATGTGCCACAGCGTCTGCAGCTCAGCCTCCAGCTCAATGACTCTGACAATGGCTTTCAATGCACTCAACTGAGTTTGATGCTACCCATTCTCCCGAAATTTATTTTCTTTAAGCTTGTAAAAAAGGAATTCTGTTCAATTTTACTTTTAGGTGATTCTTTAAATTGAAGCCCCATTTGTTCTCATGGTTGTAAAAGATCCCATGGTATTGATTCGAAGAAGAGCAGGGGAGTTATTCTTGGTCTCCTAACCAATATTTATCCCTTAATTAATGTTGCAAGAACAGATGACCTGCTTTTTATCACATTGCCTGCTGTGTGCAAATTGGCTTCTATGTTTTCTATGTTACAACAATGTCTACACTTCGAAAAATACTTAATTGGCCGTAAAACACTGAGAGACCTCCTGTGGATGTGAACGATGCTACATAAATGCATCTTTTCTTTTCATTTTTCTGTGTTTGCACAAGATCAATTAGTCAGCTTGGTTTTGTTTTACCTTGTGGACCTCTGCTAACTTTTACGGATGTATATGATTTTCTTTTGAATTAAAGCTTTCAAAAGCAATCAATCTTCAGCTTTGGTATCATCACCACACAGTAGGACCAGCCAATTAATCTTGCCCGAATTGTCTGACATCTTTGCAAATCTAATTGCTCTCCAATTTGGTCCGGAAATAAATTTTCACCAGATGAATTTTCTGGCAAATTCTAATAATGTTATAGACAAGGTTCCTCAAGGGGCAGAATCTTCTGGCTGGCATGTGGGTGGCGGAGCCCGCACACCAGTGCTTAAAATGTCGCGCGCTGATGTCAGTGCGCAGCATTGTGACATTTCGGTCGGGAGGCGTGTTATGCAGCGGGACGCGTGCCCACCATTAATTAAAGGCCTCGTTAAGGCCCTTAACTTGCCGATCGTCGACGATTTTGAGAGGCCCGTGCAAACTTCGGCTCGGCGCACAGGCCCAATAGACAGGCCGGTGGGTGATTTTTTTTACAAACCTCATCCAGCGGCGGGATGAGGTTTGATAACGGTTTTAAAAACGTTTAATAAAGTTTTTGTTTATTTCACTAACATGTCCCATCTCGTGTGACATTTTCACATGAGGGGGACGTGTTAATGATTTTTTATTGTTCTATTTTTTATATTTGCCAGCCTTTCAGCACTCTCCCCGGGGCAGCACTTTGCCTCAGGGGGCAGTGCGCTCTTTCGCACGCATGCGAGAAACAGCGCACTCTCGCATTTGGGGAATCTCCCACCCCACCCGCACAGGAAGCGCTTCCCATCGGGCGGCCCGCCCACTTAAAATGGCAGCGGGGCCCGTTTCGGCAGCGGCGATCGGCTGCCCGCCTGTCGCCAAGCCACTGGGGCCCGCCCACCCATCAAGGGCAAAATTCCGCCCCATGTGATCGATGAGGGTTGCCACTGCAACATGGTCATTAGTAAAAACTACCTTCAGAAACTGATTACTCATTGTTTCCTCGCCAACCTGTTGTATTTATTTAAAGCGTCTACCATCTTTCAATTGTTCTCGCCTCAATACCAGATGGATTACCACTAGACCACTGAACAGCTGGGAACTTAAAATGAAGTATTGCATAAGCATTTCATTTTTATTTATATTTATGACATTGGAATGAATAGTGGACCAACTTCCCGTCCCTGTTCACCTTAAATACAGCCTGGGCAAGATCTTACCTGCATTGGGCAGTCTGGGCGGGAGCAGGCGGGGATGGGCCAGTTAAGGTCCGCCCAGCATGACACATGGCTTTCAGTGCTCAGTGCTATCTGTGAGGGCAGGGGGAGGAGGAAGAGTCGGGGCCTGTGCTCTTTTGCACATGCGCACGGGAGAGCGCAGGGATCTCCCTGAGGCACGGAGCGACCCAGGGAGATTAAGTTGATAGCGCAAATTTTTAATGAAGGAGGAAAAAAAATTATTTAAATGTGTCCCATCCTGTGAAAGTGTCACATGAGCTGGGACAGGTTTGTGAATTGTGCAAAATTTAATTAATTATTTTATAAAACCTTCAGGAAACCTCATCCCGCCCGTGGATGAGGTTATCTGAAAAACGCAAAGGCCGCTCGGGCTCTTTGCCCCCCCCCAATTAACCTTAAGGCTGGACGGGCAGTGTTGCTAACAACTTTAATTGTTTTTTTAATAAGCCATTGACAGTTAGGCCGGTGTGCAACTGCCTCTGGTGTGCACCTGCCAAATAAAATATCTAAATGACGCGTAATGACATCGGGGCGCATGCCTGACGTCATCGCGCATCATTTTGCACATCAATGCGTCGGGCCAGCCACCGCACATCTACAGCAATATTCTGGCCCATGTTGTTGGCTGTCTCGCCATTGAAATGCACGCAATTATGTGAGGTTGCTGTAATGTATGGTAGATAGGAACTAAACTCAAAGTTAATCATTGTCCATTGTTACCTTGTAATGACATGGTAAGTATTAGTTACTGCCATGCAATATCTCTGACACTGAACATTAACCATTACTAGTGAAGAGTTTCATTCTTTCAGATTTTAGTTCGGTAGAGATTGTAAAATTGTGAAACCTAAAATTTTTCATGTTTTCTTACCTTTCCTTTCTGACTCTTTTATCTCTCATAATCCAATCTTTCATTGCCTCTCTTGTTTCTCTTTCAGTACCTGATTTAACATTGAATTCACCCACTTTAATTGATACTTCCTTCTCAGCCCTAGTGCTTTTGTTTGTCAATCCTTTAATCTGATTATTTAAGGAGATACATAGTTACTTGCCTTGTTTACTCAGATTCCAACTGCCTAAATTTCTCGCTGTGCCATTAACAGCTTTCATATTCAGCAACAACCCCAACAACCCAAAAAAAATCTGAACCGGGAAGGCTGATTAACTAAAGGCAGATGCAAATTTTTGCCCATTGTGTTCTCCATGGGATCCAGAGAGCAGAAATTTATACCAGCTAGTTGGAGGTATAAATTGTGATTAACAGGATCCATATGGGCCTGTGAACTTCTGCAGATAGGCATACTTCCTACATGAATTGAAAAGGACATTTCCAGCTAACATACAATTACCAGAACTATGCAGCTAAATGTCAAACTCCCTGGTAGACCACTTGATGTTTTCACTCACAGCCAATCAGCCATTCCACATTTGGTTGAAAAAAGGTCACAAACTGAACACTGGTTTCTCAGTGACTCTGGCTATCAAGTTTTGTCATGGTTAATGACACTGAACTCCATTTAATGATGGGGAGCAGAGAGAGAATGAAGCTAATGCTTCCACTACAGTGATCACTGAGAACACAGCTAGAGGTATGAAGCAGAAGTTCAGATTACGAGTGTCTACATGTATATCAATGTTTGCATATATGAGGATTTCACTGGATGGTGACCAAAGATGTCTCACCTGTCATTTGACAGAGGCTCCTGTCTACACTGTTGGCGTTTAGTTGTGCTGATGCCACTCTGAGCTGTTTTCTTAGCTATTATCAGTCATGGTTCACCATTGTTTGCCTAAACCACGATGGATGGTACTGGGCTACAGTGATATCAGTAGCTGACCTCACGTGACTGACCTGACTGGAATAAAAGGTATCCAGGGTTTTGGTGGCCTGCAGTGTACTTTGCAAACCACCCATTGACCCAAAGGGTCAAAGTGAAGCAAGGAGAGGAGAAGAAAGAGGGTTTGATAGATGAATAAGAGCCTCCATACAGACCATGGAGAAGTCAGGATGCTATATCATTTCTGTTTCATTTACTCCACCAGTTATTGCTATCTCTGTGTCCCTATCATTCCCCTTCAATAAACCTTCTAACCTTTTTTCAATTTACATTTCTCTAGTACAAGGTAGACATCTTACAGCCATATAGGACTTGTCCTTACAACATGCATCACAAGCCACCGCCGTGAGCAAAAATCAATGTCAACTCTAATTCCTTCATGAATGGCAAACTGGATCTTTGTCCAATCTTTCTTCCTCGTCTTTCTAGTTAGCTTTTCCTGGGGCTTTCTTACTACTTGTGACGTTGGACAAATCCCTTTTGTGGCACTATTATGATCTCTTGAGTAGCTGCACAAGTTTTCGTCTCTTTCTTGCTTCTATTACCAAAGTTAATTATGGTAGAATTTCAATTACATAGGGTAGAATTTTCCCCCTGTCGGGGGGGTTGTGCGGGGGCAGGTGCGGACCCAGTCGGTGCCCCCGATCGGGTCTGTGCTGCCATTTTAGGTGGGCGGGCCAATTAAGGCCCGTCCAGCGTGACGCAGGCCCGGAAGCGCTGAGAGCTCCCTATATGGGCGGGCAGGGGTTCCCTGAGTCGGGGCCTGTGCTCTTTCATGCACATAGGTGCCTCAGGGAGATTAGTTCAAGTTTCAAAAATTTAAATAAAGAAAAGAAAAAATTTGAAGACATGTTCCTTCATGTGACAGTGCCTCATGAGCTAGGACATGTCAATGAATTTTTATTAAAAAATTTATTCAATTTATAAACATTTTATGAAACCTCTTCCCGCCCGTGGATGAGGCACCATGGAAAATGCAAAGGCCGCCTGGGCTCTTCACCTGCCCCCCACCCAAACCTTAAGGTTGGACAGGCAGCTCAGCTTATCAGTTTGATAAGTTTTTAAGTGGCCTTAATAGGCCTTTGACAGTTCGGCGGGCGCACAGCCGAGTCGGCTGCGCACCCACCAAACTGAAAATCTAAACGAGGCGCGAATGCATGCCCGATGTCACCCCGCATCATTTTATGCCTCGGCGAGAGCGGGCCCCACCCCCGGTTGCCCAGCCAAAGATTCAGCCCATGGATTTTGCATAGTACTTGTTCCATTGTCATTACAATGTTATTTGTGATAATAGTGTTCACCGTTTATAGTCCTCGAAGTTCACTTTCAAGGTTTGATGCTAGCCTGGAATTATTGTTTACCTGAGGCAACTCACTAACTAAATCTAATTGCATCAGTCCCCCTCCAAAATCACTTGCTGTCTGTCTTCCCGCCTGAGTCCCTGTCCCATATTTCCCAAAGCACTAATACTTTAAGCTTGTTCATTAAGGGACATTTGTTTGCATTATTTCACCTCTTTCTTGTATTTCCTTTGTCTTATTTGTGAGCATCCCTGAGCAAATAGATATCATTGTCTTTCTCTCAGTTACATTTTCTGAGCTGTTTTCTCTTTCTTCCCCTGCTGCATCTTATAGCATGGGTGGAAGTTTCCATTCCAGGATTAAGTCTCTTGCCGGGGGCAGGAATGGGGAGGGTTTCTTGCCAGGGGCAGGAATGGGGAGGGTTTCTTGCCGGGGACAGGAATGGGGAGAGTTTCTTGCAGGGGGCAGGAATGGGGAGGGTTTCTTACCGGGGGCAGGAATGGGGAGGGTTTCTTGCCGGGGGCAGGAATGGGGAGGGTTTCTTGCCGGGGACAGGAATGGGGAGAGTTTCTTGCAGGGGGCAGGAATGGGGAGGGTTTCTTACCGGGGGGCAGGAATGGGGAGGGTTTCTGGCCGGGGGCAGGAATGGGGAGGGTTTCTTGCCTGGGCAGGAATGGGGAGGGTTTCTGGCCAGGGGCAGGAATGGGGAGGGTTTCTTGCCGGGGATAGGAATGGAGAGGGTTTCTTGCTGCAGAGGCCGATGAGAATTCCTGCTGTATCACACGACACTGGCCAATTTATGATGCAGTTGGGGGTTCCCCAACATTTTGTGTGATGGGGCGGACTGAATGGCTGATGACCCACCATCAAATCTGGGCACCATATTTAAAAGGTGCCTGGACATCAACTGTCCCACTTTTGAAGGGGAAGATCCACCTCCTGGAAGGCTGTGAAATTAGAAGATCTACACATTGGATGCTCCACCCACCCTTTGCTGTATGTGATGTTCCAGTTCCAGGGCCCGGTCGCTGGAGGACTCCATCTTTCTGACCTCCACAAACTGCCCCATGCCTCCTTAAGGTAATTCCCAACTTTTGGATGCCACGTTGGTCCAGAAGTGTTCTGGACTAATGTGAGAACGCACTGGCACAGCAGGTGATTACATAGGGGTGTGCGATTCCGGTTGGACCTTCATCTGCATCTCATTAACAGGATGCAAAATGGTTTCACACCAGCCTCTAGTGGAAATGGTGACCCACCATGATGGGTGGGAGTGCACGTTCCCGTCGCCATTTTACATCAGTGGGAAACCAACTTTTCGACTCCTGCCACATTTCTTCTCCCACCGCCCGCCATTAAATCTGTCACAAGGGGGTCTGGAAAATTCCACCTTATAACTTCTTTTAATCCTAAGTGTTCATTTTGGACTTTGTTTCTATCTAGTCCCATCTTCCAGTTAAATATTTACTTCTTTTGGGTATTTTGTTTTACTTTCTATCAGGTATGGTCATTTATTTTGACTTGTCCTGGGTAATCTCCCTAGCCATCTACTTCCCACAGGTCTCCTCTTTCACCTTAGTTCCTCTGCTCTGTACCCCACTAACATTACATTTTCGAGTGCTCTCCTTTTACCTAACCCTGCTTGTGGCAACCTTGAAGAAAAATTTAGTTATCCATTTTTATTAGCTGATAGCCAAATGTATTACCTGATAGCTGAAGTTTTGCTCTGTGCTGGTGGTTTTGGAGAATCAAGCTCTTAAAGGGTTTCTAGTCAAGATGAAACTCTTATTTTTATTGGTGGATTCTGAAAGCCATCTTGAGTGGAGCTGTCCCACCATACTCTAATTATAATTGGCAATATTCACAGCTCCTGATTGATTCTCAGATTCTTCTGGTGTATTTGAAGCCTTTAAAATGATTGAGGTATTGGACAAAATAGGTACAGCGCAACTATGTTCTCTGGTGGGAGATTCAGAACAAGGAGGCATAACGCTCTTCAAGCAGGTGACCCACAACCAGCTTCTCATGGGAAACTAGAGATGGGGAAAGTCCCTGTTCTGTAATAAGTTTAAAAAAATGACATTGCTAATGAAAAAAAATCTGACAATAGAAAATAGCAAGTAATGATAAAGGATTAGAAGAGTTGATAAGATAGATAGACAGAAACTATTTCCTCTGGTAACAGAATCAAGAACAAGGGCATATAAACTTAAAATTAGAGCGAAGTCATTCAGGAGTGATGTCAGGAAGGATTCCTTCACATAGAGGGCAGTGCAAAGTTGGCATTCTCCCCCAACTAAAAAACTGTTGAGGCTAACTTGATTAAAAATTTCAAAACTGAAATTGATAGGTTTTTGTTAGCAAGAAGATTAAGAGTTATGGAATAATGGCAGGTAAATGGAATTATGATAAAGGTCAGCCATGATCAAACTGAATGCTAGAATAGGCTAGAGATGCTAAATGCCTCCTCCTGTTCATACATTTCTCTGTATTACTGCTGATATTTTAATGCTTTCGCATCTGCACCCTGATGATTGTTGACATTCTTGAAAGTTTTTCAAAATTCCACAGGAGTCCTCTGGACCGGGTGCCATGACATATTAAAACACCATGGCCCTCTATTACATTCGTAGTGCCATTAACCTTTGCATTCAGAATTTGTTACCATTATTGAGAAGGTTCTGCTGCTTTACTGTTCTTTCATGCATTAGATTACAGCAGATACTTGTGCAGAGTGAATGCCTTTTATAACCTAACCAAACAGGTGATATCAAACAAAAAGGTAACAATAAAGATGCCTCATTTTTTAAGACTTAGAACTTAAATAAAAGGGAATTGGAAACTTATCAAACTAAGTAAAGACAATATACTTAGTGTACAGTTTGTGCTACAGCCCTTGTGGTACACACCAGTCGTGGAATATCTCAAGCTTACCAGCGGATATTGTGTGCTCCTTACCCAGGGTCACCCGGGCATGGAAGACTGCAGGGGAGAAGCAACAACCTCCCCCATGGACAGAGTCCAGTCTGGACCTGTAGATGGCCACCTTGACCAGGCCCAGGAGCAGGCCCATGAAGAAGCCACCCTACTGACCCGTTCTTTCTGCATCAGATGACCAAAGATCAGGAGTGTGGGGCTGTGTGGACTGAAGGATACTTGTAACCAATGAGTTAGTCCTTATTGTGTTTGAGGCTGTACCACCCATATGTGGCTATTTCAACCAGATCATTATGCTGAGTATAAGAACTTTGTAGTTTCTTAATGTTCACAAGTATTTGTAAAATCTGCTTGGTGAAGTCATGAAATTTCTTTAGGTAGGTAGTGAGTGACAGGGTTATGATGCATGTAGAGTAACGGGTGAATGTTTATGCCAATTAGACAATTATGCTTATGATTATGTCAGCATGACAAGAGATCAGCTAACCAAGGGATTCTGATGGAGCAGGTCACAGAATAGGCAATGTAAAGAGACTAATATTTCCTACCATGTGGTCTTGATTCTAAATAGTTGTAAATAAATAGCTTCAAGAAAAAACTTAATACAGTCAATGTCCAAGTCACTCATAGACAGATTTTATGGCTTTGTCACTGTGGGGGTGGGGCCATAAAATGCGGCAAGATATTCAAAACTCCATTGACTTCAGTGGGACCGGAAAATCCCACCAGTGGGAAGGGCCATAAAATTTCACCCATATTGTGAGAGGAACTTTGTTCAGCCCAAAGCCAACATGAAGCAAAGGACAACAATCCAAACCAATGCATAAGCTCATCACAATTACATGGGACAGGCTAGTTGGATCAGTCACTTTTCTCTTATATGTCATTTTTGTATGTTAGCCCTGTATTATGGCCTTGGCACAGTGGTTTTCTTGTTAATGACCTTTGTTATTTCTTGCAATCCTCTCCATGCCATGAGTTCCATCAGAAGGAAGTAGGACATCCCTGCACTGCTCTACTTTCTCAACAGGTGTTCAACAGTCTTGTGGTTAAACAGGTTATCCTTATGTGACCAATCCTGTTCTGGTTAGTCCACTTGCATTCTCTTAAAAGTACATGCTACTCCACTTCACCACACCAACTCTGTTCTTTGGTGTGCTGATAGATTTGAGACTGATTGTTTTTAACTGCAGACATCAAAAAATGTGCTGCTTTGCACTGCCCCTTTAACAACTATTTTCTAACAAAAGTTACTTCTCAGAGAATCTCCAGGATATTTTTCTTCGAGCTGAGTCTTCTAAACTGCTCACCCAAGATCCCTTTCAGAGCTTCCCAAAGCTCCAAGACGATTGATTGGCTATGAAGAACATTGAGACACCCTGTGGGTATGAAAGACATTATCTAAATGTAAGTTTATTTTTTTCTCCCTGATCTATAGCAATGTTGTTCCTACTTATATGCAACATTGCCTTTGCTAGCAGTTGAATTCAGAGTATCTGAATTACAAATGAACCAAGGCTGAACCAAATTGATCAGAATGTCTGTCTCAAACTGAGATTCATCAAGTAACCTCCCTTCGCATTTTGATTATAGAGAGGTCACATTGATGCAACCTTTAGGCTGAGCCCTTGATCTTGTAGCTTCAGGAACAAGAATCAAACCCATGTTGTTTGTAACTATTTTTGGAGTTGTTTGGAATGTTTCTCTTATGTCTCAAGTGCAGTCTTTCTTTTCCATTTATACAGGACAAACAGACATGCACTGTACATGATATCATAAATACTAGTGGAAACCCATAGAAAAGAACAGGAAACTTAAGATAATGATTTAAATGGCAGATAGTTTAAAAAGTCAGAACAGTAGGAGAAATCTGAAAGACAATTAAAACTCTGAAAAGGATCTTAGTAGTTTATTTTGTACTGAATAGTAATTCAGTTGGATTTCCATTACCATTAAATATAAACAGAATTACCTGGAAAAACTCAGCAGGTCTGGCAGCATCAGCGAAGAAAAGAGTTGACGTTTCGAGTCCTCATGACCCTTCGACAGAACTCTGTCGAAGGGTCATGAGGACTCGAAACATCAACTCTTTTCTTCTCCGCTGATGCTGCCAGACCTGCTGAGTTTTTCCAGGTAATTCTGTTTTTGTTTTGGATTTCCAGCATCCGCGTTTTTTTTGTTTTTACCATTAAATATATTCTGGTGCAACTGAATTACAGTGTTAGAGCGCCACATGGTGGTGAACATGCTACACTTTTTTGTGAAACTGAGTTCATTGCATGTAGAAAGTTGTAACTTAACAACACAAGATCAGGAAATTTGTAACAAATGTATCATATGCCACGCCATTGTCAAGAACTATTCTGAAGTAAAATTATGTTTTGCACATTTGAAGAGTGCAGGAGGGCATGCCAGGAGCAGCACCAAGCATACCTAACCATGAAGTGCCAACCCAGTGAAGCCACAACACAAGATTACTTGCATGCCAAACAGCATAAGCAGCAAGCGATAGACAGAGCTAAGCAGTTTCACAACAAATGGATCAGATCTAAGCTCTGCAGCCCTGCCACATCCAGTCATGAATGGTGGTTAACAATTAAACAATTCGCTGGAGGAGGAGGGTCCACAAATATCCACATCCTCAATGGGGGGAGGGAGCCCAGCACATTAGCGCAAACGATAAGGCTGAAGCATTTGCAACAATCTTAGTCAGAAGTGCGGAGTGGATGATCCATCTTAGCTCCTATGGAGATCCCCAACATAATAGATGCCAGTCTTCAGCCAATTGAATTCACTCCGCATGATACCAAGAAACAGCTGGAAGTACTAGATATTGCAAGGCAATGGGCCCGGACAATATTCTGGCAATGGTACTGGAGACTTATGCTCCAGAACTTGCCGTGCCCCTAGCCAAGCTGTTCTAGTACAGATACAACACTGGCAACTACATAGCATTGTGGAAAATTGCTGAGATATGTTGTCCACAAAAAGCAGGGCATTCACTTCCTCCATCACTGATAAACAGTGGCAGCAATGTGTACTGCAGAAACTCACCAAGGCTCTTTAGGTAGCACCTTCCAAGCCCATGACTACTATCATCTACAAGGACAAGAGCGGAAGAGACATGGGAACACCACCACCTGGAAGTTCCCATCCAAGTCATTCACCATCCTGACTTGGAAATATATCGCCGTTCCTTCGCTGTCGCTGGGTCAAAACCCTGGAACTCCCTCCCTAATAGCACTGTGAGTGTACTTACGCCACAGGGGCTGCAGCGGTTCAAGAAGGCAGCTCACCACCACTTTCTCAAGGGCAATTAGGGATGGACAATAAATGCTGGCCTAGTCAGCAATGCCCATATCCCATAAATAATTTATAAAAAATCCACCTGGCCAGTTATTGTCCCATCAGTCTACTCTTGATCATCAGTAGTGGAAGTGATGGAAGGCATCATCAACAGTGCTATCAAGTGGCACTTGCTTAGCAATAACCTGCTCACTGACACTCAGTTTGGGTTCCGCCAGGGCCACTAAGCTCTTGACCTCATTACAGCCTTGGTTCAAACATGGACAAAAGACCTGGACTCCAAGCATGAGGTGAGAGTGACTGCCCTTGATATCAAGGCAGTATTTGAACAGGTGTGTCATCAAGGAGCCCTAGCAAAACTGGAGTCAGTGGGAATCATGGGGAAAACTCTCCACTGTTTGGAGCCATACCTAGTACAAAGGAAGATGGTTGTGGTTGTTGGAGATCAATCATCTCAGTTCTAGGACATCACTGCAGGAGTTCCTCAGGGTAGTGTCCTCAGTCCGACAATGTTCAGCTGCTTCATCAATGACCTCCTTTCCATTATAAGGTCAGAAGTGGGGATGTTCGCAGATGATTGCATAATGTTCAGCACCATTCATGACTCCTCAGATATTGAAGCAGTCCATGTCTAAATGCAGCAAGACCTGGACAATATCCAGGCTTGGGCTGACAAATGACAAGTAACATTCGCGCCAGGTAATGACCATCTCCAACAAGAAAGAATCTAAATAAAACCCCTTGATGTTTAATGACATTACCATCACTGAATCTCTCACTATCAACAGCCTGGGGGTTACCATTGACCAGAAACTGAACTGGACTAGCCATATAAATATTGTAGTTACATGAGCACGTCAGAAGCTAGGAGTCCTGCAGCAAGTAACTCACCTCCTGACTCCCCAAAGATTGTCCACCATCTGCAAGATACAAGCCAGGAGTGTGATGGAATAGTCTGCACTTGCCTGAATGAATGCAGCTCCAACAGCACTCAAGAAGCTTGACACCATCCAGGACAAAGTAGCCCGCTTGATTGACACCACATCCACAAAGAAACATTCACTCTCTCCACCACTGACAGACAGTGGCAGCAGTCTGTGCCATCTACAAAACGCAGTGCAGGAACTCACCGAAGCCCCTAAGATAGCACCTTCCAAAACCACGACTACTACCATCTAGACGGACAAGAGCAGCAACAGATGGGAACACCACCACCTGGAAGTTCCCTTCCAAGCCACTCACCACCCTGACTTGGTAATATATCACCATTCCTTCACCGTTGCTGGGTCAAAATTATGGAACTCCTCCCCTGGCAGGACTGTGAATGTGCCTCCACCACATAGACTGCAGTGGTTCAAGAAGGCAGCTCACCACCACCTTCTCAAGGGAAATTAGGGATGGGGAATGGGTGCTGTCCTGGCCAGCGATGGCCACATTCCATGAATGAATAAAAAAAGAGACAATTTCATTTACAATTCAATTTTAACTATTAAAAGATGTAGACAGGATTATCCGTGCCCACTGGCATCGGGCCTGTTTGATGGCATGAGCAGACATTATGCCATGATCTGTCTCACGACAACATGAAACCAGTTTGCGATCGCCTGCTCAGCCCGCCGATGCCAGGCCGCATTCTCCGCCATCAGATGTTGGGAACCTCATTGTAATACATCAGCATATCATTATTAGGCTTGCCCGCCAGAATTGTACCACCACCAACCACCACCCCCCCCCCCCCCAACACACCCCCACAGCCCCACACCCACCCACCCCCCACCCTGCTGGATCGTCCGCCCACACCGGCCTTGACAACTGTGACGTGCTGAAGTCATGACTTACCCGCCAGGGCTTTGCTCACATTGTGGGCATCTGAGGAGCAGAGGATGCTGGAGGCCGACATCAACAGCACACTACAGGAACGTACATGGCATGCTGGGTGGATTCTCATGGACCTAGCTTCACCCCAAAGCAGCTCACGGAAGTTGGATAGTCACAGCTGATGCTTACAATGGATGATGGTTGAGGGGGTGGGAGAAGAAGGGCTAGGATCGGCAAGGAGAGGAAGAGTTGTTGCCGGGGTGAGGTTGGGAGGGGGAAATGAAGGCGTCAGGATGGGGTGACGTTGGGAGGGGGGGAGAATGCGGGTAGGATGTGTTAATGGGGGAGAAGCCTGCAACTGGGGAGGTAGTTGTGAGTTGCCAGGGAAGAAGTGTGGAGAGGGGAGGTTGTCCGGGGGTGGAAGGGGTGGGGAGGAGAGAAGTGGTGCAGAGGGGATATGTGCAGGTGTATGCACATGGAAGGGGTTGGAAAGGTCCATGTCTGCCTCCTGGGGAGTGACTGAGGGCGTACAGGGCACAGAGGAAGGGTGATAATGACTGAGGGCAGACTGAGGTGGGAGGGTGGGAGGATGAGTGTTCAACTGTAGTGATAGAAGGGATGACGGGGGTGATGTTTGGGGATCCAGAGGCAGACAAGGACCCAGGGGGTGGGAAGGAGGAGGTTGAGGAGGTGAATGTGGATAGGGGTGGGATTTTTGAGAAGGAAGTACATGATCATCTGGACATCCCCGAAGGAAAAGGGTTGGGGCTGGTAGGTAACGGAGGGGAGGTGGAAGGTGATGTCAGGGGGGTCAACTATGATGGGGAAAGGAAATGGGTGACAGGGGGAGGGTAAAGGAAGGGGTAGCAAAAGTAAAACTGCATTAGCACCATGCTGTCCAAATCGAAAGTGAAACGAGAGTTGTGGTGGATGAGATCATGTGCTGCATAGGAATGTGATCAGTGGGTGGGCGGAGATGCAGATCAGCTCAGATGGACAACTCCAGCAGGCAGCATTGAAAATGCTCAGGACAGTGAGATGAGTGTGAAACATGAAGGATCCGCATGCATGGGAGAGCGCTTGCACGTGGCTCTGAATGGCCCTCTCGCACACACACTTTTCCCTCTGGAATCACTCGTGAGCTGGCTGTCCCCTCTGCAGTGACAGGCCTTCCAGGCTGCTTATTTCTACCTCTTCACCTGGGGAGAGTCCTCTTGGCTGAGGTTGAGGACATGGATGAAGCTAAGGGTGGCAGAAGCTATTGGTCCCTTGGTAGAGCTCCCTGTGAACCAAAGTAGAGATAATTAGTGCATGGCAGCAGATTCAAAAGCAGGAGAGAGAGAGAGCACTCACAGTTGGGTTGAGGGAGGTGTGATCTGGTGCAGGATCCTCACGTGGGTGTTCACTGCCAACCTCACCATCGCCACAGACCAAGTCCACATCTCCACCAGTCAGCACGATGGCGCGCTCCTCAAAGTGAGTGAGGGGCCTAATGTGGGCCACACCAGCCCAGATCTGGGAGCTCTCCCTGCTGCTGTGAGCAGGTTTCTCCTACATGCAAACAGATGGAGAGAGTAGATGCATGGCACTGCATGGAATGTTTGTGAGGTGAGCAGATCCATGAACAGGAATGAGGATGTGAGCTTGAGAGGATATGAGCCTGAAGGAGATGTGAGGATGTGTGTGAGAGTTAGTGGTGTTGTCCCCTTGACGTATGAGATCCCTGTGGATGTGTGATGGGTTTGTGAGTGTGTGAATTGAAAGTGATGAGAAGGGTGAGTTACCCTGGCGGAATAAATGAAACCATTCATCCTGCAGTGGCGCTGGGTGGCTGTCCTGTTTTGCAGGGCATTGGCACTGACCACTGCCTCCCAAGCCTCGTAGGTAATGCTGCTGTCCATCCTGCAATCAGAGAGGGGTAGAGGACATTGCAACAGGCCTCCACGGAATCCAAAAGGTTCCAGTGATGCGTTGCTGAACCTGGGAGCTGCAGTCTCCTTACCCTTCTTGGACATCTTCCCTGCAGTAGTTGTGGTTAGGAAGCACTGAGATGTGTGCGCGCAGCTGGACTTTAAATATGGTGCCCGGCATGATGATGCAGTGAGGTGATGGCGTGGAGTGTGAATGAGAATCTGCCTGCCATGGAAACAACATGTTTCCCTGGTAAACATAAATAATGTGGTGGGATTGGGACGATAGGGCGTGAAAACCCACCATCACGGCCATCGGGTAAAATGTCGTTTTACCCACCCACTGCTACACTTAGTACAAATCTGGGATGATTCCTCCAGTACTCTCAAAGACCCTTTTACTATGGGTCTAATGGTTGATTTCTATAGCTGCTAATGCTTATGCAAAATTCACTTCTGAGAAAAAAACATTGCTGGACCTTGTTATAAGGCTATGATGAAGAGACAAAGCACCAGTACACCTAAGGTTGTGCCATGCACCATAAGAAAAAGCCCTTTTAAGACTTTTTACTGTTTTCCACTGTTTGTGCTTCTATTGCTATACTTCTTCAAATTAAAATAATTTCCTGTATGCCTGACATCCAACCTAATTCATTAAATTTTAAATAAGATATTTTCAATTGTATATTGGCTTCTGATTTTGGTTCATGCTACTTTAAAATAAAAGAAACACTTCCTACTTAGCATGCAGAACTGCCCTGAATCCCAGAGGTGGAGAAAACATGGTAAGAGTCAATGGAGATTACTGGCATTATGATCTAAGTGCAGGGACATTACAAGAGAATGATTTCCCCCATGTACTAGGTGTAACGAAAGACAAATACGTTCAGTTACCCTAACTCTAGGACATGGAAGAAATATTTATCTGTCATTGCTAGAAAGATCTTCATTAAGGATTAACTATATGGGCAGAATTTTTTGGCCCTGTTTTGGCGGGGACAGGGCGGTAAAATGCAAGGGGCTGTTATACATCCCATTGACGACAGCGGGGCATAAAATCCCGCTGTCGTAAAATTCTGCCCCATATGTCTGTGTCAGTATCATTTTTTCCAAAGCTTCTCTTTTTGTTTCTCTGCTGGTAATGAAGACCCAGAGGGGGTGGAGCAGAGGTTCAGTCTCATGACCCTCAAACTCTGAGGCTGTATTAATTGTTTAGACTCATGCAAAGGTATGCAGTCCTGTTTATAATGGATGTAAAAGAATGGATTTTCTTTTAAAATATGATTTCTTACCTTCACACTCCAATATTTTGATTAGAAGTAGAGACACAGACTAATTCACTTAAAGGTGAAAATAATGGTGCATGTTGTGCACATTCAATGAGCTTTTTAATGGTATAGATTTGATGATTTATTATCCCCTCTAAATAGTTTTGCTAATTTTTACTATCTTTTATATATTATGAACTCACTTTAAAAGGAAACACTAGATGATAGAAGTACAGAATCCAACTCAAGCATTGACTTCCAAAGTTTTTACAAGCAAAAGTAAGTTGGTTTGGTTTGATCCTGGGCCGTTTACATATAGAGGAACAGAGGAACAAGAGTAGGCCCTTGAGTCCATCTTGTACTTGAACTAGATCATGGCTGATCCAAATATTAACTCCATCTACTGTCCTAGCTCTAATTTTAAGGATATGTCCCATTGCTCTGGACTTATCACTCAAAATAATTCCTCTCTATCACCTCCTTTAAATAACTCATTATTTTCTATTGTAAGATTTTATTCATTGTTAATTATGTACATTTTCATTTATTCCCAGGATTTTTTTCATCCATTGGATGTGGGCATCACTGGCTAGGCAGCATCTATTGCTCATCCCTAACTGCCCTTGTTTAGAGAGCATTTAAGAGTCAACAACATTGCTGTGGGTCTGGAGTCACATGTGGGCCAAACTACTCAAGCACAGTAGATTTCCTTCTGCAAGGGTAACCAGATGGATTTTTACAACATTCAGCAACAGTTTCATGGCCATATTTTTATTAAATTCAAATTTCACCATTTATCCTAGTGGGATTTAAACCCGGGTCCCCAGAGAATTATACTAGATCGCAAGAATCAGTGATAATACCACTATGCCACTGCCTTCCTGTGGAGCTGTAGTGGGTGGGCTTTGCCAATCCCTAGTTTTCCATGATAAACTGGTAATAGGCTGCCTTTTGAACCACTACATTGTATAGGTTTGATGCAGCTGAGTTGCTTGTGAGGCCACTTTAGCAGATAATCAGGAATAAACCGTGTTGATCCAAGACTGGTATAACATATAGGCCTTATTTTACTTGGGTTTATTTTATGAACCCCTGAGCTCCAATCTAGCTTTCTCTATACCCAGAGCAACTGTTGACTTTCTACATGGATGAGAAATAATGCCTTTTCATAAGCAAACATTATGGGCTGGATTTTCATCCTGGAGGCGGATAGCAGGAGTTGTGAAATTTCCTGACTTGACTTGGCGCACCCCCCACCCCACCACCATCACCACCACACCCCTTGGCAGAAAGTGCCTGCAAAGGTGGGATTTTCATTCTAGGGCTGGGAACTGGGGGCGGGGGTCGGGGGGTGGGGAGAGTTTTAGAAGCAGCCACTGGAACTGCCGGATGCAGAGACTGACTGTTTACAAGATCTGCCTTGGTACCCTGAGATTTTGTCCAGTTGCAAAAAAAAAACAGGAAACATCCCTGTAGCCCTCATCCCTCATACCCCTTCCGCCCCACACACTCCACCTGCCCTCTCTATGTCAACTCATGCCACCTCATGCCCCCCACTTTCTCCCAATGGGCACTCATACCTGCTATGCCAACCTATGGCACTTCAATGCTCTTTTACCCAGTATACACTCTGTAGGCTAATGAACACTCTTAGCCAAGAGTATAATAATGAGGCTTGGCTGAGAGCCTAGACATTCATTAGTATGTTGAAACAGCTGCACCCAAGAGAAAATATTGCTTGATTGACAGGATTCTCTCTTGGATCTATTTCTCAATTGTTCAATGCTATTTACACACGATAAAGAGGTGCCAGGTTCTTGCAGTTTCTGCTATTAATGCTGTAAGGAACATATATTTTTATTTCTTTTGGACTGTTATAAAGAATATATATTTTTATTTGCTGTTGGATTGTGGATTGGGATTGCAATGGCCGTAGTTTGAGAGACATGTCCACTGGAACAGGTTGAGAGATATGTACAATATGGCTGTCGTGGAACAGAGTGTACCATGAAAGACAGGATGGTGCCGGAAAGGAGTCCTGGACCAAGGGAGCTGCCTGACAACAGCATTTTAATCGGCTCTTGACCAGTTGACCAAGGTTATTTGTGAAGAGCAGGGCAGCAGAAAGCTCTTGGCCTGCAAAGAGAAAACATCTAAAATCTCTTTTCTCATATCTCTGTAACCTGCTCTCTCCCTGAAGAAACTCCTGTAAAAAAAAAGAGGAAAGCCACTGTTAGAGACATTGAAAAGCAAGTTCTCAACCAGTGAACTAAATATTGAAAATGCTGGAAGACCACCTTGTGTCATCAACAAGAACTGAAAGGAACCTGGAAGATATCAATCAAAATCAACCCATTGAATCCGATACTCCGGATTGGTGCTATTGAGCTGTTTTATCCCACCCTTAAAATCCATGTTATGTTGTGTGTGTGTGTCTGTGTGTGTTTGTGTGTGTGTGTGTGCGTGTGTGTTAGCAGTTCATATTTCTTTCTTTTGCCACTAGTTAAAGACAATTTGTTTAATAAGCAGTTATTTACTTATTAAGTTTGCAAACCTGGCGCTCGTATTCTGTTAACTTAAATTAAACAGGTAGAATTGGGACAACCTGGTGGTTTGATCAGAATTTTTCACATTTGTCACATCTCGGGGAACAGTGGGGCTTGATATTACATTGTAAACTAGCTCCAGTGAATCATGACAAAGTTAGGGGACTCAGGTCTGGGACATTTTGGAACAAAAGACAATGATGATTTGGGTGTAGATTTGGTAAGTAATAAAAGCTAAAAGGAACTACTGGGCTTGACCTGTCAAAAATGAGATCACACTGGAAACTACCCAAGCTCTCCTGCAAGTGGAAGAGATATCCTTGACGATTTTATAAGGGACCCCAAAAGCCAGGTTAATCGAATTGGCAAGTAAATTAAGAGTAGAATTGCCTGCCAAAACCAGGCAGGCAAAAATAATCAAAGAGATGGCATAGCTTTTGAAATTGGAAGGAATACCCAAGAGACCTAGTTATCCATGGGGTAGTTCATAGGAATGGGCTGAAATTCAGCTGTGAATTAAAAAAATTGGATCTAGAGGCAGCAGAAAAAGAAAGGGCAGAAAAAGAAAAGGAAAGAGAGAGAGCATTTCATTGGGAATAGGCTGAAATGCAGGAGATGGAAAGAAAACAAGAAAGGGAATTACAAATGTGAAAACTTGATCTCCAGAGGGAAAAGTTAGCAATGGAAGAGAGAATGAAGGAAAGAGACAGAGACTACCAACTTAAAAAGCTGGATTTTAAAAAGAAGACATCAGATGCTTAGGAAAGTGCTGATGATGAGAAAACATTTAACCTAAAACCCAATGGGGAGATGTTTAAATTTGTACAAACTTTTCCAAGGCATGAGGAAAGGGATGTCAAAGCATTTGAGAAGATAGCTAAACAGATGAACTGGTCAAAGGAAAACTGGACATTGCCTATGCAGAATAAATTGACAGGTAGAGCATAGGAAATTTATGCTTCACTCTCAGAGGAGGCTTCTAGGGATGATTAAGATCATTTTGAATGCATATGAGTTGGTCCCTGAAGCATACAGACAAAAGTTTTGAAATTTAAAGGAGCTTTCTGGGCAAACTTACATTGAATTTGAAAGGATTAAGCAAAATAGCTTTGACAGGCGGATATGAGCATTAGGAGTTGAAACTACCTATGAAGTTCTCAGAGAGATCATTCTCTTGGAAGAATTTAAAAACTCCCTACCTTCTGTAATAAGAACCCTTGTTGAAGACCAAAGGGTTGTGACTACTAGTCAGGCAGCAGTAATGGCTGATGATTATGAGCTGATCCATAAAACGGAACCTTTTTTCCATTATCCCCATAAATTTGAAAAGGATAGAAGTGGTAGAGTGAAAGGGAGGCAAGCAGTCAGGTAAAGAATGGATAGCTGGGAATACCTTGAGATGTCCTCCCCAGATCCAGAAGGAGGTACCGAGGGTGGAGGTGAAACTCGAAGGCCTAAGTGTTTTCATTGTAATAGAGTGAGACACATTCAGTCAGAATGCTGGAAGTTGCAAGGGAAGCCTGTGGGACTTATTGGAGTTCATAAGGGTGAGTCTAAAAAGGGAACTCAAAAAGAAAATGTCATGGATCAAATTGTAGCTTTAACTACAATAAAGGTCTGGAGGTAAACACTGCTGTGAATGCAGGTGAAATGAGTAAGGTAGATGAGAGATATACAGAGTTTTTGTCTAGAGGAAAGATGACCCCCTTTTTCATCAAATGATGCAGCTAAACCCACAACTATATTAAGGGACACACCAGCTACTCAAACTCTTTTACAGGAGAAGGACCTAGTTTTCCCTTCAGAGATTTTAATGAAAGCTAAGTTATTGGCAAACGAGATAAGTGGAGAGAATATCCTGGTTCCATTGTAAAAAGTGCATTTGGAGTGTAATTTGTTATCTGGATCGGTGGTTGTAGGAATGGTTAAGAAATTACCTGTGGATGGAGTTGATTTACTCCTGAGGAATGATTTGGCAGGAGTGAAGGTGTTAACGTTATTCAAGAAGGGAGGAAGGGATAAACCAGGGAACTACAGGCCTGTCAGTCTAACCTCAGTGGTGGGGAAATATTGGAAGCAATTCTGAGGGACAGAGTTAATCTACACTTGGAGAGGCAGGGATTAATCAAGGACAGTCAGCATGGTTTTGTTAAGGGGATGTCATGTCTGACCAATTTGATTGAATTTTTCAAAGATGTGACAAGCTGTGTAGATGAGGGCAATGCATTTGACGTAGTCTACTTGGACTTCAGCAAGGCTTTTGATAAGGTCTGGCATGGGAGACTGATAATGAAGATTACAAGCCCATGGGATCCAAGGCAATTTGGCAAAGTGGATCCAGAATTGGCTGAGTGGCAGAAAACAGAGAGTGATGGTTGAGGGGTGTTTTTGTGTCCAGTGGGGTTCCGCAGGGATCAGTGTTGGGTCCCTTGTTTTTGTGATTTTTATAAAAGAGTTAGACTTGAATGTAGGAGGGTTGATCAGTAAGTTTGCGGATGACACAAAAATTGGAGGGGTGGTGAATAGTGAGGAGGCTATCCTTAGATTACAGGAGGATATAGACGGGCTGGTCAGATGGGCCGATCAGTGGCAAATGGAATTTAATCCAGATATGTGTGAGGTGATGTACTTAGGCAGGACAAACAAGGCGGGAATACACAATGAATGGTAGGACCCTGGGAAGGACCAAAGATCAGAGGGACCTTGATGTGCATGTCCACCAGTCCCTTGAGGTAGTGGGACAGGTAGATAAGGTGGTTAAGAAGGCATATGGGATACTTGCCTTTATTTGCCGAGGCATAGAATATAAGAGCAGGGAGGTTATGCTGGAACTGTATAAACGCTGGTTAGGCTATAGCTAGAGTATTGTGTGCAGTTCTGGAATTTGCATTATAGGAAGGATGTGATTGCACTAGAGACAGTGCAGAGGAGATTTACCAGGACATTGCCTGCGCTGGAGAATTTTCATTATGAGGATAGATTGGAAAGACTGGGGTTATTTTCCCTGAAGCAGAGGAGATTGAGGGGGCACATGATTGAGGTTTATAAAATTGTGAAGGGCATAGATAGGGTAGACAGGAAGGAACTTTTCCCCTTGGTGGAGGGATCAATAACCACGGGGCATAGATTGAAGGTAAGGGGCAGGAGGTTTAGAGGGGATGTGAGGAAAAGATTTTTCACCCAGAATGTGTTGGGAATCTGGAACTAACTACCTGAAAGGGGGGTAGAGGCAGGAACCCTCATAACATTTAAGACGTATTTGGATGTGCACTTGCGATGACATGGCATACAAGGGTATGGGCCTAGTGCTGGAAAATGGGATTAGAATAGTTAGGTACTTGTTTGACTGGTGCAGACTCGATGGGCCAAAGGGCCTTTTTCTGTGCTGTAGACCTCTATGACTCTATGACTCTTTTCCTCATGTCTCTATAACCTGCTCTCTTTCTGAGAAGATTCCTGTAAAAAAGAAAAGGGGAAACCACTGTTCGAGACATTGGGCACAACCTACCGATGGGCGTGTGGGGGCAGACCCACCATACCCACGCATAAAATGATGTGTGATGACATCAGGCATGCATCCCGATGTCATTGCATGTCATTGTGATATTTTGTTCGGTCGGCGCGCACCAGAGTTGGCTGCACACCCGCCAAAATGTTAACGGCCTGTTAAGGCCATTGAGAAATTAATTAAAGTATCTAAGAACGTTAAGGTTGGTGGGCAGGCAAAAAGCCCAAGCGGTCTTCGTGTTTTCCACGGGCGGGATGAGGTTTCCTGAAGCTTTTATAAAAAAATAAAATTTCCCACCTTTAGAAACATGTCCCAACTCATGTGAAACAGTCATGAGGGAACATGTTTGAAGAAATTTTTATGCCAATTCTTTAAATATTTTCATCTCCATTCAATCTCCCTGAGGCAGCTCCATGCCTCAGGGAGATTGTTGCGCTCTTTCGCGGGAATGCGCTCTGTACCCGCCCCCCACCCGCTCCCACCCAGCTTGCCTGCCATAGGAAAAATCCAGGCCAATGAAAAGCAAGTTCTCAACCAGTGAACTACATATTGAAAGTGCTGGAAGACCACCTTATGTCATCAACAAGGACTGAAAGGAATTTGGAATACAAATTCATCGATCAAAATCAACCCATCAACTCCTATACTCCAGATTGGTGCTATTGAGCTGTTTTATCCCACCCTTAAAATCGATAGTGTGTGTGTGTGTGTATGTGTGTGTGGATTTAAGCAGGGGGTAGAGTTTAAATTATAGTGTCGAAGTTAGCAGTTCATCTTTCTTTCTTTTGCCACTAGTTAAGGACAATTTGTTTTATAAACAGTTATTTACTTAAGTTTACAAACCTGGTGCTCATATTCTGTTAACCTAAATTAAACAGTTAGGTAGAACTGGGGCAATCTGGTGGTTTTATCAGAACTTTCACATTTGTTGTGGCTCAGGGCGCAGTGGGGCTTAATATTACAGCACACTATCCCCGGTGAGTCGTGTCAGTACATTAAAGGGATGGTTGATTGACACTTTTATGGGGTATGGTTAAAGGAGCTTTTTGTAAGAAAGTTATGACTAATTGACTTTTTTTAAAAAAGCTTTTTCACACAAGTCATTGTTACTGTAGGATTCAGTGGTTCTGTGTAGAGTGTATACTTGGTAAATGTGCATTGAAGTGCCATATGCTGGCTTGGAAAGTATTCAGGGCTGGGGGTGAGTGGAGGGGCATAGGTTGGCATGGGGCAGGGGAAAGACCTTTTGAACCTAACTTTCAAAAGTTTACCTCCTCCAGACCATGTTTCATGACACTTCTGAGAGCCTGCAAACCTTGATTCATAGCCCACGAAAATTGTGGAGGGCTAGGAGATGTGTCTTCCCAAAACTGGCCAAGTCATGAGTGCAGGGTGCAGGCTCGCTACTCACATCAGCCCAAATCCTTATTGCACACTGGTGAAATCTGGGTGCCGGGAGTTCCACAATCAGGTCCCAGCTGTCATTTTTGAAGGTCTTCAGCCTCCCCGACTCTGTGAAACCCAGCCCTATATTCTATTCAGAAAGCAGCTACAAACTTTTCATAAATTGAGTGGAGCCATTCTCTGATGATACGTTGGAATGGACATAGCAGGTACTTTATTCACATATTAGAAGCACCTCAAAATTTACAACCATAGATAACTAGACCTATGACAAATGTAAACTGAACAGAGCTTTGCCATAGATTTGTCAAGGAATATGTGCAAGGAATATATTTCTTGCAGTGCAAAAACCTAAGCAGCAGTGTATTAACAAGAACAACTCATATATGTAGCACGTTTACCATAGTACATTCCAAGGCACTTGAGAAGAGTATAATCTGATAGAAATTGACACAGAGCCAAAAAATGACATTTGGTCAAATCACCAAACACTTGATCAAAGCAGTAGATTTTAAGTAGTGTCTTAAAGAAAAATTGTAGAAACAAAAAAAGCTTTGGGGAGGAAATTTCAGAGCTTCCGGCCTAGAAGGCTGAAGGCATGGCTGATAATAGTGGAGGGGGTTGGCGAAGGAAATGGAAGATGCACAGAGGCCAAATCTGAAGAAACGCCATGTTCTCAGAGGGCTAAAGAGCGGGAGGAGGAGACAGTGAGGCCATGAGGCACTTGAAAATGATTATAAGAATTTTAAAATCAAAATATTATTGCTGATTGAAGCGACTGGAGATCAGTGAGGGCAGGACGAAGCCATGCAATGCAGCAACTTTGATGTTTTTAAGAATAATTCATAAGAGACAATATGGTGAAATTTAACTGAAGGCATCTTGAAATCTGAAATATATCTATTCCACTACAGAATTATTTATGGAACAGTCCAAGTTATTTGAGTAACGAGAAACATTTCCACCTCATCAAGTATTTAAAGGTTTATGCTTAGAGCTTTATTGCACTTACTGTCATGCAGTGTTTCACAATTATTAAAATATTTTTGAAAGAATAATCAGTTACATAAGTAGAAATGAAAAAAACACTGCATTTTCAAGTGGATCATTAGACCACACCGGTAAGTTATTGTGCAGCTCCATACAAGGTCATCTGAAAGGAAGCAATCTGGAAGAGTGAAAAGCTGATAGGTTATCATTGAGACCAGACATAGCCATAAAACTGATACTGGAGGAGAAATGGATGTGAATACAAAGAAAATCTTCATTAACAACTGAAGTAACATAAATAAATTCCTTTAGCCAGATACCATTTGTTAATACAATGGAGCAAAATCTAATTATTTCTCTTCCTTTCAAATAATGACTAGACTATCTGCATGCAAACAATAATATGCTCAGGGACAGCTTAACTGTGTAGATGAAGTCAAATTTTCCCGAGGGACTCACTGCTGGAGATAATGCCACACAAAGCACTTTTGCAAATACTGAGAAAACATCTCACCCAAAATGGGATAGTTATAAAACAACCAAAAAGTGACTTAATTTTATGTTTCATTCGAATTGAAACATACACAAAACATAAATCACACCCGTGGTTTAATATAGGCATCATGCACACTACAACACACTTTAATATTGAATTTAATGCTTTGATGCACATGGCATTGACACAGTAGGTATAATCAATCGTCATGTGCAAGATGTGAATGGCCACTTAGATATGACCCTAAAGGGATACAGTTACTCACTGGTCCATCAGAGTGTAACATTGGGACAAAATATCAGAGTAATGTGACAAAGGTATCATCAGCAGCAGTAAACATTTCCAAAGGAAATGAGGGAAGTATAGATGAGAAGAGATGGGAAAATTTATTCTTCAAAGGTTTTAATAAAGGAAAACTATTCTGAATTATACACAGGGTCAATGGTTTCTGGATGATTTGTCACACATACTATGCATTCATGAAATGTTAAACTATTAACCGAACATAAAGAACAAGAGCAATGTGCTAAAGTCTTAATGAATAGAACTCCACCAGTTAGTTATTGTGTAAAACATGCTTTTTACCCAAATGTCTTTTGATTGCTGCCAGGATAATCAATGTATATATTCTTGCTAATATTGTCAATACTGATCTCAAAGTTCTGCACGCTCTGTGAGTATCTCTGGGTGTCCATCATTACAGGGAGTTTTCTGACTGTTTTGTAATGAAGTATTGGACGCATTTAAGATTTCCTTTTCCTTCATTCAAGAGGCCTAGATGTAGTCAAGGTCAGAGAAGTTGGTCATTAACAATCTCCCCACACTCCCATGAAGGGTGGGTGAGAGAGTTTCAATGGGCGTGGGTGGGTGGGCACCAGAAAGTTGCCTGTCTATCCCATTCCTGAAAAAAATCACTCACTTTTTTGACTTTCCTGAATGCATAGAGAATTGTCCAGTCATCACCTGGACTCTTGCCTTGCTCTTGGTCTTTTAAGCAAGATCTGGGTAAGTCCAAAGAAAAATTCTGAAATCTATGAAAGACTATGCTACATGCTTGCCCTGTAGCTCATTAGTGAGGACCACAAAGGCTTTGGTGGACATCTAAACCTTCAGCTTAATGGCTGTCACAGGAATGCTAAGTTCCTCCACAGAACCATGATTTCCCAAAAAAACAACTATTCCCAACAAATTGTGTCTCAAACTGGCTCTGCTCCCTAATCATCATTAGCTTTGTAAGGGGAAAAAGAATGTTCTGCCAATATAAGGCAGCTACAAAACAGCAGACATATGGTGTAACTAAGCCATTACCATTTTCCTTGGTGTTTAACCAAAGTGAGCATAGCAGATCAGCATAACTCTCTAGCAATTTGGGGGCCATCATATATTGTTTACATCATTAATCAAAATAATGACTTTCCTTGTTAGCATTTGCATTTGAATAATCTATTACTCTATGCTTGGATATTAGACATTGAAGAAGTCAGTAATCACAGAGAGTACCTTCTTTATTCTCTCATACTTCGAGATGCTAGGAAGCGCGTATAATGTACTGTGCTTCTGCACACCACAATGGTGACCTAAGAAATGACTTTGAACCATGTTGACTGACTGATCCTAATTATTGCTCTTGGGTTTAATTATTTCTTCTAGTGTTGGCAAGGAGCTGGTTGTGTAGTTCAGCATAGTGATCACCTACACTGACAGCAGCAGAATGTGTGAGCATGTTCTACAAAGCCTTCTAACTCATCATTCAAACCATATATCATTTGACTTAGTTTTCTCCTTTTTGTGCCATTCAAGGTTAGAGATGTTTCAGATGCAGTGTAAGTATGAGCCTTGCTTACTATGAACTGGGCTGAGGCTCTTCAAGCTCATTCCTCAGCAGCGAAATGACCATTCCATTCCATTACCCTGGATCAGTGCTTGCTTATCAATTCTGCACCTTTGGAAACGGGTCTATATCAGATCAGGAAATACAAATGATTCAATGTTAATAATTATTATTATTGCTGATGTTTAAAAGCATTCAGTAATGAGAAGGCAGCAAAAAAACACACAAAAAAAATTCCCGACCTAATTTTCCTGAGCACAATCTGGTAGTGGTGCCAATTAGAAAAACAATGTATCCGTGACAAACACAGGTGGCATGTGATGTAGCGCACAGACGGAAAAATTACTCCATTTCTCTCATCACTGATTCAGAAAGAATCCAGAAATAATAGGGATCATTTTTTCTTTGAGATCAAATGGAAAATTGACAGTTTCGCTTCAGCCACCTGCTTTCCACTCCGCTTTCTGTTGAAGTTAGCATGAAGGTAAATCATGTGGGGTGCATAGCAAGCGGCTGAACTGCAACTGTTAGCTTTACAGCCACGCTCAAAACAGCCTTGGTATTTTATGGGTTGAATACTGCAATGAAATATATTGGTCTCAATTTTAACACCTCCAATGGATGGGAAAAGATCAGTGGGGGCGTGGTTGGTGGGGGAGGTTGAAGTATAAGAATTGGTTAGCCATGGCCCATTTCTAGCCCCTTGAATGTTAACATGCAGAAATCTAGTTATGGACGAAGCAAGTACCTAATTAATTAACATACCAAAGTCACAGCCTGACGTCTTCATCAGCACTGTAACTAAAAGTTAACAGCAAATGAGGGGAGGCCCAAGCCTCCCCAGCAACTAATCAGCGGCAGGAGATACTGGGCCCAAAGTGGCACTTAAAGCATTGCTTGTAAGCCAAGAGGAGCAGGAATGCTCCTCCAAAATACCTTAAAGGAAGCCTTTGGTTAACTACCCTGCCACACCCCACCTCCACACCCCCCAGCCACCGCCGCCCCACCCTGCCCCCAACTCCCCAGTCCCCTCATAATCTCAAACTTTGCCAAACATCCTGATTATCTAACTCACCCAGCCCTCTCAATCTTAAACCTCCCCAGCCCTCATGGCTGAAATCTGATTTTCCCTTTCCAGTATTGACAGCCATGCCTCTGGATCCCTGGTTGTGGCTTCTTATCCTCCCCACCCCCTGGTATTTTCTCCTGCCTGCCACCCAGCCTGTGAATTTCTCAGATTGATGGATAAGAGGTAGCCCTGCAATATGCTAATGAGGTTCTGCCGTGAAATTCAGTGGGACCTCCATGTGCCTGGTCTTGCTGGGCTTTCTTCACGCCCCTGTCCATCCTGCATCCTTCCCACCTCCTCATCAACATCAGGGCTATTACACTCAAAGAGAGAATTTGCATTCACGTGTCGCCATATTCCATCACTCAGGAACCATTGCAAAGTACTTCCCATCGAATGCGTTACATTGTGCAGTTACTACTATTATATGAATAAATGCAGCAGCAACTTTCCACACAGCAAGGTCCCACAAACAGCAAGAATATGAAAGAACAGAGAATACGTTTTTCACAACAATGAGGAATATTGGAGATGATTTGGAATTGGACCCCCGCCCCACTCTTCGCCCCACTATGAGATCATTAACATCCACTGAACAAGCAGGCAGAACCTTGGTTTAATATTTAAAACAATTATAGGTTGTTACATCTCAGAGACTGGCCTTTCATCTTATCAAGTATGTTCAAGTTTTCCCTACAGTGGCAAGATCTCTGGAAACACAGCACAATCCCTAGAACCACACAGTCCGCTCAGCATAGATTCTGTTCTTTGTATCTGCAGTTGGGCTTAATCCCACAATGATGACAACAACCTGCATTTGTATAACACCTTTAACATAGAAGAAAGTCACAAGATGTCTCAGAGGTAAGACTACTACAGGCTGACACATTGCCAGTATAGCATATGAAATACAAAGGGTAAATCTGACCTGGTCAATCAAGTGTCATGGGTAGGGTCTTAAGTGTTTTCTTACTGTCGTGAACAATATATTTTGCATGCGAGGTGTATGTATTCTCTTGCTCTCAGAGTGGTTGTCTCAATTTAAATAATTCCAGTGTAAGCTTTGTTATGATTTTGAAAAAAATAAAGAAGTTTATTTATTATCACACACTTGCCCCAAAGGTTTAAAAAACATGACGCCTCAATCACTCGACTCATCCACACCATCACACACAAAAAATTAGATACAATGAAGAGAACAAACAATATGATTGCAAAGTAAGTTTGTCTCAGTCTCTCTTTCGAGGCAGGCCTTAGGTGAGTTGATGGTTGAAGTGAAGGTCTTGTAAGCAAAGGGTTCTCAATAAGCTGTGATGCTTCTTGTAGTTGAATTTCCAGGTGGGTGTTTCTCGGGTGAACTTGAAGTCAAAACAGTTTGGGGAGAGTCCTTCTCCTACTTTCGAGGTATTGCTGTTTTATTACCTTGGCAGCTTAGTTGACTGCAGCTGGTTTGATGGCTTTCTGGTGGTCACTCCGTCTCCATAGAACTGATTCTTGCTGTTTTAATAGCAGGCAACAAACATGGCTGACACACACCCATGTGACCTATTACAAGTCCAAAGTCCTTTTCCAAATAAAGTGGATGGCTAGGTTGATTATACATCCAGTGTGATGACTTTCACCCTTGAAAGCTTGAGACAGCCTCTGTACTTGAATGACACATTCATTTTGAAATTACCATTTTGAATTTGCTTCATGGGAAAGGCAATCAGTCAACATCAGCCTAGAAAATTATTTTCATTCTGTCTTGAGCCAGGGGAGGGTTTCAATCCACAAGAGAACTTAGGTGTTCCTTGGGCAGCCATATTTTTGTAGCCCTTTTGTGGTTTTTAAAAATGTAAAGTATTGGCTGAGAGTTCTTAAATATATTGGAACATTACAGAAGTAACATGGGTGATATTGGACAAATTGCCAATTCGACATGGTTCCCAATCTTGGGAGTGATGTATAGTGGAGAGTCAATCCAATATCACCTAAAGGCAAAATTGCTCCCTCAGGAGTCATTGTATGTCTTATGGTGTTGCATGGCCAAATTTTTAAGGCTCTTGTGGTGGCAATTAATTAATCTATAATGAATTCTATCCTGAAAGTTGCACAGCACTGTACACCTCGCTACATTTTGGTAGAATTCATCACATATCTATTTTCTACACCAGATGATCATTGCAGAGAATCCTACAGCAGGAACATATGGTAATGTTTACAGAATAAAGTAATGTTTATTAAGCAAGTTACATTGAGCAATGTGAAGTCTGGCATTATTGGTTTCATTACTGACACTTCTACAGATTTTCTGCCATCTGCTGTAATGTTATGTTTGGTTGCTTATTCTGGATTTAGAAAACATTTTAACAAGCAAAGTACATTAGTATTACTTTAAAGAGGTTCAATGCATTGAAAATCAACCAAATCCCTTGCATTTCTGCTTTAAAGGTTTCATTTAACAGCTGGTTTGGAGGCTCATATGCATATATCCTGAAGCAGCAGAGACTTCTGTTCAATGTATTCTGTTTCTAATTATCGACCAGACAAAACTCTCAGAAACAAGCCATAACAGATTAAGCAAATTTGGCCACCAGGAAGTATTACAAGTCCAACTTGTTCTAAGGGCCTAGTCAATAAATTTATTTCTTACTATTATAGCTGTATAATGAAGCTAGAAATTGGCTCAGAAGTATTATTACAGTGCATCTTTGTGTTTATATTTCTTCCCACAAAAGCTAAAGAAATGTTCATCTTCTGCTCATTTGGCTATTATCATTCAGGACTGTTAATCTGGCACGAACTGGCTGATATGCCTTCAATCTATCACCAGCCAGATAGAGCAATACAAAGGGGAGAGGAGGAAGACAAAGCCTCAGATCATATTTTACAGTGACGTGAGTCTGGCCTAAAGTTTCTTCTGATAGTCTTTGCAGAAATCGAATATTATTGGAATAATTGAAAGTTAATGTAAATGTTATTCAACAATTAAGACAGGAGTCTTTGCAATGTCTGGAAGACAAGAATAAGCATTTGGACAGACACACTGTTGAACCTACTTACACCCTACATGGAACAAAATTAAAGACATCAGTAAAATAAAGACTCTGGGTCATTCAGTGCACCATGCTCTAAAGGTTCATGAACAATTCTTTGAAAATATAAGTGAAGCAAATAAGTGTCTAGTTTGTATTAATGGGATATTTCTTTATAAAAGCATGCAATTTTGTCATTGCACAAGACCCTAGTTAAGCCTCTGTTAGAATGTAGTATCTAGTTTTGGTCTCCTCACATGGCAGGAGATATTGAGGCTTTGGAAAGGATGCAAAGGAGGGCTAAAAGATTACCCTACTTGAAAACCACTTGATACACATATTCAAAGAGCTAGGCCCGTATATTATAGAAAAGCTTATCTCTTTGATGGCAATGTGATGGAGGTTGACAAAACAATGAAGGGACTAGATTGCATTCGGGTGTAGTAATTGATTCAGCTCAATAGGTTTTTGAGATCCCTTATAAGTAAGGGCTGAACCAATCTGGAAATTTCCAGTGAATAGTGGACCTGTTAACAATTGGGTATCTAACTAGTGAGAAATTAACTGTTTCAGCTTACTGGCTCATCCAGTGAACACTGATCCATTTTATTCTTTCAAGTAAAAGCTAGATCTGTTTCTGATTCATGAAAGAAGTAGGTGTCCCATTAATGAATCAGGATCTATTGGGCTAGATTCAGCTAAAGGTTTTTGAGAGAAATTGTCCAGATTTTCTTCTTTAATTGGCCTCTCCCAGAAGGTTGTGTGGCTCTGGATGAATGACGTTTATCTGTATTGTGCTACATATTGTAATATATTGTAATAAATGGGATAAATAAGACTTTTTTTGACATTCATTCATCAGACGTTGACATTGTTGGCAAGGCCAGCATTTATTGCACATCCGTAATTGCCCCTGAGAAGATGGTGGTGAGTCCTATCTTGAACAGCTACAGTCTGTGTGATGTAGGGACATCCACAGTCCTATTAGAAAGGAAGTTCCAAGATCTTGACCCAGTGCACTGAAGGAATAATGATTTGTTTCCAAGTCAGGATGTTATGTGACTTAGAAGGGTACATGAAGGCGAGAGTGTTCTCATGCTTGTCCATCTAGGTGGTAGATATTGCAGGTTTGGGAAGTTCTGTCGAAAGAAGCCTTGGTTAGTTGTTGCAGTGCATCCTGTAGATGGTACACACTGCCAGCACTGTGCACTGTTGGTGAACAAAATTAATATTTAAGGTAGAAGATCAGTTGTCAATCTTGCAGGTTTGGATGTTGTTGGAGTTGCATTCGTCCAGGCAAATAGGAAGTATTCCAACAAATCTCTCACTTGTGCCTTGTAGATAGTAAAAAAAGATCTGGGGAGTCAGGAGGTGAGTGTATATGTGCACAAGTCATTGAAGGTGGCAGGACAGGTTGAAAGCAGTTAATAAAGCACACAGTATCCTAGGTTTTATTAATAGGGGTATGGCATACAAGAGCAAGGAGTTTTGAACTTGTGTAAGTCATTAGTTCAGCCTCGATCAGCTAGAGCATTATGTCCAGTTCTGCGTGCCGCATTGAGAAAGTATGTGAAGACATTGGAAAGCGTGCAGAAAAAATTTACGAGAATGGCTCCAGGGAAGAGGAACTCAAGCTATGAAGATTGATTTGAGCAGTTTGGGATCTAAAATAAAAACAAAAACTCCAGGAAAAACTCAGCAGGTCTGGCAGCATCCATGGGCAGAGAAACAGAGTTAATCTTATGCATCCAATATGACTCTTCTTCGGAGCTGAAAAGAGGAGTAAATGTGATGGGTTTTATACTGCTGAGATAGGGGAGGGTCAGGTGGAGCAAAAAAGGAAGATCAGGGATAGGTTTGAAGATGGGGAAAATTAAATTACAAAGATGTCATGAAATAAAAGGCAAAGAGAGTGGGAATGGCAGTAGTAAAGGAAAAAAGCGTATGTCCAGAGTAGGTGTTAATGTCAGAATACTACCATCATTCCTGCTTTGTTATCTGAGTTGGGAGTGGAAATGAACTTCATGCAACCCTCAGCGAAGATTCCTACTTTTGACCTTATGATGAAAGGAAGGCCATTAATGAAGTAGCTGAAGATAGTTGGGCCTTGGACACTGCTTTGATGAATTCCTCCAGTAAGGTCCTGGCGCTGAGATGCTTGGCCTCCAACAACATGCTCCTTTGTGCTACGTATGACTCCAGACAGTGGAGAGTTTTTTCCACAATTACTCTTTACTTCAATTTTACAAAGGCTCTCAAATGCCACAATCGGTCAAATGTTGCCTTGATGTTAAGGGCAGTCACTCTCACCTCACTTTGGTGTTCAGTCCCTTTATCCATGTTTGGACCAAGGCCGTAATGAGCTTTGGACTTGAGTGGCCCTGGCAGAATCTGAACTGAGCATTAGTGAGCAGGTGCAAAGGCAAAATACTGTGGGTACTGTAAATATGAAATAAAAACAGAAAATGCTGGAAATATTCTGCAAGTCAGACAGTATCTGTGGAGAGAAAACAAACTAACCTTTCAGGTCAATACCTTTCATCCTTCACTGACCTCAAATATTAAATCTGTTTCTTTCTCCACACAGTCTGTCTGCCCTGCTATATGTTGCCAGCATTTTCTTTTTTTATTAGTGCTGCTGACAGTGCCACTTGATAGCAGTGTCAATGATACTTTCCGTCACTTGACTGATAATTGAAAGTGCCCTGATTGGGCAGTAACTGGCCGGGTTAGATTTGTTCTATTTTTTTGTGAACAGAACTGAGCAATTTCCCACTTTATCGTGTATATCCCTGTGTCATAGCTGTATTGGAACAGCTTGGCTAGGGGCACGGCTGGCTCTAGGGCACAGGTCTTCGGCACTAGAGCTGGGATGTTATCAGAGCCCATAACCTTTGCTGTATCCAGTACACCTAGCCATTACTTTATTTTATGTGGAAGGTATTGAATTGACTGAAATATTGATGGTGGGGATCTCAGGAAGAGGCTGAGATGAATCATCCACTCGGCACTCCTGGCTGAAGTTAGTTGTGAATGCTTCAGTGAGTTTCTTACTTGCCATCATTTTTTTTTCTATGTTCATACACATATTGAGTTCAGGTTGTTTATATATAGATATAGAAGAGCAATAGCCCCAGCAACTTCCCTTGCTAAAACCCAACTAGTATAAACAATCCATCAGCTAATATAGGAACTCTATTAAACTTGTCAGTCTTGCCTTGCCTTTTACAGATATTTCCTAATATTATGGTGATATATGATGTGTCATTCAAATTCAGGGACATCGTCATGGCCATACAGCTCATTCTCTAATTTGCCTGGCAGTGGAGGTGATAAATTCTACAACCCTTCACTATACATCCGGAATGACATTTCTAGAACAATTGGTGCAAAGGAGATGCTGTATCTGTGATTTTTATAGGAGTACAATAATGTGGATACATTGGAAGAAATCTTCAATTCTAAACATCTCACAATAATTGCACATCTGCCTGATTGGCACAACTCAAAAACATTTTAATGATAAATACTATCTTGTACCAATAAAGTTGAACATATAATGGTTCACATTATTTTTCAGTAGCAAAATTCAAAATTCTGTTCAGGTATCACGTTTACAGCAACTACATTAGACATTCCACTGAATCACATAAGTAAAATGAATCTGAAATGCCAGTTGATTGCAAAACACCTTTATTAATTATCCTGTCTGGTTTTGCATGAAGTAGGAAATGCATTGTGGGACAGTATTTGGTAAAGTGTTGAAATGTTTTCATCTTCTTCAAAATCTATTCTAGGTTTTAACTCACACTGGGAGCTCTTTAGTTAAGTAATGAAGTCCTTGACTCTGCATGCATAAATACAGGAGATAGCTACATTGGCAATGTTTTTGATCATGGGTGAATATCTGAGATATCAGGGTCTGCCATTACCCCCCACTCTTTTAAAATGCGGACATTCCTCAAAGGTTTATTCCAAGGTTCCACCTTGACTGATGTTTGAAGAAGGTCATTCCTTTTGGTCTTCATTTGGTCTATTTACTATTTCCCTGGGAAAAACCTGTTATAGCTAAAACTCCAATATGGTTTCTTCATATCCCAAGGTTTTTCTTTATAACCTAGATACTAGGAAGACTTGTCTATTGATGATTGTTGACAATCTCTGGGTTTGTCCATGATACTTTTTATAATAATTCCTCTTTGTTTCTGAATTTGAGTGTCAAAAAGCAGTAATTCCTTGTTCAATTCAATTGTTCATTGTGCATCGTGCTGAACATTATGGAATATATAAAGAACATTTGTGGACATTACTGAGAATCCAGCTTCATACACTGTAATGGGATGGAACTACTAGTCCACCCACACTAAACAAACTATTGTGACAGCAGAGTACAACTGAATTTGGCTGGCAATAGAAGGTGATAGCTTCTGCAACCATTCACTTTCCATGACATTTCTAGAACAAGTGGTGGAAGGGAGATACTGTATTGTGATTTCAGTGGGAGCACTGTAATACTGATTCATTGGAAGAAACCTTCAACTCTGACAACTCACAATGATTGTGCATCTACCGGATTGGCACAACATAAAATCCCTTATAGCGATAAGTTCTTCTGCCAATAAAATTGAACATATAGGCCTGAAGCTTCTGGTCGGTGTGTGGGGTCAGGATCCCACGCGTAAAATAACGCGCGATGATGTCGGGCGTGCATCCCAACATCACCGCACATCATTCCGATCTTCAGTTTGGTGGGCGCGCACTAGAGACAGCTGCGCACCCGCTGAACTGTCAAAGGCCTATTAAGGCCATTTAAAAACTAATTGAAATAATTAACAGGGCTGCTCATCCAACCTCAAGTTTGGTGGGCAGGCGAAGAGCCCAGGCGGCCTTCGCATTTATCACAAAACCTCATCCACAGGCAGGATGAGGTTTCATGAAGGCTTTATAAATCAAATGACATTTTTTATTAAAATTTATTGACATGTCCCAGTTCATGTCACATGAGGGGACATGTCTGAATAATTTTTTCTATTTTTTTTTAAGTTTTCACAATGGAAATAACGGCTCTGTGCCTCAGGGAGATTGCTGCGCATGTGCAAAAGAGTGCAGGCCCCAACTCTCCCTCCCCAGCACCCCCCCATCTGCACAGGGATCCCTGAGCGCTTCTGGGCGCGTGTCATGCTAGTCGGGCCTTAGTTAGCCCGTCCACGTAAAATGGCGGCTGTGCGCCTGCCCGCGCCAGCTCCCACCCAGCCCGCAACACGGGGAGGAAATTCTCCTCATAATGTTTAACATTATTTCTCACTGGCAAGATTCAAAATCCTGTTCAAGTATGACATTTATATCAACTAAATTAGACATTCCACTAAATCACATAAGTAAAATGAATCTGAAATGCCAGATGTTTGCAAAGCAGTCTTTATTGATAATTCTATTTGGTTTGGCTTGAAGTAAGAAATACATTGTGGGAAAGTATTTGGTAAAGAGTTGACTTGTTTTCATTTTCTTCAAAATCTATTCTGTCTTTTACCTCACAGAAGGGACTCTTTAATCCAGTACAGAGCTGCACCTCGAGTGGCATAATGCCCCTGAAGCACAAACTCACTGATATCCTAACTGGTGGTTTTAAAAGCATCTCAAACTTTCATATCAATCGAGAAGGTTTACAGAGTATGTCAGCAATTAAGCTTCACACCGTGCTTCTGCTGTCCATCAAATTCTCTCCAAAAATTTCAGTACCTGAACTCTCTAATGCGCAGAGTTTACTCATTTATTTGCTATACTGCTTTCATGAAGATGCAGAAGAATTGTCATTTTCTTCTTCACAGAGAGATGTTTTTTCCAAGCCTTCCTTTGTTCCAAAACCAAACTCATTAAACATTTGCCTTCCTTATTTGCCTTTTGCCTTGTTTAGTTAATCTGTAAGGGGAAAATATTAATTTATACTAATTTAACTGGGTAAAGTTTATTGCAAGAGAACATACTGAAATAAAGGGCAAGAGAAGACCAGCAGACAATTCAGTGCTCACTTAATTGATTTTCTTTCCCCACTTAAAATTGGAATTTAGCAAAGCAAGCAAGGTCCATTCCTGCAGAGTCATTTCACTTTCACTAAATAGATGATAAGGCATTCATATGCCAAGGCCTGAATTCCACATTCCCCTGTCAGCAAGTTTTTAGGCGGCGGGTGCAGGGGGTTGGTGGTAGTAGCGTGAAATAGAAATACGGGACTCCCTCTGGGATTCCGCCCACCCCAACCTTGCAGCAATTGTATGCTGGGACGGGCAATGCCTCAGATGGGTTGCTGCTCTTGCCCAAATTGAGGCCCTTAAGTGGCCAATTATAACTTTGGGCAACCCCCCCACCCCCTTAAGGTCTGGTGGCCGCTGGACCTCCTCTCCCCAGCCTGTCTCCCAACATCCCAATTGCCCATTTTCCACATCTCCCCAGGCCTTCCCTAGCCTCCCCACCCAGGGACCCCAAAAGCTTAGCTTGCTGTCCAATCCCGGGTCTTCGACTCCGGCATCTTGCTGAACTTCCTCTTCTGTCCACTGCTGTTCCTGTTGCTGCAGATTGACCAGCAGCTCTCTAAGGCGGCACTTCCACCAAAGTGAGGGGCAGAAGTCCCAGCTGCAGCCAATCGATTAGCTTATTCAAGCATGAAATGGCTGCGGGGCAGACAGAGTCGGCAGGGGTTTATTTCCCACCGACTCCTCGGATGGTGAAAAGGGAACCCCGCCAACTGGAATATTCGGGCCTGTAAATTGACATCAATATCCTGAGCTTGTCACCATTACCACAGCATAAGCGGCAGGGGTAATGCTTTTGTATGCCACAGCTTAACTGTGGCCTTGGGGAGAATTGTCGCCCCTGTTGAGGGGGTTTTGCGGGGGCAGGTGGGGGCGGGTGTGAACCCGATCAGTGCCCCCTGATTTTACGTGACCGTGCGCCTGAAAGTACTGAGCGCTCCCTGTGCGGGCGGTTGTTGTGGGGGGGGGGTGGGGGGCGGAATTCCCTGAGTCGAGGTCTGCATTTTTTCGCAGGGAGATCACTTTAAGTTTTAAAAAGCTGAATGAAGGAAAGAAAAAAATTTAAGAATTCAGTGCTCTCTCACATGCATGCATGAAGGCCTGCTCGCAGTCCTCCCCCACCCACACAGGCAGCGCTCAGCGCTGCCACTCACATATCACACTGGGCGGGCCTTAATTGATCTGCCAGCGTGAAATCACGGTGCGCTGTCGATTGTGGGTGGCTTACCAACTGCCCGCACCCACCCCTGCCAATCACGCATGCCAAGGGCAAAATTCTGCATTATACCTCTGAACATTTTGACATAGCTAAAAGGTCCCACAATAGACATAGGTAACAGTCTCTTTAGGATATCAGTATAAAGAGCTGACGTGGATCAACTCAGCACAGGTATCTAAAATTCTGTGGCTTCTATACACTGGGAAGAGGAGTGGATTAATTGTCACACTCTGCATTTGTGTCATGTGATGTGTTGGTTGGCTAAGGGCATTCAGAGAGTTTCCTTAGATGGGAATTGTATGATAATTAATCTTATGTTTGACAGTTCCTCCTAATAATAAAGAAACTGGCAGGACTTTCCATCATGCTGAGAATCATTAGAGCTTACAATCCAAGAGTTAAGCGTGCAACTGTATTTAAAGTGTCATAGGAGGTAATTTTAAAAATGATTGCGTGAAAGAGGCATTTTCATGGCACGATTCATAACAGTGACAGCAAGTGTGCCCATGCCCAGGTAAATTGACTGTCACTGATCAAAAAATGCATGCCAAGTGTCAAACTTATCAATGTGCATGAGAAAAGCGAGAGATAATTAGCATTAAAATCTGTGGATCTATCTAGCATCAAAAACTAAGAATAGATTCACTGATTATGCAATTTTTTGTGCAATTCTGACACTTGAAGACAGCACAGGCTGGAGGTATAGCATAACTGCATGGAGCTCACTCTCTCCGAACTACAATCTCACTGAGAGTGGCTCCCCATTTGGGGCTACAGGATTTGTGAATTTATCCTGTTATGTCAGCAAATCTGTGTTTCTGAGGTGAGCATCTTATTTTCCTGATTGGTTACATCAACAAAGTCACACCACCTAATAATTAGATCCCTATAAAAATGAATAATTCAAGAAGGCAGTTCGCCACCATCTTCTCAAGGGCAATTAGGGATGGGCAATAAATGCTGGCCTAGCCAGCGGCGCTCACATCCCATGAATGAATTTTTTAAAATCATCCATGTAATAAAATAATTTTTGCCTGTAATGACTAACTGCCCTCTACCCTTCATTTTCAGGCCTTTCCCAATCTATTAATTTGCTGTGCTCCTTTCTTCACAGAAGCACCCAAGGTGACACAGAGAATAACTGGAAGAGGTGGAAAATAAAATTGGTGATAGAGACAGCAATAAGAGAACATTGGTAAGTGACATTTGGATTAAATAGGTGTTTAAGAGTCTCCAGTTAATGCACCTGAGAAATTGGAACCCACCTATAGGGAAAAGCAAAATACTGTGGATGCTGGAAACCTGGGGCTGCATCTTACCTATGTCAGCTGGGTTGGGTGGGAGCGGGCAGGGGTCTGCGATCGGCTGCGCGCTGCCATTTTACGTGGGCAGGCCAATTAAGTTGTAATGCGCAGCTGGTAGCGCTCAGTACTGCTTGTGCGGACAGGGAGAGGAGGGAGAGTCTGGGCCTGCGCTCTTTCACGCATGCACGCAGAACAGTTCAGCAATCTCCCTGAGGCAGCTCCGTGCCTCAGGGAGATTAAGCTGTTAAAAAAAATTTTGTTATAAATAAGGTAAAAAATTATTTAAACATGTCCCCTCACGTGACAGTGTCACATGAGCTGGGACACGTTTGCCAAGTTCACCTAATTTATTTATTAATTTTATAAATCCTTCAGGAAACCTCATCCCGCCCGTGGATGAGGTTTCCTGAAAAACGCGAAGGCAACTTGGGCTCGTCGTCTGCCCACCAACCTCAAGGTTGAACAGGCAGCGGTGCTAATGATCTTAATGGCTCTATTAATGGTCTTTATGGGCCTTTGACAGTTCGGTGGGTATGTGCTGAATGACACGCGATGATGTTGGGACGCACGCCCGATGTCATCTCGTCATTTTGCGCGTCGGCATGTCTGGCCACCCCCACACACCGACGGCAATATTGTGGCCCTGAAATAAAAACAGAAAATGCTGGAAAAATTCAGCAGGTCTGACAGATCTCTGAAGAAGAGTCATACGGACTCAAAACGTTAACTCTGCTTCTTTCCACACAAATGCTGCCAGACCTGCTGAGTTTTTCTCACATTTTCTGATTTTATCCCACCTATAAGAAATCTGTTTTCCTACTGCTGACCTGCGACTCTCTCCCTCAGGACACATACCAATGTCCTAAACCCAAAGAGCTTAAGCATAGGATCATGCCTGAAAGTCACAGCTTCCAAGTTTTGTGCTAGACATATGTTATTGTAGTGGGTGTGTTAGTGGGCTAGCAATCTCATGGTTGGACTATTTGAATTCAAATCCATTATGACAGCTTGAGAATTTGAAATCAGGTTCAAACAATCTGAAAAGTAAAAAGCTGGTGTCAATAAAGGATTAGTGTAAAACCCAAATGGTTAGATAATACCCCTTGGGGATTGTTTAAAATGCCTTCCCATTGATTACGGAACGGAAATCAGAAGAACATTTGGCTAAATGAACCCTTCTACTCAGCTGAGCAAATGGAACAGGATAATGTTTGATCACTCATGTGTTATAAAGGAACCATTTTATAACAACTGTGTAAAAGATTTGTGATTGTGCACAGTGATCCAACTTTCTATATATATAGTTAGCATGCCAAAGTATTAGGATAACCTAGATGCTGGATATCGTTGAGATACAAATGCTGAATTTTAACATTTTAGAGACCTTACCAATTAAAAGGCATAAGCAACATAGGTGAAAACAACTGCCTCCCCCAGCCCCTCACCCCACCCTCCTTTGCCCCAAAGTAGATGGGTATTTTTGGAGTTTAATCATTTAAAACTGCACAACTTGCAAGGGCAGATCACTGGTAAAGCTCCACTTTCCTCTTCAGCTATGTCATCAGGGCTTTGGCTTGCACCTCAGCTGGAGCTGGTTAGGAAACATCCTAACTATCAGTAATAGATCCAAACTCTGATCAACTCTTGTGACCACAATGTTGGTTCTGTTGGTTGGTTGGTGCAGAACTTCAGAAACAACTGCTTGCCTTTCTACCTTCTAATCATCATAAGCACCAAGGGGAGAATTTTCTCCCCATCATTGGGTCGTTTGACGGGACCAAATTAAAACATGTCCCCTCATGTGGCTGTGTCACATGAGCTGGGACATGTCAATGAATTTTATTTTAACATTTTATTAAGTTTAAATGTAAAAACCTTTATGAAGCCCTTGGATGAGGTTTCATGATAAATGCAAAGGCCGCCTGGGCTCTTTGCCTGCCCTCCAATCTTAAGGTTGGATGGGCAGCTCAGTTAATTATCTTAATTACTATTTAAATGGCCTTAATAGGCCTTTGATAGTTCGGCGGGTGCGCAGCTGACTCCGGTGCGTGCCCGCCAAACTCAAGATCTGAGTGACACGCGGTGATGTCAGGACACACAACCGACATCAATGCGCATCAGTTTAGGCATCAGTGAGCGGGCCCCGCCCCTGCTCACCGACCCGAAGATTCTGCCCCAAGTCTAAGATGCATAGGTGTACTTTTTCATCTCCAGCCTCCAAGTAATACCCTCCAATAACTATATTCCTATTCTTCACATTTTCTCATCTTGATGTTAAAGAATCAATTCAGGACATTGTACGAGTCAACTTGATTATTTAAACACCAAGTCCATTGCCACATATAAGGTTTTATTCCTCGACTACATCTTAATCCAGGTCCTTGCTTGGTAAAGCCATCATGCAGCTGACTCTTTCCCAGAGTACTCACTGACAGCTTAGTAGAGGCTGAATCCTTCCCTCCCTTTTCTCACTAATGATCCTCACAGATCCATCCTGGATCTCACACATTAACCAAAGGAAACTCTTCCATTCTATTCTGTTATGACACAGCAGTTGGTAAAGCTGAGTTATTTGAAAACCCCAGAGGGAAATTTTAAACAACTGTCATAACCTATATTTCATTTGGTATGTTTGAGATGCAACTCTGAATTCAGGAATTAGACCACCAGTTCTGGAGAGGTTTTATATCAAACTACATTAGACATTTATTAATTTACACAAGTTAAATATATACACATGTCTACAAATTACTACTGTCATAACTTTTAACAAATTCCCAAACGAATCTCTACCAAGGCAATAGCAAACAATAGGCTTTAAGAAGACACCAGGCAAAAGCATTTTCACCTTACAAATTCAAAATGAGGTTCTTTCCACTTTTGTTCCTTTGTAGACACAGTAGTAGCCTTACAGGCTTTGATCTTACATTGCTCACACAAAACTGCTATTGGTTATATCCAGCACATCTCATTGAATGTAAATTTTCATTGTATCACCAACCGCTTTGAACTTCACCTCTTCTTACAATAAAATCCCTTTCATAGTACCAATTTTATTACTAATATAAACATTGCTTGGTCTCTGCTAGCTAGGTGCCAGATTTCACTCCCCTTCTTGAATGCTCTATTCAATAAAATTCAAATGTACCTCCACCACTCTGCATATAAATCTAGTATAAATCAAAGCACACAATTAAAGCAAACCACAGACTAAACTTCTATTTAAAAAATAATAAGTTCCAACATTATATACATTAATAGCTTCATGACAATTCTAAGCTCCGAAGGAGAATCACTTGAACATTTTATACATGAGAGGTTTAACCCACGCTGGGACTTGGTAGTATCTGAAGAAAGGAAAGAAAGGCCAAAATTAATTTCTCATTTTTTCTTTCATGGGATGTGGACGTCACTGGCAAGGTAGACATTTTTTGCCCATCGCTAATTGCTCTAGAACTGAGTGGCTTGCTGGGCCATTTCAGAGGGCAGCCAGGAGTTAACCACATTGCTGTGTGTCCGGAGCCACATGTAGGCCAGACAAGAACATTAGATTTCCTTCCCTGGGTTTTTACAACAATCAATTATAGTTTCATAGTTTCTATTACCAGGATTAGCTTTATATTCAAGATTTATTAATTCAATTTAAATTCCATAGCTTCAATGGTAGGATTTGAACTCATATACCCAGAGCATCAGCCTGGGCCTCTGGATTATTAATCCAGTGACATTACCACTACCTCACTGCCTCCTCCACTGAGTTCATGCTGAAGTTAGCATCTTCCAGGACTCCCAGAAAAAGATATCAATCAAAGATTAGATCCGTTCCTTCAATGCCCCCCCCCCCCACCACCAACCCCCTGCTAATTTGTACATTGTCATTATACCAATGCTTTGGGCATTCTACTATTCTTCTAACCTTTCCTACTGCTAGGCAATGGTTTTCATTTATGATTAGATGTTCTATCTATTCATCGAAATCAATAGGTTTCTTGAAGAAATGAGGTCAGAGCTTCATAGATTTCTTAAGCCTACACTGCATGCAATAGCACTTAAACATACACTTAAAAGATAGCACTTACATCCACACCTGATGGCTGGAGGCATTAACACAGCACAGTGCGGAGTGCAGTATTTAGGTTGATCAATCCTTTTATGAGCCTGAATCCTGAGTACATGATGCTGCTGTTTCTACATTTTGCTCCTCTCAGCTACATGATAATTCACTCATTTCTACATTACATGATTACACCAAAAATGTCTTTGTTTACGTATTATTCAATACTGATTTGATTATATTCTACTCTTGCAGCCACAGACCAATGTTACGATGCTTGACATGGGACAAAATAACTTAACCATCACTGTTTCTAATTCCCTGAACTTGACTCTTAATTTACCAGTTCCAGGTTATGATCTTTCTCAGGGAGGTATTTATCTAAAGTCAGACTACAACTATAACTTGCATTAATATAGCACCTTTAAAAGTAGTAAAACATCCCAAAACACTTCAAAGGAGTTTTGTCAGTCAAAATTAACAATGAGCCAAAGAAGGAGATAGTAGCTTGGGTGACAAAAAGCTTGATGAAAAGATTAGGTTTTGAGAAACATCTTACAGAGACGTAAGAGATGGAAAGTTTGTGGGTTGGAATTGGGGCATAGATGGTTGAAGGGATATCTGTCAATGGTGGGGCAAAGGAAGTGAGGGAAGTACAATAGGCCAGATTTTAGGAAACACACAGTGCTCTCTGATTTTTGTAGAGCTGGAGGAATTTACAAACATAGGGAGGAGTTAGATTATGGAGGGTTTTGAACGCAAGGGTGAGCATTTTAAAACTGGGGTGTGATGGGCCAGGATCCAGTGTAGGTCAGGAAGCAAAGGATGATGGGTGAACAGAGCTTCATTCAAGTTAAGATATAGGAAATAAAGCTTTTATTAATGTATTAATTGTAAGTTAAATTTTTCATACTGTTATGGAGTTTATGTGACTGTAGGAGTAAATCAGCTCTAAGCGTGAGTAATTAGGGGTGGAGCTTTCTAATCTTGGTCTTAGAACAAGCATGTAGCTTCATCAGGAGCTCTGTAAATAAAGTTTACTGTTTCTGACAAGAAACAAGCCCTGCACTCAAAATTTATTACAATTGGCAACAGGGATAAATAGCTCCAATTCTCACCTGACCTCTTGAACGTACGTATTTCGATTTTTTAAGGGAAGGAATAATAGTATACTCACCAGCAATGCCTCTCTTTGGCAGAATTGACCTATACGACTCATTCATCGAAGACTGGAGTCAGTACATAGAGCGCAGAGGTTTCTACTTTGTGGCGAACAAAATAACGAGAAACAGAAGGCAATTCTCCCAAGTGTCTGCAGGAGCAAAGTGTATGGCCTAATCCTTAATCAGATGGTTACAACTGCACCAAATTCCAGATCCTTCACTGAGCTAGTGGACCTTGTGAAGGCACATTTTTAGCCTAAACCATCAGTGATCGTGCAAAGATTCATGTTCAACTCTAGAGTAAGGGCCCCCGGTGAGTCGATCATAATGTGCATAATTGGCAGAATTTTCTGGCTGATGGGTGGGTGGCGGGTCCTGCACGTTAGCGCTTAAAATGTCGTGTGCTGACGTCGCGCGAGCGTCCCGACATCAGTGCGCGGCATCGCGATATTTAGGTCAGTGGGCACGCTCAGCAGCGGGACGCACGCCCGCCATTAATTAAAGGACTCATTAAGGCCTTTAACTTGCCAATCGATGAGGATTTTGAGGGGCCCGCGCAAACTTCGACTCGGCGCACGGGCCCAACGGCAGGCGGGTAGGTGATTTTTTATTCAAACTCATGCACTGGCGGGATATGTGGGCTCAGAGGGGTTGTTCATGTTTCTCATGAAGTATTTAATACAGAAAATGTATTAAGCTTGCCTGTGTGATTGTTACCAGTTTACATAGATTTCCGTGAGCTTTCTGTGTACTTTGAAGCTTCAGCTCGCCAGTCTGCAGGCAGTAATCTTTATCGGGCTTGCAGCTTTCCGGAGGCCTCCATTTAGCCTGGGTATGGGTTCTGACATCTCCACGGGAGGCAGCTCCTCTGAGGAGGAAGGGAGGGATAGAATAAGGAGGAGGCCAGGAGTGGACAATCTGTCTCCAGGGGAGCCAGTTTTAGAAGGCCAGGCAAGGGACACAGGGCCAAGAGGTGCAGGGCCAAGATATTGTCCAAGGTGGAAGGGGCTGCAGAAGATGCTACTATCCTGCTGCCAGGGTATACAGGCAGCTACCTCAATATGACTGAGGTGCAGTGCTGAAGGAGGCTCTGTCTCTCAAGGGAGACAGTCAACCATATCTGCCAGATGATTGGCCCTGAGATCTCCCCTAACTATGTGGGTGGACACCCCATGCCAGCAGCTCTGAAGCTCACAGTTGCCCTCCACTTCTATGCTTCTGGCTCCTTCCAGGGCTCGGTGGGTGATCTTTGCGGTGTCTCCCAATCAGCTGTCCACACTTGTGTCAAGCAGGTTACAGACGCTCTGTTCAGATGGGCATTGACCTTCATCCACTTCTACTGCGACCAGGCAAGTCAGGCACAGCAAGCCAGAGGCCTCACGGCCATTGCTGGCGTCCCCCCTGTCCAGGGTGCAATAGACTGTACACATATGGCCATCAAGGCACCAGCAGGTGAGCCCGGTGCCTTCGTCAACAGGAAGGGCTCCCACTCCATGAACGTGCAGATAGTGTATGATAACAAGACGCAGATTCTGCAAGTCTGTGCAAGGTACCCAGGGAGCTCCCACAATGCCTACATCCTTAGACACTCCCAGGTACCGGGGCTCTTCAGTGATCTGGCTTGGCTGGATGGTTGGCTGCTGGGTGACAAGGGCTATCCCCTCCAATGGCGAATCATGATGCCATTCTGCCATCCAAGAACAGAAGCAGAGGAGTATTACAATAGGAGCCATGGCACCATAAGGGCTTTTGTGGAGAGAGCCAGCGGTTTTCTCAAGATGTGCTTCTATTGCCTGGACTGCTCCAGTACCCCCCAGATCGCATCTCTGTGATAGTGGTAGTATGCTGCACTCTGCACTATCTTGAGCCGGAAAGGGGGATTGCAGTTGATGATGAAGACCTTGATAGACAGGATGAGGCTGCACATGATGAATCCTGCAGTGGCTCAGAGGATGAGGAAGCACAGGGCGTTGATGAGGGGTAGCCCGCCAACCCTTTACTACACCAAGGAGGCAGGGACACCCAGGACAATTTAATCCAGCGAACCTTCAGCTAGCTCCACACACATCGATCTGCAGGACCATCAGTGCCTGGTGCTTCCACACATGGCACTTAGGTGCTACATCTTCCACCCAACCATCTAAGTCATTGTGGGCCCTTATAAAATCACCCCTTCTCCTAATAGGGTCACTCCCTAGCTCGGTGGGCCCTAATTTTCACCCCAATGCTTCAGCTTCTCCTGGGGCAAGGGGGCGCACGTTGATCTCTCTGGACTGCACCTGACTCTGTGGGTCCATTACGCTCCACACACTAACCAAAGCAACTGAAGGGTTAAAGCTCTGTTCATGGGAATCACAGCCTGCTGGCCACTCTCTCCTGGTTATTTCCTGATTCCCATGATCCCAATCTAACCAGTCTCCTGGTTCAATCACATCTATTCCCTGAACTGCTCCAGCTATAACAGCTGATACTGGTGCTTGCTGTTTTCCTAACTTCTTTATTAGTTCTAGTTAGTTATTTTTACAGAGAGAGAGTGATCTGTATCCCCGTGAGGCTATTTAACTGATTCCCTTAAAACTCCCCTGGCATCATTCAGCTCCTGTGAGTTTCCTGTTCTCCTGCTGACATTCTGTGAGGTCTTACCTAAGCTGATGTACCTCAACCAAGGTGGCTTCTGCATGCATACTGTACATGCTCTGCTGTTGTAATAAGGCAGCTAACTGTTCAGCTCCCAATTCCAAAGTATAAACATGCTTCTTTAACCTTACTGTCTCCTGATCCTTCTGCTGTAATTCATTGCTTAAGTTCTCAATCTCTTCCTGTTTCTGTTTAAAAGCCCCATCACCTCTCCAAGCACAGTAATATGCTCCGTAAGCCACAAGATTCTTAGCCTTCTAAGCTCTTAACTTTTTCTTACCTGGCTGTTCCTGGGTGAATACAACTACTTCTTCAAAAGGGACCCAACCCCCTTTCTCCAGACACTTCATAAGCAGTGTCTGGACCCCTTTACTTGACATCGTGTGTAACTTTTCTTGGTAGAGAGAAGAAACAGTTTTAGCTGTCATCTTTAAAAGCGTCTGGGGGGGTTCTCAATGATCCAACAACCCTGAGGGCTTTCTCTTCCCGATGCTGCTGTTGGCCTGGCAGATACACCGAGATCCTTTGTTACAAACACTAAATCTTCCAATTTCATCTCTGATCATGTCAGCGTCAACAATTTATAAGTTTTTGGGAGGTATTTAATCTCCAAGTCCACTTACACCATTCAGAATCTTATATACTTCAATCAAGTCAGCTCTCACTCTTCTAAACTCCAGTGGAAACAAGCTCAGTCTATCTAACATTTCCTCATAAGACAACCTGCTTATTCCAGGTATGAATCTAGTAAACCTCCTCTGAACTGCCTCTAATGCATTTACGTTCTTCTTTAAATAAGGAGACCAAAACTGCACGCAGTATTCGAGATACGTTCTCACCAATATCCTGTATAACTGAAGCATAACACTGATTTTTATGTTCAATTCCTCTCATAATAAAGGATAGCATTCCATTCGCCTTCTTAATTACTTGCTCTACCTGCATTCTAACTTCTTGTGACTCATGCACTAGAACACCAAGATCCCTTTGCACCTCGGAATTCTGCAGCCATTCTCCATTTAAGTAACTCTCTGCTTTTTTTATTCTTTCTGCCAAAGTGAACAATTTCACATTTTCCCATATTATACTCCATCTGTCAGATTTTTGCCCACTCACTCAACCTATCTATATCCATCTGCAACCTCCTACGCTCTTCACAATATACTTTCCTACGTATCTTTATGTCATCTGCAAATGTAGCTATCATGCCTTCACTCCCTTCATCTAAGTCATTGATGTAAATTATAAAAAAGTTGAAGCCCCAGCACAGACCCCTGCGGGACTCCACTTATCACATCCTGCCATAAAGAAAAAGACCCATTTATGTATACTCTTTGTTTTCTGCCAGCCAGCCAATCTTCTATCCAGGCTGATATGTTACCCTCTACACCATGAGCTTTTATTTTCCATAATAACCTTTAATGTGGCACTTTATCAAATGCCTTCTGGAAATCCAAATACAGCACATGTGCAGCCTCCCCTTTATCCACAGCACGTTACTCCTTCAAAGAACTCAGATAAATTGGTTAAACATGATTCCCCTTTCACAAAATCATGCTGACTCTTCCTAATTACTTTGAGTTTCTCTAACTGTTCAGCTGTATCCTTTGTGTATAACCCACACGTCTGAGTGTCTCAGTCTGTGAATGAGCAGTGTTGCAGCATTAATGATTGCAGCAACCATCAGTGGTTTGGATGGTGGGGAGACAGAGTGGATGGGACTGTAGCCCTCAAATACCTGGCCGCTGCACCCCAGCCTCGCAGACACCTGCTGCCCTGGCCACGTGCCTCCTCCCCAGCTCCATGGCCTGCTCCTCGTAGGTGGTGAGGCGCTGGAGCACGGCGTGTCCACCATCAGTCCGCTGGCGCTCCCTGAGATTGTGCTCAGTTTTTGCCTACAGAATGGAGAAGAGGATTTATTGGGACTGATCGCTCATGTACTCTGCACACGCACGCCGCACCCCAACCACAGTGGCCCATCTGAGGCCTCCACTGACTCCTGTCCACACAACTGGTGATCAGACCCCAGAAGATAGTACAGCTGGTCCCAACCAGCTCCCCCAACAGCCACTGTGGACACATTCGGCATCCATCACCTTGAATAACACATGGGTCTTAGCACCCATGGTAAGTAGGCACGACTAGGTGCAGTGCAGAGGCCAGCAGATGGCTCTTGGCCATGACACCTTGAGGCTCCCCTTCCACCATCTCATCACCATCAATAAGACGTGTGTTGGAGTTCTGAGTATGTGTCTAGCTGTCTCCCTTGCAGGTTTCTCCCAGACTACTCAAGTGCCACAAACACCAACATATGCTGCGGGTAGAACCCATCTTCTCCTCAACCACTAAGGCTGATGTCAGCATGGTCACTATCTGTTTGCCCACCCAGCATGCGCCAAATGCCCAATGCAGTAACAACAGTAAGATGTGATGGGGGTGGGGTGGGGGGGTGGGTGGGCAGGAAGGGGGCAGGGGTGAGGGGGCTCAAAATCTAAGACTACCTGCTGGGTAAAATGGCCAAGGCTGACAGGCTGACACGGTACTCACCCTTCCAGAGCGCAGCAAATAATCGAATTGTTTGCTGCACTGTGTTCCTGTGCGCCGCACATCGTCATGGCCATTTACTGCCTCCCCCACCTCCTCCCACGCCTGGTGACGTGGGGGGCCCTCCTCCTCCCATGCTCTGGAAACAAAATATCCTGATGGCTGGACACTTCTTGGAGGAAGACAGCAAAGCGTGCACCTGAGAAGCGAGGGGCATTGTGCGCCCCCCACCGCCCCCCCCCTCCCCCTCCACTGGCCTACCCTTGCAGCCTGCCCCCCTCCTGCTCCTGTGCTCTGAGAGCAACATGTCTCTCTCTGTGAGTGTCCATGGTGCACTACCTCAACGAGGCTGCCTGGCCACTCTTTATTCAGACTGCTGGTTCCCCATTGGAACCGGCAGTCTGAACACGCCCGCCTCCGGAACGATTTTCCCGCTCTAGACGGAAGTCGCTAACCTGCTGGCCGGGCCTTAATTGGCCCGCCCGCACAAAATGGCGGTGCAGCTCGTTTCGGCGGCGGCAATCAGCTGCCCGCCCGTCAAGGGAAAAGTTCTGCCCAATGAAGTTAAAACAGTTAACGGAGTACAGTGACTTTGGTGATACTCTAAACCACATGTTTTAAGATAGTTTGGTTTGCAGCATACACGGCGCCATTCAGCGCCATTTACTTGCAGAAGTTGAGATAGACCTGAAGCGTGCCATGGAGATAGTGCTACCAATGGAGAGTGCTGAAAGGGATTTACAGGTTGTGCGGAGTGTGCAACATGGCGGCATTCTGCAGTTAGGGCGGGAACCTGCTGTCGGGCGTGGTGTGAAGACCAGGCAGGCAGCCATGAAGTGGGACACTGTCCTTATTGTTAGAAAAACACAAAGAAATACTGGAAGCAGCTCACCAGTAATTCAGAAATTAAAGTATTACCGATGTGAGGGTAAACATGTACCGGAAACTTGCAGGTTTAAAGAAAGGACAAAAAGGGCATAAAAAAAGGGCATGTTGTAAAACAGTGAAGGGCAAGATCAAAACAGCCATTCAGACAGCAGGCCAGGTTGAATGAAGTTTGCAATATAGATGAACCAGAAGCTACTGATCCTGATATCTATTCCCTACACAATCTCAAGGCCAAGAAAACTGAGCCAATCACTGTTACCCTTCAAGTAAATGGAAAGCCTCTAGTCATGGAGGTTGACACAGGACCAACAACCACAGTGGTTGGAAAACACATTTTTTAATTCTTCAGAGAAGGTACCCAGCCATTGAGTTTGGAGCATGCCACGGCTTGGCTAAAAATGTATACTGGAGAGGCAATACAAGTGAAATACATCAGCTCAGTACCTGCATCCTACAGGCAACGGACAGCCCAGTTGTCAGTAATTGTTGAAATAAGCGAAGGTCCTGGCTTTCTGGGCCATGGTTAGTTGAAAGTAACTAATCTCAACTGGTCAGAAATTTTTCAAGTCAGAGCAGGAGGAATTTCCGAGTTGTTAAAAAAGTATGACAGAGTATTTCAAGATGATTTGGGCAAAACATACAGTCTACAAGCTAAAATATGCATGGATTCTGAATCAACATACCGGTTCTTTAAGGCCAGACCTGTGCTTTACGCTGTAAAGGAGAGGGTGGAGGCAGAATTGTGCCATTTGGAGAAGTTAGGAATAATCCAGCCAGTCCAATTTTCAAAATGGGCAGCACCCATAGTCTCTGTGATGAAACCAGACCAAACCATTCGCATCTGTGGAAATTACAAATTAACTGTGAACAAGGCAGCTAAATTAGACAAATACCCAATCCTAAGGATTGAAGATCTGTACACTAAACTTGCAGGAGGAAGACCCTACTCGCCTACCCTTTGGTGTGTCATCTGTCTGTGCGATTTTCCAAAGAAACATGGAAAGCTTATTCAAGGACTTCCCCAAGTTATAGTATACCTGGATGACATCCTAATCACTGGGTCAATGGAAGCAGAACATTTAGCCAACTTAGAAGAGGTTCTGAAGAGGTTTTTGAAGTCTGATATATGTTTGAAAAAAGAGAAGTACACTTTCCAAGTCATCAAGTGGATGCCCAAGGTTTGCATCCATTAGGAGAGAAAACCAAGGAAATCAAGGAGGCACCCTCTCCTACCAATGTCACTAGGCATGGTAAATTATTATGATCATTTCTTGCCTAATCTATCTACAGTGTTAGCCCCTTTACACTTATTATTGAAGAAGAGCCATATGTGGTCCTGGAATGCACAGCAAGAGGAAGCCTTAATTAAAGTCAAGAAGCTTTTACACTAATTGTGTCTGCGAGTATACTATGACCCGTCTAAGAAATTAAAACTTACCTCTGATGCATCTCCCTATGGAGTGGGAGCAGTATTGTCATACAAGATGGAGATTAGATCTGAGAGACCAGTGGATATAAACCGAGGACTCTTTCTTCAGCTGAGAAAGGTTACTCACAAATGGAAAAAGGGGGGTTATCTATTTTATTTGGAGCAAAGAAATTCCATCAATATTTGCAAGGTCAACACTTCACCATAGTGTCAGATTACAAGCCACAGAAGTCTCACTACCTCCAGCTGTGATTCACTAATGTCAGTTTTCACTTCCAATTGTAGATGCTGTGTTATACTCTTAATTATCTTTGATTTCCTACTCCCCTCAAGTAACCCCAATTTTAACTTACCTGCCAACTCTATTAACTTATTTTTAGTTATTTTCTCCAACCCAATCAGAGTCATCTCTTCTACTTCCAAACAAGTCTTAGCAATTGCCAAAGCCATCTTGCAGTCTCACCAATTCTAAAATAGCTCACCAACTCCTGAATTTAAAGTGCTTCTCATGCTCGTAACCTTAAAATTCACCAATTCTAAATCAAGCAAGGAATTAGAAATATGTTTATCCTACTCGAGCTCCCAATTGTTATGACATAGCAGTTGGCAAAGCTGAGTTATGTAAAAATCTCAGAGGGAAATTTTAAGCAACTGTCATAACCTATATTTTTATGTTGTATGTTTGAGATGCAACTCTAAATACAGGAATCAGACCACAGGTTTTCATATCAAATTACATGAGGCATTTATTAATTTAGACAAGTTAAATTTATACACAGGTCTACAAATTACTACTATCGTAATTTTTAACAAATCCCCAGATTAATTTCCTTTAAGGCAACAGCAACCTATAGCCTTTAAGCAGATACCAGGCAAAACATTTTCACCTTATAAATTCAAAATGAGGGGCAGAATTTTATGGCTCTGTTTCAGCGGGGACAGGGCTGTAAAATGCCATTATAAATCCTATTGATGACAGCAGGAACATAAAATCCCACTGTCGTAAAATTTTGCCTGATGTTCCTTTTACTTTGGTTCCTTTGCAGACACAGTGGTAGGCTTACAGGCTTTGATCTTACATTGCCTCTGCCATGCACACACAAAACTACTGTCTGTTATACCCAGCACATCTCATTGAATGTAAATTTTCATTGTATCACCAGCCACTTTGAACCCCGCCTCTACTAACAATAAAACCCCTTTCATAGTACCAATTTGATTAGTAATATAAACATTGCTTGGTCTCTGCTAGCTAGGTGCAATATTTCACTCTCCTTTTTGAACGTTCTATTCAACAAAATGCAAATGTACCTCTACCACTCTACCTCTCAAAACTAGTATACATCAAAGCACCCAGACTAGCTGACTTTAATCCAATTAAGACACACCCACAGACTAACCCTCTATTTTTAAAAATAAATAATTACCAATGTTATACATGAATTGCCTCATGACAGGAGCAAAAGTCATCATCCCTTTGCAAGGAAGCAAACCACTATTGACAAAGCTTCATAGTGCACATCCTGGTATTTTGAAAATGAAGATGCTCGCACAAAGTTACATCTGGTGGCCAGGTATATACAGTGATATAGAAAAAATGGTTAAACACTGTCTCCAGTGCCAGCAAAAGCAAAAGTTGTGCGTTTCAGCTCCACTGTGGGAATGACCTGGGTTAAATTACATAAAGGCCACGTAGGTCAATTTTTAGGCACCATTGATCATCGATGCACATTCAAAGTTGTTGGATGTGTATGAAGTGAGATCATCTACATCTTGTGAAACTAATGAAAAACTGTGTCAATGTTTTAGTGTATATGAGCTACCAGAAGTTATTGTGTCGGATAATGGTACTGCTTTCACTAGTACTGAATTCCAAAGATTCGTGAACCTAAATGGGATCAAAAATATCAGAAAAGCACTCTTTCATCCCTCAAATTAAACACTGAAGCAGGAGCTTTATTTCTTTCAGGCACAGGACAGTGGCTAAACCAGGAGGTCCCCCAGCCATCAACTATACAACTCCATGGTCCAGGAAGCATTCAGCTGAAGGTCAAGGGATAATTGACTGCTGAACTTCAGTACAAAGGGAGATAAATCACAGAAATATTGTACCTGTCCCAAAAGCAAGTGTGTTCAATATTAAGCCGAAAAGTTGCAGAAATTTACAGCTCATCTATAAAGTAGACAAATTGGGAAGCCAAGACAAACTGAAAGAATTCAGAACAGAATTTCCAAACTTATTTAGAAGTCTTGAGAAGACTGAAACAAATGCACTGAAGTGGGAACACCAGAAGCTAATAGAACCAAGTGAAAACCTTGAGAAAACCAGACAGAAGATTTCCCATGAACTGCTGGTGAAGAAATCACCAGGTAGTTACCTGGTGGGCAGCTTGCATTAATCAAGAAAAGGATGGACTAACTTGAGAATGTGAACAGGAGAAATAAGCCTGAACAAGAGGACATGCCCCAAAGCAACAGATAAGGAAGAAGGAGGACAAGTATTGTGAAAATCAAACCAGGAACTATAATAAATGTCATAGTGTACATAACTTACCAGAACTCCAGGCAACGGAGTTATTGTGGATTTGCAACCAAACTCACAGGGGCCAGGTTTTGGAAAACTGTGATCTTATCATGTGGAGACCGAAAATGGAATCATGAGAAGAATCTAAGCGCTTGTCTCTACAAGAGGAGGAAGATCATCAATGGAATGGATCAGTTCGGCAGAAGATCAGGAAGATGATGAAACAGCAAGCTAGTAGTCTCTGATGATTCATATAACACTCGATCGAGTTTAAGAGAGAACATGAAGAACTATACATCCTCCAAGAGAGTTGAGAACAAATTCAGGGAGATCGGTGAAACCCCCACAACAGGTATTTCTGTGAACCAAAGATGACGGCAGAGACTTGGGGGGATGTAGTGTAAAGGGTTAATGTAAATAGACAGTCTACATCATCAGTGATGTAAGATCGCATGACAACAGAGTATAATGAGGGATAGCTCTATGTGAAGCCTCATGCTAGGCCTTATTCTGTACATAGTTAGAAGAATAATAGCCTTGCCTCCAGCAGTCTCTATTGATCATAACCAAGGACAACCTCAGCTAAGTCCCACAATGATGATAACAGAGTTTGGAGGTTACAAAGTGGTGTCCTCATTTCTAATGAATGAAATCTTTTAGCTTCCCTTTAGTACAAAGGGAGCTTTTATTTCTGTCCTGTCTCTGTACTGCTGAAGTTTGTAACCTTTTATCAGCCATGTCCCCTATTCACTTTTCTCATTAAGCAGATGGTTATCACTTTAGAATTGGTGTATACTTGTAACTATTTCCAGATATTACAATTTAAGAATCAAGCTTCCTGTTGGATCCAGGACTCTTGGTTTGTTGGGTCTAAAGGATCCATGTTGCACACTTGTTTCGGGGTGACCGAATTGGTACCAAGACAGAGAAGATCTGTAGACCATTATTAGGAGAAACACATTCAGCTCATTTGCAAAAGGAACTCAGCAGCTACACTTGCGTGCTTACAACTCAAAACTCTGTCTTTACTCTTCGGACTGTAACTCAAGACTTCTCTACAGAGGTAGCCTGCTCTACTCTGCTATTGGGTATCAAGATCATTGTGATCTTACATTACAACATTTGTCTTAAAGGTGTATTACACATCAGATTACTACATCTCTCCCCTTCACTCAGAAATATATTTTACAATTTTTTTCAAAATAGCAAGTTATTTACACAGTTAAGTAATTTACAAATTCAGTCTTTCTGGGGGTTTTCTTATGCATGTAGAATGTCTCTGCTCTACAGCTTCTGATGTTTGATTCAGAAACTCCTTGATTGTAGTCACCTGAGCATCTGGTTCTTCAGTAGTTATTTGTATATCTGTTCCTTTGACTTTCAGATGCAGTCGGCCCTTCAGTCAAATTTGTACTCGGTTGAGTTCTTTCAATAAGAGACGTTGATTCATCTCAAATACTGGTGGAATCATTTCTGGGTATTTTCTTTCTCTTCTTCTCATATGATCCATATGTCTCTGAATTACTCAAACTTCCGCTTTCACGTGGTAGGAAAGAAGTTTTGTTCCTGTGCTTATTTCACCAAACAACCACGTTGGTCTTTCTCTAAAATTTTTCACAAATACCTTCTCTCTTGCCATGTCCAATTTTCTGATTTCCCTGCCTTCTTTCCACCTTCCCCCCCCACCCAAGTTTGGCATAATTAGGCTCAAATTCGATTGGAGACGGTGCTTCATCAACAATTCTGCAGGTGTGAAACCTGTTGTTGTTCTATAATGGAAAATAAAGTGTGCTAATTTAGTAATTATAGAATCTCCAGACAATTTCTTCATACCAGATTTGAATGTCTGAACTGCTCACTCGGAGAGTCCATTTGAAGAAGCGTGGTATGGTGATGTTTTGACATGAACAGTAACGTTGAGGCTTATAAATTGGTTAAATTCAGCACTCGTGAATACTGTTCCACTGTCTGATATAAACACTTCAGATTGTCCATTAATTGTGAAAATTTGTCGTAGCTTGTCTATTGTAGTGGAAGATGTTGGCAACCTCACTTCGTATATGTCCATCCATTTTGAATGAGTGCCGCTGATAAGTAGAAACATTGTTCCCATAAAAGGCCTCACATAGTCAATTTGTACTCAGACCCATGGCCTTCCTGGCCACTCCTAGGGGTGTAACGGAGCTGTTGCAGGTAAGTTTTATACTTGCTGATACTGCATACAACTTCTCACTAGGTTTTCTATTTCTCCATCCCTTCCAGGGCACCACATATAGCTGTGTGCCATTGCCTTCATTTTGGAAATTCTGGGATGTGCACTGTGAAGTTCAGATGACAATGGGCTTTTGTCCTTTTGGTGGAACAATCACTCAAGCTCCCCACAATATAATACATTCTTGGCTGGTTATCTTGTATCTTCTCTGGAAATATGGTTTCATTTAATCAGTTTCTTGTTTTTGTGACCAACCATGAAGAACTTGATTTTGCATTTTGGTTAGGACTGGGTCTCGGTTTTTCCAATCTTTAATTTGTCTAGCACATATCAGTGATGACTCTAGGAAATTCAATAACAAAACAAATTCTTGAGGAATGGGAACATCCTCATCTTTTATTTGCATAGGCAAACAACTGAATGCATCTGCGTTTGCAACTTGACTTCCGGGTCTATGCATGAAAGTATACTCATTCGCTGCTAAGATCAATATCCATCTTTGTACTCTTGCTGAGGTTATAGGAGGTAAAGCCTTGTCTTCAATGAATAATCCTAGTAATGGCTTATGGCCTGTTATAATAGGAAAATGGCGATGGTATACATATTTATTAAACTTCTTAACACCGAAAATGATTATCAGGCCTTCTTTTTCTATTTGAGAGTAACTTTTTTTCTGCTGTACTGAGTGTTCTCAACGCATATCCTATAGGTCGTTCTGATCCATCATCCACTTGATTGAAAATCACTGCTCCCACTCCATAGGGTGATGCGTCACATGTCAATATCAACTCTTTTTTGGGGGTCCAAATGTACTAGAAGTGTAGATGATTGTAACAACTGTTTCACTTTTGTGAAAGCTTCTTCTTGTGATGTTTGCCATGACCATCGCTGTTTTTTCTTGAGCAAGTGATACAATGGTGCCAGTTCTGTCCACAAATTGGGCAAGAAGCGTCCACAATAATTGATCATCCCCAAGAATGATTTCAGTTTGGATGTATTCTTTGGTGCTAGGGCTTCTTTAATGGCTTTCACCTTTTCTTCAACTGGATGTAGGCCTTGTGAATCTACCTTGTGACCTAGGTAAGTTACCTCTTTCGCTTGGAATGTGCGCTTTTCCTTTTTCAACCTCACTCCAGCCTGTGAAAAACATTTCAAAACTTCTTTCAAGTTCACCAAATGTTCCTTTTCAGTGAGTCCAGTTACAAGAACATCATCCAAGTAAACTACAAAGTGGGGCAGCCCCTGTTGTAAACTTTCCATGGTCCTTTGGAATATGACACAAACTGAAGATATGCCAAGCGGTAAACGTATGTATTGGTATAATCCCCTGTGTGTACTTATGGTGACAAACTTCCGGATGACTTCTCTAATTCCAATTGTTAGTAGGCATGACTCAGATCTAACTTTATGTTAGTTCCACCTGCAAGTTTAGTGTATAAGTCTTCAATTTTATGGGGTGTCTATCCAATTTTGCCACTTTATTGACTGTTAATTTGTAGCACTCACATATTTGAATGCTTTGGCCAGGTTTGTGAACAGGTACAATTGGCGCTGCTCACTCTGAAAATTGTACTGGTTGTATCACTCCCAGTGTTTCTAATCTGTCCAGTTCGACATCTACTCACATTGCATATGATACTGATCATTCCTACATGAATCTTGGATGTTGCCTCTGGATCTACACAAATTTTTGCTTGTAGTCCCTCAACTTTTCCAAGTTTGTCATTGAAAACTGAGGCATATTTTTCTAGTAGCTCTGATAGCCCATTAGTTCTCAGTTGCAAGATTTCAGTCCATTCCAATTTAATTTCTTTCAGCCAGTTTTATCCGAGGAGACGAGATCTCTTGCCTGCTGCTATCATCAAGGGTAATTTCACTGTTTGACCTCCGTAGTGTACTGTAACTTTACTTATGCCCTTGACTTGTATGTCTTCCCCCGTATATGTTTTCAATGTGGCATCAGTTTCTTCTAAATTTTATTTGTGTTCCCCATGATTCAGGTATTTAAAAGTATGTTCACCTATCACCATAATGGCTGCTCCAGTATCCACCTCCATTCTGATAAGTTTCTTATTCATGCTCATGGTTACATTGACAGGCTCTATTCTTCCTACCTTTAAATTATATAACAAATACATATTGGAATCTATTACTGCAGGCTTTTCAATGTTGTTAATCTCATTGGGTTTTTGCTTTTGTCTGAAAGTCTGCCTGATTCTATTTTTACAATATCTCATGAGGTGTCAATTTCGATGACAGAGAAAAACATTTGATCTTTTTAAACTGTGATTCAGTACAAGGTTGTCTGCTTCCACCTCTGTTACCATTATGCCATGTTTTTACTTCTAAGTTATCTCTTTTAATTTGACTGCTAGCGATGATTGCTTCCCACTTCTGAGTAAAGCCTTGAACTTTTGTATTCTTTTTGGCTGAGGCTCCCTGCCCAATGTGGAGGACGGCGCCATTTTGCACTCCTCATATGGCTTCTGAGTCTCATACTGCACCTTCCATTGCCAGAGCGATTTCCAATGCCTTCTGAAAATCTAACTTTGTTTCAGACAGTAATCTCTTCTGAATTATATTTTCATTTATACCCTACCAAATGATCTCTAAGCATATCATTGACAGATGTACCAAATTCACCATATTCAGTTAATTGTTTCAGACTTGCCACAAAACAAGCAAATGTCTCCCCCACAGCTCTATCCCTTGAGCTAAATTTGAACCATTACATCGTCACCGACGGCTTGGGCTGGTAATGATTCTTTACAAGGTTCACTAACTCATCAAAACATTTCAAGTCTGGGGCACTGGGCACCAACAGATTTCAAATTAATCCATATGCCTCACTCCCACATGTGGACAAAAGATTCAAGCGCCTCCTCCTCCCCCGCAATGTCATTCGCCTGGAAGAAGAACGCAAAGCGTTCAACATAGTGAGACCAGTCAGCCGAGGTTGGGTCGAAAGGCTCTCCCAACTTGCAGCATGCTCTGAGGGAAATCTGAGCTGATCAGGAAGGAATTTTTTCTTGACTTACAATGACTGTGCAAGGTATGGCCCGATTTTGGTTCTTCTGATTTCCTTCATACTTTCTTGCTTTTTAGCTTGTTTATTTGTGTCTTTTCTTGCTTTTTACTCTTGTCGGCAGTTTGTTGGATCCAATGTCCTAGGTTTGTTGGGACTTAAGGATCCAGGTTGCGTGCTTGTTTCAGGGTGATGGAGTTGGTACCAAGATGGAGAAGGCCTGTAGACTGTTCTTAGAAGAAAGACATTCTGTGTATTTACAAAAGGAACTCAGCAGCTACACTTGTGTGCTTACAACTGAAATCCTTTCTTCTTTCTTCAGACTCTAACTCAAGATTTCTCCACAGAGGTAGCCTGTGCTATTTGGCTATTGGATATCAAGATCATGTGATCCTACCTTACAACGCTTGTCTTAACAATCTCTAAAAGCTAATGTTACTATTGTAGAAAGAACATTCAATTTCAACATTGCATTAGTAGACTTCAAGGTAGCCGATGAAGGCTTTTTCATAATTGGCCTATTACTGTAATTGGTGAATAGAGTGCATTAAACACCCAAGGTGAGTCAGGCAGGAACACATGAATGATCTGCAAAACAAAATCACTAATTTTTGTTGGAGCGTCTAGAACTGATATTCGATGGCAATGGCTTTCATTGTATAAGAAGCAAACTATGAGGAGAAAGAGGCAGAGAGACAAGGAAGGAAAAGGAAGGGAATAAAAGGGAACCTTATGTCAATAGCTAAGAGCTGCCCTCAAAGGTAATATTAGCCAGAGAATAGAAGCTACAATGTTACGGTTCATAGTTGACCACTACTCCTTCCCTGCTGGGAGCACAGGATTTGGTTTATAAAACGAAAGCAAATATGAGAGAAAAGCCGGATTTATGGACAATAATGCAAAAAGAGGAACTCAATTTTTTGACCATCATTAGCACTGCAAGTTATTAACTTTTGGGTTCTTAAAAGTCTTGATTCAAATTTCCTTTACCAGATTTCAACCTGAGTCTGAACTAAGATACGAGTGTGTCAGTTTGCATTGTACCCTTGTATCGTATCCCAAAAGTAAATAATAAACAAGCTTTAACAAGTCTCAAGCAAGTCTTGTTGTTCATTGTCAGCAAGCAAAAAGCAAATGTCTGTCACAGACACCACTTGCTGATTTTTGCACGTGGAAAGTTGTATGTTAAGTATTGGGTACAGACTACATCTGCACACCTCACATGATTGAAAAACTGTGTAAAACTTATTTACTGATTGAAAAACTGAATTTACGTGATATGTGGAGCAAAACAAATAACATGTGCATATTATGGCTGAAGATGTAAATATTAACAGGCTGGCAATTTTCTGTCAGTGTGGTGGTGCAGAATGGTGCAGCAAACTGCAATATGGATTCATATCTGTTACCGTAGGTTTACTTCATACAGTGAGCTGCCCATCTTGGCACATGAGGGAGGAAGAACAATTTCAAGAATTTCATTCAGGCTGTTGACACTTACAAATGGTCACATTCTGAGCAAAAGCTATGGAGCAGAACAATTATCTTATGTGGAGTGAAGGGAAATTCAAAGCAAAGAAAAAAATAAATAGAGCAAAAATAAAATCCAAATTGGGTTCTCACTTCCTGAAACAAGTAAATTATTTCTAGTGCGTGCTCAATTTTGTGAGAATAGAATTTGTGAACAATGAGATGTACCACTCTTGATCTTGTTGCATTATTGTATCTCTCTCCCACTTAACAAAATAATAGCCACTTCCATTTATATGGATTTTTACTTGCATGGCAATAAGAAAAAACTTCAAAGACAAAATATTTCATGAAGAAGAATATAATCTTGATCCCAGAGGAGTACTTTCTATCAAAAGAATATTTCCCTTGTAAATAGAGCATGCGGTGTGGTTGTGAAATGGTTATGTTGCTAATCTAGTAACCTGAAGGCCATGATTTGCAATCCAAAGAGTAAGAGCAGAATTTTTTACAGGCAAAGTGAGGTGAGTCTGGGTGTCAGCAGGAACTTAAATTGCCTGAAGTTGACATTGCTATGGGATCCCAATATAATGCAGTCTCTTCAGGGCAGGATTGCGAGCAAACGGGGAGACCCCTTGGATCTGTCAGGTAAGAAATTAAGTATTTAAAAAGTCAATTAAGAACTATTTTAACCCTCAATTTTCAATTTATGAGCCTGGGCACTTGTTTCCATTTCTCTCATTAATTCCCCAGGGTCACCGAGGTGAACACACAGTGGGAAGGCCTTGTTCAGTGAGAAAGGCAGGCTGGGAAGACTTGGGTGAGTCATCCTGAAGAGCTCCAATCAAAGCTCTTTTTCTGTCAGAGTGTTCTAGCACTGCTTGAACGAGTCATTTCCAACTCCTCGAAAGGCACTGCCCCCACTTAGCATTCTTCTCACCTTCAGATGCACTTGCCTGCAGCCAGCATTCACCAGAGCATGGGAGCAGCTTACACAGTCGCACTTTGCATCTCTGCTGAAGAGCAAGAGCTGAAGCAACATCAGGAACATCACAGAAGCAACACGAGCTGCCTTTGCCACACCTCATGTCCCTGTACAGGACGGATGGGATGGACATAAAGACCCAGTTGGAAGGCAGTGCTAAGACAGGGCCTACAGGCAAAGGATTAGCTCTCCCAAGCACCAGTGACTGAGGAGGTTCAGGCTTTCATGGCAGATCATTGCTGACATCTGCAGTCTCCTGGAACAAGGCTCCCTTCCCAGTGAACCATGCATTCCCAATAGTTGTTAAGATGCTGCCATTGGAAGGCCACCTTTTCTCTGCACCGGCCCCCACCCCCATGCCCTGCCCCGTTCCCTGCCTCTTCACAAGTCATGCACTCTTTTCTCCTGCAAAGAGAGAAAGCAGAGAGGTGTGGGTATTCAAAATGGCTGGGGCGGAAAGGAGGGAAGGAGACCATTTGCAGAGAGTCACTGTGAGCCATGGGTGGGAGAAGGCAAGAGAAGGTTAGGGTAAGTGTTGGCTGTTCAGATGGGAGTTTAAGGTACCTGGAGAGAGAAGAATGATTGGAGCTGCAAGGTGTTTTATCCTGATGAGGTGTACAGAAGAATGCTGAGAAAGTCAGAGTGTAGCATTTGGCACTTGAAATTGTTATGTCACTCACTTGTCATGCCTGAGGTCCTGGCTGTTTTCAGGATGGAGGGACTGCACTCCTGCTGCTGATTTCCTTGGCCACCCCCATCCATGCCTGCTTGGCTGGGGAGGCTATCCTCTTCATCTCATCCTTGGCAGTGCTCATGTCACTGCAGCTCATCGAATCCCAGAGCAGGTATGCCAGGTAAGAGGGTGAAACCCAAGAGCAGCCTTCCTAGGTCTACTTTCCATTCCTGTGGTTGCTGCAGCCTCAATAACCCAAATGCTGGTGAACCCTTGTAACCATGTCATGGCCTTTTTGATTAGAAATCCTTCCTTTAACAGAATGGGCACATCATTCCACTCATCCTTCCTGATTGCTCCATATGCCAATGCCATAGCTCAGAAAAAGAGTCATGCAAAGCCTGGTCCTAAACCATGTGGGTTCCTGACCCTCAAATGTCCCCACAATCGGGCAAGGACTAAATTGGTAAAATTTCACCATGTGAGTTCAAGTCACACAATGGCAGTTGGAGAATTTTAATCTCATGTTTTTTTTTAACATGGATGTAGGAAGCAGTTGTTAGTAAAATGACTACTTGGGAAAGCATTAACATCCAATGGGTTTGCTAATGCCCTTTGGGGAAGGATATCTGCCATTTGGTCTATGTGTATTCAGTCCCATAACAGCGTGGTTGGCGTTTAACTTCCTGTGAAGTGACGTAGCAAGTCATTCAGTTGTGCCAACCCGCTCCATGCACCAGTTGAAGTAGAGGATTCAACTTCTCAGGGCTAGTAGGAATAGGCAATAAATGCAGCCTTGCCAGCGATGCCTAAACCCAAGAATGTAAAAATGAATAATTTAGGCTCACAGTGGTGGCTTTTACAAGACTAAATCTGTTTTATTTTTAATCATTGCAAGTCCAAACTAATAAGAGTAAACAAATTAAGTTTCCTCAATTCTTTATCCAGGTTTTCATTTTCCAAGGTTGTTAATCTGATAATGTCAATATGTTATTGTTATGAGTGAGGGGTCCTCTAATCTATTTTTACAATACAGTGACACATGGACTTGTGTGGTGAATCTTCCATGGATCAGGAGGCCATTGTGTGGAGCAGGAATCAATACAAAGAAAATCAGCTCCCATAATCTATATAAAACTTGAGTTGTTTTTCAAATGTCTAGATTTTCTCCAGGGCACCTCTTCCCTTAAAAATGTGCAGCAATTAACTCAGGACGAAAGTATGAATTGATTTTCAATAGCATGATGCCAGGAGAAAATTTGAAGCAATGAAGAAGGTGAATGGGGACTATCTGTCCACCACTCATTGCACGCCTGAAAAATCGGCTTCCAAATTTTGAAGAAGCAGATCAGTGATGGCAGGGGTCACCTTGACAGTGCATTGATGACTAAGACTCACCTGATGTAACTTTTAGGGGGTCTATAAATAGCTGTACAGCCCACTTGTCTCTTTCCAACAGCAAGTTGCTTAAATGTCCAAATTGATGCCCTAAAGCAGTTGTAGGGCCATGATTATAATGACCAGTTACAAATGGTTGGAGCTTAAGGGCAACACGCTGACCTCATTTGTATCAGGCGTTGAACAACCTAATGAGCCGTCCTAAAAGGGACAACTGGAAGTCACTTGAGAAAACAACTAAGAAGCTGCTAAGCTCACAAAAACAAAACATATGTCGCATTAACAGTCAGAATGAGGCATCCCTCTCCCCAGAATCAGATCACCACCACCAATCCCTCAACCTCTCCCCTGCTCACCTCCAACACACACATATGCACATACACAAATTGCCGGCCAAACCAGCATGAAGCTTGGCATTTCTTAATGCTTGCAACCCAGGACTGCTCCTCAGAAAACATGGTCCCAAAAGCCAGGAATATTGCAACCCCCTGATTCACCGATGCATCCCTAGAACATCTTCTGGATGCCTTAGAGGCAAGGCGCAAAATCCTCTATTCCCACTCTGGCCATAGGAGGCCCATCAGTCTCACCACTATGGCTTGGGAGGTGATGGCAGAGGTGGTCAGTGCCAATGCTGCACACAAGAGGTCGGCCATCCAGTGCAGAAAATAGATGAATGATCTCATCCATGCTGCCAAGGTAAGTCAACCATCTCAACAATCTCAACTCACCCTCGCACAAGCCCATCACAGATTCACTGGTACATCACTCATTGCCAGCTCAATGGACACCACTCACTTTCTCACATACACTCTCACATCTCCATCTGGCCTCACCTAATGCTCTGGGGACCCAGGTTCAAATGCCACCTCAGCAGATTTGAATTCACTAAAAACCTGGAATTCGAAGTCTAATGCTGACCGTGAAACCATTGCTGATTGTCATGAAAACCTATCTCGTTCACTAATTCCCTTTAGGGAAGGAAATCTGCAATGTGGTTGACCCTTAAATGCCCTGGGCAATTCAGGATGGGTAATAAATACTAGCCTAGCCAGTGGCATCTGAATAGAAAAAAAAACAGGATCCGTTTCTGATCTCTGTCCTTATCCCTTACCTGGGACCGTTTTCTGCCTTACTCCCAGGTTAGAGATCTTCTTCTTTGTCTGGGACCTGCTCCCTGCACCCCTCTCCATGACCTGTTCACTGTAATGGCGTTCCTCTCCAGGTCACCTGACTTCCAGTTTCATGCTGTTCCACTTTTCTTCTTTCTCTTCTGTGCTTGTGCACAGGGCCGGTTCCCAGCCTGAAGAACGACAGAAAAGACTAACTGCATATTCATGGCCATTTCCTGGCCTCTGCATGTGTAGAAGTCCCAAGGTCTAAAGGTCTGCCAGGAACTGTAGTTCCCAAACTCTGAGGTAAACACCAAGTTTTGCAACAGTTCCAAAATTCTGGAAACGTCCCAGCGAGCTGGAAAACCACAAATGTAACACCTCTATTCAAGAAAGAAGGGAAACAAAAAGCAGGAAACTATAGGCCAGTTATTTTCACTTGAGTCACTGGAAAAAAAAATGCTGGAATTCATTATTAAGGAGGTAGTAACAGGAAATTTAGAAAATCATAATAAAATCAGGCAGAGTCAACATGGTTTTGTGAAAGGGAAATCTTATTTGATCAATTTATAAGACTTCTTTGAGGATGTAACAAGTAGGGTGGATAAAGGGGAGCCTGTAGATTTGGTGTACTTAATTTCTAAAAGGCATTTGACAAACTGCACAAGCTAAGAACTCATGGTCATGGGGTGATATATTAGCATGAATAGAGGATTTGCTAATTAACAGGAAACAGAGGATGGGATTTTCTGTGCCTGCTGGCACGGGCATGTTCGATGGCATGAGAGGAACAATATGGCGCGATCGGTTTCACAACAGCGTGAAACCAGTTTGCAACTATCCGCTAAATTTGCCCGTGGCAGGCCATGATTCTATGTTTCGTGCCATCTGACATCGGGAACCTCATTGTAATAGAACTGCATATCATTATTAGGCTGGTCTGCTGGAATTGACCGCCAACCCCCCACCATCATTGGATCGCCCATCCATGTTGGCAGGAAAACACACAAGCGATGTGCACCTGGTGGGCTGCACTTCGCTCGGGACTTCAATGTTTGTTTACCTACTTTGCTTCAGGCAGTGCTCACAGTCATCAGCACCAGGTTTGACAGACAGCACCACATCACTTTTAGGGGGGCTCAGGACAGGTCTCTACCTCCCAGATCGGCCATATGTGGGTGGCTTTTCAATAGCAGCAGGGCAAGGTCTTGCTTGGGGAAGGGGGAGAAGTGGCCTCAGGCCAGGGAAGAGGCTGCAGGATGAGGGCTGTACTGGGGAAGAAGGGTAACCCGGGTGTGTGCAGGGGCACATGTCGACCTGTGCAAGTGGCCTCAAGATGATGAGGGCTGAAAGGCAGTCTCCAGAAGAGATGAGGCAAGATGGACATGTGAGGGTATGTGTGTGAGAATGGGTTGTGATGTCCCTTGAGCTGGCAGTGAGTGAGATGCCTGTGAATATGTGATGGGCTTGAGTGTATGAGTTTAGAGTGATGAGATGGTTGCCATACCCTGGCTGTATGGATGAGATCATTCATCCTCTATCTGCATTGGATGTCCAACCACTTCTGCGTAGCATTGGCACTGATCACCACTGCCACTGCCTCCCAAGCCTAGTTGGTCATGCTGCTGCCCATCCTGTGGTCAGAGCAGGGGTAGAGAACATTACAGTGGGACTCCATGGCATCCAAAGGATGTTCCAGTATGCTTCACTAAAACTGGGGCCTGCAGTCTTTTTGCCTTTTGTGGACATCTTCCCTGCAGTAGTCCTGGGCTGGAAGCACTGAGATGTGTGCGCATGTCTGGACTTTAAACAAGGTGCCTGGCATGATGAAGTGGCAAGATGATGGCATGGGGGTCAAATGAGATGCTGCCCACCATCAAAATGGTGTGTTTCCTGTGAATGCATAGCTAATGCGACGGGTTTGGGACGATATGGCGTGAAAACCCGCCAATGTGGCCAGCAGGCAAAACGTCATTTTACCCACCCCGTATCATACTTAATGCAAATTTAGGACAATTCTGCCCAGAGAGTCTAAATTGATAGATCATTTTTAGCCTTGCAAATTGTAACTAATGGAGTGCCAAATGGATCAGTTTTGGGGCCTCAACTATTTACAATTGATATGAATGATTTGGTTAAAGGGCCTAAATGCATTGCAGCCAAATTGTCAGAGGATACAGGGATAGGTAAGAAATCAAGTTGTGAGCAGGTTAAATAGGGTCTGTAAAGGGATAAAGGCAGGTTAAGTGAGTTGCCTTTCCTGTTTTCACCTTCTCTTGGGTAACAAGATTTGTGGTTGTGTGTGAAATCACCATGATCACATAATCTTCAATGTCACAAGTTGCTTCATTATCTTCACTTCACTTTTAGGGAGAGATGATGATTTCCTGACGCTTTTGTTGTGACATACATTTCTGCATGTGGATTGAAACATGCAAGGACTGGCAGAGATGCTATCTTCACCTTTGATGTATCAAACGTTGTTTGCTGCATAATTGTCCATTCCCATAGTGCATCTTTGCACAGTATCTTCTGGAGATGCTCTGCAATCTCTGCATACTTGGAAGCCTATTTGTGATAAAAGTTGGCAATACTGAGGAACAATGCCAATTCTTTCACATTAGATGCGGTTGGAACGTATGAGTGGCTTTGACATTGCGTACAGGCTTTACTCCAGTTACTGTCACTCAATGCCCTAGAAAATCTAAGTCTGAAGCCACAACTGTCCATTTATCCTTGTTGACCTTCATATTATGCTGTCTGAGTCGAGTGAGCTGATGACCACTGGTCACATTCTGCTTTGTCCATTGGATGGACAAGGACATTGTCATGTTGATTGAGCATTACCTCAAATTCTGACAAGACTGACCAGACAATCTCCTGGGATGCGCTAGGTGCTGAACATAGTCCATAGGACATTCTGCAGCACTGAAACACACCTTCATGAGTAAAAAAAACTATAAGATATCAGCTTTACTATGCTCAACGTATCTGGTGACAGCTCTGCTACATGATGAGCTTTGTGAAGGCTCTGGAGTTATGAGATGATGCTGATAGTTCATGGGTCGTAGGAAGTGGATACTTGTCTGCTCACCATTTTTACTTTGTGCAATGACTAAGTTCGATAAGCACAGTGATAAGTCAATTCGTTCAATGATACCATGTATTTCTAGTCATGTCAGTTTGTGTGACACTTTGGCATGGATTGCAAATGGCCAGTGTGTCAAATTTTGCAGAACTGGTGGAATTGAAGTGTCGACATGAGGAGCATGAGAATACCCCTTAACCTCACCAAATCCGATAAATGAGAAGATAACTAGTGTGTATGGTCAGTGACCACGTTAATGTGCATTCTCGTTCGAGTTTGAATCCAAGTCTATTGAAAACATTTCACCCCATGAGGCTGCTACCTTTAGCTACATAGAACACAAAGCTGTCAATGGTGACATTTTTATGGCATGTTGAAACTGTGATCGTTCCCAAAACATGTAAGTTTCTTTCCCTCCAATTCTACTACAGAATACTCACTTGAACATGACATTCTTGAGAATAATTTACAGACCTGGGCGAATAATTTACAGACCTGGGCAAATAATTTACATTATTGCAACATGATGGGAGATTTAAACAAGGCAAGCTGACAGTTGTTCCACAATGACAAGAATCAGACCAGCAAGAGAGTAATATAAAGAGAAAATGCTAGAAATATTCAGCATTATAATGGCACTTGCTCACTGCAGGAGTCCAGATTGAATGTACCCGAGTGTCACAGCATCAACTGGCCTCCCATCTCCCCTCCCCTCCTGCCGAAAGTAAATACAAGAATTACTACTGAAAACCAAGTCACCAAAGTGCCATCACTGTGAAAAAGGCCAAGATTTCAAGAGCTGGAAGCATGCACAACTTAACAGCCACTTGTGAGGGCCTAACACAAACTAAAGGTAATTTGCACAAAGTGGATGGCTAGTCTTTTTTATTACTTTCTTTGCTCCCTCCTTCCCCCCTCCCCTGCTCCCCAACCTTGTGATTTGCTCTCTCAATCTCTCTTGTCTGCTCTAGAGATTATATGGTGGACCTCCTGAAAAGTCTCTACCCTCCACCAATGTCAGTTTGAGAACCACTGATCTGAAGAATGGAACTGTGTGGATCCTGTCAAGGTGAATGGTAGAAAAAGAGTGAAAAAATAATAATAGAAGTTTGATTCATTTTGCATTTTTCAGCTAAAAATATTGTAAATTCATTGACAATTAATATATGAGAATTGCATGAGCATTCCTCAGGCTGAAGTCTTCGATTAAGTGTTAAATCAAGAATGGCTTTGTCCAAGTGTACTTACAACTGAGTGTCCACCACTTAACTTCAACATTAAGTATAATCACTCAGCTGAGAGGAAGACTGATTCCTCCTTTTGCGAACTGAGGGAAAAATGGGCTAAGTGTAGCAGAAGCTAGAAGGTTTATGGGATGCGTTGAGTTGTGTAAAAGTCATGAATGGAGACATTGGGTGGAACTGTCTGGTTCCATTGGCGGCGGGAGTCATGGTAGGTGGGGGGACTAAATGGCTTGAAGGCCAAAAGTTGGTTTCACGCCAACATGACAGTAATTTGTGATCGTCTGCTCTGCCCATCATTGGCGCACTTCGTTTCCCACTGCTACACGGTGGGAACCTAATTCCAATACTTTAGCATCTCATTATAAGCCCTGCTCGCCAGAATCATCCCCCACATGTCAAACTTACTGCCCACATCGGCACGACTTCAGAACGGCATTCTTCATGACTGCCTTTAAAAGGCATGCACCTGGTAGCCTGATCTTGGAGGGGAGCTCGGGGGCAAGTACACACGACCTAGTGCAGCGCTCGCGAGCTTCTCCCATAGGACACCAAGTAGGATGCACCATGCATTCGAGGAACGGGCATAGACAGGTTGCATTTTCCCTGCTGGATTTAAATGCGGTTCCAGGGCAAGGTCTCCAATGCTGGTGTGGCTGGGGGTTGCGAGGTAGCACAGACTGAAGGAAGTACTTAAGCACATGCCACGGGTAGAGGGTGTTGGGTGGTGAGAGAAGTGGCCACGCACTTGGAAAAGTTTCTCAAAAGTGAGCATTCTTCTGTGGCTGAGACCGTTCAGCTGCAGCTCCATTAACATGCTTGGAGTCAGGCCTCTGAAGCTTTTCTACCCACTCAAGCAACGCAAAAGCAGTTACCCCCTCGGGCGCAAACTGCAAATTAATGTGCGTTTTAGGGGTCGGCAGAACAATTGGAAGACTAGGCAAGTTATACAATCCCCTTGCGAAAGGTGGCCATGGGGTAGTCACTGGTGGAGGTGTTCACAGCTGCTTGCAATGGCTTTATTAAGGTTTGGACCAATATCCATCATGGTTCGAGCTAACAGTGCAGCCTTGCAATGCAGGTTAGGGGAATGCCTGTGCCTGAGCTGAGAGCTCAGAATGCAGTCCATTGGCTGAAGCTGCCACCAATCAGATATGAGCTCACTACATAACATCCATCCAAGTGGTGGCCAGCACTATCCTGCATGATTGAAGGGGCATTCAGACTTAAGCAAGAGAGGTTCTTAGGAAAAATATGCTAATGCATGCATCTCTCTCTTTGATCCTGCAGGAGGAGAAGATCAGAATCATGGAGCCTGGTGATTTAATGGTATGCTTCATGGCTTACAGAGAGCAGAGAAGAAGAAGAAGAAGAAGAGAGCAGTGGAGGTGCCTGGCTCGGCAAAGGGAGGAACAGCTCCCTCAAGATGAAGGGCAGCAGGGCCTGCTACGCACGGAGCTGAAGATCCACATTGAGCCATCACTCCTAGGTGCCTCGTTAACCTAGGGTTTATATACAGAGCTTGTCACTCCTGCAGTTGACTGAGAGCCAGTGTTGCTGAAAACTGTGACCGTCTAGGTAACTGGCCAGTCACATAAGCCACCTGCTGCAGGATTTGGCGCCACGGGGTCATGGAGGGCATCCGCTGCCAATGGCCATGAAAGTGGCTGTGGAACTCAATATTTACACCAGTGGCTCCTTCCAGGGCTCCACAGGTGACTTGTGCAAGCCTCTACGCACAAGTATACACAGGAGGTCATGGAAGTCAGCTTTGCAAAGGCACAGAAATTCATGCATTTCGTCCGGGATCAGGAAAGCAAGGAAGCAAGAATGCTGGGATTTGCGCAGGTCTCTGTTTTTCCCCAGATGCAGAGTGCCATTCAATGCACTCACATGGTGCTTAGATCTGTATGCCATCAAGGAGTCAACTACATCAACTGCAAGGGTTTCCACTCACTGAATGTTTAGCTGGTGTGCAACCACCACAAACGCATCTTACAGGTCTGTGCAGGATTCCCAGGGAGCATCCATGACTCCTATTTCTTTAGCAGGTCTCAGCCCCTTGATATCTTCCAGGGCATAGAGAGGCTACAGAGGACGTAGCTGATGGTGCCCATGCAGTGGCCTTAGTCTGCAGCAGAGCGATGGCATAATGACTATTATTCCGTGACCCGGACATTGGTGGAGCAAATGATAGGCATCTTAAAACTGAGGTTCTGGTGCCTCGACAGGTCACTGCAGTACAGTTCCAGAGGGTGTCGTGCATCATCATTATTTGCTGTGTGCAACACAACCAGGAGCTGCAACGGGGGGAGGACCTGGCTGAGGAGGTGATGGAAGAGCTGCACATCTCCTCTGGTGAGGAGGATGTTGAAGAGGATGAAGGCGATGAGGCCCTCGAAGGCGAGGATGCCAGTGATTTGGCCACCGCTCCGGTCAGATGAGTCAGGGCTCGGGAGGCCCTCATAACCACAAGATTCATGGAGGGTGATGACAAGATTGAGTGAGGACAGTCCTGTCATCGTCATCTTGCAACTGTGAACGTTTGGCTCCTGTGTGACTGATGCCAGCGCACATACCCTCAATGCTCAGGCTCATGTCCTGGAGGCACAGCGGAGGCCCTAAAAGTTGCCAGATTCCAGGAGGATGATGACAACATACAGTAAGGACACTCCATAGATCTTCACATTGGCTCTAGGAATGTCTGATTCCTGTCTGGCTGAGGGCAGCTCACTTGCACTCTCTGATCAATGTCATATCATGGAGGTGCAACTGTGAAACTTTGAATTCACCTGATCCTTTGTCAGCTCACTGCACCTGTCCCCTTCTGGAGCACAGCATCATCAGTTACAGATGCTGAAGAGATAGATGGCAGGGCCAATCCTACCTCAAAGGTGTTCAGAGCACACAGAGAGAATGACAGAACTCTGTGACGCCTGCCCACAACATTCTGGCAGCAATGACAAGCACCATCAAGATGCAGGCATCACTAATCTTCCACTGAGTGTGAAGCCGGACCAACACTTTGGTCTGAAGGATACACATTGCACAGGGAAGAGGCCCTGGACTGAGACACCTGCCTTTATCTTGTGCAGGAACCACTCACATCTGAGTGACACGAACACTGCTCATCAGAACAAGGAAAATAGGCAAGGAGACATTCTTGGGAGTTTATTCAGAATAGTGAACATTATGTACAAGTGATTAACACCCATGCCCACGCTGTACAGCTACATCTTATTAACCTTCCTAATCCCACCATAACGTCTTGGTGCTCCCCCGACAGTAGAGGTGGAGGCAGCCTGCTGACTGTTACGCCCTGTCCATGATGACCTTGGCGGTTGTCCTCTGTAGGACCGAGACCAGGAGAGCCACATCCGGCTTTGGGTGTCCTGCTGTGGGCCGGCTGCACTCTTCTCAGCCTATGGAGCTAAAGCTGCTGGGGTCACAGGAAGAGGGGATTTGGATCGGCTGGGCATTTCCAGATGGCCCCATGTTGTCGAGCTGCTGGTCCTCCCCCCATGTGTGCCTGATAGCCCGGATGACTCCTTGCAGAGAAGGGGAAGCTGAAGGGAGAATGAGCTTTTCTGCACCCTCTTGGGTTGACACTTTTGGAGACTAACTAAGGCATCAACGATGGAGTTCAGCCCACGTAGCAGTGCAGGACCAAGGTCTCCATGGCAGCCTCCATCCTACCAGTGTGCCTTGCAATCTTACGTTGCAACCTAAGCTTGCCTTTGCAGCTCCACCAACTGATTGAGCAGATTTCTGGCCTCCATCAATCCTCCTAGTGCCGGAAACCTGGGAAGTCTCTACCTCTGCCTGCTTTGGAACAGATTGTGCAATGTGCTCACCATATTGTGACCCCGAGGTGTTCAGAGAGAGGAAGGTGTCCATTGAGAGGAGGGAGCTCGGAGGGGAAACATGTCCAGGGGAGGATGGAGTTAGGAGGGAGTAGGTGTCTGGGGGTAGGAGGGAGTAAGTGTGGAAGAGCGAGTAATGGTGGAGGAAGGAGTAAGTATCAGGAGGATGTCCAGGTAAATGTGCAAGGGAGGGGTCTGTGGAGTCAATGACTGTCTCCTGGGGAGCGACCTGAGGGTGGGCGTGGTAGGAGGGAATAGTGAGTATTGGGGGCGGCAGGGGGAGCTGGAAGGGTGGGAGGTTGAGGATGTGTCGGTAGCAGTAGAAGGGACAGTGAATGGCTAGGGTGTTTGGTGGGGACTTGGAGGCACCACAGACCCTTGGGGTAGGAAGGAGATCCGGGATGTGGGAGGTGGGATCCTCAGCAAGGTAGGGAACATGCATGTTCACATGGACATACTGAAATGACAAAGGTTTGACTTGGTCGTTGACAGTGGGGAGGTGGAAGATAATGCCAGTGGGATCAATAGTGATGGGGGAGAGGAGATTGGTGACTGGGGAAGAGACAAGGACCCAGGAGCTAACAATAAACTTGACAACCTCCATTTCACAGAAATCAAAAGTGAGCAGAGCCTCATGTTGGATGGGAACAGGTGCTGCATGGGAGTGCAGTCAGTGGGTGGGCGCAGATGCAAGTCAGCTCAGACAGACAACTAAAAGAGAACCCCAGCAGGCATCATTGAAAATGTCCGGGACAGTGAGATGAGTGTGATGGATGAAGGCTCCATGGAAGAGTCCTTGCACAAGGCTCCAAAAGCCCCTGCCACACACACACACTTGTCCCTCCAGAATCACTTGTGGTGTGGCAGTGTGCCACTGAACTGCCAGTAGGGGGGTGCAGTGGCAATGAATCTTGCGGTGGGAGGACTTGCAAAGCCTGTCACTGAAGCTGAAAGACAACATTACATATTATTCAGTGAAAGTAAATATATTTTCAGCTTATAAAGTAACAAAATGTGTTCACCCATGCAACCACTTGCGATCAGAATTTCTTAACTTTTCTAGGCATACCACTTCTTCTAGGTGCTATCCTGACATCTGCAGCAGGGGTGGACACAGCCTGTGCAATGGTTGATCCTGTTGCCTCTGATGACTTCTGCATGCATCCTTTGGAGAGACGAGGCCTTGAGGGCCTTGGTTTGCTTAGGCTGTCTTCCTGTGGACCAGCTACTCCTTCTGCGATGACAGGACAAGGTTGAGGGGGTAACAGGCAAATGGGACTCTGCGGGAATGGACAGCCTCTCAAATTCCTGAGTGGATGACCTAGGGATGTCCAACTGCCCCTCCACTTTCTTTGTGTGCCCAATGGCACTGGCCTGACTCCTTGAGGGGAAGAAGCACCTGGGGGATGTTGAGGTGCCTCATTTCCCTCTTGCATTGCCACTACAGGAATTCACCCCGGGTACCGTCTTGGAGCGCACATCTGCACACATCTCCATGTTCTGCTGGACCAGGGTCTCTATGGCTTTCGCCATCCTTCTCATGGAGACCTCCATATATGGGTACCACTTCATCAGAGAGCAGGTGGACACACTCCTCTGTCTCACGTGCCACTCTGTTAAGGGCATCCAACAGCTCTGCATAATGTTTCCTTGCCTTCTACTGACTGTCCACAATGAGTTGGAAGGCTGAATCCAGGGGCTCATCATCTGACAGAGACCTCACAAATGCCTCTTCCCCAGCAGTCTGCTGAGTGCTGGGGAGCTCAGCTGAACCTGCCTCCTGCTGCAGACAGGTCTCTGTGCAGCGACCACCAGATTGTGAAGACAAGCCTGCTCTAGATCTAGGTCCCACCGTGGTGTGTGTCTCTGCGCTGCTGGAGGGTGTTGGTAAGCGCTATGACGGGTCTTCCAGGCTGCTTATTTCAAGCTCTTCACTGCAGGAGGTGTCCTCTTGGCTGGAGGTGAGGACCTGGATGGAGCTGAGGGACTAGCTGGCTGAGGGTGTCAGTCGCTTGGCAGAGCTCCCTGTGAACCAAATTAGAGATAACTAGTGCCTGGTAGCAGAGTCAAAAGCAGGAAAGAGAGCACTCACATTTGCGTTGAGAGAGGGATGACGTGTTGCAGGATCCTCACGTGGGTGTTCGCTGCTGACCTCATGTCACCTCCGGCAAGGCCCACTTCCAGTCTGCATGATGCAATGGTCCTCAAAGTGAGTGAGGGGCCTAACGTGAGTTACTCCAACCCAGGTCTGGGATTTTTCCCTGCTGCTGTGAGCCAACTTCTCCTGCATGAAAACACAGAGTGAGTGTGAACAGGACACATGGCACTGCATGGAATGTTTGTGTGGTGAGCGGAGTCATGGATGGGATGAGGACACGAACTTGAGAGGGTATGAGCCTGATGGAGATGTAAGGGTGTGTGTGAGAGTTAGTGGTGTTGTCCTTTGAGGTGTGAGATCCCTGTGGATGTGTGATGTGTCTGTAAGTATGTGAGTTTAAGTGGTTGACTTACCCTGACAGAATGGATGAGAGTGTTCATCCTCTTCCTGCACTGGTTGGCTGTTCTCCTCTGTACTCCAGAGGTGCTGACCAATGCTGCCACCCTCTCCCAGACTGAATGGTCAATCACAGAATAATAGAATTGTTATGGTGTAGAAGGAGGCCATTCAACCTATCATGTCTGAATCGGCTCTCTGAGCATTTTACTTTAGTGCCAATCTCCTGCCTTTTCCCCATAACCCTGCACATTGTTTCTATTTAACTAACCATCCAATGCCCTCTTGAATGCCCCAATTGAACCTGCCTCCACCGCACTTCCGGGCAATGCATTCTAAACCCTAGCTACTTGCTGTGTGAAAACGTTTTTTCTCACCTCGCATTTGCTTTTTTTACAAAACACTTTAAAACTGTGCCCCCTGGTTCTCTATCTGTTTACAAGTGGGAACAGTTTTTCCGTATCTACTCTATCTAGGCCCCTCATGATTTTGAAAACTTCCATCAAGTCTCCTCTTAGCTTTCTCCTCTCCAAGGAAGACAGTCCTAAGATCTCCAATCTTTCCTCATAACTGAAGTGTCTCATCCCTGGAACCATTCTCGTAAACCTCTTTTGCATTCTCTCCAATGCATTCACATCCTTCCTATAGTGTGGCACCAAAAACTGTACACAATAATCCAGCTGAGGTCCAAACAGTGTCTTATATAAGTTTATGAAATCCTCTCTGCTCTTATATTCTATGCCACTATAAATGAAGCTTAGAATACTTTATGCTTTAGAAACAGCTCTCTCTACCTGTCCTGCCACCTTTAATGGCTTATGTACATATGCACCCAGGTCTCTTTGCTCCTGCACAGCCTTTAGAATAGTATCCTTTATTTTTTACTGTCTCCCTATGTTCTTTGTACCAAAGTGTATCACCTCACACTTCTCCACATTGAACTTCATCTGCCACCTATCTGCCCACTCCACCAATGTGCCAATATCTTTTTGAAGTTCTACACTGTCCTCCTCACAGTTTACAATTCTCCCAAGTTTTGTGTCATCCCCAAACTTTGAAAGTGTTCCCTGCACACCAAGATCTCGATCATTTATATATCAGGAAAAGTAAGGTCCCAAAACTAACCCCTGGGGAACTCCACTTCAAACCTTCTTCCAGCCCGAAAAATATCCATTTAACCATTACTCTCTGTTTCCTGTCCCTCAGCCAATTTTGTATCCATGTTGCTACTGTCCCTTTTATTCCATGACCTGTAACTTTCCTCACAAGTCTGTTGTATGGCACTGTATCAAACGCCTTTTGGAAGTCCATATACACCACATCAATGGCCTTGCCTTCAAAAAAAACTCCAGCAAGTTAGTCAGACATGATTTTCCTCTAACAAATCCATGTTGACTCATCCAAGTCAATCAACATTTTTCCATGTGACTACTCTATCCTGAATAATTGTTTCTAGAAGTTTCCCCACCACCGAAGTTAAACTGACTGGTCCGTAATTGCAGGGCAGGTCTTTACAAGTTTTTTTGAAGAAGGGTGGAGGGCTGAATCCAGGGGCTCGTCATCTCTAGCCCTCCGGCACCTCCCCCGAATCGAGGGAAAACAAAGATTATTGCCAGTGCCTCTGCAACATCCACTCTCACTTCCTTCAATATTCCTAGATGCATCCCTGGTAGACCTCCTGTGGCCAGCGCTGGGGTAGGGGACATCGCGGCGGCCTCCCACAGTGTCCACCAGGCACCCCAGAGTGGTGTCACTAAAGTTGGGGGCTGCAAGCTTCTTTGTTTTTTGGGCCACCTGTTGCCTGGAGTAGTCCTGGTCTGATGATATGAAGTAGGCTGTGCTCTGGTGTGCTTTAAATATGGCGCCCAGAGCGAGGAAGTGCTGAGGTCATGGCATAGTGGGCAAATCCCAAGCTGCCCGCCAGTGATCTGAAGTATTTCCTTGAATGCATTATTAATGAGGCGGGATGCGCTGGGAGTGGGACAATGTGGTGTGAAAACCCATCATTGTTGCTGGTGGTAAAATTACTCTTTTCATGCCCACTATCGCACTTAGTGCAAATCTGGAACGATTCTGCCCATTAAGTTTTCTCTTCTTTGGGCCATAATTTTTAACAAAAAGGAAATCATTTTTTTATAATTTTAAGTGCGTGATTTGAAAATCGGAGCACCCCTGATCATTTAGTATACACTTCTTATCAGGAGTGAGAAGTCAGAATGGAATGAAAATCGGGTAAAAGCAAAAAACTGCGGATGCTGGAAATCCAAAACAAAAACAAAAATACCTGGAAAAACTCAGCAGGTCTGGCAGCATCTACGGAGAGGAGCACAGTTAATGTTTTGAGTCTGAATGACCCTTCAACAAAACGGGTAGGTTCTATAGCATGTCCATGATCCTCTCTGACACATTAGAAAGGATTTTTATTTAAGTGAGAAGGAGGGAAATGGTCGGATGGTAATTTAAACCCATACCTCGTATTGACAGGCCATTTACTAATGCAAAACTGACATGTTCAAAGTTTAAAAACCTCCAACAGGATCCAGAGGAGGCAACTCACCAGAGATGGATAAATGGCCAGCTTGTTGTCAGCTTGTTAAGAACCACTTTTGAGTTAGCTTTGTAAGACATGGGATTCACCCAGGGTTTGAACCAAGACAGGGAGGAGTAGGTGCTAATATTGTGGAGAGCAGTTCAGAATGGCTGGACAGCAGCACCAGGCACCACTAAAGAGGAGATGCTCAGGAAAGGCCTTCAGTTGCAGGCTATGTAGAGTCAGGAGAATTATCTGTATTCCTTCACTCTTGACAAGGGCATTTTGGAGGTGGGTGACTTTGTATAGAATCAGACCCCTGGGTAACAGGGGCACAGGAATAGAAGTAAAGGGCAGGAAGGCAACAAAGGTGAGCCCCAGCAGAGGGCCTGACACCAAAGGAGAAGCTAACTAGACATGTCAGAGTGTTAGTGCCTCGGAAGGCTGCATCTTTCCAAGCAGATGATTGCTGACATGTATGTTTTTAATTGAGGGTCATCTGAGGGTTTGCAGGAGCCATCATCATGGCCTTTCCCAGAGCTGCAGAAGTCACAATTGCCTTGAACGTTTTGGCAACCCTGTCCTTCCTAGAAGCAACAGCAGTCTTTGGTGGCATCTTGCAGGCAGCACCACATCGTTGTGACACAGAGGTAACACATGCTCTGTTAGAGGGGGCATTGAAGTTAAGGTGGATCTCAGCACTCAAGCTCCAAGGGCAGTGACTTTGTCTCCACTGTTGGACTCCCTTAGGTGCAGGGGATCATCGATTGTACCCGGGTGCCCATCAAGGCACCAACTGAGCAGCCAGGGAGACCCCTCAACAGGAAGGGATTCCAGTCCTTAAACATCCAGATAGTCTGTGACCATAACAAGTGCTTTACGCAGGAGCGTGCACGCTGTCCTGGAAACTGCCATTACACCTTTATCTTCCGGCAACCACAGGTGCCACATTTCTTCATGAAGATGTCAGAGGTCCATCGTTGGCTGTTAGCAGATAAGGTTTACCCCTTGTAGAGATGGCTGATGTCTCTGGTGCATTACCCTGCCATGGAGATCGAGAGACACTGCAACCGATGCCACCTGAGTACCATGGTCATTGAGCTCCCATTGGCCTCATGAAGACTCTCCATCTGAGTGAGAGCAAGAAGCTAGAATCCATTAAGGACAGAAGTCAGCAACCTTCTTTTGAGGCAAACACTACAAGGCTCCAGGGTGACCACCTGACACAGTCTCCTCAAAAGCACTCCTTTGCTTTGCTAACCTTTACTTTCCATTCTCTTACCTCATGCCACGATGAAATGAAAACATAGAAGTCTGCCTTAGTATAAAAACATGCCCAGTTATTTATCCAATAATAGTTTAATATTATTTATAAGAGAAACACACAAGTGACTCACAAAGTGACATTATTGCGCAGTGACCTCCAATCATGGTGCGTGCCTTCCCCTACAGCTGATGATGAGGTAGAACCAGGTTGCTCCCTTTTGGCAGTCTGGAACTGAGATGCCTGTGGCGGTCGTCCTCATTGTGGAGGTGCCAAGTGAGGTGCCTCCAAAGGCTGCTTCACCGGCATCATTGCAGGGTCAGCCTCTGACACAAGGCATGGCCCTCCCAATACTTCATCCATCAGGAAGGCCAGGGAGGTGGATGATGTTGATAGACCCTGATGAGTGGTGGCACCCTCATCACCATCTGTTGCCACTCAGCCCTTCAAAGGTGTCCTTGATCATGAGAGGGAAACACCAGCTGGCAGGCAGCTGGCATCCACTCCATTGTTCTTCATGCCATTTGCAATGCTGGCCAGTCAATGCTGCTGACTGTGCATGCACTCTGTGCACATCCATGAACTGTTCCTGATCCACTCAAAGCGGTGTTACATATGGCTCTCCACAGCATTAGCCATTATTTCAATGGAGTGGCTGATGCATTCAAAACATTGAGGCATTGTAGACACATGAGATGAATGGACTCCTCCATTCTCATGGCATGATTCTGCAGTGCCTCAGGTAACTCTGATATATAGGCACACAACTCACATTGGTTCTTCATACGGAGCCATCTGTTTTGTGACTCGCTGGGCTCTGCATCTGCAGCCTGTTACCTGAACTCCATTCTCTGAGGGTGGCCAGCCAAGCCGACTCTGCCTGTTTTGTATGAACAATTGACCTTAACTTCCGAGCTCCCCAGTGTCGGATTGGTGGGGGTTGGGGTACTCCAAAGATGTACTTAGGAATCTCCTTCGGAAGTTCCCAGGTAAAGTGTGCGTGGTAATGTTCCACTGGGCAATTACCCTGCACTGAGAATCATCCAAAAAGGTGATTTAAATCACAAACATTAGATGGTTCCAACTGGCTTGCACCAATAGTTATCCACTAGGATTAAAACCACTTCAAACTTCTGGGTAACTTTTGTGCAGACCCAGACCAACCCCCAACGGGTCTCCCCCCACCCTCTGACTATCCAACTACTAATCCTTCTAGCTTTTTGGGAACCTCCAACTACCCCACCACCACCCACCCACCCACCCACCATGGGATTTAGGATTCCCCCAGCCCGCAAAGGGCACCTCTCTACCAATCTAGTGGCCCAACTCTTACCAACACCCCTCCGCCACTCTCCCCAGGCCCAACCAAACACTACCCAAGGTCTGCCCATCCCCCCGAGAGCCAGACCCACAACCCCCGAGGCCCAATACCCTACCCTCCCAGGCCCGACCCCTTCCCCGAAACCCCCAAGGTCGAACCCTCCCATCCCACTGAGGCCTGACACCCAAATCCCCAACTGTGGCCCAGCACCCCCGCCCAAGGTCCGATTCTTCCCCCATTTCAGGTCCGACCCTCTCCTCTCTCCTCCCCCCCCAACAATGACCGAACAACGCCATCTCCAACCACCGCCCCCCCTCCCCCCCTCTCTCAAGGCCTGAACCCCCCACCACTGAGGCCCAACATCGCTGGCCTCTGGCACCCCCAACCTCTGATGTACGCCCCTGGCCTCCAGCCCCCTCCACCCCCAAATCCTATCCACTTACTTTAGACAATTACCTTCTCCCTGACCTTTAAATTTCAATGGTTATCAGCTTACCTGACGCTGATTGCCACTCCAACGAAGTTCCGGTCCATTGTTTGCAGATAAAACAGAATTACCATGAGGAGTCTGAAAGCTGAAAGACTGGGTAAATAGAAAAAATGTGTAGCATCTCCTTGAGGTTCCAATGTCCAATATGTATCATTGGAAAAACAATGTTGTTCAGTGACAGGTGGTTGTTCTCGGTGAGGATTAGCACCACTCTCCGTCATGTTCCACTGCGACATAGCAGGATCCTTTTACATAAAAACATAACACCTTTATCACCTTCACAACTATGGGAAGAGCCATCTCATCCTCCAGACTGCCAGAAAGGCAATCAATGACTTAGTTTGATCACTCCCTCAACTGTGAAGCAGAGGCAGCAAAGGCAAGTATTTTTCAGCATTCTCAGGTTATAATAACATGAGCTGTAAACGTAAATCTATGGGTATTGATGACAGTGAACACAATGCCTGAGGTAGGCTGGGATTTAAAGATGTTGTACCCTCATTAACTAGTGTTTTTCATATAATTCATGCAGCTCAAAAGGAACAGCCAAAGGATTGCTGTCCTCCCAATCTCATGAGCTGCGATTTATACAATAGCAGTAATCAGCAAAATACAGCTTTACAGACTGAAGGTTTCTGCAAAATGGCAGCAATATAGATGTAAATGAAAGTATGCAAGATGTTCAGTGCACAAGTAAAAGAAAATGTTCATGGCTAAAACTCTAAATTTCAATCGTAATTGAAAAAAAAACACCCTTGCTTTATTAAGTACTCCAAAGTTGCTTAGTTTCATTGAGCAATCAATGTTTGAAATAGTTGAGGAGCACACTGGGGACAAATGATTGCCAAAGTTCTGAAGTTCATGTGGGGCCCCCATTTGCCTAAACATCTGATGTAAATGAAGAGAAAAAAGAAAGGCTTGAATTCATATACTTTCACAAACTCAGAATGTTCCACAGTACTTTACAACCAAGGGAAAACTATTGAAGTGTAGTAACTGTTGTAATGCAAGAAATGTAGCAGCCAATTTGTGCACTAGGTCCCACAATCCTTATTAATTCCATCTAAAATAAGCCCTTATTTCAGAATTGTACCCAGTCATGCCTTTCTACTACTACCTACACTGTTCAATTGTTCGGTTGTTTGGTGTCTGATTATGTGACTCTGTTTACTATTGATTCCCACTGTGCTTAATTAGTTAACTAGTTCATTAGAAAGCGCTGGAAGTCAGATCTAAAGCATGGAGTAGGCATTTTAAAGCACTATGAATAAAAGCTGTTACACACATAGTCCAGGATTTTTCATTGGTCAAGCAGGCTCAGCAGGAGTGGGCTGGGGCAGTCACGGAGCTGACTATTACTCGTAATCGGCTCTGCACTGCGATTTCATGTGGGTGGGCCAATTAAGGCCTGACCTGCATGGAACGCGAGCGGTAGTGTTATCTGTGCCAGCAGGGGGAGGAAGGAGAGTCGGGTCCAGTGCTTTTCCGCGCATGTGGTTGTTAAAAAATATAAATAAATACAGTAAAAATTTAATGAACCATGTCCCATCTCATGTAACGGTGTCACATGAGATGGAGCATGTTTTCATTTTTCAAAGAAAGTTTTTGTTTAAGTTGTAATAGCTTTAGGAAACCTCATCCCGCTCGTGGATGAGGTTCCTTAAAAAACGTAAAGGCTGCTTGGATTTTCCACGCGCAGGCAGCGTAACTTTGAAATTAATTAGTTTGTTAATGGCCTTAATAGGCCTTTCAATTATCGGCAGGTGTGCAGCCACCTCCGGCGAGTGCCCGCCAAATGAAATATCGCGAGACAGCGCAATGATATCAGGACACATGCCCGGCATTATCGTGCGTCATTTTACGTTCCAGTTTGTCGGGCCCGCCCCTACACACCGAGTGGAAAATTCTGCCCATAGAAACTAGTGTCATCTCTGCGTAGATCTAAGAAATAAATTATATAACACTACCAATTATTTTAAAGCCATGGCCATACTCAAAAGTGCTCTTGTTTTCCATACTCATAAGTAATTCAATTCATGATAAAATGTATACATAATGGAAGGTTACCGTGTAAACACAATAGAAAAGCTTTTCAGAGCCTCCTGAAAATTATGCTCCTAGTCATTAATGAGAAAACCATTCGTTTTCTCTGAAGTAACTATTTCTAATTTAGAGACATGCCTTAATGGCCAGATAATCTGTTTTTATTAATGATTTTGTTTGAGTGATGAGTATTTGTCAGGAAATTGGGGAGAACACACCAGGTCTTCTTTGAATACAGTGATGCACTATCTTTCATCCATGTGGGAAGGCAAATAGGGCACCTGTTTAATGTCCCACCTGAAAGAGGCACATCTGATAGTGCAGCATTCCTTCAGTACTGCACAGCAGTGTCAGACTAGACTTCCTGTTCAGATTTCTGGATGGGATTTGAATCTCAGTCTTCTGACTCAGAGGCAAGAGTGTTGCCACTGTGCCACAATTGACAGCTCATAATTCATTTGTATGCCGTCTGTTTTCCATCTTAATCTTGCTGGTTTCCTCAGGGTGGGTTTGAACATTGTGCTCGACTTGTGCTCTCAGGCATACATTTGTACATTGATCTGTTTACATATGACTTAGAAAATAAAATTAAAGATTTTGTAGATATCTTTTAAAGTACCTTTAGAAAAAATAGTCAGAATAGAATCCTATTTCTCATTTGTTCCATATATTTCAGTACCTTTTGGGAATAAAGAATTAAAAATTGTAACATGGGAGTGCCTTAGGAATGGAATTGACAGTCATATGATCAACACTGAATTTTTTTAAAGCTGTGTTACTCATTTAATTTTTCCATTACCAAAGCAAAAGTAAGAGTCTTTACTCCAAAGAATAGGGAATACTACTTCACACATGAGTGTTATAGCACAGTTGGTTGGTTGCAAACTCAACACTGAGCCAAGTGATTGTGAGTGCAAACTCCATCCCTAGACAGAAACACATTATTTAGGTTAACATTTCAACGCCTTACTGAGGGGGTGCTGTCTTTCATATGAGATGTTAAACAACAGTCCAACCTATAGCTCTATCCATAGAAAAGCAGCAGGTTTCCTGATAAATCCTAGCTTACATCCCTTCCTCAACCAATTTAGCTTGCTGTTCATCCATTTGCTATTTGTGGGTGTAATATATTCATATGTTATGAGCATATGCAGTGTACAATGAGGTCAATAAACATATGAACTGGCCAGCTGGGTGTCTGCCTTTCTTTGCAAGTATCTCTTAATATGTAACAGACTTTGGTGACAATGATGGAATCAAAAGATAGACAAATGCTTGGCAGTTAACTGTTCTGTGGTGCATTCTCCATGGCAAGGCTTCTACCAATCAGAGTCCTCTTGCTAACCAATCAGCACCCTCTTCTCATGCAGTATTTGGTATTCTTACAAATCTGTCCTGATGAGTGCACAAGGAAAAGCTTCAACAGCATGTCTCTTTTTTCAGCAATGCTCTAGTTCTGTACTCCCAAACGAAAATCAAAATATGCTTCATTGAAATTGATGGAAAAGTGAGAAATGTCTATGTTGTTTACATGATCACGGCAAGGGGTGAACCAAAACATGAGCACAATCTGTTTGATCATGAGCACATGCTGGAATATAAACCAGTTCAAACCTGACTACGTCAAAACTTGTAAGCAGATCAGGAAAGCTTCATAAATCAGTTACTAGATTTAATTTATAGTTGTAGTTTTAAAAAAGGAGTCAATTATAATCATGCCAGGTGTGCATTGTGATGTATTGAATGTCTTGTTTAGCTTGCCATACTTTGAAAGCCAGTACATTATGGGATCACAGAATCCATGTTGTTTTGTTACTTCAGTTATTGCCGTGAATAAACAAATCACCTTGTTCAACCACCTCTGTGCCTATGTGAATATTTATCAACCTTTAAAAGGTTATTGTCAATACCAATAATTAAACATATCATGCAAGTTCACAAAAAATTGCTTATTTGCTCTTGATTTTGTAGGTAGTGAGACAAGAAATAGTTTAAAAAATAAAAAGGGGGGAAGCAGTGTAATGCATTCAAAAGTTGTGAGCATGCGCAGTGCACAATGACACCATTAAACACATGATCTGGCCTCCTTGGTGTCTATCTTTCTTTGTGTTTCTCAATACATGGGACTTTGCTATGAGCAAATTGGTTGCATTCTTGTTCACACAACTGGCTCTGCACTACAAAATGTATATATATTGCATGGAAGCACTTTAGGAGACCCTGAAGATATGATGAGTGTTTTTTCAATGCGTGCTCTTTTTTTGTAATCTATGTTTTCAGTTGCATTAAAAAAAACTACTGTAGAATCTTCTGTTTGAAAAATTCATCATGTGAATTTGTCTGATTTATAATATTTGTCTTATTTACTTATATAAGTATAATTTATAAAAGTTTGGAATAATGGCATTATTGCATTATTCAACGTGCAAAAAGAGATTTTTGATTACAGAAAAGCTTTCACTGCTGTTGTTTTGTGTTTCACATTCATTATATAAGTTCTGTAATCAACTCCTCTGTAATTTGCGCTGCTTAACATGCTGTGCCAACAAATCCCTAATTAATGCAGCCCGAGGCTTTGAACCTTGCTTTCTGCATTCTAAGCACACGGTTGCATTTCCTTTTGCAAATCTGGCCTTCTCTACAGGGAACTAACAAGAGATTATGGTAAAGTCTGATGTCAGCTTTCTAAATCCACTGTCCTGCTCTGTTTATTGTTGTTACCAAATACTGTACAGTAAAAGAGCTTCATTCACTGAAGGCTTGTTTTATTTGGATTCCTTTTTCCACTTCTGAAGTTGTGCTATCTCATGCATGAAAGCAATGGACTAAATCCAGTTAGTTCTGTCTTAGGTTATCCACAATTAACTGTGGGATTAATTATTGAAATTTAGATATTTTTCTAGTCTTGCAAAATGAGGGAAAATACATGTAGCCATTTTTTTGGGGGGAAGGTTCTTAAATCCTTCTTCAGTAAAAGTTTCATTCAATTTAACTGCTAAGATTTTGATGCTCCAGTGAAGCAATAAAGTATTAGATGACAGACAGTAACCCATGCTGAGCACAGTAGCAAGACAGACTCACGAGTTTAAAAAGATCTGCGACTGTCACTGAAACCAGTGTACAGCTTTCAATAGTTCCTCTGTCTGAGGGCCTCAAGCGACCTGGACTTCACTTGTTCTGAATCCCTTGAATAATATTCTTGCTCGTTGAAGCTGTGATTATTCCCATATTATCCATAGTGACAATAAGCCTCGTTCTTTTGTGTAGAGCAAGAAGTATGGTAAGGAGAGAAGAAAAGTAAAAGGCTGAAAAACTCTGCATGGGAGTCAGATCCACCGCAAGTCAAGGGCACTGAAATAAGGAGATAAAAATCTCATAAGGGAAAACAAAATCTATTCTTTGTGCACTCAGGCACTGCGGAATTCTGTGGTGAACAGACTGAAAGATCCACTATGAACAAAATACTAGGCATAGTTTCAAAGCATTCATTGACCTGACTACTTTAGGGTTGCCAGAATCTCAGGACAAAAACAAATGCTTCGATTCTAATAATGCAGAGCTCGCATGGGAGATTCGGTGAGAGCTTCTGTGCAGCAATTCTCTGTGACCTTGTCAAATGCTGAATTTCCTCTGGTAAATCTAACTAAATGGGGCCTCCATCATCAAAATCAGATGCATCGACACACCAACGTGAATGAGCCAAATACAATAAAAAGTAAATATGCAATGAACAATGTTTTCTCAGATTTTGCTTTACCATTATTTAATAAGCAAAATTCTGATTCTATGTTTTCACCTAGAGAGGGAGAAATTTGACTTGTGGCCAAATTGGCAGAATGATTGCTGTGTGCACTGGTTTGTACTGGCCTTAGGCCCAAACCAAAATCAGGCCTCGTTTGAAAGGCAGCCATGAGCTACAGACAGCAAACGGCATCATATGCAGCCCCTCAATAGGGCTAATGAATTCTGCCTGGCTCTGACACTGACCTGGCTTACAGATATGAGGGGAAGGCAAAGTCAAAGCAGGGAGAAGCCTCTAATCCTGCTCCACAAAGTAATAGCTTTTAAAAACACGTTGTGACGATTTTTGAATGGTTTCTAACTTTAAGGACTGCTGTTTTATTTTAATTCATTCATGGGATGTGGGCGTTGCTGGCTAGGCCAGCATTTATTGCCCATCCATGGTTGCCCTCGTTCAGAGGATATTTAAGAGTCAACCACATTGCTGTGGGTCTGGAGTCACATGTAAGGCAGACCAGGTAGGGCCAGTGGATTTCCTTCCCTAAAGGATGTTAGTGAACCAGATGGGTTTTTACAACAATCAGCAATGGTTTTGTCGTCATTATTAGATGTCTAATTCCAGGGGCAGAATCTTCTGCCTGTTGGGCGGGCGGGCACGACCCAATCTCTGGCGGGCGGGGAGCCGATCCCCGCTGGAGAAGCGGGCCCCGCCACCATTTAAGGCCCGCCCAGCATGACGTCCTCTGGGAAGCACTATGTACTCCCTGTGCGAGCCGGGGGGATTCCCCAAAAGCAAGAGTGTGTTCTTTCGCGCACGCACACGATAGAGCGCACATCTCCCTGAGGCTAAGTGCTGCCTCAGGGAGATCGCTGACACTTTTAAAAACGTTCAAAATAGAGAAACAAAAATCCTTAACATGTTCCCCTCATGTGACATGTTCATTAATTACACTAAAACTTTATTAAACTTTTTAAATCCCTACATGAAATCTCATCCCGCCGGTGGATGAGGTTTCATGTTTTTTTTCTATTGCCCGCTGGGGCTCCTGGCCTGCCCACCAACCTTAAGGTTGGACGGGCATGTCCTTTAATTGTTTCATTTATCCTGTCAATGGCCGCACTTGGACATTGACAGGTCGGCATGCCTGCAGCTGATTTTGTTCTGGGCCTGCCTTCCTGAAGACTTAAATGGGGCGGGATGACGTCGGGGGTTCCCCCCAACGTCATCCCGCATCGTTTTATGCATCGGGGAGTGGGCCCCACCCTTTGCTCGCTGACAGCAAATTTCAGCTGCTGTGGTGCGATTTGAACCCAGGTCCCCAGAGGATTACCCTTGGCCGCTAGAATGCTAGTCCAGTGACAAGTCCACTATGCCACTGTATCCCCCAAAGAAGCTTAAGCCAGGTAGACCTGCAGTCGGATACCAATTTCCATATTTACATAGCAAAGCAGGCTGAATATGGCATTAGTTGGGCCTTGGCCTTCAGTAGGGCACGTGAACCCCTAACACCTCTACCACCAACACCCCCATCCCCACCCACCATGTTCAACTTCAACTCACCTATTTATCAGGGGCGAAATGGACGGCCATGAGTTGAATTTCTACTCCAAAATGTTCTTAGTTTAAAAATGTGACAAGTTGGAAACAGTGGTTAATCTTACTGCGTAGTCAATGTGCTAAATAAAAGAAAAAAATGTGCTCTTCTTTATACATTTACTGGAATATGCACCTTTACTGTGCACACTTTTTGAAAGCTTAGTTGTGTTATGGTGCACTGAAAATGATACACAACTATGTGGTTAAGTGAAAACACTAACAAAAATGTTGCCTAACGACTAAAATAGGCACCTTACCTGTAAAGAATGGAGCCAGGTGGGCCAGTCCTGGCTGTGGACTGAACATTTTTTATGAGAAATGAAGGGAGAGCTTATAAGGCTTCATGATCTGAAGACCACAGAAGGGTGCAGCAAAGTGTTCTGCATGAAATGGAGGAGCCAGCCACTAATGCCCAGGAAGAGGCCATCACATGCAATCACCTACCAGGAAGATCTAGAAATGTACCTTGCAGAAGTTTTCAGACTAGAAGCCGAGTGCTAAGGCATGAATTAGCATGAACAAAATAACCTATCCTACATGGAAGTTGCCATATATGTAGTTAGTCAGCATTGTTAAACAAAGGCAGATATTGGGCCAGGATTTTACCACCCCTCCTGCCCGGCGGGATATTACAGTTCCTCTGAATTAAATGGAGATTTAAATGGCTCGGAGGTGGTGGGGGAGGGGGCGGTGATTGTTGTGGATGGGGGGGGAACACATGCCGCAGTAGAGATGTAAAACCCTGGCCTCGGTATCAGAATAGTTTGTTAAAATGCTTGGAAGACTTAACCAAAATTGATCCAGTAACGTTCCATTATTATAACACAAAATGAAGTAATGAGTATAATTGTGAACTGCCATAGTAGAACCAAACTGGAGAATCTAAAATTAAGCATTAAAGATTGATGATCATTATATATACACAGTAGAGACAGTTACAATGCAATCAGTCAGCTCTCAATTATTCTCTCAAACATTTCTGTAGAAAATATATTTTACATTCAGATAACCAATGTAGAGAGATGTCCTAAGGCATGTTTCAAGCAAATAATCCATCTTTTTTAATGTCCTTATCTTGCAACAAGTGGAGAACCCATGTTTCACTTAAGAAACAGACATTCTTGCCTCTCTAACAATGATTCACTCCCATGCTTAATGATTTGGCAGTAAACACATATATTAATCAATTAGTGTCCTTTTCTGTTGATGAAGGCTATTGCACACATGTTAGAGTGTCATATCGTGGATGCAATAAATACTGGAAATGGCAACTCTTCCAAAAATTATCTGTCAGATTGTCCTGCCGCTATTACTCCACAATGGTGCTAAGTTTAAAGTATCCATCAGCATGACAAAGCAAAGTGTAAATGGTGGAGTGACACAGCTTGATCTGCAACCTGATTGACTCTTGCTTAACCTTCTACTGTTAGCGAGGTAAGAAAGAATAAGTGAAGAGACTTGCTTTTATATAGCCCCTTTCATGACTTCCAAATATCCTAAAGATCTTTACAGCCAATGAACTACTTCTGATGTTTTGTCTTTGTTGTAACTTAAGGAAATATGGCAGCTAATTTGCACAGGACAAGATCCTACAAACAGGGATAATATAATGACCAAGTAATATGTTTTTAATGATTTTGATTGCAGGATGAATGTTGGTTGGGACACTGGAGAAAGCTTCACTGATCTTACTTAAAATAGAGTGATGGAACCTTTTACATCAACCTGAGAGGACAGAGAGGACTACATAAAGAAGGCACCTCTGACAATGCAACACTCCTTAGTACAGCTCCAGATTTATGTGCTTAAGTCCTGGAAAGGAATTAATGACTAAAATGTTACAAAAAACCTTTCTCATTTTTACTGATTTTGGCAATGCAATGTTGTTATTGCACCATCGTTCCAGGAGATGGCACAATTAATCATTGGTTCTTTCCCTGTAGAATAGCGTCTGCTATTATGCCTGTTCAGTGAGGTCAAGGTAGTTTTGTTACCACTCATAGGTATGCTACCTGGGACACTAGTCAATCCTCCTTGACTCTCCTTTTCTTTTTTTCTTTCACCTCTTTCTTTTCCAACATGTACTAAAAAATAAAACTTTATAATGCACTATGTTGTTGTGCAAACTGAAATAGTGGGCACTCACGCTGACTTTCTGTGAAAAATCAAGAAAGAAAATATTATTTATATTGTACCTAAAGCTTGCATTCATATCCACAACCAATTACTTTTGAAGTGCACTCAATATTATTATTATGTAGATCAGGAATGCCAAAGATATGGCATTAAGAACAGTTCCATCTAGCCAGCCATGCGTTATGTCAGGTCTCCTGGGTACTATGTCTTATAGCCTGGGTGGCCTGTGGCTTTGGTGTTTAGAGCAATAGTGCTTCTCCCTGGGTCTACGGCAGCTGCAGAGGCAACTCTACAGCCTCAAGACCATGCAACATCGCGACTTCAAAACATATCAAACCTACACTGAATATGAGCTAACCTTGATTCATATTTATAAATATTGTTCTATTTTCATTTGTAACTAATCTCTGCATATATAAGTGCTTGTAAATTTATCTTTTCTTTAGTAATTTCCAGAGCAATAGTGTGGAATAAACTTACCCTCTTTAAGGAAGAAGGCTTTGCTGCTGGATAATTTTTAAATTGAATTACTCACTCCATGGGTAAAGCATGGACATATACTGTTCATGGGTGACTTTTGAGAAAGCCCCTTTAAAGCAGCCATGACACTAGAGACAGAAAAAGGTGATGATTCTGCTAAATATCACAAGATTCATATTTATGACAATGAGTGACATGATGGTCCCAATTTTCATTCCTGCTACTTTGCAGTAATCAAGCAATTATGTTATGAAAATTATGATGCAGGGCTTACTGTCTCATTTACCCTCCCAATTTGCCTGCCACCTTACCCAACCTGTCATACAGTATAGTGCAGAATTTTGGTTATCATGTTATATAAATGATATAGAGGCACTGAAGAAGGCACAAAAAATATTCATAAGATTGATACCAAAGCAGGAAGGGTATAACTCTCAGGGGATATTAAACAGGCTGGGTCTTTTCGATGGAAAACAGAAGGTTGAGGGATGATCAGATGGGGCTCTTCAAGATTATGAACTGTTTTGATAGGGTAGATGTAGAGATGTTACCACTTGTGGGAGACCAAAACTAGAGGTCATAGGTACGGTCAATGCTCGTTAATGGTGACCCTCAGGATATCGATGGTGGAGGACCCAGCAATGGCATGCCTAGGAGAGATGGTCAGACTGTCTCTTTTTGGAGATGGCCAATGCCTGGTAATGAGTGGCATGAACGTTACTTGTCATTTATCAGCCACAGCCTGAGCATTGACCAGGAATTGCTATATATGGACACGGATTGCTTCAATATCTGAGGAGCTGTGAATGCAACTGAACACTGTGCAATCATCAGAGAATACCTGTATGGTGTAGAGGTTATTTATGAAGCAGCTGAAGATGGCTGGGCCCAGAACACTGCCCTGAAGAGCTTCTGCAGCAATGTCCCGAGATGATTGGCCTCCATCAACCACAACCATTTTTCTTTGCGTTGGTTGTGACTCCAGTCAGTGGAGAGCTTCCCCCAATCTCAAGTAGTTTCAAGTTCACTAGGGCTCCTGGATTCAAAATAAAGTAAAATATTGCCTTGATATTGAGGGCAGTCACTCTCATCTCACTTCTGACATTTAGTTCCTTTGTTCATGTTTGAACCAAGACCGTAATGAGGTCTGGAGCTGATTTGCTCTAGTAGAACTGGTGAGCCCCAGTTTATTAACCATAAGGTGCAGCTTTTTGGACTATTGATGACCACATCCATCACTTTACTGATGATTGAAAGTAGGCTGATGGGTCCCAATTCGATTTGTCATGCTTTTTGTGTACAGGACAAGTCTGGTCAATTTTCCATTTTCTCAGGTAGATGCCAGTGTTATAACTGTACAGGAACAGCTTGGGTAGATGTGTGACTAGTTCTCGAGCATGGATCTTCAGTAATACAGCTGGGATGTTGTCAGGGCCCAGAGCTTTTGCTGTTTCCAGTGCACTCGGTATTGCTTGATTTCATTTGGGGACAATTCAATTGGCCAAAGACTTGCATCTGTGATGTTGGGACTTCAGGAAGAGGCTGAGATGGACAATCCATCTGGCGTACTTGACTGAAGCCAAATGCTTCAGTCTTGACTTTTGGACTAATGTGCTCCATCATCATTGAGAATTGAAATGTTTATGGAGTTTTTTCCTCCTGTTAGTTGTTTAATTGTCCACCACCATTCATGACTATATGCGATAGGATTGCAGAGTTCACAAAACATTTGTTTGTCAATCCTGGAATATGCAAGTTGTGTGTGGGATTCTTTTTTGGCGAGAAACATTAAAAAGGTTGAAGCAATCCAATTCTGAATTAATCAGTCTGGGAAATACACCAGGGTCGCATCCTTGATCAAAAATTTGGAATGAGAATCACTACAGCAAAGGAGGGGGAAAAGTAGAGTGACTGTGTTCTATAAAATATGGAATGGACTGGTGGGAATTAACAGAAACAAGTACCTGGTGCCCTCTAGCAATGACAAAACATGAGGTAGCCATTCACACAAACTACAAAGACCATTTTTTTCCAAGACAGTGTATGAACAATCTTTCTTCCCAATCCCACATGGAATTAGCTGCCAAAAAAAATTATCACAGCTCCATCACTTGAAATCTTCAAAACCTATCCTTAGATTATTTCTGTTTAAAAGTTTTCATTATCAGGGCTACCATCTCAGCAGGTCATGGTGGTTTAGCTAGCACTATCCATATAAATGTTAGCAGAATGCATACGTTAGCCTGTGATGGCATAATGACAGACGCAGAAGGAAAAGGTTGCGTTTAATCTGAGTGACATTGCTTTTGGGACAATGCTAGACCATCGCACTACTGAGGGCATTAAACTTCTCCCACCACAATCCTTGGGGTTATGCAGCTACAATTTAAGCAGAGTCACTTCCTTCCATGTCATGCTGCTGCATATGATTATTCCCGTGTTATTCCAGTCCTATTGTTTTGAAATTGGCACCAGGAGGGCTTCAAATCAGCCTTTGAAAAATTAGGAACACTTATTTTCCTTCTCCTGCTGTGGTCAGTTCAGTTCTTTTATAATTTGTTCAGCCTTTCAACAGCATGGAGCTTTTTAAATAGAGAAGGTTTGCTCTTAATGCATCCCCTTCCTGAATTTTGTAGGCTCCTTTGATGTATCTGTCTGCCTGCTGGCTTGAATTCAGCCCTTGTTCCACCCAGGCTATTTTACATGAACTACTCTCAGAGCTTCTGACAAAATCAGCTTCGTCCAGTTTCTGCTTGCTTTTTTGCTAGTGGAGCAATGGCCCAGGAATTTCCAAGCCTGCTTCAGTAGTCAGTGTAAAGGTTTTTGAAAAGGCAGCTTGTGCGATTTTATTAATGGTGTTTATAACAGGTTTTGTGATTTTTAAGCACTCGCTGCACTTTTATTTTAGGAGTGTATTTCTGGAGTTCTTATCTACAATGATGGACCTTCCTGTGGCAAGTGCAGTTTAGATTTTTCGATTGTAATCAAACCTGAAACAAAATTTAAAAAATGGAATTGTGATTTTGTACCTGCTGTGCAAATCTTTTCAAAAGTGATGGGAAGGCATTTTGGGAAAGTGATTAAGAGCTATTGTTCTGTTTAAGCGAAATATGCTGGACACATTCCGACTTGATAATTGTGTGATTGCGAACAGGACGCTTTCTTTTTCGATGCCCCGCGGACAGCATAAACGTTTGCACATGAGCCAGCTGGTCATTTCTTCAATAATATTTCATACATGTAGGAATGATCTTCCTGCATGCATAAAGTAGTGCAGATGGCACACGTTTTAAAAAAAAACATACTCGAGTTTGGTGCGACAACCAAATCCAAGTTAAAACAGCAAGCAGTCACATTACCAGCTCCTTTCAAATTAGTCAAGTTCAATAGCAAATGCGTGATTCACACCTAGGTTCCTGGACAACAAATAGTCAAACAAAATCAATGCATTTTCACATTGCATCGACTGAAGGTAGCTCCACGTGAATCCCTGATTTTAATTCAGAGCGGGAGGGCAGCTTGGGCTGGTGGAGCAAGCATAATGCTTACCCAGCTAACTCAATGATGTGAGGCCCAGGCCATTTAAACTCTCAGGCCTCTTTTAAGTAGGCCAGGCCCAACACCTGACTAAATCTGGCGTCGCTCTGGCAGGCAAAATCTGACAAGCATGGCAGGAGGACAAGGCTGCGAATGGTTGGTCCCCAGCAAGGAAGGGTGAAGGGAAGCAGGAAGCGATGGGAAGTCCAAGCAATCATGGGAAACCCGCGTAAAAGCAAAATAATCTGGGTGCTGGAAATCTGAAAAAAAAACAGAAAATGCTGGAAAAACTCAGCAGGTCTAGCAGCATCTGTGGAGAGGAAAAAAAAACAGAGTTAATGTTTTGAGTCCATATGGCTCTTCTTCAGAGCTTAGGGAAATGGGAAACCCGGGCTTGGACAATATAAGGAATCCTTGTGGGGCACAGAGAAGCATTCCTACTCCACCTAGCCTCTAATGAAACTTTTTATATTTCAAATAATTTTACATTTTCCACCCTCTTCCGGGCTTGCTTGTCCTTAGCATTGTGCTTCTGTGGTAACCTGTGTGTAATATACCTTTAAGAAGAATGTTATAATGGAAGGTCACATAATCTTAGTATCCAATAGCAAAGTATCACGGGCTACCTTAATAGTTAGTAGTGAGTAGTCTAGAGTTAAATACTGTAATGTAGAGACAGAGTTTGAGTTGTAAACACACAAGTGTAGCTGCTGAGTTCCTTTGTAAATAAAATAGAATGTGTTTTGCACAAGAATTGTCAGTCGCTCTACTCTGTCTATGGTATCAACTCGGTCATCTGAAATAAGCGTGCAACCTGGATCCATTAGTCCAACTAAGCTTGTGACCAGGATCCAACAAACTGGCGATGAGGCAAAAGCCATAAATAATAAGGAAGGATCAGAGACAGCAAGAAAAAGCGAGGAAGAAAATGAACTGAAATCCGGCCATACCTCGCATGTTAATTGTAAGTAGAATTTCCATCCTAATTGTCGAAGCTATCCCCTCAAAGCATGCTGCAGTTTGGGAGAGTTGATCCTTATGGCCAAACTGGGGATGATTGGTCTCATGTTGAACGCCTTGCATTCTTTTTCCAAGCTATCGACATTGTGGAAGTGGAGAAGAGGCGAGCAATCCTCTTATCCATGTGTGGGAGTAAGACCTATGGGTTGATTTGACATTTGATGGAACCCAGTGCCCTGGATTCAAAAAGTTTTAATGATTTACTAAACCTTATGAAGAGTCATTACCAGCCCAAGCCCTTGGCAATGATGCAATTGTTCTAATTTAACTCAAGAAATAGAGACCCAAGGGAGACAGTTGCTTGTTATGTGGCAAGACTTAAATAGTTAACTGAATATTGGAAGATTGGTACATTTATAAATTACATGCTTAGAGATCGTTTGGTGTGTGATATAAATGAAGATACAATTCAGAAGAGATTACTGTCTGAAACAAATTTGGACTTTCAGAAGGCACTAGAAATAGCACTGGCTATGGAAAATGCAGCGAGAGAAAAGCCATACAGGGAGCGCAAAGTGGCACCATCCTCCACATTGGGCAGGGAGCCCCAGTCAAAAAGGACGTGAAAATGCACAGCTCTAATGAGAAGCAGCCACCGCTTGCAGGCAAATAAAAAGAAAGGACTTAGCACTGAAAACAGGGAATAATAGTAACATAGGTGGAAGCAGACAGCCTTGTAATGAATGGAAGTTTAAAAAAATTGAATGTTTTTACTGTCATAAAAACGGACAACTCATGAGACGTTGTAGGGATAGAATCAGGCAGGCTTTCAATCAAAAGAAAAAACCTCTTGAGATCCATAATATAGAAGAGCCAGAAGTAACAGATTCAGATATTTATTCATTGTATAATTTAAATGTAGGAAGAACAGAACCAATCTATGTAACAGTGCGGGTGAATGATTGACCTATTAGAATGGAGATGGACAAAGGAGCTTTCACTACAGTAATAGGTGAGCATAGCTTCACAAACCTGAATCATGGAGAATGTAAATTAAATTTGGAAGAAACAGATGCCAAATTAAAAGCTTACATGGGAGACGACATCAGAATCAAAGGCATAAGCATGGTTATTATACAGTACAGAAGTCAATCAGTGAAATTACCCTTGATGGTGGTAGCAGGTGAGGAGCCAAGCCTCCTTGGATGAAACTGGCTGAAATAAATTAAATTAGATTGGGCTGAGATCTTCCAACTGAGAGCCGCTGGGTTACCTGAGCTACTATAAAAACTTGCATCAGTTTTCCAAGATGAACTTGGGCAGATCCAGGGTCTGCAAACAAAAATTCATGTGGATCAAGAAGCTACCCCCTGATTTATAAAGGCAAGACCAGTACCTAATGCAATGTGGGAAAAGGTAGGCACTGAATTGGATAGATTAGAGAAACTGGGAGTTAGACAAACTCTGCAGTTTTCAGAATGGGCACCACCAATAGTCTCTGTACTTAAACCCAACCAAAGCATTCGCATTTGTGGAGACTACAAATTCACTGTAAATAAAGTGGCTAAGTTGGATAGGCACTCTATACCAAAAATTGAAGACCTGTATGCTAAGTTGGCAGGTGGAACCACCTACACAATGCTTGATATGAGTCATGCTTATCAACAATTGGAGTTAGGGAAGGCCTCCCAGAAATTTGTCACAAATAATACACACAAAGGGTTGTACCAATATACCCATTTACCTTTTGGTGTTTCCTCAGCTTGCTCCATATTCCAGAGAACAATGGAAAGTTTACAGCAGGGGTTGCCTCAGGTTGTAGATTATTTAGATGACATTCTGGTGACAGGACTCACTGAAAAGGAGCATTTGACAAACTTGGAAGAAGTTTTGAAACAGGTGGGAGTGTGTTTAAAAAAAGAAAAGTGCACTTTCCAAGCAAAAGAGGTCATTTATTTAGGTCTAAAGGTAGATTCATAGGGCCTTCACCCATTTGAGGAAAATGTGAGAGCCATTAAAGAGGCACCAACGCCAAAGAGCACCTCCAACCTCAAATCATTCTTTGGGATGATCAATTACTATGGATGCCTCTTGCCTAATTTGTCAACAGAACTGGCACCCCTGTATTATCTACTCAAGAAAAAGCAACATTGGTCTTGGCAACCACAGAAAGAAGCTTTCACAAAGGTGAAACAACTGTTGCACTCATCCACCCTACTGGTACATTTTGACCAAAGAAAATAGTTAGTTTTGACATGTGATGCACCTCCCCATAGAGTGGGAGCAGTGCTCTCTCATCAAATGGACAATGGCTCAGAACGACCTATTGGATGTGTACCAAAAATGTTCAACACATGGAAAAGGGTTACTCACAGAAAAAGAAGGCTTGTCAATCATCTTTGGTGTCAAGAAATTTCACCAGTATGAACACAGCCGTCATTTACTATTGTTTCGGACCACAAGTCTTTGCTAGGATTGTTCAGTGACAACAAGGCTACACCACCCATAGCCTCAGCAAGAATACAGAGTTGGGCATTGATCCTGTCAGCGTATGAGTATACTTTCATCCACAGGCCTGGAAATCAGATTGCAAATGTTGATGCACTTAGTTGTTTGCCTTTGAAAGAAAACAATGAGGATGTTCCAGTTCCTCAATAACTCATTTTATTATTGAGCTTCTTAGACCCATCACCAGTTTGCGCTAGACAGATCAGAGATTGGACAAGTCGAGACTCAGTCTTATCCAAAGTACGAGAACAAGTTCTTCATGATTGGTCACAAGAACAGGAATCTGATGTAATGAAACCGTATTTCCACAGATGATATGAGATAACCAGCCAGGGTGGTATCCTATTTTGGGGAGCTTGAGTGATTGTTCCTCCAAAAGGACAAAAGCCTTTGTTAGCTGAACTACATAGTGCACATCCAGGTATTTCCTGAATGAAGACCAGAGCACGCAGCTACCTACGGTGGCCTGGAATGGATGGAAAAATAGAGAGCTTAGTGAGAAGTTGTATGCAGTGTCAGCAAGCGCAAAAGTTACCTCCAAAAGCTCCATTACACCCTGGGAGTGGCCAGGAAGGCCATGGGTGCGATTACATATTGACTATGTGGGACCTTTTATGGGAACAATGTTTCTGCTCATTGTTGATGCTCACTCAAAATGGATGGACATATATGAGGTGAAGTCACCAACATCTTCTGCCACAATTGACAAGCCGCACTAAAGCTTCGCCATCAATGGACTACAGAAGTGGTAAAATCAGATAACAACTTGGCATTTACGAGTGCTGAGTTTCAATGGTTTATCAGCCTTAATGGTATCACCCGTATAAAAACTTCACCATACCACCCTTCTTCGAATGGACTGGCTGAGAAAGTGGTTCAAACATTCAAAACTGGCATGAAGAAATTAACTGGAGACTCCATAACAACCAACTAGCACTTTTTATTTTCCATTATAGGACCACCTTTCACATGGCAACTGATGTCACACCCGTGAAATTGTTGGTGAAGTGCTGTCTCAGAACGAGATTGAGCTTAATAATGCCAAATTTAGGGGGGAAAGTGGAAAGGAGTCAGAGAAGTGAGAAAGCTGGACATGACTGGTATAGTCATGACAGAAAGTTTACCTTAGGAGACGGTATATGTGAAAAATTTTGGAGAAGGACCCAAGTGGTTATCAGGTGAAATAAGTGCAGTGACTGGACCTCTTTCTTACCATGTGCAAGTGGAAGACCGAGTCATATGGAGACATATAGGCTATATAAGGAGGAGAGAAATAAAGTATCAGGAAATGATTCCCCCAGTGTTCACGACAGTGTGTCAACATCTCCTAAGTTTGGATGTGTCTGAAGGATCGGCTGTACCTGCAAGAGTTGAGGAAGCAGATTTGCAGGTGCCCCCTGAAGAATCTGTTGTTTGAACAACACCAGAAAAGGAGGTTCCTGACAAAGCATCTGAAGTTGTAGAGCTGAGGCGTTCTACATGCATAAGGAAACCCAGAAAGGCTGAATTTGCAAATTACTTATATGTGAATAATTTGATATTTTGAGAAAAATTGTAATTGTACCTGTAATAAGTATTTCTGAGTAAAAGGGGATGAATGTGATAATCTGTTGTGCAATATACCTTTAAGAATAATATTATAATGAAAGATCATGTGATCTTAGTATCCAATAGCAGAGTAGCATGGGCTACCTTAGTCGTCAGTCGTCAGTAGTAAGAAGTGAATAGTCTAAAGTTATAGTCTGTAATGTAGAGACAAGGTTTGAGTTGTAAGCACACAACGTAACTGTTGAGTTCCTTTGTAACTAAATAGAATGTGTTCTAGATAAGAACTGTCTGCTGATCTACTCTGTCTAACTTGGCCATCCCAAAACAAGCATGCAACCCGGATCCATTAGTCCAACTAAATTAGTGACCAGGATCCAACAGTTTCCCTGATGTGATCAGCACCAGCTTGGTCAAGGGTCTTGCACATCGCCTGTTAAATGGCACAGAGTTTAGAATGTGTCATGCAGCCGATATTTTAGTCCTCCTGCATGACCCATTCTAGTGATGCTCAGGTGAGTTAAAATCAAAATTCCTCATTAAAAAAACAATTGGATGGAACTATTGCTTAATGCTGCATCACTAGGAGCTGAATTTCCCATTTTATGCAACCCAGTGAAGCAATAAAGAACAAATTAAGTCTGTATGATGATCAAATAGGATTAAGTAGCATGAGTTACATAAGACAGTAATCTTTATACTTAGGTGCCTCCAGTTCCACTATTCAACACATATGGGGAATCAAGGGAATGTTACTGGTGTACAAAATTATAGCCAGAATGCCACCAGCAAGAGCTGCCATCTGTTAGCCTGCAGAAAAACAAACAATACAGTTCAATTCCATTACACTCATCATGTCTGAATGATCACCAGTAAAGAGCTAGAGAATATCTCCCCATAGCCCTTTTACTTCTCTGCTTCAAATGCTTATTGAATTATCCCTTTAAAAATTGCAATGATCACTGGCTCAACCATTCCCTGCAGCAAAGTATTCCATGGCTCAACAACGCTCCGTGTCAAGAATATTTCTCCTGTCCTAGCTCTTCAATTTCTTGGGTTGGTGGCACCTGATCACCAATTCCCAAACCATAGGGTATATCCTTTCCCTGTTCACTCTTTCAGAACCCCAAGTGGCCCTCGGTGAATAATATTTATTAAATCCTTGGGGAGCAAGATGTTTGTTCCAACTCTTGTAGTGGCAATCAACAATTGGCAAAGAACCAATCCCTGGAAGCCAATATGTCAACTATTGTTAGAATTTACACCCATGTTGCACATTTCAGAAGCAGCAGGCATACTGATTAGTTAGTTAATACCGACCTAGCTAGGACTAGTCGGTCTCAATCCCCTCTTCTATGTATGCCATCAATTATAATTTCTTGAGAAAACAGAGTGTCTTTAATATGGTGAATATGCTAAAGTGCTTCACAGAGGAAAAACAGATGCTGAACAGGAGTGGAAGATTTGGGATGAATGGCAGAATTCATGGTTAATAAGATGGATGTTGAAGAGGCCTTTAAAGGAGGAGTGAGGTGTAGCAAAATGGAAGACGTTAGTGAGGAAGTGACAGCTAGTAAAACTGAGATAGCTAAAGATGGAAACCAGATTTAACGGATTTGACAAGGGAATTTTTGATTGCTGAGCCTGGAGGGGCATGACTAGGAGCTCAGAGGGCTTGAGATTAGACTTGGGGTGATAGTGCCTGGGATCGAGGATCGGATTATAAGAAAAGTATTGATGAGAGGATTTTTAAGGGGAAGAGAACAGCTTAAGAACCAATCCTAGTGACAAAAAGACACATTAATGTAAATGGCACATACAACATTTTCCGAGGGTTTCCACAGCTTTACCACCACAGATCCTGTGATTCACAGGAATTCACTACAAAATCTCAGCAGAGTAGGCGTAAAACATTTCTTTCTCCATTAAGTAATCTTGGCGATGTGGATTGTGATAAGCAGAAACCAACCTGCACACGAATACACGCTAACTCCTTGTGGTACAAGAGTGGCCATGAGATTTTGTAGCAAGTTCTCAGAAAGCTGGATCAAATGTTACCTGTATTTTGGGGAAAACCCAGGAAAGCACAAGACACAAGTTGCATGAATGTGCATGGAAACAACAGGGCTGGATTGTCTGAAACAAAAGCAGAACATGATGGAAACATTCAGCAGGGTCCATCAGAGAGGACAGACAAGTTAGTATTTTAGTTGCAGAATTTTCATCAGATGTGGAACCTGCTACAGCTAAACAGCATTTTAAAAGGAACAGAACAAAACAGCAAAACAGTGGATGAAATCACCCCAGATGTGCACAAATTTCGGTAGCGTGTGGGAAAAAGGAAATTATACCCACCAGCCTCAATGGCAGCTTTTCCCGCCATATCATCCAATTCCTGGCACAACACACCTCATTAAGAATGCATTCCCGGGAAATAGGCAGGGCGACTTCTGATTCGCCCGCCCTGCCGTCACCTCAGGCCTTCAGTGACCCAACGGCATATTTACAGGATTGTCCTGCATGGAACTAGAACTCTCTAAGGCACCTGAAGCTGCTACAAAGGGAAGAAACATGCTGCCCCCAAATTTAACAATGCCTCCCTCAGGCACCGACTTGACTCAATGGAGGCCTGCTGTGAAGTACTCCACCCCCAGCTCTGTGCAGAGACCAGCAAGTAAGGTCACCAATCCAGCATGGGAGGCAGTGGCAGCAGCAGTCGTCAGCGCCAAAGCCTTGCAAAAGAGGACAGCCACCCAGTGCTGAAAGAGGATGAATGATCTCCTTCGTTCCACCAAGTTAAGCCACTCTCCTCATCACTCTCAATCGCACATTCACAAACCCATCACACATCCACAGGGATCTCACTCAAAGGGGACATTAATATTCACTCTCTCACATACACCTTCATCTGCCCTGCAGATAGCATCCCCACCCTGTACTCATCACTCACACATGCCAGGCATCCTTATCGTCAGGCCTGGTAGATGTCCTGCTTACAGTCATCCCATCTGTGTTCATGCAGGACAAGCTGGCACACAACAAAAGGGAGAGGTTGCAGACTGGTGGAGGGATGCCCGACATCAAGGCCTTCACAGACTTCGAAAACAGAGCCATCCAGCCAGTCAGCGGTACTCAACCAAGTGAGGATGCAGCAGTGCAACATCCATCAGACAACGATGCTGTGAGTCAGTCCCCCTGTTCCTCAGTCCCCTGCCATGCATTAATTATCTCCCCTTGCTTTTGCAGGCACATCTGCCAAACAGCCAATAGAGTCCATGACCCATGGCCTCGACTCAAGTCCCGAAGGTATCTTGGAAGAAGAATTTGATGACACCCTAACTGAAGACTCATCACAGCAGAAGCCTTCCACTAGTGCAGAGTCACACGCCTCAGTCGGACCTAGCTTTAGAGTAGCCTTGGGGTCACAATCTGGTGAGCACATCGCACTGTCTGATTCACAGCAGGTGGCGTCAGGGACTTCCCAGGTTCCTGGTGCTCGGAGTCTTCTGAGTCCAAGTCTAATGCGTAGCCTCTGGACTCAGTCATACCCCAGTTGCTGGAGTTGCAAAGACAAGCTCAGGAACATCAGGAAGGGCTGCCTGCTGTAGTCATCAGATTGCAAGGTAGGATGGACGAGTCCATCTGCCTTCACTCTGAGATGATAGCACCGGCATGCCAATGCAATGAAGTCAACACTGGTAGGATAGCGGGCGCCATGGTGACCTTGTTCCAGCACATCAGTCCTGCACTGCTGGGTGGGCTGAACTCCATCACTGATGTCAAAGTTAGCCTCCAACCGTGTCAAAGTGAGAAGGGTGCAGGGCAGCTCGGTCTCACTCCAGCTTCCCTTTCTCCTTAAGGAGTCAGCCAGGGGCCCTCAGGCACCCATAGGAAGGAGTATCAGCAGGTGCACACCCCTGGGCCATCCACCCAGATGTCTCCGGGAGTCTCCGGCCCACCTGAATCCCCTCTTCCTGTGACCCTAACAGGTCCAGCTCTACAGGCTGAGGAGGGTGCCACTGACACATAAAAGGATCCTAAAAGCAGGCTGGGGTCCTCCAGGTCTTAGATCTCCAGAGGACACCCATCAAGGTCATCACAGAAAGGCGTAGCAGTCAGTAGGCTGCCTCCTCCTCCGCTGTGGATGTCGGGGGAACAGCAACATGTAACGGCAGGGATATGAAGATTAAGAAGATGTAGCTGTACTGCATGGGAATGGGTGTTAATCACTTGTACTTAATGTTCACTATTCTAAATAAACCCCCAAGAATGTCTCTTTGCCTCTTTGCCTCTTTGTCTCTTTCACATGTGAAACTTTGGTTCCTTCATAAGATAAAGGCAGGTGTCCCAGTCCAGGGCCTCTTCTCTGTGCAGTGTGTAACTTTCAGACCAAAATGATCATCTGGCTTAGCACTCACTTGACACGTTAGTAATGGCTGCACCTTGGTGGTGCTTGTCATTGCTACCAGAATGTCGTGGGCAGGCGTCACAGAGTTCCATCATTCTCTCTGTGTGCTCTTAGCACCTTGGAGGTGGGGCTGGCCCCCAATCTCTTCAGTATCTGTGACCGGTGACGCTGCGCTCCTGAAGGGGTCAAGGGCTGAAGGCTAACAAAGGATCAGTTGCATGTAAAGTTTCACATCTGCATCTCATGATTTGAGCCTGATCACAGAGCACAAGCGAGCTGCCTTCAGCCAGATGGGAGTCAGACATTCACAGAGCCAATCTGAAGATCTATTTACTCAATGCACGTTGATGTCATCCTCCTGGAACCTAATGACTATTAGGGCCTTCACTGCATCTCCATGGCATGAGCCTGAGCACTGAGGTTATATGTGCTGCCATCAGCCAGACTGGAGTCAAACGTTCATAGATGCGAAGCAAGGATTTCAGGACTGTGCACAATGCATCTCGTCATCATCCTCCACAAATCTTGCAGCTATGAGGGTCTCCCGAGCGCACCTGCTTCATTTGGCCAGTGTGATGCCTTTGATGTCCTCCTCCTTGGGGGATATGTGCAGCTCCTGCATCTTCTTCTCAGCCAGGTCCTCCTCCCTTTGCAGCTCCTGGTTGTGTTGCATGCAGCAAGCTACAATGATGCGCCCCACCGTCTGGGGACTGTGTTGCAGTGCTCCAGCAGGCCTGTCAAGGCTGCGGAACCTCATTTTCAAAATGCCTATCATTTGCTCCACCAAATTCCGGTTCACGTCAGACCGTCTCTCTGCTGCAGTCCGAGGCCACCGCATGGGCGTCATCAGCCACGTCCCCTGTGGGTAGCCTTGTTCCCAAGGAGCCAACCTTGCAGCTTCTCTGCATCCTGGAAGGTGTCAGTGATGTGAGGTCTGCTAAGGATGTAGCAGTCGTGGACACTACCTGAGAACCATGCGCAGATCTGCAGGATGTGTTTGTGGTGGTCACAGACCAGCTGAACATTCAGCGAGTTCCACTTGTTGTTGTTGTTGACACTGTTGACTGCGTGTTTCCATGGAGATCTATGCAGTGTGTATGCACTGTGAGTGCAGCTGATGGCACCCTGCAGCTGTGGAAAATCTGAGATCTGCACAAATCCCAGTGCTCTTGATTTCTGGCTTTCCTGGCCCCGGGCGAAATGCACAAAGTTGTGTACCTTCCTGAAGATGGCCTCTGTGATCTACTGGATACATTTGTGCCTGGAGGACTGCCAAATCTCGCACAGGTCATCTTTGGAACCCTGGAAGGAGCCACTGGTATAAAAATTGAGCACTGCAGTCACTTTCACGGCCACTGGCAGTGGGTTCCCTCCATGTCCCTGTGGCGTCAAATCCTGCAGCAGGTGGCATATGTGATTGACCAGTTCCCTAGACATGCGCAGTATTCGGTGACACTGGTTCTCAGTCAACAGCAGGAACGACAGGCGCCGTCTAAAGAACCTGGTTCTAGCAAGGAGCCTATGTGCAACGGCTCACAGCTGAATGTGCAGCAGGCCCTGTCACCCCTTCATCTTGAGGAGGTGCTCCGCCCTTTGCTGAGCCAGGTGCCTCCACCGCTCTCTTTTTCTTCTTCTCCTCTGTTCCCTGTAAGCCATGAGGCATATCACTAAATCACCAGGCTCCATAACCCTGATGTTCTCCTCATGCAGGATCAAAGAGAGAGACATGCGGGTTAGCACGGGTGTACTAAAAACCTGTCCTGGTTAAGTCGGAAGGCTCCTTATTCATGCAGGAAAGTGCCAGCCACTTGGAAGACCAATGCGTGGTGCACTCATCGGCTGTCCAGAATCCCACCCAACTTCGCCCCACTCTACTTGAACAATTGACAGCAGCATCGGCCCATGGGGCTAAATGCTCAGGCACAGGCATTCTCCTAAACTACACAGCAACGCTGTGCTGTTAGCTTGAACCAGAATGGAACTTGGTCCACGTCTTAAGAAAGAGGTTGCAAGGGGCTGTGAGTGCCTCCACCAGTGACTGTTCAGATCAGTCTCAGATCCTTATCAAGTGCATGCCTTTTAAAGGCAATTGTGAAGCACGTCATTCTGAAGTCATGCCGACATGGGCAGTAAATTTGAAGGGAGGGCATGATTCCAATGAGCAGGGCTTATAATTAGATGCAGATGTATTAAAATGACATTCTCAATGTGCGGCGGTGGTAAATGAGCCCTGCCGTTGATGGTTGGAGTGGACGATTGCAAAACGGTTTCGTGACACCGTAAAACTGATTTTTGGCCATCTCATCATGTTGTGCCCCCTCCCCGCCATGATGCCCAATGCCAACGGGGCCAAAAAAAATCCAGCCAGTGCATTCTATGAAAGGAATAATTTTTGTAGGATGAATAGTCTTTATCCTTCTGCATTTTATGATGAAAATTAAAATAATAAAAAAAAGTTCCTAACTCATTCTAATCTGATTTCTAATGAAATGCCCTCTATATGGATTCAGATAATGCAACAAGAGTCTTGCAGGAGGGGAGAACTGACACCATGAGGTAGGTTTATGAGTGGATACTCTCGGCAGAGAGACTTGCTGGGGGCACATATTGGAAATCGTGGTGCTAACTTGAATTTGTGTTGCAATTCCAAATATCTGCTCTTGGTAGGAAAGGCTCTGCTTTGGAATTACACACATATAAAATTTAGCTTCATGGGTTGATAAAAGCAGTTCTCATTCTGAAGACAACTCCAATCCATTTTTTGGTTACTTTCCTGGGAAAATTGAGAACACTTCCATTGTCTTCCTGAAAAGGCAATTCTTCCTCACAACAATGCCAGGAACTATCAACATATAATCAAAGCCAGACCTCTGTAGGGATATAGTGAACATGTTGAAATTTCTCTTGTCAATGTTACATTTGCCTTTCTCTTCATTAGTTTCATAATGGGCGTTCCTGACTGACATGTATGTGATAAAACATTGACATCTACAAGTTGTGACATATATTGCTTATATGTGCAATGAATTCATGAGTAACTCTTATGCACGTCTGTTATGATAGTAGCAAATGCTTTCACAATTATGTCAAGGTTTAATTGCCTGTGCATAGACTGAGCATTGTGGATCATTTACTCTAGCTCTCTCAATAAAATAGTTGCTGTAGATTTTGTCAGTTTAACTGGATATCCACCCTCGCCGGTTGCTTTTCTCCGTTAATCTCCGAATGTGTCCAATCCAATCTTGACCTTTTGGGTTCTCATTGAAATAACACAGTAGCAGCTTTTTATATCTTTCATTTTCAACAGCACAAGGCACAGTAGAATAATTCCACCTCATATTCTTTGCATATAAGAATGCAAATAGTATTTTAGCAGATATTATACATCTGCAAGACTTCTGTAAGATGAGCAGCTTGGTCAACACAAGGTACTTATTAACATTGTTATCACTAAGCAGGCAAGGAAGGGCCAAGATTCACAGTGCAGGGCACCACCATCGTGGAAAATTACAAAAACAAGGTAGGCTAAATAGTGCTCCCAAGCTAGGGTTGTAAAAGCCAATAAAGGTTAACAGAGAAAGGTATGACCAAAGCTTGTAGCCGGGTCAATCATTTAGTGGTGCAGTGATTAATCATTTGCATAATAAGTGTTTGAATGTGACATTAGATTTTAAAATGAGCAAAAGAAAACCTTGCAGAGAATGTCATCACATTACATTCATTCAAGACTGCAGCTAATACTGCACAGCTAAACATTCCATCAAACTCATTGGTGCTTTAATTTGTTCTTACCTTAAGCTGCCCTTTAGGCTAATTGCCTTTACCTACGGAAGGAATTCCATTTTAATTAGATGCATGGTTTTAAATCAAAGTTTTGGATATGCTTGTTGCAGAATTCCTTATTTTGTTCTATTTCTGGCCTTTCTTGATGAAGTTCAATTTCTCCTTTCCTTCCTGTGAAGCACCTGACAAGAAATGTTCACAGTGCTTAACTATCATGAGCGCTCATTATGGAGGCAGCTCGCTGGAATCACACCCTCACTCCTGATCAAAAGGCCATGCCAGCATCTACTTAGTCTGGCATCATTCCGGATATAAGTGAAGTGCACTTGGCAAATTGCGTTTAACTTGTGACTTTGAGATATGCTTGCCTACCTTTCATTGTGCTGCACTCGTGGCTGCTCCGACTCCATGCCAGGCTGCTTAAGCAACAGCAGAGGGAGCTCAAGGGGAGTTCAGAGCATAGCCTTCACATATCAGACCAGCAGTAAGGTTGGGTAGGGGTGAGTGAGGGTGGTGGAAAGGGGCTGGAGGGAAAAGGCTTGTCTAGGGTGGCTTGTGACACAGGACAGAGGTAAGGGAAGGGACTGGAGAGCAGAGGCTTGTCTTGGGGGTGGGGGCGGTGGGGGGGGGGGTGCGGTGGGGTGTGGTGTGGGGAGGAAAACTGGGGAAGGTTGCACACAGACAATAACTCAGGTGTGGGAAGACTGTATGCACAGACATATGACTTGGGGGGAGGGAGGAGGGTGTGGGGGAATGTCCTCAGGGCCAGATGGAAAGACAGTCCAGTGCAGCAACACAAAAGCTAGTTAGAGTTAGACTAGTTCAGAGATGCCGTTAACTGGATTGCTGACTGTGGAAAGACGGTCCTTGAGTCAGTATATGGAGGGGAAGAGCTAACATGGTATGCGCATGGACAGGGGTGGTTGGGGGTGAAGGGTGGGGTGGTCTCAATATGTGACTGTGCAATAGGTCTCAAAATGGGAAAGGATTAGGTCTATATGGGCCACTGGCATATCAACATCAAAGGGTTCAGGGGGTAAGACAGCAATATCCATCGCTATGACAATGGGATCAAGGGTTAGAGGGGAGGACTGAGGGTGACTGGAGGGAAGGTAACCTGAATATTCTGCTCCTCCAGGCTGATGGGAGGGATTTCCACAGTCACACAGAAAGGGTTGAAGCTGGTCTGGTAGTAGAATTTCAGCAGCACCATTTTCAAACCCGAAGCTATGCCACAGTTGAGAAATAAAGCATAAACAAACTCTACAGGGGAGGGCTCGCTGGGGGAATTCGACCACTGTACTTGTGGGCCAATTGAAGAGGCATCCAACTGAAATCTGTATTCCCTAATGAAGAGGAAGGCACAGCTGGGACATATTGAGAGCATTTCAATGACAATGGAGGGAATCAGGAGCCTTAACTGTTATAGCCTATTCATGCAAGACTAGTGACGATTCATCCCATGAATCAATTTCCTTGCAATAACCCATTTGTCCCAGTCATGGGAAATCCCCATTTGAAGAACAATCCAATAGACAAGCGGGCAATGGGACAAACTGCAGATGCCTATTGCCCACAAAACATCTAAACCTTGTAGCTGGCAGGTGCAGAGCTGGGAAACCCCACACCCGGCTTAAAAACATCTCCTTCACTGGATGTGTGATCAGCTGTGTAAACCGAAGGATGCAGTCCCAGAGTGCTCTGCCTGAGGCTGCCAGCTTCTGACAGAACTATTGCAGATCCAAGTGCCTGTCTAATCACTCTCATTGCAATAGGGTCAGCTGGGACATTGGGGAGAGGAATGGTGGTAGGGGGACGAGTGCATGGTGGGATATGTGTGCTTCATGTGATCCTGAAGGCTCTATTCGCACTGCCAAGGGACTAAGTGAGAATCTAGAGCCTGTGATTTTGCGCCACAATTAATCCCTAGTTGGCAACAGGGAGATGACTTATGGAAGCTAATGTTCCTATTCAATGTCACTGCAGAGAGGACAATGAGAGAAAGGTGGATGGTGGATCGAACATTGCATTAATCCTGGCATACAGGCAATACAAAAGGTGCAGAAGATTGTACGTTGGCCCCAGGCTCACCAAAGGGAAGAGCCTCACTCTGATGAGAAAGGGTCAGCAGGGCCCCCTCCATTCCCAGAAGCTGAGGTCCATAGAGCCAATGAGCATAGGTGTCTCACAAGACTGAGGATGTACAGAAGATGGTTATCATATCTCAGGTGAGTGACAGACAGTGCTGTCAACGTGTCTAGGAGTCTGGAGGGTCACATCAGCCACATTCTCCAGGAGGAGTTGACACCACAGGGACTGGGAGGGCTTCCATTGCCAGTAGCTCTCAAAGACATTGCCGCTCTGAACTTCTACACAAGGTGGATACTTACAAGGCTCCAGTGGCGACCTCAATGGGATCTCCCAAGCTTCCACTCATGAGTGCATACAGGTCATGGGAGCCTATTTACCAAGGACCAGAATTATGTGCAGTTCTCTCGAGATGAAGCGAGCCAAGCTGCCAGAGCACTGGGCTTTGCTGCCATCTCCAGATTCCCACAGGTGCAGGGTGCCATCGATGCACTCATGTGATTTGAAAAGCTCCCGGCAGCAACCAAACCAACACATCAAAAGGAGAGGGTTCCAATCTCTCAGCGTGCAGCTAACTTGCATCCACCATAAACACATTATGCAGGTATGCACCTGATACCCAGGAAGCTACCATGACTCATACATCTTGAACCAATCTCAGATCCTGCAAATCTTCAAGGGACCTCAGCACAACCAGGGTTGGCTGGTCAGGGACAAAAGCTACTCACAAAAGACGTGATTGTTAACCCCATCTGGCATCCAGAAACTACCTCTGAGGAAAGCTATAACACTGCTCATGCAACAAGATCTTTGATAGAGCAGACCATTGACATCTTGAAGATGTGATTCTGATGCCTTGACAGGTCAGGTGGCATTCTGAAGTACATTCCTCAGAGGGTCTCACACATCATCATGGCATTTTGCACCCTACACAACCTAGCACTCCAAAGGGGGATTGCCTTGCCAGATGATGAGATATGGAGGAGCTGCATGTTTCCTCTGATGAGAAGGATGTGGAGAGGGATGAGGGCGATGATGGCAAGGAAGCTGAGGGAACAGGGGAAGAAACCATTACACTGGTCAGAAGAGGCAGGTGTGCAAGGAAAATGCTAATCAGATTCCAGGAGGATGATGACGGCTAGCTATTATGATCCTCTCTGACCAGTGCCCTCCACGCTGAGCCCACCTTACTACCTGTATTACTATCCTTCTCATTTCAACCACACATTGATCACTCCACATCGGACATATCGGGGGACTACATAAGGTTCCACATTATGCAGTCAAGATTGAACATCACTGGAAACTGCGTGGCATTTCTCAGAGGTGCCATGCACAGCCACATTTTCCTTTGAAGCTGCTGCATCACTATGTCAGCAGTGAGCCGAGAACGTTCACACAGTTATCAGTTGGTTGCGTGTAACGTCGAGCGAAGGCACATGACGCAACTTTTGCGAAAAGGATGTTGGTGGGAAGGGGTAAATATTGTGTGGTACTTGACAGGTGACAAAACAGCTCATCAGGCAAAAGGGGCGTACACAACAGGGGAAGTGGAATGGATAAAAATCTGTTTGCATTAGTAGAAATGATGTACCTCTTGTGAACACCTGAGCAACTTTAGTGCTTCTAGTACTCCTTGATCCTACCTAGCCCTACAGTTGCCTCTTGGTGCACCCCCAACATCCACAGCTGAGGCAGAGGCAGCCTGCTCACTGTTGTGCTCTGTTGTCTGTGATGACTTTGGCAGACATCTTCTGGAAGGCTGAGACCTAGAAGGCCCCGGCCTGCTTTAGGTCTCCTGCTGTGAACAGGTGCACCCTCCTCAGCCTGTGGAGTCCCAGCTGATGGGGTCACAGGCAGAGGGGACTGAGATCAGCACCCCGGATTCACATGGATGGATGTACCCGGGAAGTCCTGCTACTGCTCCTCATCCCTTTGGATGCCTGAGGGCCCCTGGCTGACTCCTTGAAGAGAAGGGGCACCTGCTGTGAGATAAAGGTGCCCTGTCCCCCTCTTGCTTAGCCACTGATTGATGCCACCAATGCCTGCAGTGATGAAGTGCAAATCATAAGCCATTATTCTACCAGTGTCGATCTTGGTGCACTGCTGTGTCAGGGCTGTGACTGAATGCAGACAGACTCCTCCATTGTTCATTGCAATCTGTTGACTCCATCTGTCAACCCTGCCTGATATTCCTGTGTCTGTTGTTGCAGCTCCAACATCTGTGTTAGAGCTGGGTCCATAAGCTGATCATCTGACTAGGACTCAGCAGAATCCTTGCCTCTGGCAATCCTCCGAGTGCTATTGACCTTGAATGTCCACATGCATGGACCAGAATTTGTGCTGGGGGGGAAGCGTTGGAGCGGGCGCCGGTGGCCGGCCTTCTGATTGACGCCCCGGTCGGGGGGGAGCGCTGCCATTTTACGTGGGCAGACCAATTAAGGCCCGCCCAGCGTGATGTCTGCCAGGAAGTGGTATGCACTCCCTGTGCAGGCAGGAGGGCGATTCCCTCAGCCAGGAGTGTGCAAGCGTGCGGAAGAGCGTACAGTTCTCCCTGAGGCAAAGTGGTGCCTCAGGGAGATCGGCTCCAATTCAAAAGTTGAAGAAAGGTAATAAAAAAACTTCCCTGTCATCTCCCCTCATGTGACACTGTCACATGAGTTGGGATATGTCCTTAACTTCTATTGAAACATTTGATAAACATTTAAAAGCCCTCATGATACGTCATTTTGCCCGTGGATGAGGTTTCACGCTTTTTCCAAGGCCCGCCTGGGCTCTCAGCCTGCTCGCCAACTCTAAGGTTGGATGGGCAGGGCCATCAATCAAGTTAATTAGTTTTTTAACGGCCTTAACAGGCTGTTGACAGTTCGGCGGGCACCTGCTGAACTAAAAGTCTAAATGATGCGGGCGGATGTCGGGACACACGCCTGACATATCCCCGCATCATTTGACACGTCAGCGAGTGGGCCCCGCCCCCACTCGCCAACTGGGAAAACCTGCCTACCATCACTAAGTCTGCCTATTTCCACCTCCACGATGTTGACCAATTTTGCTCCTGCCTCAGCTCATATGCTGCTGAAATCCTCATTCATGCCTTTGTTACCTCTAGACATGACTATTGCAACTGGCTGACCCCCCACTTTTTACCCTCCATAAACTTGAAGTCATCCAAAATTCTGCCGCTTGTGTCCTTACTCACAACAAGTCCCATTCACCTATTGCCCCTTTTATCACTGACTACATTGGGCCCCACTCAAGCAGCATCTCTGTTTTAAAATGTTTTCAAATCCCCCCATGGTCTTGTCCCTCCTGGGCAGTAACCCTGCAGGAATACTGTAAACTCCTCCTTCGTGCTCACCTAATTCTGGCCATTTCAGCATCCCAACTTCACTCCATCATAGGCGGTTGTGTCTTCAGCTGCCAAGGCTCTAAGAAATTGAATTCCTTCCTTAAATGTTTCTGGCTTGTTACCTCTCTTTCTTCCTTTAAGACGCTCCTTAAAACCTACCTTTTTCCCAAGCTTTTTTCTATTTTCCCTCATATTGCCTTATGTGGTTCGCTGTCCAACTTTGCTTTATAGCCATCCTGTGAAGCATCTAATCAGTGTTTTATCAGGGATAGGTATTGGCCATGACACCAGGGATTACTTGCTGCTCTTCTTCACAATAGCACTGTAGGATATTTTATATCCACTGGTCGGTACGGCACTGGCTTGTCAAGCTCGAATTTTGTGCTCAGGTCCTGAGGTGGGACTTGAAACTGGAACCTTCCATCTCAGAAGAGAGAGCACTTCTACTGATCCAGACTGAACACACCATTACATTAAAGGTACTATATATATGTAAGTTTTTGTTGTTACAAATGGTCGTCCATTATTAGAACATTAGATTTCTTTACTATAATGCAGGTATTCCACGGTCTATCCTTCCAAATGCCAGCAGCTAGAAGCTATCACAGTCATTAAGTCCCCATAATGGCTAATTAATTAGATTTTTATATCCCTATTGGTGATCTCATTGCTCTACTGGAGGAAGAAGGCCTTTGTCATCCTCACAGGATAGAAAATGAAGGAACAAAGAGACACTGCAAAAATATTGAGTAGAAAAGCAATCCTGTTACACTTTGTGCTAACATTATGCCTAGTTTTATAGCATTCTGATTGTCACTAAAGTTGTTGATGTGGTACAAATTATCAACGAATACACATTGCTAATAAGTGTTTGATCGAAAAAGAAGACATTTCACCATACTGCTTCAATCCAATGGCTCACCCTGACTTCTTAGGACAATCAAACATTCTCTCCTCCTCGACCATGACCTTTGCCTTTTGACTGCCCAAACAGGGTTCCATTGCTACTCAGTTCCAATGCAATGAGTACATTATTATCACTGCAGGATCACCTCCAAAAAATTGCAGCTCCATCCTCAACTTCCTTCTTAACTTCATTTACTTGTGGCTATAGGAGCACTGAGTGAAAAACCTAATTTGGGGAAATTTAAGCTCAGTTAATTAAATAATAAATGGAACAAAACACTAACCTTTGTCAGAGTGACCATGAAGCTCCCTCCCACCCCCCCAACCCCGCCAGCAGTTGTCATGAAAAACCCAAGCAGTTCACCAATGCCTTTCAAGGAAGGCCATCCTTTCCTAGACTAGCCTCCATGAGATTCCATGTGGTTAACTCTCAACTGCTCTGAATTGACCTGTCAAGCAGTTGTTTCAAACTGCTGCAAAAAAAAGTCTAATAAGAATAGAGCCATATGGTCCACTTGGCATTGATCTGGGCACTGTGGATATACCTGCATAGGTTGACTGCAGTGGTTCAAGAAGGTGGCTTACCTGCACCATCTCATGTATAATTTGACATGGGCAAAAATATTGGCCACATCAGCGACACCCACATTCTACAAACAGGTAAAAGTCTGATTTGGCATTATAGTTTTGAAAATTAGTTTGAAGGGGTCACTTTTTAAATAAATGCTCTGCTTTGTAAACTTCATTTAAAAAATAGCAAAAGTGATTTGTCCTTTATTTTTATCACAAAGTCTTCACATACAAATACGCAAAATGATTTTTTACAATTTATGCAGCTGTATTGTGTCAATAAACAAGGAAAAAAAAGCATATTAAACATTTTCTAAATTTAACTACCTTTAACTTTCTGTGCAAATTGATCTCATTCATCTATTTCAATTGTAGAATGCTACAACACAGAAGGAGGCCATTCAGCCCATCATACAATACTGGTTTGTTGCAAGAGCAGTTCAAATGGTCCTATTCCCAAATTGTGTCCTAATCTCTAACTGTGCACATTGTTCAATAAATTATTCCTCAAATGTTTGATATATTGCCATGTGAGGGGAAAAAAGAGCCTTTGGTTTGATAACATGCAGACTGAAACAGGACAAAATGGTGGATTGTTAAAAGTATGCTTGGTCACTTCAAATTAACACTATGGCGAACAGTGGTACTTAAAAATTATAAATTGCTTGCAGGATGCAGTACAAGTTAACTATGATCATGATATATTTCTGCTGTTAAATCCAAATATGAGTGCTATTCAATAAGCCAGTGATAAAAGATTAATCAGATTTCATGAAAAACAAAGTTCATTTGTTGCTAAGATTTTCAGGTGTCTTAGTAGCTATAAGCATTAATTTATTTTCAATGTGCAGAATGTTGATGGATCTTCAGTATGCAGGTATGCCCTGTCCACAAAGAGCAAGAAAAATCCAACCTGATCAATTACCATCCATCAGTCTACTCTCAACCTACAGCAAAATTATGGAAGGTGTCGTTGGTAATGCTACAAAGCAGCACTTACACAGCAATAACTTGCTCACCAATGCCTAGTTTGCGCCAGGGCCACTCAGCTCCTGACCTTATTACAACCTTGGTCCAAACATAGGCAAAAGAGCTGAAGGCATGAGGTGAATTGAGAGTCGCTTCCCTCGACACCAAATCAGGTTTTGACTTAGTGTAGTATCAAAGAGCCCTAGCAAAATTGATGTCAATGGGAATCAGGGGAAAACTCTTCATTGGCTGGAGTCATACCTAGCACAAAGGAAGGCGGCTGTGCTTGTTGGAGGTTAATCATCTCAGCCACAGCACATCACAGCAGGTGTTCCTCAGGGTAGTGTCCTAAACCCAACATCTCCAGCTGCTTCATCAATGACCTTCCTTCCATCATAACGTCAGAGGTGGGGATCTTTGCTGATGATTGCAAAATGTTTAATACCATTCATGACTCCTCAGGTGCTGAAATAGTCTGCACCCGCATGCAGCAGAAGCTGGACAACATTCAGGCTTGGGCTGATCGGTGGTAACTAACATTTGTGTCACACAAGTGCCATGCAATGATCATCTCCAATAAGATAGAATCTAATCATCTCCCCTTCACGTTTAACCGCATTACCATCACAGAATCCACCATCATCAACGTACTGGGGGCGGGGGGGGGTCACAATCTACCAGAAATTTAACTGGATCAGTCATATAAATACTCTGGCTACAAAAATAAGTCAGAGGCCAGGAAATCTGTGGTGAGTAACTCACCTCCTGGCCCCCCAAAGCCTGTTCACCATCTACAAAGCACAAGTCAGGAATGTGATGGAATACTCTCCACTTGGCTGAATGAGTGGGGCTCCAAGAAGCTTGACACAATCCAAGATAAAGCAGCTGCTTGAATGGCACATTATCCCACTACCTTAATTATGCACTCCCTCCACCACCCATGCACAATGGCAGCAATGTGTACCATATATAAAATGCACTGCAGCAACTTGCCTCCTTCGACAACACCTCCCAAACCTGCAACCTCTACCACGCAGAAGGACAAGGGCGGCAGACTCATGGAAGACAATGACCTCCAACCCCCCTCCAAGCCACACACAATCCTGACTTCCGACGATATTGCCATAACCTCACTGTTGCCGGATCAAAAAACCTGGAACGCCCTTGCTAAAAGCAGTGTGGGTGTACCTACACTAGGTGAATTGTAGCGGCTCAAGAAAGTAGCTCACTGCCCCCACCTTCTCAAGGGCAATTCAGGAATGGGCAACAAATTCTGGCCTTGCCAGCAATGCTCACATCACATGAAAGAATACAAAAATACTGAAGTTTGACCAATACAACAATACCTAAAGTGGTTAATTATTTTTTTCAGTGTAGCTCCTAATAAATGTGGACCAGATTTTGTACTTACATCCTGTCACATAAAGATAGAGCTTGCTTTTACATTGCACCCAATCACATCCTCAAGGCATCCCAAAGCACTTTACAGAAACTGGGTTACTTTTAAAGTGCAGTCACTGTTATGCAGGACAACACAGCGGCACAAGGTCCCATAAATATCCATTCAATAACAGACCAGCTGTTTTTCAGGTATTGGCTGGGGGAGGAAAGTTAGCGCTGGGAGAACTTACTGTTCTTAAAATGTGCAATGAAATGTTTTCTCTGAGCAGTCAGACAGGGCTTCAGTTTAACGCCACAAATGAAAGAGGCTAAATAATCCAAAATTGTAAACTGTTGTTCTTTTATTTCCTGTTCTCGGGACTAAGGCCATTTTACTGATACAAGTTGCACAACTGTGGCAATTTGCACTGCTGTTGCTATCAGCAAATGCATGTGTGCATCTGTATATAAATGCACACTGTGATTCTTACTTGTCCATTCTGCGCCTTTCTGCAAGCTTTGTGTTGACTTGAGGTCCAATGAAGGTTCTTACCTACACACATAAATGTGATCTTACCGCCACCATCTGTTTCTATACCAGTGAGAGGGGGCATTCCTCTGATAGCCTATTCCCCAGTATGACAAGTTCTGGTGGTGTCCTCACTGTGGCACTAGAAAGGAATCACTCCTGTTTCAGCATAACTTTCAATTTAACTCTATTTCAGAAAGGCAACTGCTCTTATCCATTATCATCACTGTCAATTATAGGGACTGCATTATATGGGGAATGTATCTTAAAAATCTCATTGAAAACAAAAAGAAATGAGGACCAGTTTATTTTTTTATTCTGCGGCATGTTTATAACATACTGATTTTGGTAATGCCTTGTGTGAAAGGTGAGCATTTTAACAAAATAAAATATTGTTCTCTCTTAACTATTTGCATCTAACTGCTGTAAACTCCTGGTATTCACTCCCACTCTATGTGTATGGTGCCTAGCATTATGTCCAATGAGCTCATCATGTTTAATTGATGTTGGCAGTAAATTTCACTGAAATACCAAACACTGAAGCTAAATGAATACTATAAAACAGTGAACTTTAAAAAAAAATGTTATTTGAACATGTATTGCTTAACTTGTGTTGCAACATTTTTTAATTGAAACAAGAATTGTCATAAAGGTCTGCAGCCTGTTATGCACATAAATGGAATCAAATTTACAGACTGAATGCCGCATACTGTATTTCTGGGACTGATTGGAAATGTCATCACCCTATACTATGCCAATATTTAGAAAGACTTATCAGATGCATATTCTGATACTAAATCAAAATGGCTTTGTGCCAACACTTTGAAAATCGCTAGATGGCAAGGGTGGATAAACGAATGTGAGATCTACTTTAGTACTTATGAAATCGTCCTTCTCTAAGTATGCTATTGCCATCAAGATAACGTTTTTTTTTTCACAAGAAGTAACTCAGACTGGAGAGCTTTGTGACCAAAAGCCTTTGTAATCCTGAGCACGTTTTAGGAGTACAAGGGGGAGACTGTAAGTCTGCCAGTTACTGGAAACACTTACCAAAGACACACAATAAAATTAGATCTATAATTAAAATGCATCTGATGTCAACAAATTGCATTTTGAAGCTTGTTTCTTGAGAAACAGGCAGCTAATTTAGTGCATTTAGGAAGCATTGAATAACAACAGAAAAGAGAGGGATAATATTCAGTGACCTATTTTACCTTATACATTTGGAACATATCTGCGTCCTGGATATATTTTATGTCGTACTAAGTTTGTTAATAGTTCATTTTATGGCTAATGGAGTCAGTATTTATTTCCTTTATCAAAAAATCTGTATTTCTCAGGAGTTCCGTTTACAAAAAGTGTTCATTATGTGGCAGCGGATGCAGATGTGATCTGGTCAAAGTTTCCAATCTTGCAACTGTTGCGTATATACAGAGCCTTTTGTCTGGGTGTTACACAAGTTCTTGAGAAACTGGCAAGTCTTCCAGCACAGGTGTACTCTGTGTGCTCAGATCTGTTGAGCATATACATTTATCCAGCTTAAAACAGGCACAGAATAGCCTGGCAGCATTGCGGTTAAACATTGAATTCACTTGACGAATTTTGTCAGTCCTCTGCTGGAACGCTATTTAAAATAGAGAGAAAGAAAATGAAAATGACATTTTGATATCATGATTGTGGCCTTAGGAATTGTGTTTTGCTAGCAGGTGTTTCTTTTCCATCGACACTGGTTAATGTAATGCTGCAACACTCCACTTGAGGTCACCATCACTAACCTGTGGCGTAAACACACAAGGACATAGCATAAACTACACAGAAGGGAGAAAAAATCACACATGAATAAACAGCATTTTGATGTTGCAGCACCATAATTAAAGCTGAGTTTCAAGTAGGGGAAATATATATATATATATATATATATAAAATGTGCATGTATGTATCATAGTATCTAAGGTGCAGCAGAAGGCAACTGGAAAAAGGGCAGATGTTTCTTGATTATGACCTTGGCTGTTGAAACTATATAAATATCTGGAGAAAATCTGCCATATAACTAGCATTCAAGTCAGATATTCCTTTAAGAAGTGTAGTTTCAGTTAGAATTTTGCTGTTTTTTTCTTTTATGCTTGTGCTGTCAAATGTTGTCACTGTGTTAATTCATCTTTACATTGAGAATTATTCCAATTGTTGGAATCTGTGGGCTTCACCTGTGATTGAACCATATAAGTTCACTGCACAGAAGGAGGCCTTTCAGCCCAGCCTGTCTGTGCCAGCTCCTGGCTGGACATAATTTCATGTTTCATCAGGGTGTAGCTAACTTTAAGAGGGAAATTGAGAATAAGTTAGATGGCAACGTCCTAAAAATCCCATAGATAAATCATTATTTGATGCATCACCGTGATCCATCAAATCTCTAGTCTCTAAAGAGTTTGCCATTCTTAACTGGACATAATGGTTTTGCAGAGTAGATTGCTGATTTTGTATACAGGCTACACTGGGGACCCACATTGACTACAAGCTGGTTGGAGACACTTAAATGTTGTTCCAAACGGATTTTCAACAATCAGCAAAGCCAGAGATTTTAACCCCATTGGTCTTGTCTAAATTCAAATTTATAATTGAAAACAGCACTTTATAATACATTGCATTGTGAGTCCAGACATATTTACTTATTTTTAGCTGTTCACTTCATGTTTTGGGAATACTTGATGTAAGGATATGTTTAAAAAAAATTCTATTTAAATTCTAACTATGGCTGATAATAAAAATCTACCAACGACAAAACAAGCATAGAAAATGAACCAATCAAATTATTTCAAGGATGTGCCAGTTTATTTGAGCCTGAATCTTACATTTGGCATGCTGCCAAAAGTTCAGAAGCTAACTAAAAGTAATAATATGACAAATTCATTAAAATTATGAAATTATTTTATCCTAAATGAGTCCGTCTCCATTGATAGCACTCTCATCTCTGGGTCACAAGGTCATAGGTTCAAGTACCACAACAGAGATTCGAGCACAGAAGTCCAGGCTGGCAGTCCATTGCTCTACCAAGGGAGTCCTGCACTGTTGAAGCTCATGCCTTTCAGTTGAGTTATTAACTCAAGGCCCTGTCTGCTCTCCTAGGTGGATATTAAACATCCCATGGCAATATCTTGAAGAGGAGCAAGCACATTAACCCCAGTGTCTTTGTCAATACATACTCCTCAATCAATATCCCAAAAAAAACTGATTTACTTTTTTCAACAAAAATTGGACAGTATTTAAGTTCAATCTCCCAAACATTGGTATCAATACCAGCTCAATAAAAATTTATTGTAACATATTTAAACACCACTAATCAGTGGCCCTGATATTACAGTATGTGATACATAGTATTATAAACCTTTACATTGAGACTTATGATTTAGATATTCTCTTCAGTTCACCAGTGCTGATCACATCTAAAAGAAGTCCAAGTTTTAAGAGTGAATCTGTACTGTTCAGTAATTACTCATACAATAGCATGAATTCAGGTGTAACAATGGTACCTCCTTATGGTCTTAACCAGAGATATGTTGCTTCCTACTGTTGCCCCAAACTGGAAAATTTCAGCAACTTTGTTTCATGATTCCGCCCTTCCCTCAATTTCATCAGATCCATCTTTAACATCTCCCTTCCCCTCCTCAACTTCTCTATTTCCATTTCTAGAGATAGGTTGTTGATAGTTATCTACTATAAGCCCACTGACTTCCGTAGCTACCTTGGTCATATTTCCTCCCACCTCACTTCCAGTACGCACTCTATTCCATTCTCCCAGTTTCTCTATCCCTGATGCATTTGTTCTGACCATCGCATCTTTCATACCAGTGCTTCCGACACATCTTTCTTTTTCATCAGCTGAGGATTCCTGTCCAGCATGGTTGACAGGGCCCTTGACTATATTGGTCCCATTTTGTGTACTTCTTTAGTGCTCTTAGCCCTACTCCCCACTCTCAGAACCATGATAGTGTTGTTCTCAACTTTCACTCCACCAGCCCCCACATTCAACAGGTCACCAACCATCATATTAGTCACCTCCAGTGTGATGCCACCACCAAATGCATCATGGCCTTCCCAAGCCCTTTCAGCATTGTGAAGGGAGCCTTTCCTCCACAAAACCCTGCTCTACTCATTGACCCCCTTCAACAGCCCCCTCCTTCCCAAGGCACCTTACTGTGCAAGCACGGGGAATGCAAATCATTTTAACTCTCTGTCCCACTGCCACATAGGCCTCTCTATTCTTGGCCTCCTGCGCTGTTTTATAAAGCTCAGTGGGATTTTGTGGATCAGCGCATCATCTTTCGATACAGCACTTTACAAAAGTCCAGGCAGAATATCAATTTCAAGAATTTCAGATTATAAACATTGCTCCCATTTTTTTCAGACAGTAACTCTTAGCGATGACTCTGCGAATGCCATTTACACTTTATCTAAACCCATCTTTTGTTATTTTAATTGTTCCATCACTGTCTCTTGGTGCCTTGCACCATCATCCTTCTTGTTATTTAATCATTACTGTGTTTCATCCTATTCCAGTTCTTCCTTTTTGTTCTTTCCTCCCCTTCCTCCATTGCTCTGCCTCTGAACTTGCTTAAGTCTCTATTTTTCCCAGTTCTAATGGAAGTTTATTGACCTGAAACATTAACTCTGCCCACAGATGCTGCCTGATCTGCTGAGTTTTTCCAGCTTCTTCTGTTTTTAATTCACATGTGCTTACATGCATGTTATGTTTTACTTTGGGGTTGCTTTGCTCGTGAACCGGTTGCAATCTTATCTGTTGTTTCCAGTTTGTAACCACTCGGTGCATGAAAAGGCTCTTCCTCATGTTACCTTTTGTTCTTCTGCCAAGCATTGCCATACCATGTCCTCTGGTTCCTGACTCTTTGGCTAATGTGAACAGTGGGTCGAATTTTCCTTGTTCTGCATTGATGGATTTTAAGATGGAACCAGGCAGAAAATTAGAGAATCACACATCGGGTAGTTCCCTGACAGCGGGAGCTAATTCAGTTCAAATAAGACCTCACTTGGGGTCAAATTTGTGATGCCATTGGGATCTTCCCAACTCTGCCCAAAGCCCAGCAGCTGCTTGGAGGTGGCCTCCTGGTGGTGGGCTGAGATCAGCAAGGCCTCTTTTAAATCCTCCCCCCCTTGAGTTATGGGGATCAGTGGGTGACAACCATGGTTGAGGACACCCTGTGGAGGGCTGCCTCCATCTTGAAGCACCCTCTCATTCTCCTGCTTACATTGACAGCACCCATCTATCCTGGTGGGGTTGTTGGCCAGACATTACTGCGGGCATTCATATTGGGCTTGTCAGTCCCCTGCAGTCTACCTGCTTTTCTTCACTGGTGGGGTTTCCCAGAGGCAGATAGTCCACCCTCTTCTTCCTCCTCTAGAATTGCTATTCTGAGACAGTGTGTTCTAGTTTCCCCAGCCAATTAGTCAACATTTTTTCAGATCTACCCTGTTGAGCCCCTTAAAAAATTAACATGTTTCAGTTTAATCAACTCTCTCTTCTAAACTCCAGGGAATATAGCCCTAAGTTACCCAGTCTCTACCTATAGAACAATCTTCACATCCCAGGAACCAATCTAGTGAACCATCATTTCACACCTTCTGGAGAAAATTTGACCTTCCTTTGAATATTTAACAAGTGTCCTAAAGGAGGAAAGAGAGGCAGAGATGGTGTGAGGTTTAGAGAGGGGATCCCAGAGTTTACAGCTTTGGTAACTGACAATGTCAAAAATCACAGATACCCAAGAGGCCAGTAGTGAGCAGTGGAGGAGCAGAGATATCTTTGAGCGTTGTATATTTGGAGGAGATTACAGAGATGGAGAGAGCCAGTCCATGGAGGGATTTGAAAGCAAGGGTGAGAATTTTAAAATGAGATGTTGCTTAACCAGGAACCAAAGTAGATTTGCGAGCACAGGAGTGATAAGTCCACTTAAATTGTTAATAAAGTAGTACATATGTTCCTTCTGCCAATGTGTCACAACTCAATCATCACATTCATACTTCTTGAATTATGCTCTTATAATAAAGTTCAACATATGTTTATTGTATAAAAACAAAAAACTGCGGATGCTGGAAATCCAAAACAAAAACAGAATTACCTGGAAAAACTCAGCAGGTCTGGCAGCATCGACGAAGAAGAAAAGAGTTGACGTTTCAAGTCCTCATGACCCTTCAGCAGAACTGGGTGAATCCAAGGAGCGGGGTGAAATATAAGCTGGTTTAAGGTGGTTGTGGGGGGGGGGGGGGGGGGGGGGTGGTGGGTGGGGGGGGCGCGGGGGTTGGGTTGGGGGAGAGAAGTGGAGGGGGTGGTGTGGTTGTAGGGACAAGCAAGCAGTGATAGGAGCAGATAATCAAAAGATGTCACAGACAAAAGAACAAAAGAACACAGAGGTGTTAAAGTTGGTGATATTATCTAAATGAATGTGCTAATTAAGAATGGATGGTAGGGCACTCAAGGTACAATTCTAGTGGGGGTGGGGGGGCATAAAAGATTTTAAAATATTTTAAAATAATGGAGATAGGTGGGAAAAGAAAAATCTATATAATTTATTGGAAAAAACAAAAGGAAGGGGGAAGAAACAGAAAGGGGGTGGGGATGGAGGAGGGAGTTCAAGACCTAAAGTTGTTGAATTCAATATTCAGTCCAGAAGGCTGTAAAGTGCCTAGTTGGAAGATGAGGTGTTGTTCCTCCAGTTTGCGTTGGGCTTCACTGGAACAATGCAGCAAGCCAAGGACAGACATGTGGGCAAGAGAGCAGGGTGGAGTGTTAAAATGGCAAGCAACAGGGAGGTTCGGGTCATTCTTGTGGACAGACCGCAGGTTTTCTGTAAAACGGTCACCCAGTTTATGTTTGGTCTCTCCAATGTAGAGGAGACCGCATTGGGAGCAACGAATGCCTGGTGCACTGACCTCTACCTCGCGGAGGCTGAGCATCAACTCGCAGACACTTTCTCCTACCTCTCCCTGGACCATGACCCCACTACTGAACATCAAGCCATTGTTTCCAGGACTGTCACTGACCTCATCTCCTCTGGAGATCTTCCTCCCAAAGCTTCCAACCTGATAGTCACCCAACCTCGGACGGCCCGCTTATACCTCCTACCCAAAATCCACAAACAGAACTGTCCCGGTAGACCGATCATGTCAGCTTGCTCCTGCCCCACGGAACTCATTTCTCGCTATCTTGACTCCCTTCTCTCTCCCTTTGTCCAGTCCCTTCCACCTACATCTGTGATTCCTCTGACACCTTACGTCACATCAACAATTTCCAGTTCCTTGGCCCCAACCACTTCCTCTTCACCATGGACGTCCAATCCCTCTCCACCTCCATCCCCCACCAGGATGGTCTGAGGGCCCTTAGCTTCTTCCTCGAACAGAGGCCCAAACAATCCCCATCCACCACTACTCTCCTCCGTCTGGCTGAACTTGTTCTCACACGGAACAATTTTTCTTTCAACTCCTCTCACTTCCTCCAAATAAAAGGTGTGGCTATGGGTACCCACATGGGCCCCAGCTATGCCTGTCTCTTTATGGGGTATGTGGAACATTCCTTGTTCCAGTCCTACTCTGCCCCCCTTCCACAACTCTTTGTCTGGTACATTGATGATTACTTCAGTGCTGCTTCATGCTCTCGTCGGGACTTGGAAAAATTTATTAATTTTGCTTCCAATCTCCACCCCTCCATCATTTTCATGTGGTCCATCTCTGACACTTCCCTTCCCTTCTTTGACCTCTCTGTCTCAATCTCTGGTGATAGACTGTCCACCAATATCCATTACAAGCCTACCGACTCCCACAACTACCTTGACTACAGCTCCTCACACCCCGCTTCCTGTAAGGACTCCATCCCATTCTCTCAGTTCCTTCGCCTCAGTTGCATCTGTTCTGATGATGCTACCTTCAAAAACAGTTCTGCTGACATGTCTTCCTTCTTCCTTAACCGAGGTTTTCCACCCACGGTCGTTGACAGGGCCCTCAACCGTGTCCGGCCCATCTCCCACGCATCCGCCCTCACGCCTTCTCCTCCCTCCCAGAAATATCATAGGGACCCCCTTTTCCTCACTTATCACCTCACCAGCCTCCACATTCAAAGGATCATCCTTCGCCATTTCCGCCAACTCCAGCATGATGCCACCACCAAACACATCTTCCCTTCACCCCCCCCGGCGGCATTCCGTAGGGATCGTTCCCTCTGGGATACCCTGGTCCACTCCTCCATCACCCCCTACCCCTCAAACCCCACCTATGGCACCTCCCCATGCCCATGCAAAAGATGCAACACCTGCCCCTTCACTTCCTCTCTCCTCACCGTCCAAGGGCCCAAACACTCCGCTCAAGTGAAGCAGCATTTCACTTGCATTTCACCCAACTTAGTCTACTGCATTTGTTGCTCCCCATGCGGTCTCCTCTACATTGGAGAGACCAAACGTAAACTGGGCGACCGCTTTGCAGAACACCTGTGGTTTGTCCGCAAGATTGACCCAAACCTCCCTGTCGCTTGCCATTTTAACACTCCACCCTGCTCTCTTGCCCACATGTCGCCCTTGGCTTGCTGCATTGTTCCAGTGAAGCCCAACACAAACTGGAAGAATAGCACCTCATCTTCCGACTAGGCACTTCACAGCCTTCCGGACTGAATATAGAATTCAACAACTTTAGATCATGAACTCCCTCCTCCATCCCCACCCCTTTCTGTTTCTTCCCCCATACTTTGTTTTTTCAAATAATTTATATAGATTTTGCTTTTCCCACCTATTTCCATTATTTTTACATCTTCTATGCTTCCCCCACCCCCACTAGAGCTATACCTTGAGTGCCCTACCATCCATTCTTAATTAGCACATTTGTTTAGATAATATCACCAACTTCAACACCTCTGTGTTCTTTTGTTCTTTTGTCTGTGACATCTTTTGATTATCTGCTCCTATCACTGCTTGCTTGTCCCTACAACCACACCACCCCTCTCCACTTCGCTCCCCCAACCCAACACCCACCCCCCCCAACCATCTTAAACCAGCTTATATTTCACCCTTCTCCTTGGATTCACCCAGTTCTGCTGAAGGGTCATGAGGACTCGAAACGTCAACTCTTTTCTTCTTCGTCGATGTTGCCAGACCTGCTGAGTTTTTCCAAGTAATTCTGTTTTTGATACGTTAACTGTACTTTTCTTGCCCACTTAAATTTCATATTCACAATAAGGGATAAATCACAGCCTGGTTACCATGAGTAATGAAGACAATCTATCCATAAAATTAAATAGAAATCAAACCAATCAAATCTTTAAAAATAAAATCAATATCCTTTAGGTTATCTTTGCTTTACTTCAGCCAACAATGCATATGGGTAGAAAAATACAATCTACACAGCAAATGCGTTTAAACATAAATAATTTGCAAAAAAAAAATCAAAAGCCACATAAAATTGTTCAACTTCTTTCGAAAACAATTTAATTACAAGTTTTATCAAAGGTCTTTCCTATGTCAAAGCCTTAAAGCTTGAGCTTTGTTCAAGGCCACTTTCTGTCACCCTGATGTGACTAATCCTTGACCCTTAATTAGAGCAGCTTGGAGCAGCATTGTGTAATTACTTGATGTATCAGACAAGTTTCTACTTGAAACAGATAGCTTTATTACAGAGAACTCTTCAGAAGCTACAAGCTCAAACCAGGTCCTCGATTAGAAAACCACACCCCCTGGATTACCCGTGCTTAGGGTACATTGCTCAGAATCTCTACGATCAATCATGTGCCCCCCGATAGGTCATAGCAAAGATTTACCTTCAATTACTACAATTGACACAGATTTTTTTTTTAATATAACTTGTTCACACCCACTTGAGCTCTGCTGCTCCATCTTTCCCAAGTATTTTCAACCCACCCTGGCTCATCAAAACCACTCTGGCCTGCCATCACCCATTCCAAGGGCACCTGATTGGACATGCCCGATTACAGATCCATCTTAACTGACCACAACCTGTCTCAGCTGATCCTGTCTTGCCAACATTTAAAATATTTTCAGCCTCTCTGATTCACCACTAGTCTGTCCTTAGCAGTCACACTTGACTTCAGGCCTTTTTCAACACGTTTCTCAGCCTCAATTCGATTTTTAGCACAAAGTTCATTTTAATGCTGTATTTGCTCTGTGTAAAAACAAAGACCAATATCTTTAAAATATTTAAGTAAAACAACCATTTTGAAACAATTATGTGAAGGCAGCAAGAAAGCCACATTTTCTTTTCTGATGGTCATCGAATAAATATGAACTGAATGCTGCAGTAAGATTTCACGACAGTCTCTGGCAAAGACACTAAACCCTGCATAAATATTTATGTCACTATGAAATAGATAATCCAGAAGGATTTACGGATATCAGTTTTGTGAATCCTTTGTCCTGTTCCCCAAAGCCTCTTACTAAAAAGAAATGAAAGGAGCACTCAGAATTATACAGCATCATTCACAACCTCCAGATGTCCCCAAGTGCTTCACAGCCAATGAAGAACATTTGAAGTGAAGTCACTGTTGTGTGGCAGAAAATTCAGCAGCCAATGTGTATACAGCAATCTCTCACAAACTGCCATGACTATTATGACCAGGCCATTTGCTTTAGGTTTTAGTTGAGAGATAAATGCTGGCCAAGACACTGGGAAAACTCTCCTGATTGTCTTTGAATAGTGCCGTATGAACTTTTACATCTGCCTGACAGGCTCTTGGTTTAATATCTCATACAAAACACAATTCCAATCGCATAACACTCTCTCAGATTGGACTGCTAGCATAGATTATGTATTCAACCCTCTGGATTGGGGCTTCGAACTGCAATCTTCTGACTTAGAGATGCAGGTCCTGCTACTGTGCCACAGCTGACACCTTGATGGATATTGCGTTATTGTAGCCTTCTGTGACACTAGATTGAAAACCAGTGGTTACAATACCTTGCCAACAAATGTACATTTTTTTTAAATGACAGGCAAAACTCACAATTTCTGTTCATGCCAAAAAAAAACTCACCGTAGAAAGCTGATAATATTAAGTTACTGCACAGCAATAGGACTAACAAGTTATAAGTGCTCTTTCAAACAGTTTAAAGCAAATTGAGTAGAACAGGTTTCAGATTATTATCTGGTTTTGTGGAATTACTGAATGCAAGGTATTGTTATTAAAGAACACTGGCAGGGAAAATTCCTTTAGAAGGTAGACACAGATAAGCTGTGTTCTCTTGCGTGAATGTCCAAGAGCCCAGCACATATCAACCCCGATACATTTCCAACAAAATTACTCAGAAATCCTTCTCTACATTCACCATTTACTTCAGAAAATTGTGCTTTATCTCTCTGTTTTTTGAAAGAGGTAGAATTTGGGCTAGAAAGATGACCAACATATAGTGTAGGAATGCAGGACATTTAACATTGTGAAAAATGTAAGACAAGTAGAATAAATTAGCAACCATTTGATGGGAATGTCAGAGGGAATAGATTCTCGCTGTTGTTGCAATTGATTAGAAAAACAATATTTAGCAGGTTAAAGTGTTTACTGATGGAAGAAGATGAATGCTGTATTGAAGATCAAATCAAAAAAAAGTAATTGGTAGTTTTATTGTAGAGTTGAACTGTAGTCATACTTATTTAAGGCACACCAAACAGGATTAATGTGTAAAATTAAAAATTATTTTTGAGCTTGGCAGAGGTGGGGGGGGCGGAGGGTGCGGTGGGGAGATGCCTGGCGGGGGTGGTTGGGGTCAGGATGTGATCTACCCCTGCCCAGTCCTGTTGAGGCAGACAAACTTTGGGCTGCCTCCTCATTAGAATGATTGTAACATTCAACTAAGCACAGTGGTGCTGAATGACTAGATGCCCAACAGGACTCCAAGCAATGAGTGTAGCTAGCATTTGTTCCAGTTAGCCAGCAGTTCTAAAAGGCAACTTACCTCTCTTAAAAGGGAGCTGTACTCATGAGAAGCAAGATGCTGTTGACTGACTGCAATGCAACTGACTGCAAGTGAAAACTAAACTGAGCACCAGGGAGAGAGAGGGAACTGGGTTCATGGATGCAGTGCTGGAGGCCTCAATGATGGAGGATATAAGGAGGAGAGAGGTCATGTTTCCACAAAGTAGAGCAGGAGGCCCTCAAAAACCTTGTTCTGAAGGAAATGGGAGGTGATGGCTGGGATGGTCAACTCTCCAAGTCTGGGACCGAGGACTTGGTCTCAGTGCTGTAAGAAGTTCAATGACCTCACCTCGGTGGTCAAAGTCAGTGAGTGCATCGCGAGGAACATCTTATACTCATTGCACCACCAACCTCACCCATGCTGCTCAGTGCACCATACCTCCATCACTCACCTATCAGCCGTCCCTAACAGACAAAGCCCAATGCATCTGGCATCACCAAAAACATGTATGCTCCTGCCAAAAAAAGTATGTTCCTGCCTTATGCCCCCTCTCAACTCCCACCTCACCCTCATCCTGCTATCTGGCATGAAGTGCAAGCTGCAGATTGTGGACCAAGGACTTCTCGCTTTCTGCCCAAACCCACTTCCCTCACAACAGCCCTTCTGATTTTCTGCTGTCAGATACTGAAGAACTGCAGTCTGCCAAGGCACAGCACCCTCAGGAAGAAGGGGAAGAAAAACACACCACTGATGAAGAAGCACCATAATTTTATTGCACAATCACAGCCACAATGGCAAATGATTAAGGAAGTAAACCCAACAAAACCTGGGCCTTGGTCCCATTAGGGAGTTGGTGTTTTCCTCAGATTAATCAACTGCTGCAACCAATTACCTCCCAGATGTATAGGCTTTTGTCTTTCCTCTAAATACCAGCCTCCAAGTTCAAGGAGGGGGTGCAGATGCGAGGCAATTCTGCACCTCCTGAAACCATGCCTCGGCTACACAGCAAACAAAAAAAGGTAACCTTTTGGCTTGGAAGCTGGAATGTGAGGACTATGTGCTCTGGCATGAACAAGGACACACACTCCACAGCAAGTGGTATGCAAGTCAGCCCTGATTGACTGTGAGCTGCACAAGCTTGATTTCGACATTGTCACTTTAAAATAAATCAAATTAGTAGTCGACACAGACTCTATTCGAGAATCTTCACTGTCTGTGGCACATTATGGATATATGCTGGCAGAGGTAAGTCACAAATGCTGCAGGCCTCTCAAAAGCAAACCTCTTGGCACTAGCCAAACAGTGGATTGGGCACATCTGCAGGCTGGATGACAGTTGCACACTCCAGGACCTTCTTTGTGGTGAGGCAGCCAGAGCCAAATAACCTGTGAGGCTCCCAAGGTGCTGCTTCAAGGATGCTTGCAAGTGTGACATGAAAGGCCCTAAAAATCGATTATCAGACCTGGGAGTCAGTGGCTGGAGCTGGTGCAAGAGGAAAACGGCAACATCTCCTGTGGGTTGGCGTACACCACACCAATGAGCAGTGGCTATAGCAGCTTAGCAACAGACACCAATGCTGAACTTAACCCACAATGACACTTGGCAGCTGTATGTGCAGTGCATGTGGCAGAACCTGCCTCTCAAGGATTGGCCTTCACAGCCATCAGCAAAGTGGCACCAAAAAAGACAGCCCACCTAAATGGATTGGTGCTGCATGTCCACCATTGCTCATACATGGAAGGATGTCAACATAGTATCGAGTCAAGGTATGCATCTGGTGAGTTACCAGACATGAATGGGTCGTAGCCAGGCAGGGGGAAATTGATAGCATGGATACCAAAACAACAGGGGGGTGAGGTCACAGGCAAGTTCTGCTGCAGTGGACGTAGATGAGGACTTCCATCAGGTGGAGCATAGCAAAGTGCAAAAGAATGCTCCTTGTCATGTATGCCAAGATGTCAGGTCCATTAGCAGGCCTGCCAGACAGCCTCCTGTTTCTGTCAAGGAGTATGGAGGGGTCCAACTCCAACATGGCACAGGATATGTGTGCGGATGACATAATTGGTGGGGTGGTAAATAGTGAGGAGAATAGCCTTAGATCACAGGAGGATATGGACTGATCAGATGGGCTGATCAGTGGCAAATGAAATTTAATCCCGATAAGTGTGAGGTGATGCACTTGGGCAGGACAAACAAGGCACGGGAATACACAATGAATGGTAGGACCCTGGGTAGTACTGAGGATCAGAGGGACCTTTATGGTAGGACCTTGGGAAGTACTGAGGATCAGAGGGACCTTGGTGTGCATGTCCACCGGTCCCTTAAGATAGCAGGACAGGCAGATAAGGTGGTTAAGGGGGCATATGGGTTACTTGCCTTTATTAGCCGAGGCATAGAATATAAGAGCTGGGAGGTTGTGCTGGAACTGTATAGAGTGCTGGTTGGGCCACAGCTAGAGTATTGTGCGCAGTTCTGGAATCCACATTATAAGAAGGATGTGATTGCACCAGAGAGAGTGTGGAGGAGATTTACCAGGATGTTGCCTGGGCTGGAGAGTTTTAGTTATGAGGAGAGAGTGGATGGGCTGGAGTAATTTTCCCTAGAGCAGAGGAGATTGAAGGGGGACATGATTGAAGAGTATAAAATTATGAGGGGCATAGATAGTGTAGTCAGGAAGGAATATGTCCCCTTGGTGGAGGAATCAGTAACCTGGGGGCACAGCTTTAAGGAAAGGAGCAAGAGGTTTAGAGGGGATGTGAGGAAGAAATTTTTCACCCAGAGGGTGGTGGAAATCTGGAACTCGCTGACTGAAAGGGTGGTAGAGGCAGAAACCTTCATAATATTTAAGAAGCATTTGGATGTGCACTTGCGATGCCATGGCATACAAGGCTATGGGCCTAGTGCTGGAAAATGGGATTAGAATAGTTAAGTATTTGTTTGACCGGCACAGATCTGATGGGCCGAAGGGCCTTTTTTGTGCTGTGGATCATTATGACTCTATGGCTCTATTCTACAGATCTTAGAGTCCATCCTTTCCGCTTGGATGTGGTGGCCAATTTCATGACATCAGATGTGGATCCAGCCATCATGTAGTATCCGGGGGCCGGTCTCTCAGACTTACTGCAGCACAGGTGGAATCCATCCGAAGTCTTGGTGCTACAATGGAAACTCAGAGAGCGGGCGCAACAATCATGCTTGCTGCCACCCAGGCTCAGAATGTTGCCATTGTGGCTTCAGGTCTTAGTCCCCAATGGGGGATTTAGAATCTCAAGGCAGTTCACTAAACTGCCCACCGGCTGGTTACCAGGATTGTCAAGGCACCATCCAGGGGGAGTGACAGTGGCACTATGGACCAATGAAGTATCAGGATGATCAGAGTTGAAAGAGTTAATGTGTGGCACTGCGGAAACAATACCACCCACATGATGATACAAGAGACATATGACTAAGAGTCAAGAGGGAGAATGCTAATGACTTAGGCTAAGTAACACCTAGTCCTATCTATCTATCTGGATATACATATGGTTTTTTTTTATCCAGTAAACCAATTATACTTCAGATATACCTATGTCTCAGCAATCATTCCTTAGCCAGTCACAACCAACATACAACATGGTGGTAGCTGTGAAGGGCCCTAAAATCCCAAATAAACAACTTTAAAGAAGTTTAGCATGTCTGATCTGAAAAAGGCACTAAAACTGAAGAACTTGAAAGACAGTTGAAGAACTCCAGAAGCTGCTTCTTAGGAGAATTGGCAGCAGGGATATTCAAAAATCAGCTGCTCAACTTACCAAGGGCTGCACCACATCATGTGGTGGTCCATGGAAAAATCCCAACCTAGCAATGGAGTCAGAGAACCCAGCGGCAATCAATGAATGGTGAGCAAACCTTAAGAAAAGGTAAAACCTTCAATTTAATGGCGCACTGAGCAGGCTGCACAGGGCAAATTCCATTTTTAGTGAGAATGGGTTTTGATACACTCCTCAGCCCAGGTCTGACATCAGTGCCATTATATGTGGTGTATGTGTGGCAGGGAACAAAAAAAAACGTCAGCTGTTAAAACACTCAATTCTCCAGGGAAAAGGAGGAAGACAGTATAAAAGTAATTTCAAGCAAATAGTTTTTAAAACAAACCACCTAGAAGCTTAGAGCAGCCGCAGGTTCCAAATGTACATGACAGGAGAGATTTGGACATATGGTAGGGCCAAATCAAACTCAGAATTGGCACTATGGAGGAAAAGATTTTTAAGATTATGAACTGCTTCAGGTTTGGACAATAAGTCTGAGACTGGACAAGTTAATACATTACTGTACTCGATTGGAACAATAGAAGCTGATGTTATTGCACGACAAGGCATCAATGCAGCCTTAGACAAATTCAGAGATGTCTTAAAAGTCTTTGATAATTATTTGATAATAATTATAAACTTAAGAAGCAACAAAATTCTAGAAAGGCCAAATTCAACAAATGGGTCCAGAAGTCAGGTAACCAGTGGAAGCTTTTATGAATGACCTTTTATAGACTAGCTGAAGGTTGCAAACATGATGATCTTAAAGCAGAACTAATAGTCAATCATATTGTAGTCAGTGTTACTGATCACACCCAATCAAACCTATTGACATCCAAAAAAGACTTAATCTTGGGGAAAGCAATACAGTTAGTGAGACAAACATAGGTCCGTAAACAGAACAGTGCAGTATTGAAAGACGAAGAAAAATTTTGGCTTAGAAAACCCCCCCAGTGATAGTACAACTTATTGAGCATAGGAGTGTCAAAGAATCTCCAGGGAAGAAGATATCATACAGAAGCACTAAAAAGGCCCACAGGCATGAGTAGTGTTCTGCAAGCACTGTAAATGCTTTCACTGTAAAAGGACTGGACATTTTGGGAAGGTGTGCCAAAGTAAAAGCTCTAATTTTACTAGTGATAATGAGAAACACTTCACACACAAAGCCATTAATGAAATGGAATTTCAACAAGAAGAGGAATATTTCCTCGATGAGGTCAAAGATCCCAAGCACAAATTCTGGAATGCAGACAGGCATTACTAACTTCAAACTGGATACAGGAGCAAGCATAATGGTTTTGCCAGACAAAGAACCGTGGTTAGTTACACAATACCTGGAACCAACTGAAACCCAGTTATATGGTCCAAGAGGGATCAGGCTATAGGTCAAGGGCACATTGTAGACAACACTAGAGTACAAGGAAAAACAGATACTGGAAGTAGTATATGCTCTTTGTAATCAGGATTTCTCTCATCTAAGTCAAAATGCCTGTGTCGACCTCGAACCTCATCAAGACAGTGGAGGACAGTCAGTCAATGAACAGACATCCACGGAGGACATCAAAAATGAACCACTGGAATTACTGAATTCCATTGAAGATTTGCATTGGGAATTCAGCACTGGTTTCTTGACACTCTTCACAGAGGTTGATAATCCAGCCCTTTTACAGGAAGATGTGCAGCAGTGGGTGTCCAGATGTCCGGGAGAAGATGTAATGAGCCCATTTGACCAGAAAGTACTTGGGTATGACACTTATCATTTATTCACATTGTTCTTCTGCTGAAAAGGAAAGTAAAATTCTAGTGACAGAAGACACTGTTACAATACTGCATTTATCTAACAGTGGTGACCTTCCAGAAAGTATGTGCACCTAAGTGGTAATCAAGAATGCTAGCAGTGAAACAAGTCCAGAACTAGACACAGGGACAAAAAATGCTGGAAGACAATGCCCTTATTGACACCCCAGATTTGCAGGCTTTTGAGGGAAAGCAAGGTGTTAATCAAGTGGATTCCTCACAGCCGATGTTGATATCCTCTTCCCGCTGGTGGAAGAGATGTTCCTCCCTGGCAGGAACAGGATCTGCCAACCCTAGTCCTGTGTTTGCATGAAGACCTCCAAAATGGCATTATAAATCCAGCGTGCCCTCTCTGTGCCTGTTACATCCCGTTCTATCGACAGACTTGTATCCATGACATCTTCAGCCAGAATTCACCTCCTCTTTAAGAGTTGCTGGCTGACTTTCAGCAGCATCAGATATACCCAATATCCAGTCCCACAAACAGATGTGTAGCTAATGCATAGAATGGGTAGTGTTGGTGGCAGATCCAGCTCATGATAACAGGCACATAAGCACAAGTAGCACCTGCTGCCTGGAAAAACACCCTAAGTGTGGCCAATTGAATTTCTGGACCATTGTCTTTGTGAGGCTCAGTGGAGCAGAAAGGCTCCTCCGGGATCCCACAAAGAAAGTTTCAGCTGTTCCCATCCTAAGCTTTCTCCCTTCCTATCCTGAAATTTCTCCTGAAGCCCACCCACCTTACCTAACTTATCTGACTATCAGCTTCTGGGCTACTTGATCTTCATAGGCCAAAGGCTCACACACTTCCTCTGGAGGCCTGTATCGGGTCGGCAGCTGGATATCAGGATATTAATCAGACTCAGCCATCAAAATGGACTGGATTTCCCACTGTAGCTCCCATGTGGGTCATCCAATGCTGTCTCCACCTATCCACTCAGGCATTAAAATTCTCCATATAGTTTGCTGTAGACTGCAGTACTTGGGTTAGTAAATATCTTATATTTTTTTTAAATTTTAGGATAGTTAATCAAAATGTAGCCTTATCAAAATATATAATAGTTCAGTGGGGCTAAATGAACAGCACAGCGTGGATCAAATTCATGCAGCCACTGAGTCATAGAGCTATTACAGCACAGAAGGAGGCCATTCCACCCATTGAGTCTAGGCTGGCTGTCCATTAAGCAATCCAGTCAGTCCCATTTTCCTGCTCCACCCTTATATACCTGCAAGTTCTTTTCCTTCAAGTGCCCATTCAATTTCAATTTGAACTTATCAGTCGACTTCACTCTTAATGCCACCATAGACAGTGAATTCCAGATTATTACCACAAGCTGCATAAAAATATTTTTCCTCACATCTCCCTTTTTCCAGTTCTGATGAAAGGTCATTGAACTTAAACTTTAACTCAGCTTCTCTCTCCACGGATGCTGCCAGACCTGCTGAGTATACTTCCAGCATTTTCTATTTTTATTTCACACAGAATGATATAGAGATATAATATAGAAATAAAAAAATATGTTAGGTTGAGTTTTGCACTTTCAATAGCGGGAAAAGCTGAGACTACACTGCAACTTCCAGCATGTATACGTGTGAACACTTTGTGCTGAAAATCATAAGTCAACTTCAGTTCCTTCGTGCAGAACTTTTAATATAATATGTGTTAATTAGCTATTTTCTACATTGTAAACTGTTGTGACACTGAAATGTTTCAGGTGAAAAAAAATGTTTTTGAACAGCTTAGAAAGACTACAAGGTAAGGTATGAAAATAACAACAAACTCAAATAAATCAGTAGATTATAAACATAACTCTCAATAAATATGACAACACAAACGCTTCCTCAAAGCAAAACACCAAAAGATTTGCCATGTCATCCATGTCACAGCATCATGATCAAAAAGGTTGGGGGGTGGGGTTTGCTGGTAAGAAATTCCTTCTTAGAGCCCTGATTCTCTCCTCACATCCATAGGCCTTTGACACCACCACCCCCTCCCCTCCCCCACCCCACCCAGTCTGATTGTCTCTACTCAGAGCTAAGATCTGCCTGTTAGTCTTTCAAATCCCCCCACTGCATCCTCTGGGCATCTCCCACCACTACCCCAACCAGGCCTATGATTTCTTCCCCTACCTCAAGTCTCCAATACCCTTCCCATGTTTCCGGACTTTCCACTCCACTCTGGTGTCAGACGCCCTTCCCAGGTGTCCTGCCCCACCAGAACAACCCAGTCTTCTGACACCACCCACTAATATTTACTCAGCAAGCGCTTGGATCCAATGGTAACTTGAAAGAAATTCCACTCACTTCCCCTCAGGAGGATAATGACTAGCTGGTCTTCAGACAGCCAAAATGGACAAGTTTGATAAAAGCAAAATACTGTGGATGCTGGAAATCTAGAACAAAAACAAAAATACCTGGAAAAACTCAGGTCTGACAGCATCTGCGGCGAGGAATACAGTTGATGTTTCGAGTTTGTATGAGGCTTCATCAGAACTAAGGAAATAGAGTAATGGGGTGAAATATAAGCTGGTAGAGGGGGCTGGGACAGGTAGAGCTTGATAGGGGGCCAGTGATAGGTGAAGGCAAAGAAGAGATTGCCAAAGTTGTCATAGACAAATGGACAATGGGGTGCTGACGGTGGTGATATTATCTAAGGGATGTGCTAATGGGGACATTAAGGGTAGCAAGCAGGACAAGTTAGTGGTAGATGGCCCTAGTGGGGGTGGGGTGAGGGGAAGGGGGGAAGGGATCAAAATGGGCTAAAAGGTGGAGATAAAACAATAGATCAAAATAAATTTTAAAATAGGTGGGAAAAGAAAAAAACATTTTTTAAAATTATAAATTGGAAAAAGGGGGGATCGGAAAGAGGGTGGGGGTGGAGGAGAGAGTTCATGATCTGAAATTATTGAACTCAATATTCAGTCCAGAAGGCTGTGATGTGCCTAGTTGGAAGATGAGGTGCTGTTCCTCCAGTTTGCGTTGATCTTCACTGGAACAATGCAGCAAGCCAAGGACAGACATGTGGGCATGAGAGCAGGGTGGAGTGTTGAAATGGCAAGTGACTGGGAGGTCTGAGTCATGCTTGTGGACAGACCAAAGGTGTTCCACAAAGTGGTCACCCAGTCTGCGTTTGGTCTCTCCAATGTAGAGGAGACCACGTTGGGAGCAGTGAATGCAGTAGACTAAATTGAGGAAAGTGCAACTGAAGCGCTGTTTCAAGTTTGAGTCCTGTTAGTGGTGTAGGATCAGAATCCTCTCCAACTGGGGAAATCTATGGAACATAATTTCAAACCCACGGACATGTTTTTACCTCATGATTGGAACTATAAATTACAAAAGCCAAGTTGTAGTCAACAGTACAAGGCTGGGCAGCAAGGGGTTAATTCAAACATTTAGTGAAAGACCAGTGACTCATCAAAAGGATTTGGACATTGAATGCTATCAGGTAATAATGGTACCAGGGAAATGCCATTACCTGTCATTGACTAATGCAATCAAGAAGTCTGATTATCCAATACAATGGCACAAAGGACAATATCATCAATACATTACACTCAAGGAATTGTGCAATTAAGGTCTGCACCACAGACAATAGTACCGGAAGTTGGGTCAGTCAGACCGTCATTAATTTGGGAGCCCAGGTGATGTTACTGTGTCACCTCGAACAGCAGGAGAATTGCTCATACAATGAGAATTGATAATATTCATCTGGATACATCCTCTGTGGAAAACCCTGGATTGTTTCAACCAGCAGGAGCTGCTGACATTTGTCTGGACTTTGCATGGAATCAATTAAATATGTTTTGACATGTCCAAGTTAAATTATTATAAAAGAAGACTATATCTGAGTATCTGGGCTGCAGTTGGAAGGAGGGTCAGGGCTGGTCACCTTGACTCAGGCCTATATTCTACACTGGACAGACCAGCCCAATTGGGGATTGTATGTGTTTTCAGCCATATTGTGCTGATATTGGCTTGAAGGTTTTGGGTTGCAGTCAGAGGGAAGGGTTGAGTTTGGTCATCGTGGACTCAGGCCTACAATCAACACCGGACAGACCAGCCATGTTGGGGATTGTACATTTCAACCAAATCATAGTGATATTGGTCTGAGGGTTTTGTGAAGGTTTGGGGCGAAAACTTGATTTTTTTTGCCGGTACCTTGTACCTTGTTTCAGCCATATTTGAGTGATAATGGTCTGAGGTTTCTTTCCTAAAGGTTTCAGGACAAGACGTGGTGTTTTGCCTGGGTGTTTTTTTGGTTTAAACTGAGTTGTGGGGACTTTGTGTGAAGTTAGCATTTTTGTATGTTTAAGCCCGAGTCATGGTAACTTCATGTCAGGTACTGGGAATGGGTGGTTTTAAATTTTGGGGTTTTGTACTGTGGGGTTGTGGTTAATTCAATAAAGCAATTGTGAATTATTGCTGCTCACTCTGTTCAAGCCATACACTTGTGAATCTGGTGTCATGAACCTGAGTGTGGAGAGGGCCTCTGAGGGAGTAGGGGAACCCCTACAGTGGGTAGTGCATCTGTTACTATTGGTTTTTGGCCTTAGACATGGTAGTTGTGGATCTGGACTTACAGATAATGTTTGAGGTGATGTTGTTTGCAAACTTTACCTTTTATTGAGCATTATGCTAACTATTTACAAGATCAATACTCTTAGCACTAGGCTCTACATAGAAATAACTCTCTCCATGCTCTGTTATCATGTGATCTTAAGTCGCTTTATACTACAGTGCTTTTCACAAACTTTTCATGAGGAGCAGGGCAAGATGAACAACTGACCAGAAGAAGTATAAGTACATAATCCCATCATTCACAATGACAGTATCAACACGTTTAATGTGCCACTAAATCACTTCCATCAGTTAAACTTGGCAGCTCCAGTATCTCAACTACCCAATCATTGTAAACACTGCTTTCTGGATATATAAGTAAATTATCATGGGCAGATTTTTACCCTTGGTGTGCGGGCGCGCGCCCGACATGCCTGAGCATGAAATAAAGTACATTGACATCGGCCGAGCGTGCTGACGTCAATGTGCACTCTGGCAATATCTCGTCTAGGCAGGCGCGTGATGAAGACGGAGGCCTGCCCGCCATTAATTAAGTGACCAGTTAAGGCCCTTGAGAGACCAATTGTCCCTGACTTTATATAGTCCGTGTGATTTTCAGGCCATCACATGGGCAAAACAGGCAGGCCACAATTATCAGAACCGCATCCACGGGTGGGATAAGAGGGGTCAGTGGCCTTGACAAAGCAATTTGGATATCACTTGCTGCTGCTTAATTCTATGAACAGTACATCTTCATTTCACTTCAGAGCTGCATTGAGAGCTTTTAGAGGCTTCAGTTCAGAGCTCAGTGTTGTTTTCCAGGAGGATCCTGGAAAATCCCTGGAGGATTCACACCGCGTAGGGTCTTTCAGGTATCAGGCAGCCTTCTCTTATCCTGGTAATGGGGATTGCAGTTTCCGCTGGAGGCACCTCTTCTGACGAAGAAGAGAGGAGCAGAAGGGGGAGGAGACTAAGTGTCCCTATTCAGATTCCAGGGAAGCGACCTGTGGGAGGAGAGGTGCAGGCAAAAGGGGCGCAGGCTCAACAGGAAGGCCAAGGCGGATGGGCTGCAGAAGATGCCAATATCCTACTGCCAGGGTTTACAGGTGGCGATGCAGCTACCTCAATACGTCTGAGGTGAAATGCTGAAGGAGGGCAACAGTGACCTCCATCTGTCAGAGGATCGGCCCTGAGATCAGCTCTGACTGTGTGGGTGGACACTCCATGCCATTGGTGCTGAAGGACATGATAGCCCTCAACTTCTATGCCTCCAGCTCTTTCCAGCCATCAGTGGGGGATCTGTGTGGAGTGTCCCAATCAGCTGTCCACAGTTGCGTCAAACTGGTGACAGACGCTCTCTTCAGGCATGCATTGACTTTCATTCACTACTGTACAGATGAGGCCAGCCAGGCAGAACAAGCCAGAGACTTCGCCATTATTGCTGGGTTCCCCGCATCCAGGGTACAATCGGCTGCACACATGTGGCCATCAAACGCCAATGAGTGAGCCAGGAGCCTTCATCAACAGGATGGGATTCCAATCCATCAATGTGCAGGTAGTGTGTGACCACAGGGTGAGGACTCTGCAGGTGTGTGTAAGGTACCCTGGCAGCTCCCATGACACTCCTGAGACACTCCCAGGTCCTGAGGCTCTTCAGTGCTCCAGCCCGACTGGATGGATGGCTGGTGGGTGACAAGGGATATGCCCTCAAAAGGTGGCTCATAACATCTTTCCGTCACCAAAGAACAGAGGCCCAGCAGTGGTACAACAGGAGCCACGCCTCCACAAGGGCGATGGTAGACAGAGCCATCAGTCTTCTCAAGATGTGCTTCCGATGCCTGGACCAGATTGTGTGTCACTGATAGTGGTTGTTTGCTGCGCTCTACACAATCTAGCACTGGAAAGGGGCATGTAGTAGAGGAAGAAGACCTTGCACAGCTGCACAGGCAACAGACGATGAGTCCAACAGTGAGCCCGAGGACAAACATGGTCAGGAGAAAGTTGAGGGGATAGACGCTGACCTGGGTAACCTCCAGGGAGGGAGGGACATCTGGGAGGCTTTGATCCAATATTCCTTCAGCCAGCCTACCAAATAAGAACCACCACCACATGCCAGGCTGCAGGCTCCATACTCGATCCCTGACAGAACCAGTTCTTTGGCCAACAACACACACTATGTGCCATTGCAATAAAGTTTAAGGAGTCACACGTCCGTCATTACATCGTGGCTTACCCAGCACCTACAGAACAAATGAAGCATCCAGAGGCCAGTTGCAAGAAAAAAATATCAATTGCTGCTGACTGACAAACATTACAGAAATTGATATTGATTGGTCTTTTACATCACACCGTTAAAAACAGAACAGAAATACGTGGGAAACAAATATCACCCATGATCAGTCCATGTTGTGTTTAAGGTGTTTTAGGGTTTTGCTTGTGGGTGCTACCTAGGTGCCTAGGTGCTCCCCCCTCGCTGGCATTGGCATTAGAGATATTCTGCTCACTGCTGTCTTGTTGGCCTTGATGGCCTTGCCAAGCATCTTCTGGCCTGTGGAACCTGTGCTGGCCCTGCCGGGGAGGGAGTGGCCAGTGCCACAGCTGGCATCTCCCCAGTTGCCGCAGCCTCATCAGATACCACAGTCACTGGCAGAGGGGTGAAGGAGCTGTTCCATCATCCAGGGTGCCCTGAGAGGAGCCCGCAGAGACGACAGGCAGCTCATGCACCAACATGAGGTCACTTTGGACCTCGCTGCTCACCATTGATGGACGGGCACCTAGCTGGGATGCTGGGTGCCCAATCCATTTCCCACACTGACACTGACCAGCTGAGGTCATTGCTGCTGTGAGGGTTTGCAGGTCTGAGTGCATCCGCAGGAACCCCTGATTGAGTCCCTGGAGGAGCCTCTCCATGCAAGTCGCCACTCTCTCCATGGAGGAGGCATTGTGCTCAGCCATGAGGATCAATGCAGTGCTTATGCCCTGCAGGGACTCCTACACAACAGACAAAATGGTGTGCATTCCATCATGTATCTCCACCAGATCCTTCCGCACACCCTTCTGGACATCCAGCATCTGCTGCTTCATGGATGACTCCAGCAGCACATCATCAGCCATCGACTGAGCATTGTCCTGGTGCCCAGCAGTCCTCCGGCTGCCAGCGCCCTGGGGACTCTCTGCCTCCACCTGCAACTCAAGCATGTGTGAAGTGCCCTCACCAATGTGTACTGCGATACTAGACAACGATCTAATGCCCACCGAGGTGCTGGTATCTGTGCTGGTGCCTGCTTGACAGAGAGGGTGTGACACTGGTGCGTGCTGAGCATAGTGGTCCTCAGGAGTCAGGCGTGGGCCTTCAGGCTCCTCATATCGAATGACTGCAGGTGAGCCTAAAAGGGAGAAGAAGGATACGTCATTAGTTTAAGTCATTAGACTGTCAGTGTGCATGCCTAGTACCCTGATGAGACAGAGATCTGCATCATGGTTCCCTCATCTTTCTGTTATCAATGGGGATTCCAGGTTCAAGGCTCATATCAATATAGGGACTTTACTGGAATGATTGCAAAAACGCACATTCTCACCTCAGTGCAATGCATTCATCCCTCCCTCTGGCACACCAACCTCATTGTGTCTGCTTGACCGAGGTGCATGGTGCGTCTTCAGTTCCAGGGCCTTCTGCTCATATCAACTGAGGATGAGGAGGTGTGGGGGTCCCCCGCCAGTCTGCAACCTCTCGGCATTGTCATAGGATGTTTTCTCCTGAAAGGACAGAGGAGCATTGATTAGTCCATCCTGTATCTGCATTGCCATTGCAGCCTGGCCAACCCCTCCTGAGGAACACCTTGCCGGGGTCAGTCGATTCATGACCCTGGAGCCGCAAGACACTCATTCGAAGCAGACAGGGCTCACCCCCTTGGCCAGCTCCTGCCTCATTGACATTTGCCACTCACACTCCAACACCCCTGATGTCCACGGGAGGGTGGGGATGGGGGTGGGGGGGGTGGGGGTGGGGGGGGGTGGTGCAGAGGGTGGGGTGGGGCGGGGGAGCATGCAGTGTGGGCAACTCTAAGCTGTTCTGCAAAGTGACCCATGCCTGCAAGATACTCACCCTTCCTGATCGCAGGAGGTCATGAAAGTGCTTCCGGCACTGCACCCATGTGCGACTCACCACATTGTGGCTCTTGACCCTGGATGCCACCTCCTCCCATCCCTTTTTGGTGAGGTGGAGGGGGGGGGTTGGTGGGGGGGAGGGGGGGTGGGTGGTTGGTGGGCAGTGGTGTGGGGTGCCTCCTCCACCAGTCCCTGGGGAAACGGGTTTCTCTCCGGGCTGCCACCTCCCCCAGGAGGGCAACGAGGCACTCATCTGAGAAACGCGGGGCCAACTGCCCCTCTGACCCGCCCCTCTGCCTGCCGTGTCCACCCGCTATGGTCTCCATTCACAAGGCTTCCGCATCCTTCGGTGGCAGCCATCCAAGGGCTGCTAAGCTGCAATTGAATCGGCCACTATTGGACCCAGCGGACATTAAGCCTTCGCCCACCCCTTTGCGCTCATTCACAGGCCAAGTCTCATGCTGGGCGGGCCTTAATTGGCCTGCCCGTGTAAAATCGCAGTATGCTGCTAATCGTGGGTGGCGGTCAGCTTCCCAGCTACCCCCGCCTGCCCCTGCCAAGCATCCCCACCAACGGTAAAATTCTGCCCCAGGAGTGAAAATTGCCCTGTAGCAAATATTGAAGTTTCCTAATTATTTATTGAATAATGGTGGCATAGTGGTATTGTCACTGGACTGGTATTCTAGTGACCCAGGGTAATGCTCTGGTTGACCTAGATTCAAATCCCACCATGGCGGAGGGTGAAATTTGAATCCAATAAAAATCTGGAATTAAAAGCCTGATGAAATCACAAGGCCATTGCTGATCTTTGTGAAAAATGTGCTTTAGGGAAGGAAATCTACAGTCCTTACATGATCTGGCCTACATGTGGCTCCAGACCAAGAGCAATGTGGTTGACTCTTAAAATGGCCTCTGAACAAGGGCAAACAGGGATGCGCAATAAATGCTGGCCCAGCCAGTGATGCCCATATCATGACCGACCAAATTTTAAAAAATGATGCTTGCTTTTTAATGTAAGATCCGACAAGGCAATTTGCGAAATATTAGCAACTTTTCAGGTTGCCTGGACCCAATAATGATGAATCACTCATAAAAGAATCAAAGAAAATATGTCAGTGCTTTTTAAACACAAAAAAAATCTACTGAAAACTTTCATCGTTTAAATGTTTGACGCCTACTAAAATAGCTGGAGCATTTAGAATGTCAAGAGTTCAAACTACTCAAATTTCCTTCTTACATTATCGCTGCTTGGTATTTTGTTGGAAAATCTAAATAGTTTAATCTTGCCTACATCAGAATCAAATAGATAACTCACCACATGTTAAACATTTCTCACCTATGCATATATATATATGTATGAAAAGCCACAAATAAATACATTTGGGATTCTGTCCATATGCAGAAGGCTAAATAATTCACTGGATTGCTAATTTTGTTTTAAACTGAACAGATAAAAGTCACCCAATTACTCTGACCCCTATATATATATATATATATATATTTAAGACTTTCATTTATATGGCAGCTGCCATGATCAAAGATGGCCCAAAGCTCTTTACAGTAAATGAAACAAAGTCACTGTTGTTAAGTCAGAAACATGACAGGTAATTTGCACTAGCAAGCTCCCACTAGCAGCAATGTGATAACGACCAGAAAATCTGCTTTTATGATACTGATTGAGGGATAAATATTAACCAGGACACCATGGATAACTCTCTTGCTATTCTTCAAAATAGTGCCAGGGGGTCTTACATCTACATGAAAGGGAAGACAGTGCCTCAGTGTAATATCTCATCCAAAAGATGGTCTCTCCAACAGTACACTGGAATGCCAGCCTTAACTTTTGCACACAAATCCTGGGCCTGAATTTTTTGAGGTACCGCATTCCCTGCACACCCAAACCCCCCACCCCCCCACCCCTCCCATTAAAGTTTGTTGAGGGGTGGGGAGGGTGGTGTGGTGGGGGTGGCAAACCAAGGGGAACACTGGCTGCTCAGCAGCCATTTAAATAAGTTGGATGCGGGACCCAACCCTTCTGGATAGGAAGTCCTGCATCAGAGAGCTGCCGGCCAATCAGAGGCCTGAAGCTCTCCAGCACTTTGGGACAGAGGTGAGTGGCAGTTGGATCAGGATTCGAGTATGTGATTTAGGAGTCTCATCGGGTGACAAGTTGGCAGGCCCCAGGTTGGAGCGGCAATGGGAGTGAGGCGTTTATCGAGAAGGGAAACCTGGGGTTGGGCGGGGTGGTTAACACCATGAGCGATCCCCCTGCCAGCCACTAACCCACAGGGGAGAATCTGCCGAGTTGGGCACACGACACTGTCCTCTCTGGCTGTCAGTTAAATCCTGGCGGCGGCAGCATGAAGCCTTTAAGTGGACATCAATTATTCGCTTAAGGGCCTCAATTGATCCACTGGCAGGCAGGTCATTTGATGCCACCCTTGCCACTGGTATAATTTCAGTGGAGGCAGTGGCATGTGGGTAAGCAGAGGGTAGGTGGCCCACTGGATTTAACATGACCATCCCCATTTTCAAACCCATTGGCAGGAGAATGTCTTGCATTCATCAGGACCTTCACAAGAATGCAAATATATAAGGGGAAAACAACAATTTATATTGTATGTGAAGAGAGTGCTTCATTTGGACTCTAATTGGTAGAGGTACTGATTATGGAGAATGTACCAATTGATGGTAACTGACAGTTAACTGCCAAACATTGTTTGAAATTTAAACCAGGCAGCTTAACCCTGATTAGTCAAGGCATTGCCCTGAGGAATGAATCAGTGAATGATTGTCACTTATTTTGTTTAGCTGAAACAGGTACAGTGTGTGTACATGCTCTTTCTGTCTGCAAAGGTACAGCATGTCTCTTTTTTCAGCAATACTCTAGTCCTGTACTACCAAATTACTATTTATTAAAATGTTTTAAAAACTAATGTGGTTTAATTTTCAACAGTTGAATCTCACTCATGAATTGTGGGAAAAGCTTTTGAAGAACAGATCTATAGATATTATAGACAGCTGATCTGCTACTGGGCTTCTGAATGTGATAGTCTGCAATTGAGAAACATGGGTTATATGTGTGTCCCAGATCAGTCAGAGAGTTAAACTACAATAAGAGTTCACCTCTTTGTCATGCTATTCTGTCATTGTTTCGAAAACTAGTCACATAGTTCAGAGAATAATGCAGGAATTAGCCATGTCATTGTGATAGATTAATAGAATTGTGTTAGTCAAGGGTATTCAGTGACAGAAAAGATTGGATAGGCATAGGCTAAATAAAATTAGAGAGATGAATGTGTGGTTCAAAGGTTGGCATGGGAGGAATTGATTCCAGTTTGTGGGGCACTGACACCAGTACTGTGAAAGTGAGGGCTGTAACTCTGGAATGGTCTACAGCTGAACAATGCTGGGACCAGTGTTATAGCGGGCCATGTAACTAGGAAAGTAGAGAGGGTTTTAAACTAACTAGGAGGGCAAGGGATTGAATTTGGGAAGATGCAGTAAATCAAAGAGTACAGACATGCCAAAAGAGAAAGGTATTAATATGGGAAATGATAAACTGACTGTGACAGAAAGGGACAGAGAGTACAAATCTAAAAGTAATTCAGCAGATAAGGCTAGAGGTTACAAAACTAAAGGCTCTGTATCTGAATACATGTAGCATTCAAAACAAAACAGATGAATTAATAGAGCAAATAGAACTAATTAAGCACAATCTGATAGCCATTACAGAGACATGGCTCTGGATGACATAGATTGGGACCTGAATATTAAAGGCACATGACATTTAGGAAGAACAGGAAACCAGGAAAAGGTGGAGGGTGGCTCTGTTAATTAAAGAAGATATTATCACATTAGAGAAGGCTGACCTTCAGCTTGGGAGAGAAGAGTGGGACTAAGCCTAGTATTTGAAACTTAAATAAGGGCAATTATGAGAGCATGAGAGCCGAAGTAACTGAGGTGAACTGGCAAATGAGATTAAGCGATAGGTGAATAGTGATGCAGTGACAGACATTTAAGGGGCTATGTCAGAATACACAGAATAGATACATTCCTCGGAGAAAGAAAAAATCCAAGAGATGCACTCACCATATGGGGATAACTAGAAGAATTAAAGATAGCATCAAACTTAAATAAAAAGCATATAATTGCAAAGATGGGTGGCAGGTCAGAAGATGAAACAGCATTTTTAAAAAGCAAAGAATAATTAAAAGATTAATAAGGAGGGAAGAATTAGAGTATGGAAGAAAGTTAGCTATAAGTATAAAGAAAGATAGTAAGAGTTTCTATAGATATATTTTTTAAAAAGTGTTAACCAAGTGTTTGTCCTATAGAAAGTGAGTCTGGAAAATTATTAATTTTGCAGAAAAATAAGGCCATGGTGGATAAACTGAACAGGTATTTTGCATTGGTCTTCAATACAGAGGACAAAAGTAATATCCCAAAAACATCTGGAAATCAGGAAATGGAAGAGAGAAAGGAACTTAAGAAAATTACAATGATCAGGAAAGTGGTACTGAGGAAATTGTTGGAGCTGCGGCTGACAAGTCCCTGGGTCTTGATGGACTTCATCTTAGGGTCTTAAAAGAAGTGACTAGTGAGGTAGTGGAAGCGTTAGTTTTAATTTTCCAAAATCCCCTAGATTCAGGAAGGTTCCATTAGATTGGAAAATAGTGAATGTAATTCCTTTATTCAAAAATGGAGGGAGACAGAAAGCAGGAAGCTCTGGGCCAGTTATCTTAACATTTGTCATAGGGAAAATGTTAGCAGCTATCATTAAAGCCATTGTAGCAGGGCACTTAGATAAATTCAAGGGGTAATCAGGCAGCGTTAACATGGTTTTGTAAAAGGCAAATTATGTTTAACCAATTTATTGGAGTTCTTTGAAGAATTAACAATGTGCTGTGGATAAAGGAGAACTGGTGGATGTACTGTACTTAGATTTCCAGAAGGCAGTTGATAAGGTGCCACATCAAAGGTTATTGTGGAAATTAAAATCTCATGATATAATGGGGTAGCATATAGAAGATAGGCTAGCTGATAAGAAACAGAGAGTAGGTATAAATAGGTCATTTTCTGGTTGGCAAGATGTAATGAGTGGTGTATCATAGACAGCAGTGCTGAGCTGTTAGGAAATAGATATACTTTAAGTAAGTTATATTGGTATTTGTGAGTGTTAGGAATGAGTTTTAGGTTTAAAGTTTAAGTTTGATTTGTATTTCTGTATCTGTGTGTTAAGAAAGTTCAAATGGGCTTTTAGTTTCACTTTAAAAAGGTGCTTGCATTTCTAATGAGGAGTTTTATGACCTTTAAGGAGAAGGTAAATATACAAGGGTAGAAGAATTGGACTGTTACCAAGCAATAGTGGTGGAGAGAGGCAGGTCTTTCCCACAGACACTCATACAGAAGAGAAGCAGCAATTGTTGTTTTGGAGGCTGTTTGAATGCAGTTTGTTCTGAAAGCTGCTTTCAGGAGAGACTGGAGCAAAGGGAACAGCTAGACAGTCCCAAGCTAAAAAAAATCCCAACAGTCCAGGGGAGTGGAAGAAGGGAAAGTCCAAAGGAGATTTTCTAGCCAAAGGAAGACCAGAAACCTGGAAAAGGTCCTACTAAGTGAAGTTAAGAGTCAGGGGCAGAGAGGAAGGCTTCATGCTTCAGATTTAAAGAGAATGGAGATTGGAAAGCCTTGTGTGAAAGATGGAATTCAATGATTCTGGTTCATTAGCTACCCTCCATGTATCTAAGCAAACAAATAAAAGTTAAGGTCTGTCAAGCTGGGTTCCACTCAAGGATCAGGCTTGTCCAGAGTTAACTTCAGCTTGGGTCGTAACAGCCCTCAACTTCTTACAATTTATATAAATAACTTGGATGAAGGGACTGAAGATATGGTTGCTAAATTTACTGGTGACACAAATAGGTAGGAAAGTAAATTGTGAAGAGGGCAGAAAGAGGATTCAAAGGGATATAGGTAGGTTAACTGAGTGGTCAGATGACCACGCTCTGGTGACCACTGGGTGTTTTGATTGTAATATACAAGATCCTGAGGGGCCTTGACAAAGTGGATGCTTTGCTTTGATGCAAATTTAGAACCTTTCGATAAATGTGCTAAGGAATGAAACTGGATACAAAAAAGAGCTGGGAAATGGAGTATAATGTGGGAAAATGGAAAATTGTCTCTTTTGGCAGGAAGAATAAAAAAGAAGCATATTATCTGAATGATGAGAGGTTTCAGGGCCCTGGGATGACGAGGGATCTGGGTGTCCTAGTGTATGAATTGCAAAATTTCAGTATGCAGGTACAGCAATTAATTAGGAAAGCTAATAGAATGTTATCTTTTATTGTGAGGGGAACTGAATACAAAAGTAGGGAGGTCATGCTTCAGTCAAACAGGGCATTGGTGAGACTACATCTGGAGTACTATGTACAGTATTGGTCTCCTTATTTAAGGGACAATGTAAATGTGTTGGAAGCAATTCAGAGAAGGTTTACTAGGCTAATACCTGACATGGGTGAGTTATCGTGTGGGAAATTGATGGGCAGGCTAGGCTTTTATCCACTAGAGTTTAGAAGAATAAGGGTGACTTGATTGTAATATATAAGATCCTGAGGGGTCTTGACAAAGTGGATGCTTTGCTTTGATGCAAATTTAGAACCTTTCAATAAATGTGCTAAGGAATGAAACTGGATACAAAGAAAACAGCATCATGATGTTTGTTCAAGAGCTCTTTATAAAACTCAGTTTCAGAGATTTATTTAATTTAACTGGGTGAAATCTGCAGGAAAATGACATAAGATGACATTATTTACTGAGAGTCTGTCTTCTTTTGAAATTCAGAATTGCTAATTTATAGGCAAGCTTTACTGAAAAAAAGGTTTCAGAAAAATATACAATTTCAAGGAAGCATTTAACCTAATGCTTTAAATAAAGAATTCAACATATCACCTGATGTTTTTAGCTTAAAGTGGATTTTGATAGGACAGTATGAATCTGTCTATGAAACATCCTTTCCTACCCTGGAAAGAAGGGTGTAGAGATCATTGTAAGGGATGATTTAATGCTGCAGATGGATACTTGGTCAGTTGCTGAAAAGAATGATCAATAGGAGGTGATTGCTCACTAGATGATTATAAGTATAACCTCCTGTAATGCATTTGTAACTAATGGCTGTATCGTACTGCTAATGAGTACATTATGGTGCTCACTAGTATTCTTACCAAGTCTAGTAAAGACATTAGTTTTTAAAATGAGCTTTGAGTGTCATCTCCTTATTTCTCAAAATTCTCATGCTCAAACTGTGGAGTAATCTGTCAAGAGTAGAAGTTTACAGCTCATAGTCAGGATGCTTACATCTCTAACCTTTTTCAGTTTTGATGATAGGTCACAGACCAGAAACACATTTACCTCTCTTTGCACAGATGCTGCCTGCCCTGCTGTGCATTGCAAGCAATTTTCTGCTTTAATATAAGTAAAATTGTTTGCCTAAATATTAGCTCTAAAATCCATATTTTCAGCTAATCAATGGGCTGAATTTTGCCGTTGGTGAGCAGGGGCCTGGGCCCGCTTGCCGACGTGCAAAATGACATGGGATGACATCAGGGGAAACCCCCACGTCATCCTGCCCCATTTAAATCTTCAGGAAGGCAGGGGCACAGTGAAATCAGCTGTGCGCCCGCCAATCTGTCAATGGCCAATTGAGGTCATTGACAGGACAATTAAAACAATTAAAGGACCTGCCCGTCCAATTTAAGGTTGGTGGACAGGCCAGGAGCCCCGGCGGGCTTCTGAACAAACATGAAACCGATGGGATGGGATTTCATGTAGTATTTAAAAAACTTTAATAAAGTTTTAGTGAAATTTATTAACATCTCCCATCTCGTGTGACATTGTCACATGAGGGGGACATGTTAAGGATTTTTAAATTTTTCTATTTTTAATCTTTGTACAACTTTTAGTGATCTGCCTGAGGCAGCACTTAGCCTCAAGGAGATGTGCACTCTTTTGTGAGCATGCGCGAAACAGCGCGCTCTCGCATTTGGAGAAATCCCCCCCCTGCCCACACAGGAAGAGCATAGTGCTTCCCACCAGGCATCACATTGGGCGGGCCTCAATTGGCCGGCCCACTTAAAATGGCGGCGGGACCCACTTCTCCGGCGGGGATCGGCTCCCCGCCCGCCGGAGATTGGGTAGGGCCCACCTGCTTGCCCATTAGGCAGAAAATTCTGCCCAATGTGTCAAGACATTTGAAGACTGATCCAGTTATAGGATTTAAAAAACCAGGTTAATCTTTTGTTGTATTTTTTTATGGCAATTAAGTTAACCTTTGCTAGTCTGGCCAGATAAATTATGAACAACTTAGAGGAGCGACTGAAGGCAAAATAAGTGAAGTTGTCATCAGGAACCCGCAAGTTAAGGGAAATTAATACATCAAATTATCAGACGATGGCATTAAAAATAAGGTGAAGTGGCTGTTTTTAATCGATTAGTGAGTAAATATGTTTAATGGTATGCTGCTAGGTCATGCAGACCTAGAGGATACATGTTCTTTGGAAGATTCAAAGTACAATCAGAAATATTACAGAAAAGCTGTAGAGTATGTGTGAAAGAAGAGATAACTAACTGGCAGGAAAGAATGAAGAGTGGTGTGCTTGAGGTAAACCATACACCGGGGGTTCGAAGACTATCCCAGATTGGACTGAAGCAAATAGATTAGGAATTCAAATACTGCAGTGCTGTGTTATTCCACATCAGTATGCAGAAACTAACAGATGTGTAAATCATATAACAAAACAACTTTGAATTATAGTACTTGTAGTTTTTGTTAGTAACCATACTGCAATATCTGTGTTGCTTAAGGCTTTGACGGGCAAACTGATGTCTTGAGAGACTTGAGCACCAGAGGGCACCACAGCAGTTTTATTAAAACTTTTATGTTATTGATTTTTTTTTGGAAAACAGAAATTCTTGCTAAACAAAAAAAAATGAGTGAGGGTTAAGCCTGTTGATTGTGGGGCTGTTTTAAATGAACGTGGATTAAAATGTTAGTAACATCACTTGCAAACAATTATGATTTGGGGGTAACAAATAGAACAAGCAGAATATATTTGTTTTCATTGTGAAATTGCAGCAGATTGGAAAAAAAGGTGCCCTCAATCTATTTGTTAGATTTAACCCTAATTTTCAAGACGGTTATTAGTTCAAAACTTCTGGTATGGGTTAAACAAATGGCACCCACTATAAATTAGACATGCTCTTGCCTGTTTAGCCTCCAAGGTATTTCTCTAGTATGTTGTTGGAAGTGCAAGGTAGAATTGGCATGGTGCCCTCTACAGGGTATCTGGGATCTGAATGAGCAGGGCAAGCAACTGTGTATCTCCTTATCCATTCAGAATGAAGGATTTTGAAATGAACAGGACAAAGAAATGTAAGTTAAAGTGCGGAAATTCATTGTCCAATCAGGTACAGAAAATGAAATAAAGAGAGAGACAGGGAGATTGAATTAAGAGAGGGAGAAACTAAGCCAACAGAAAGAGAAAATAAACAGAAATATATTATTTTCGTCCTCCAATAAAAATTAAAACCTTAAGGAATGATATTCCACTTTTGTAAAAGGTAATTTTCAATGTGATTGTTGACTAGCAGTAATTAAGAGTTCTCACGATGTTAAAAAAAGGTCCTTAGACTTGAAATAACTCAATAAAATTTTCTGTGGCTAGTTTAATTCATATTTACAGTAAATGCAGAGCAACCACATGCCATTCTATGTATTTGAATAGGGAGCAAGACAGGGAAGTGCTGTTTCCATGAAACTAAAGTGGAGTTGTACATTCCTGACATCAACTCCTCGGCTTCCATATTTAATCTCACATAAGCCTTTCCTTGAAGTTACTGTGGCATTTACATTTAAATAATACTGAGAACCATTAGCCTCGCCAATGTTTTGAAAGCAATTTTTGGGCCATTGTCTTAGGTCCCCAAATCAAATGCCAGCAGCGACGGTGCTGATAGAACAGTTAATTTTCCAGTGTGGAAGTCTGTACAGTCAATAGGTCAATGTGGGCAAGGGGTTGAGAGTGGACAGCCAATCAGTTTATTCATGGATACCATCAAATTTTAGCCTGATCCAATCCTGTCCTCATGTACCATGCACAGGAAATAATCCTGAAAAATTTCCCTTCTAATCTCAGCTGACATAAACTACCATTATACTTGATAAGGTCAACAGTAGACAGTAGGGCTGGAGATTTGAAGCCTCCTGGTTTGTCTTCTTCTGACTCAACAGCATTGCACCTTTTTCACTTTACTTTGTTGCCATTCGAGGTAAAGGATATTAGTGCTGGTGAAGATAAAAAAAAACACCTTCCATTTCAGATACACAGTGTTTCCATCAAAAGCTCCAATATCACAGAGAGATTAGACCCTCTCTTCTCTTTAGGCAGTCCCTTACCTGAATGATGATATAGTTGAGTAGTTGCCAGTGCTTGAGCCGTAGGTGTTGTCGTGAGGTCTTGTTGTTGTCTTGCTGCCGGAACAGGTCATTGTTATAAGCATTTTATCAGGAGGAGGCCTCTTCTAGGGACTGGCATCCTTCCTAGGGTAGGCCATCCAAGGCTGAGATGAGGAGGAATTTCTTCCCCAGAGGATGGCAGATCTTTGGAATTCACTACCCCAGAGTGCTGTGGAAGCTCAATCATTGAGCATATTCAAGACAGAAACCAATAGATTTCTGGATACTAATGACATCAAGGGATATGGAGATAGCATGGGAAAGTGGTGTTGAGGTAAATGAGCAGCCATGAGCTAATTGAATGGCTCAACAGGCTGAATGGACTGCTTCTGTTCCTATGTCCCTAGGCTCCTGACTCTGGCATTGAAATCTTCTTGAAGGATTGCTTTGCTACCTGCTGGGACTCAGGCTAGAGATTTCTCAAGGTTTGTGTTGAATCTTGCCTTGGCTTTGTTTATAGCCTCAAGAATAGAAGCATATGATGACAGTGCCATGCTGATTTCTTGTTAGGTTTAGCCAGGCAGTCATGTGATGCTCACTTACCCCACAGTGGGTTTCACTGAGACACCAGACAAGCTCATTTTTGATGACAAAGGCCACCCTGTTTGGTGCTGATCCTCTTCTGAAAGTGTCTTCCTGAAAAATAATTTAGGTAAAGCTCTCTCTCCTTGGAAGTAATGTCGATGGGATAAAAACGAGCAGGTCAGGCAGCACCTGTGGAAAGAAACAGAGTTAATGTTTCAGGTCAAGAGGATCTTTCATCAGAATTCAATGTCGATGTTGATGGGGTTAGATGAAGACGGCTGGGAGGAGGTTCATGTTGACCATCAACACACAGCGCTGGCCTTTTGGGTCAAATATTTCTCTACTGCTATACCCTGCTCCAATCACAAAAGTGCACAGTGTAGCATTTTGTTATTTCCTAAACTAACATCTTGTGACTTTTCTGACTGAGAGCGATGTTTTGTCCCAAGGCTGAGGAACCACAGTTAGCTACAAAAAATTTCTAGTAAGCTCTAAATTGCAATTAACCAACTTCCCATCCATAATTCACCATCTCTTTTAGAAGTTTAATACCTATGAATGTTTAATTGCCAATCCTGACCCAGCTCTAGCCAGATTAGAATTATTTCTACATTATTTCAACTATTTCAATAAATTATTCGTTGTTCTCAATTTTGTCTTCATGCTTTGTACATTAATGTAGATATACTTCAAGGTCTTTCGGAGATACTTGATAAACCCTTTTTTAAACATTGGTAATTTCTTCAGTTTTTCCAGTAAATCATATGGTTGGTATTAATGTATGGGCTGATGGTTATTTTATCCTGATAATCTAAAGTGAGGAAGAGTCAGCTAAGCTAAGCAAGTATTAAGTAACATTTTTTTTAAAGTAACACCATCTTGATTTTTAAAGATGTTATATAGCTTGAAATAGTTTAATAAATGGAAAGATAAATATAAACAACCCAATACAGTATTTCTGAGAATCCATTGATCTTTTTGCTGCACATGTGATATTAAGGGGTTGAACAGCTCCTTCAAAGTGCACTCACAATGGGATAAACAATTCTAAAAGCATCTATATATTGTTGAAGTCTAATATATGTTTATAGGTCAGTTTAAAAATCTATCTGAAAGAAAATCAAAGTCCTCCATTTGTCCTGCATAAACCATAATAAAGCTAAGCATTTACAAAATTGGATTGAAATGTAATTTAAATGATTAAATTGAATATCAAACATTTACGAGAATCTAAAAGGCAAATTGGCTCATTTTCCTGAAAACCAACATCAGGCAGCCTATGGAGTCACTTGCGCTGATTAAATTTTGTTACTTTGTCAAAGTACTGAGCAAAAGAATAATCAAACTGGGAAACTGCATTATGACTATTCTGATAAAATAATATCCCAATCAATCAAGAGGCTCTAATAGGTATTTTCTGTTAATATGCAATCAGGATTATTTTCATTGCTTCAGCTTGGCTGGGAATTTGCTGCCATGAGATGGAGCTCTGAACACGCACATGAACTCGCTGTCAGGAGCTGAGCATAGACCTAATGGGGTACTCAAAGCATAAAATTAACACTAACCTTGAAATGAACTTACTCTAAAAATGCTCAAATGTCTTTGTCTAAAAAAATGAGGGTTCATTACTTGTCTTTAACCTGAATAATAAAAATAGCTGAAGAAAATCAGTAGGATGTACCAAATAAATACATTGATTTTCCTACAAATGACATCGAGCATTTTTGAAATCACACAGCATTTGGCAATAAGGGGATATTCTATTTTTCGATGCATTCAATAACGTTTCATTTGAATGTTACAAGCACATTAAAAAGCTTTTCATGAACTAGACAGGGAAAATTTAGGTATGCAATATGTTAAAAAGCCTCACTGGGGTTCCTCCAGACTCTTGTAGTACACTAGGTATCAGCATTCAGATGGTAACTGAGCTGTTAGATCAGCAGCAAAATAGGAGTGACAGAGAAAGAATGGAGTCAGACCCCTAAGAGAGAAATAGTGTAGAGATTGATGATAAGAGGGGGGAGCAAATATGTGGTGTTTATCTTAAAAAGGAAACAATTTACATTTATAATCACCTAAATTTCAAAAAATCCCAAAGTTTTTCAATAACATGAAAATTCCTCTTGGGGAGCTTCCTACTAGGATGCTGGGAAAGAAAAGCCAAGAAAGATTGAAGCAAGGGAAACAAACGGAATTTTCTTGCTTCCCATCAAAAAATGACCATAAGAAGCTGCTATGGGAGAAATCAGTGGTGTCTGTGAATTTACTGTAAAAGAAACTTGAAATATGTGACAAACGGTGATGCGAACCAATATTGGAGGTCTATGCAGAAAACATAATTATGTAAGGATAAAAACAAAAAACTGCGGATGCTGGAAATCCAAAACAATAACAGAAATACCTGGAAAAACTCAGAAGGTCTGGCAACATCGGCGTGCTCTTGTCCGTTGATGCTGCCAGAGCTGCTGAGTTTTTCCAGGTATTTCTGTTTTTGTTTATAATTATATAAGGATACCTCTTAACTCAGAAATGATGCTTTTACCTTTCCCTATTTTTACAGCCAGGATGGGAGGATTGTGCAGTTGATCTAACCCCACTATTCTATAGGTTGCACCATTAGTTTAAAAGTTTGATTCACTCATCAAAATGGCCAATTATTTACCTTCACTACTGGTACCCAGAATAAAAAAGACTTTAACCAGGCTTCTTTCAATAAGCACCAAACTTAATAGCTCATTATAGAACCAGTCTTGTCGAACAGAAAGGCAAAGCTTATTAACATACAGTTGGAATATGAAAGTATACTAATTACTCTTTCGAGATACCCTAAGTCTCTCTCTCTCACACACGCGCAAACATATACAAAATAGAGAAACTCCGCCAAAGGTCGTCAATGGTTCAAGGGAAAAGGGAAGATGGTGGAGTGCACAAAATGGCATCTGGGTTATACGGTTGGATTCTCAGCACCGAACTGCAAAACAGTTGATGACTCTTGCACTGCTTTTTTGGTGGACTCGAGGAACACTTGCAGGTACTTAATTCCAGCACGTAGCAACTTAGTAGTAGCTTATATTCACTTCAGGCTTTGGACTGGTTCTGGGCCACAAAAAGCTGCCATCTTCCTTTCGCAAGCAGTTGGCCCTTTCACTTCTCAAAGCAAAATCAAAACCAACTTTTAAACACAGTTTTTCCAGGCAGGGTTTTTTTTTCCCAGAGCCATAAACTACCATGTGACACCTTTTGTATACAGTCCACCGGGGTCAAGAGATTTCCAGCTTCTTTAAAACTGCTTAATTACCTTTTCTTGTAAAAGGATGCTTTTTCCACGGATAACAATCAGAGACCTACGTTAACCCTTTAAGGGACAGTGTCTTTTAAAACACAGATTCTTCCAGAATGTTCTTAGTCCTTGAGGATGAAGCATTTTCAGTGATTGAAGTGCTTATGACACTGTGAATATAAAAAAAATATTCTTATCACAGCCATTTAGTCTTTTAATGAAAATTGCTAGCAAGTTTTCCCTGTCCCAAATCAACTAGAGGTTATGTCCCTAATATTATGAAATACATCCTAGTTGCCTTGATCCTTGGAATTCAGTAAAAATGGAATGGATCCTTAACTTTATATAGTATTTCATCATATTATTAAAATATCTCAAATCGCTTCTAACAATGAATTGTTCAGCAATGCTCAGATTGTTATTTGGTCAGCATACATGGCAACCGTTCTATATCAATGTCCATTTACTACAACGTATTGTGTTTATATTACACTTTTAACACAGCAAAACATGCCACAGTGCTTCACAAGTGCAATTATCAAACAATATTTGACACTGAAATACAAAAGGAGATGTAGGATAGGTTACTAGGATCTTGCTTAAAGAGGTAGGTTTTAAGGAGTGTTTAAAAGGAGAGAGAAGTAGAGATTGGGTGATCAGACTTTCAAAAGTCAAAACTGGGACACATTGAAAGGCCTTGGGAAGGAGAGCTCCATGATGATTAACATGTTGGGTGACTAATGGTAGAAATCTGGGGGAAGGGTAGTTGAAGACCAGAGGTCATGTGCTGACATATGTCCAGATTCCTATATTTCACTCTAACTTTACTGTGCAAATGCACAGCAGTTAGACCACTCTCCATTTAAAGACCTTATTTATCTTCACACAATGGGTTCTAAAGATAAAATAGACATTTTGTGGATCTTTTGAGGAGGGGTGTGTTGATGGCCTGACAACACAGAGGCATTTAAGGGGTTGAGCTGGGTGTTGGGAACTTACATGTGTAAACTCACAATGTCTTCAATGACACCTCCAACCGGCAGCATTGAGATGAGACTTATTGTTCGAGATGAGAAATGCCATTTAGCCCATCTACATTTTTCCATGCTAGTTAATTTGTTATTTGATGGTGTTAGTTTAGGAAGGAATGTTTACTTGGTCATAGTAACATAAATGACTAGAAAAGGCCTTCACGTCCACAGGTTAGGACTCAGTTGGAGCTGAGAATGGCCTCCTTTGCTGGATCCATTTCTGAGCACCACACTTCAGGAAGGGTGACTTGGCTGTGGAGAGGGTGGAGAAGAGTTTTACTAGAATGATACAAGGGTTAAGGACTTCAGCCGGGATTTTCCAGCCCCACCAGCAACAGGCATCATTGAGGACGGGAGGGGAAAATTTGGAGCGCGGCCAAATGTTTTGGCTGCTCTCCAAATTTTCCTGCCCTGCCCACGATTTTTCCCACTGCTAGTGGAATCAGAAAATCCCGGCTTTCAGTCACGTGGAGAAACGGGGATTGTTCTCCTGTTCTGGGTGCTTTTAAGAGAGATGTTCAAAATCATGAAGGGTCTTGGCGAAGTAAATGAGGAGAAGTAACACGTTTCCAGTGGAGTCGGGTGGGTGGAGGGAGGCAGGAGGGGAAAGATGAGAGGAGGGCTCATTGTTAACCAGAGGTCATAGAATTAAGGTGATTGGTAAAAAGAACCAAAAGTGACATGAGGAAAAATAAATCATGCAGGGATTTGCCATGATGTGGAATGCATTGCCTGAAAAGGTGATGGCTGCAGATTCAATACCAACTTGAAAAAGGGAATTGGATAATTACTTGAACAGAAAAATGGGAAAGAGGAGTGGAGTTGGATGGAATTTTGCAGCTTTCTAAAGAACCGGCACAGATGCAATGGGCTAAGTGGCCTCTTCTACGCTGTATTTGTTTATGATTCTTTAATTTATGATGGGAGGCAATAGTTCTGAATGAGTATTGAATCTTTCACGTTGTATTGTCACAATCCCACCTCATTAATTATGCATTCCTGAGAAACACGCAGTTTCGATGGCGGATGGACACTCAGTTGCCTGCCATGCCAACATCTCGCCATTTCATCAGGCCTGGCACCATATTTAAAGTGCAGCCACATGCACAGCTCTCAGTGCTTCCTGCTCAGGACTGCTGCACAGAAGACATGGCCCCAAAAGGCAAGAAGACTGAAGTCTCCTGCTTTAATGACACGTCCCTCGAGTGCCTTTTGTATGCAGTGGATGCCCACCTTGATGTCCTCTACCCCAGCTTTGGCTTCAGGATGGGCAGCAACATCACTAATACAGCATGTGAAGTGGTGGCAGTGCTGGTTAGCACCAACACCTTGCAAAAGGGGGCAGCCACCCAGTGCCGCAACAGGATGAATGGTCTAATCCATTCTGCCAGGGCAAGTCACTCTTCTCATCACTCTCAACTCACACACTCACAAACCCATCACACATCCACAGGGATCTCACACCTCAAGGGACAACACCACTAACTCACACACACAACCTCACATCTCCATCAGGCTCATATCCACTGGAGCTTGTGTCCTCAACCCAAACATTACTCCATTCACTGCACAAACATTCCATGCCACGTGCCCTGCTCTCTCCACCTGTTTTCATGCAGGAGAAGCTGGCTTATAACAGCATGAAGAGGTCCCAGGCCAGGGGTGGAGTGGCCCACATTAGGCCCCTCACTCACTTTGAAGAGCGTGCCATCATGCTGACTGGTGGGAATGTGGACCATGCCTGTGGTGATGGTGAGGTCAGCGGCAAACAGCCTTAGAGTCATAGAGTCATAGAGGTCTACACCACAGAAAAAGCCTTGTGAGGATCCTGTACCACATCATCCAGTGTGTGTGCTCTCTCTCCTGCTTTTGACTGTGCTGACATGCACTAATTATCTTTACTTTGGTTCACAGGGAGCTCTGCCATGTGACCGACACCCTGAGCCAGCCAGTCCCTCAGCTCCAGCCAGGTCCGCACCTGCAGCCAAGAGGACACCTCCTCCATTGAAGGGCTGGAAATAAGCAGCCTGGAAGGCCTGTCCAAGCGTTTACCCACATCCTCCACCAGCACAGAGACACGCACCTCGATGGGACCTAGATGCAGAGCAGGCTTGGGTTTATAATATGTTGGTCACTGCATGGACACGTGTCCGCAGCAGGAGGAGGCAGGTTCAGCCGAGCTCCCTGGCAATTGGAGAACTGCTGGGGAAGACGCATCTGTGAGGCCTGGGTCAGATGACAAGCCTCTGGATTAAGCCTTCCAACTCATTGTGGAGAGTCAGAAGAAGGTGGGGGAACATCATGTGAATCTGTTGGAAGCCCTCAACAGAGTGCACATGAGTTGGAGGAATGTGCTCTCTAGAGAAGTGGTGCCCAGATATGTGCATGTAGGTCTCCATGGAGAGGATGTCAGATGCCATGAAGACTCTGGTCCAGCAGAACACGGAAGTGTGTGCAGACCTGCACTCCATCGTGGTAGCCATGGGAGAGTTCCTGCAGTGGAAATGCAAAAGGGAAACGGGGCACCTCAATGTTCCTCCAGGTGCTCCTTCCCCTCAAGGACTCAGGCTGGGGCCCTCGGACACCCAAAGGGAGAAGGAGTGGCAGCTGGACACCCCAGATCATCCACTCAGGAATCTCAGAGTCTGTCCTTTCCCTCCGAGTTCCCTTTGCCTGTGAGCCCCTCAAACTTGTCCTCTGTCACCGCAAAGGGAGCAGCTGGCCCACAGGAGGACAGCCAAAGCAAGCTGGGGTCCCCAAGGCCTCGACTCTCCAGAGGACTCACGACAAAGTCATCAGAGGCAACATGGCCAACCATTACACAGTCTGTCTCTTTCCCTCATGTATTTACAATGAGGTTCCTGACGTCTCACGGCGGGAAACACAGCCCGCCATTGACGGGCAGGGCGGATGATTGTAAACTGGTTTCATGATGCCATGAAACCGATTTTTGGCCTTCTTGCCAAATTGTCCGCTCACGCCACCAAACGCACCCGACAGCAGCAGGCATGGAAAATTCCGCCCATTGATCCTATTCAAAACAGAGATTGATAGATTTGTTGAATCATAAGGGATTTAAGGGATATGGTAATAGCGTGGGAAGGTGAAGTTGAAATGGAAGATCAGCCATTGAATGGTAGAGCATGCTCGAAGGGCTGACTGACCTAGACTGGCTTCTTTTTCTTATATTATGTTCTTAGACTCATTGGCTGATTATTTTAATGCATTGCAATAGTTTTTAATACATATTTTAATTAAAGTTGTACCTCTGTGGTAGAGTAATTTTCTTTTCTTGCCTTGTTATTATTCATTTATATGTATGTTTTAATGAATGAGCAATGTAACCGAAATTAATTTCGATGTAGGCAATGAAGTCCAATCGAAATTGAATTTGAATTGAAAACCTGTCAGTATCTCACACATTTTTTGCTGCTGCTTTTCATCAACAACCCTCAAGGTTCAGCCTCTGCATCCAACTGAGCAGAGTTTGGAGCATCCTGTGCCCACTGGCAAAAAATCTTCTGCAGCTCTCCTTGTCTTTGCCATCTGCTCTTGCTCACTTGTGAGTCACCAGATGAAAGCCCAACTTTCTGTATTACTAGTCCCACCAAGGTGTGTGTATCTGAGCTGGTGCATAGTCAGCATGAGTCCCGTGATGGGCAGCCCTTAGAGTGCATGACCAGCTCGGATGAGTCTATGTCTCCTCCTGCACCACCTCCCTGCAGGACGTTCTCTGGGCCAGTGGGAGATTAAAGACACAAGTTAGAACTGTCAAGGTAAGAAGTTTTCAAATGAACAATAAGTACCTTTGGGAATATTTCATTTGCAGCTGGCATTAAGTCAATATGAATGAGTGTTGTATGCCATGTGGTATGTGACATTTTATTCTGTCATCAGGTAGCTAGGAAATGCCCATCTCTCCATCTTCAATAGCCATGCCACACTCTGTTTATCTCTTCCGCTGTAGCTGTGATAATTGAATTGGGCTGGAACGCCACCTATGGTTCCCTGTCTCTCCCTGGTATTCTGTGCTCTCTTCTCCAACAAGGAGGAAGAGAAGAGGCCATTGCGTGAGAGTAGTAGAATGTGTCACACAGATTGATGAACACCATTTGTTTTGGATAACTATGAGGAAGAGGTCTGACATTGGTTTAAGTTGAGGGTCAGTGTCAATATCAGATGGTTAAATGGGTTAATTTTGTAACTTTTCTTTGCCTTTAAAACTGACGTTGAATTCTTTCCTAACCTTTTCATATTCCCTTTTTTGTCATCATTTCATTTTCTGTCTATGAACTTAGAGAATGCCTTTTTCTTCAATTTCAATTTAGCCCTTATTCCTTCATTCATCATTTGTGAGTCATTACTGGATAGTTTATCCTTGTTTTTTTACTCATAGACTCATAGATGTTTATTACACTGAAGGAGGCCATTCGGCCCATTCTGCCCACGCCGGTCAACAAAGATCTGACTACACTAATCCCACTTTCCAGTGCTTGGCCCATAGTTCTGGAGGCTTTGGCAACGCAAGTTAATATCTAAATACTTCTTAAATGTGACGCAAGTTTCTGACTCAACCATCCTTTCAGGCAGTGAGTTCCAGTCTTCCACCACCCTCTGGGTGAAACAAATCCTCCACAACTCCCCTCTTAGCCTTCTACCTCTTACCTTAAACCTATGCCCCCTGTTTATTGACCCCCTCGACTAATGGAAAAAACACCTTCTTATCAACACTGTCTATGCCCCTCATAATCTTATATACCTCTATCAGGTCCCCTCTGAACCTTCCCTGCTCCAAGGAAAATAACCCCAGCCTATCTGATTTTTCCTGATAGCTCAGGCCCTCCAGCCCAGACAGCATCCTGTAAATCTCCTCTGCACCCTCTCTAGTGCAATCACAAACTACATGCAGTGCTCCAGTTGTGGCCTAACTACCTCTTTATACAGTTCCAGCATAACCTCCCGTTTTTGTAATCTATGCCTCAGTTAATAAAGGCAAATATCCCATATGTCTTCATAACCACCTTATCTACCTGCCCTGCTACTTTCAGGGATCTGTGGATATGCACACCAAGGTCCCCCTGATCTTCAGTACTTGCCAGGGCCCTACCATTCATAGGATAGTCCCTTGCCTTCTTAGCCCTCCCCAAGTGCATTACCTCACACTTTTAAGAACATAAGAAATAGGAACAGGAGTAGACCATTTGGCCCCTCGAGCCTGCTCTGCCATTCAATAAGATCATGGCTGCTCTTCCTGTGATTGATTTCCACATTCCCAGCTAACCCCGATAACATTCGATTCCCTTGCCTAACAAGAATCTTTCTACCTCTGCCTTAAAAATATTCAATGACGCCACCTCCACCACCTTTTAAGGCAGAGTTCCAAAGTCGCACAACCCTCTGAGTGAGAAAAGTTCTCCTCATCTCTCTCCTAAAAGAGCGACCCCTAATTTTAAAACAGAGCCCCCTAGTTCTGGACTCACCCACAAGAGGAACTATCCTTTCGATGTCCACCTTGTCAAACATGTTCAGGATCTGCTTTGCTTCAATCAAATCCCCTCACTCTTCTAAACTCCAGTGGAAACAAGCCCAGTCTGTCCAACCTTTCCTCATAAGACAACCCATTCATTCCAGGTATTAGTCTAGTGAACCTCCTTTGAACCAATGCATTTACATCCTTCCATAAATAAGGAAACTGCACACAGTATTCAAGGTGTGGTCTCATTAATGCTCTGTATAACTGAAGCATAACATCCTTACTTTTATGGCCAATCCCTTTCGTAATAAAGGATAGCATTCCATTAGCCTTCTTAATTACTTGCTGTACCTAAATATTAACTCTTTGTGGCTCATGTCCTAGAACACCACTGATCCTTGTGGCACTCCACTAGTTACATCTTTCCAACCTGAAAAAGGGCCATTAATCCTGACTCTCTGTCTTCTGTGTGTTAACCAATCCTCAATTCATGCTAATACATTACCCCCAATACTGTGAGCTCCTATCTTGTGCAATAACCCTTTATGTGGCACCTTATCGAATGCCTTCTGGAAATCCAAATACGCTATATCTACTGGTTCCCCTTTATCAACACTGCTTGTTATATCATCAAAGAGCTGTATCAAATTTGTCAAACATGATTCCTCTTTCACAAAATCACGTTGGCTCTACTTGATTGCAATAAGCTTTTCCAAATGTCCTGCTATTTCTTCCTTAATAATGGACTCTAGCATTTTCCCAACGACAGATGTTAGGCTGACTGGCCTATAGTTTCCTGTTTTTTGCCTCTCTCCCTTCTTGAACAGGGACATCACATTAACATTCAATCTGCTGGGATCCTCCTGGAATGCAGTGAGTTCTGGAATATTTCAACCAATGCCTCCACTATCTCTGCAGCCACTTACTTTAAAACCCTTGAATGCAGGCCAGCAGGTGACTATTCTGCCTTTAGTTTCATTAGTTTCTCAAATACTTTGTCCATCATGATAGAGACTGTTACAAGATTGTTCCTCCCATTAGCTCCTTGCTTATCTGATACCTTTGGAATGTTTATAGTGTCCTTCACCATGAAGACCGATACAAAATATTGATTCAAATTATCTGCTAATTCCCTGTTCCCTGTTATCAATTCTCCAGTCGCATCTTCCAAGGGTCCCACACTCATTTTAACTACTCTCTTTCATTTTATATATCTGTAGAAGCTCTTGCTGTTTGTTATAATATTTCTTGCGAATTTACTTTCATAATCAATTTTCTCCCACTTCATTAGCTTTTTAGCCATGTGTTGCTGGTCCCTAAAAAATTCCCAATCTTCTGGCCTACCACTAATTTCCACTGCTTTGTATGCCTTAGCTATTGATTGGATACTCTCCTTGACCGCCTTTGTTAACCATGGGTGATTCATCCTTCTCATCGAGTCCTTCTTTTTAACCAGCATATATTTTTTGCTGAGCATTTTAAATATCAGCTTAAATGTCTGCTACTGCTCATCCACTGACCTTCCCCTTAGTCTATTTTCCCAGCCCACCTGAAACAACTCTTTCTTCATACCTCTGTAATTGCCCTTATTTAAGCTGAGGACACAGGTTTGATATCTGTGTTGCTCGCCCTCAAGCTGAATTTGAAATTTGGCCACATTGTGATTGCTACCCCCTAAAGGATCCTAAACTATGAGATTTATTATTAATCCTACCTCATTACACATTACTAGATCTAAAATAGCCTGTTCCTGGGTAGGTTCTGCAACATATTGCTCTAAGAAAGAATCCCTTTTGCACTCTACAAATTTGTCTTCCATGTTACCCCTGTCAATCTGATTTGATCAAAATTACCCAAAACAATTGTAGCGCCCTTCCTACAGGCGTCCATTAGTTCCCAATTTATACTTTGTCCTACAGTGAGGCAACTCTTCGGGGGCCCATAGGCGAATCCCACCAATGACTTCTTCCCCTTGCTATTCCTTATTTCCATGCAAACTGATTCCACATCACAATCAATTGCACCTATATCACTATTCCATCACCACACTGATACCTTCCTTTATTAACAAAGCTACCCCACCTCTGTTTCTCTTTTGCCTATTTTGCCAGAACGTTGAATACCCATGAATATTGAGTTCACAGCCTTGGTCACCCTGCAACCACACCTCTGTAATATTTTTCAAGTCATATCCATTTATTTCTATTTGTGCTGTCAATTCATCTATCTTGTTACAAATGCTGTGTGCGTTCACATAAAGAGCCTCAACCTATGACTTTTACCATTATTAGTAATTCTGGTTCTAATTCCTGCTGCACTCTTCTGCTTATATTTCCTGCCCCTTCCTGTCATACTTTGATTATCGTTTGCTGTTCATTATCCTGCACCTCTGCTCTCAAATTTTTGATTTTCTAAACTTCCCTTCAATTGAGCCCTCATCCCCACTAATTAGTTTAAAGCCCTGTCGACAACCTTAGTTATATGATTCGCCAGGTGACTGGTCCCAGCATGGTCAAATTAGGTCTTGAGCTCCCTCCTCCATCCCCAGCCCCTTTCTGTTTCTTCCCCCTTCCTTTTGTTTTTTTTTCCCAATAATTTATATAGATTTTTCTTTTCCCACCTATTTCCATTATTTTTAAATCTTTTATGCCCCCCACCCCCACTAGAGCTATACCTTGAGTGTCCTACCATCCATTCTTAATTAGCACATTCGTTTAGATATATATCACCAACTTCAACACCTCTGTGTTCTTTTGTTCTATTGTCTGTGACATCTTTTGATGATCTGCTCCCATCACTGCTTGCTTGTCCCTACAACAACACCCCCCCTCCACTTCTCTCCCCCCATCCAACCCCCCCCTCCACCCCAACCTTAAACCATCTTATATTTCACCCCTCTCATTGTAAAGAAAAATCAGTTCTGTTGAAGGGTCATGAGGACTCGAAACATCAACTCTTTTCTTCTCCGCCGATGCTGCCAGACCTGCTGAGTTTTTCCAGGTAATTCTGTTTTTGTTATGGTTCAAATGAAGCCTGTCCCAATGGAACAGCTCTCTCCTTCCCCAGTACTGGTGCCAGTGCCCCATGAATTGGAACCCATTTCCCCCGCACCAATCTTTGAGCCACACATTTACCTTTCTAATCTTATCTACCCTATGCCAATTTGCACATGGCTCAGGTAGTAATCCGGAGATTATTATCTTTGTGGTTCTGCTTTTTAATTTAGCCCCGAGCTGCTTGTAGACCCTCAGCAGAACCTTTTCCTAGTCCAACCTATGTCGTTTGTAACTACGTGGACTACGACAACCTTCCCCTCCCACTCCAAGTTCCTCTCCAGCCCAGAAGAGAAGTCCTTAACCATGGCATCAGATAGGCAACAGAGCCTTCGGGACTCTCTGCCTTTGCTGCAGAGAACAGTATCTATTCTCCTAACTATGCAATCCCCTATTACTACTACATTTCTCTTTTCTCTCTCCACTTGAATGGTGCTCTGTACCCGTGCTGTGGTCAGTTCGCTCACCCTCCCTGAAGTCTGTGCCCTTGTCCACACCGGGACCAAGAACCTCATACCTATTGGACAAGGGCACTGGCTGAGGCTCCTGCAAAGCTAAATTCTGGATCCCCATATCTGCCTCACTCGTAGTCACATCCTCCTGTACCTGACCACGGACCAAATTTGATATAATTAATCTAAGGGGTGTGACTGCCTTCTGAAACACAGTGTCCTGGTAACTCTCTCCCCACCCCCCTGATGTATCGCAGTGTCCACAGCTTGGACTCCCGCTCATCAACTCTGAGCTGAAGTTCCTCAAGCAGCCAACATTTGCTGCAGATGTGGTCACCGTGGATCTCACCAGCACCCACATGCTACAGCTGCAACATATCGCCTGCCCAGTCATCTCTATTCTATTTAATTAATTAGTTTGGATGATAATGATCTTGAAAGTGAATTTCTTAACTGTATTCTTCAGCTCTAATAATGCCTCCTGATTTAAGCCACTTGGCCAGTCAAAAGAGACACAGAAGAGATAGCCACCAATCACCTATCTGTTTTCCTGTGACATCGCACGCTGGCTCTGACTGGTAGAAACAGGTTGAAGGAGCTCTCTGCTGCTGGTTTTTATCACCCACTGCCATTTTCCTTTTCACGCAGATCCAGTTTCCATGTGCTCCCTGATCCACTCTCTCTGTTTTAAACTGTGAAAACCCTGGCTCCCCTCTCTCTGTTTTCAACTGTGAAAACCCCAGCTCTCCTCTTGCTGTTTTAAACTATAAAAATCCCAGCTCTCCTCTTGCTGTTTTAAACTATAAAAATCCCAGCTCTCCTCTTGCTGTTTTAAACTATAAAAATCCCAGCTCTCCTCTTGCTGTTTTAAACTGTGAAAATCTCGGCTCTACTTTCTCTGTTTTAAACTTTAAAATCCCCGATCTCTTCTCGCTGTTTTAAACTGTGAAAATCCTGGCTCTCCTCTCGCTGCTTTAAACTATCACTGATTAATCTGTGCAGGCATATTCTGTGTCTCAGAATTCTTTCTAGTAACTTCCCATCACCGAGGTTAGACTGACTGGCCTGTAATTTCCTGGTCCATCCCTTCCTCCCTTTTTTAATAATGGGACAACGTTAGCAACCCTCCAGTCCTCTGGTACCACACCTGCGGCCAGAGAGAATTTGAAAATTACTGCTAGGGCCCCCGATATCTCTTCCCTTGCCTCCCTCAACAGCCTGGGATACATCTCATTCAGGCCTGCAGATTTATCCACTTTTAAGGCTGCTAAACCCACTAGTGCCTCCTCTCTCTCTATGATAATTCTCTCTAATATTTCACAGACCTCCACCCTGATACCTGCATCATCCTTTTCCATTGTTAAGACCGACGCAAAATATTCATTGAGGACTGTACCCATGTCTTCTGGGCCCACTCACAGATTATCTCTATGGTCCCTAATTGCCCCTATTCTTTCCCTAGTTATTCTCTTGCTCTTCTTATATTTGAAAAACCTCTTTGTGTTTTCCTTTATTCTACCGAACAATGCTTTCTCATGCACTCTCTTAGCTTTCCTAATTTCCTTTTTAAGTTCTCCCCTGCACTCTTCTAGGTACTCTGCTGTATTGAGCCCTCAGTATCTGCCATAAGCTTCTCTTTTTTTTCTTAATCTTAACCTTCATGCCCTTTGACATCCAGGGTTCTCCAGACTTGTTCCCCTACTTTGTCTTTATGGGAATATAATTGCCCTGGACTCTCGCTATTTCCTCCCTGAATGTCTCCCACTGCTCTGACACCATTTTATCTGCAAGTAGTTGCTCCCAGTCCACTTGGGCCAAATCATATCTCATCTTAGTAAAATTAGCCTTTCCCCAGTTTAGAACTTTTATTCCTTGTCCAACCTTAACCTTTTTCATAACTATCCTTTATCCAACTGAGTTATGGTCACTGTCTCCAAAATGCTCCCCTACTGATAACCCTTCCACTTGCCTGGGCTCATTTCCGAATATTAGGTCCAGAACTGCCCCCTCCCTTTCTTGGTTTTCCAAGTACTGGCTAAAAAAGTTCTGCTGGATGCAACTTAAGAATTTTACTGCCTCCCCATCTTGCAGACTAAAACTACCCCAGTTAATATTTGGGTAATCAAAATCCTCTACTATTACTGCCTTATTATTCGTACATATGTGATCCTCCATCTCCTCCTGACTGTTTGAAAGCCTATAATATGTACCCAACAGCGTGTTTGCCCCTTTTGTGTTTTTTACTTCTAGCCATATGGCCTCATTTGATGACCCTTCCAAGATATCATCCCTCCTCACTGCTATAATTGATTCTTTGATAAATATTGTGACCCCACCCCCTCCTCTTCTATCTGCCTTTCTATCTCATCTGAATACCCTCTAACCAGGAATGTTGAGCTGCCAATCCTATCCTTCTTTTCGCCAAGTCTCGGTCATAGATATGATATCATACTCCCACGTGTCTGTCTGTGCCCTCAGCTCGTCTGTCTTATTCTCCAGGCTTCTTGCATTAAAATATATTCCATTTAGCCTTGCTAAACTCACTTCTTTCTTATCTAGCCTATGCTTCCTCTGCCTTCCAGACTCACTTACTAGCATTTTAACTTCTAATTCCATCTCAGCGTCTTTCCCATCTGAACTACTTTTCAGGATACCCATTCCCCTGCCAATTTGGTTTAAATCTGCCCCAACAACATTAACAAACCTCCCCGTGAGGATGTTGGTCCCATTCCTGTTCAGATGTAACCTGTCCAACTTGAACAGGTCCCACCTCCGCCAGAAACTGTCCCAATGCCCCAGGAATCTAAAGCCTTCCCTCCTGCACCATCTCTCCAGTCAGCATTCATCTGCTCTATCCTCTCTGTCCTATATTCACTACTGTGTGGCACTGGGAGTAATCTGGAAATTATTACATTTTTTTAGTGGGCCGCACAGGGATACCCAACTTCCTCACCAGTTTTTAGTGGGATATGGTTTCATAGGCCCTATTGATCACCATTTTAATGTTTCCCATTAATGTTCTACATCTTTATTTGGTAGTAAAAGTTTATTTTTCATTGTTCCATTCTTATCCTTTTTTATCCCTGCTTAATAACATTAGTCTTTGTTATAAATCTTATTATGTTGTGATCACTATTAGCTAGATGTTCCTTTGTTTTTACATCTCTCATCTGATCTGGTTCATTTTCTATCACGAGATTCAACAGTGCTACCTCTATTGTTGGGCTATTTACTGACTGCGCAAGAAATAAGTCCTACACACACTGTAAAATCTCCATTCCCTGTACCCCATTTGCTGCTTCTTCTTGCCAGTTTACTTGGGTTGGGGGGGGGGGGGGGGGTTGGTGTTTGTGGGTGGAGGTGGGTGGAGGGGGTAATTAAAATCTTCCATGGTTATTATTCAATGTCCTTTACTTATTATATATATTTGCTTACATAGCTATTCCTCCATTTTCTTTCCATTATTAGATGCATTGTAGTATACCCTTGTTAGTGTAATTAATCGCTTTTTGGCTTTTATTTCAAACTATATAGATTCCTTTTCTAACCTGCTGTTAGTTATGCTCTTTTTTTCCTACTGCTGAAATATTATCTCTAATTAGTCCAGCTACCCTGCCCTTTTCATCCTTCTCTCTCTTTTTGGTTATGTTTTAACCTGCAGTATTTAATTGCCAATCCTGATATTTATGTAACCGTGTTTCAGTTATCCCTACTACATCCAGTCTATTAGTAGGGATTATGGCCTCCTGTTTAATTTTGGATGCTGTGTACCTTGCTGCACAGGAAGTTTAATTTTGTGCTTCTGTTTTATAACCGAATTTGATCCCTGATAGTTAATGTTACCTGACCTTAGCCTGGCCTTTACTCTCATCACCAATGTTTGTACTAAGCTTGGTGACTACTTAAACCAAAAGTTCCCATGCAGGCTAGGGCCAAGCCAGTTTTAAGATACCGTGCTTGGCCGACAGCATCGAAAATTTTAAAGGACCCACGCACTTAAATGAATCAGCCACGCACAACGAAGAAATTAGATGCTACTTTGCTCATCACCTATTTCTTTTATCTTTAGATTCATGTTATATTCACTATATCCCTCACCTAGATAATTGCAAAAGATAATACAGTGACTGCATGGATTCTCAATACTCATGAACATTTCTGGAGGTAACCAATGCTTCACTCACAGTGCCCGTTTGAAGTTAAATCACTGAACGGGGAAATATATAAAAGCAAAAATATTCTGAGTAACACATCATGGTGGGTAAGCTTAACCACTATTGAATTCTTTATTTAAAGCAACCAGGAGTGTTTAACAATGAGTACACTTTGTGGTTTGCTACTTTTTTGATATACTATCAGTCCGTTATTAGCAATCTTTTGTGTGACTTTAATTGATCACCATAGCAGAGTGTTTCAGTATTAAAATCCTTCCAAGCTGTGAAAGGAGATACCTGCACAATGAGTGGGATCCTTCAGTCATCCTGGATACTTTATAGCTACTTGCAGGCAGGTGGGAGGAGGCAATTTATGCAGGCATCTGGGACCAGTGTTCCTCTCACTTTTTGCAGTGCTCAAGCGATTTTGTTGTAGTTATTTTGCACAGCTGTGCAATGCTGTAATTTAAAGGAGTCAATTTGGGTATGTCCCACACAGAGATACCCAGCTTCCTTCCCTAACATGAACATTCTACAAAGTATGGTATGAGAAAAGGCTGGATGTTGTACAGAGTTCACTTTTTCTGCTCATCACAGCTATCTCTCAGAATATGTATTTCATTTACTTTTAATCTGTACAAGGAACTAAATCAACATCAGTAAAGCTCCTGAGGAAAAAAAAAACTCCAAACATCCTCCTAGCTCTAAGCTGATCATGAGAAAAAATGTAAAATATCCATTTGATGTTATTTGATATATATTTATTAGAATTCAAATATTTAGATTAGAATCAGTGCCAGTGCTAGCGATGCCAGGGTTCCATAATGCTTTATCTTCTATGGCTATACTTAATCTTTTAACTTTATTACTTTTGTAACCAGGTCATGTTCCAGCTACATTTTAAGGAATTGATCAGAATTGTATAACCTACCCTCAATGGGAATCTATTTCACACATCTACCCTCTAATCTCACTTGAGATTTGAGAATTTTGTAGTTAAACTCTTTTTTTTTTGTCCTGGAATCAAGAGTTGAGTTAAAATAAATGGCTTACATTTGCATTATCCATGCCTTTCAGTACTTACAGGACAGGGTTATGTTCACTGGCAATGATTTCTCTACCCGTCGTGAACAACTTATCCTCAGAGGCTAAACATTTTGAATCTTGAATCACGTAATTATCTTTCAGTTTATTTCACCCTATTCCAATGCATTAACATCTTTGTGAATAGAAAGTGACCAGAATTGTACACAGCATACCAAATGTGGCCTCACTGATATTTCGATTGGGGCTAATATAACTAGGTTTGGTTGTAATTAAATCTCCACAAGTCTTGTTAAGATGAATGTCACACTTGTTAAGATGAAAAATGAATAATCACATCTAACCTTTTTTCCAACTTTATCAGTGCTTGCTTATAAATTATGAACTCATGAGCTGAATTTTCCCCTGTCGGGGGGGGGTTGTGTGGGAGTGGGCGGGGGCGAACCCGATCATTTTACGTAGACGAGGCACAAAGGTGCCTCAGGGAGATTATTTAAATTTACACATGTCAAACCAAAGGGAAATAAAACTTTTAAAACATGTCCCCTCATGTGACACTGTCACCTGAGCTGAGGCATGTGAAAGAATTATTTAAAAAATTTTTATTGGCTTATAAAACACTTCATGAAACCTCATCCTGCCCGTGGATGAGGTTTCATGATAAATGCAAAGGCCGCCTGGGCTCTTCGCCTGCCCGACAGCCTTCAGGTTGGACGGGCAGCTCAGCTAATTGAATTAATTATTAGTTAAATGGCCTTAGTAGGCCTTTGACAGTTCGGCGGGCGCGCAGCCGAATTGAAAATCTAAATGACACGCGGTGCTGATGGAACGGCCGCCTGACATCACCACACATCATTTTACACAACGGCGAGCGGGCCCCGCCCCCGCTTGCCGACCAGAGAATTCTTCCCCACGTTTCATGTTTCATTTTTTGCCCTGCACTGCCTTATACTGAGGGAGTCTGTGAAACTTAACTCCCTTTCAGACAAGTGGACACAAAGGAGAGATATAGAAAGCCTGCATAGAGCACAAATATCATTTGTATCTAAGATGAAGCACATTTCTTGCCAAACTAGCCTCTTTTGCCCATGAATTATATTTTAAAGCCAAGCTGAAAGTCATGAACAGGAAGTTTATTGTATAACAAGTTCCTTATTTACAGTACTTGGTTTTCTGTGATCCTGGAATCTTCTACATTTGGTTAACAAACTACCTTGTGTCAGAATATTGCCTCAAATCAGTAAACTATATCCAATGATTTCAACCAATGATGCATTTAAAAAAGCCATCCTAACAGATACTCACGCATTAAATCTTAATTTTCAAAGCAAAAATACAACTTCACTTTGAAATAACTATTGACTTCACTATCATGTAGTATAATTAAATTGTGTTTTAATGTACTTTTATAGGAGAGCTGAGATTCATTACCATATAAATAAATAATTCTAAAATGTGAACCATGAACATCAAATTTGAATTTATTTGCCCGTACATTTGTATTTCTCCCTGTGGTGAAAAAATAGAAGGTACTTAAAAACATTAATATTTAACTTTGTTCTAAAATCATTGCATTAATAATAGCTTCTGTTTAATTTGTCTGCAGAACATGTCATTAAAACAAAGTGAAACATGTTATAAACATTCTTGCCTACTCCTAGAACTTTGGTGTTATGAAGTTGAAGGAAAACTAATTGTCTATATCAATATACGCTCAAAGAATTTTCTTCATGATTTCATTAAATTTGAATTGTTTTCAAATAATCACAGGAATATTACCTTGCACAGAAAATATAATTTTTCAACTTACTAGTTTAAGGAACTATACAAATGTATATAAAAGACTCTGAAACAATTTTAAATCTCCACAACCCCACAAGTTATCTCCTTTAAATTGTTGAAAAATTGCTAGGATAAAAATATATTGAAAGGGGAATGTACGGTCAAGCTTAAAAGATCCAGCTGCTTTTCAAATTCCCTACTGAATAAAACACTTATTTTAAGCTCCCATCAAAGATTTTTTATTACACTTGAAATGCAAGAAAAGGAGATGATCAAGCAGCATGTTGCCAGGATAGAACAGCAAAAAGGCTGTGAATAAAACGATTTATGAGCAAGTAAAAATAAGAGGGATGAAAGATCATCTGTCTAAGTGAAGATACTTGAATATAAAAGTTATTGATAGTCACTGCTTTTTGAAACAAAAAACAATATATAGGCATCAAGGCTGTCTGGAATATAACTAAATGTATTGACTTGTCATTTCTTATGCAGAGAGATAAAAATCAAGTAATTACATTAGTTAAGTTTCTGACTGGATGGATAATCAGGGCCTTTGTAATTCCCTGGTGCTTGCTCCCATGACTGCCACAGGGAAGATCATTGCAAGGATCCTCCTAAACTGCCTCTGCCCAATGGCTGAGGAACACCTTCCAGAATTGCAGTTTAATTTTCACCCATCGAGAGGCATCAATGACATGATCTTCACTGTATGGCAAATTCACAAAAAATGCAAAGAACAGCATCAAACATCAAAAGTAAGGTCATCTTCTAACCAGCTTCCAAAGCAAAACACCTCCTTGCGTCGATTATGATCATTGTGAGATACTGGGAAATGTGAACCATTTTCCGTATCTCGTGAGCCTCCTCTTGACAAAGGCAGTCATAGACAATGGAATTCATCATCGCCCTTGAATGACAAAGGAAAAGAGTATTTGATCTCAATTCTGAGACTAAGGTCATGGTTTTTGCCCTGTAGCAGCGATCGTGATCTTCATATACATCAGAGACTTGGACAACCTCCAGCAGGCACCTCAAAGCACAGGACAAGTACCACCAGTGTTACCTCCACAAGATGCTCCAAATCCAGTTGCAAGAAAGGTGGTCCCACAGCAGCACCTTCTCCCAAGCTAACTTGCGCAGCATCGAAGTGCCAATCACTCAAAACCAGCTCTGCTGGGCAGGATATGTTATTTGTCTGACATGTCTGACACCAGACTCCTGAAGCACTTACTCTACTTGCAGCTCTATTGTGACAGGAGACTCCCAGGAGGATAGTGGAGCTGCTTCAAGGATGTTCTCAAAGCATTGCCTGAAGAGGTCAAACATGCTCATGTGAGAACTTGGCTTGTGACCGACCAAAATGGAGAAAGTTCATTCAGGAAGGCACCAAACACATCAAGAGACTTTGTCGGGCTTGTGCAGAGTCGAAGACGAGGCATTGAAGGGATTGTACAAAACTTCAAACAACCTATCTATTGAACCCTTCAAGCATCACCTGCCCCGCATGTGGTAGTGTCTGCAATTTGCTCAATGGATTTATCAGCCATCTCAGAAACCATCAAACCGGAGTGGAAGCAAGTCATTCTCAATCCCGAGGGACTGGCTAAGAAGAAGAAGAAGAAGATATTAGCTCCCAGTAAGGGAATCTTCATGCTTGGGACAAATGTTGAAAATCTACTTTAATACTCAGCTTCTTTTTCACCATGTCTACATCAGCATCAGCAGAGTCTCGCAATTAATGCGGTGGGACTGACCTTAAGGGAACATTTCAACTGTTTCTCATAAATGCACACAAAGAAGTGGTTTGTGATTTGTCTATGAACAGTGAACAGAGGCAGTCTTCCTCCCTTTCTCTGAAGTAAATCTCACAGACCTCTGTCACCTCCTGAAGTTAACACTAAAAATATCATCACACAGGAGATCAATTTTGGTTGGAGCAATGTAGTTCAGAAAAATATCCTTTTGTTTCTGGGATTTGAGACTTCAGCAACATCACACCATTGGCATGGGAGTTTCTGACATTTACTACTGTGAGTACTCAAAAGTGCTTCATTGTCTGCAAAGAATTTTGGGAGGTCCTGAGGCCATGAAAGTTGCCAAGAAAATCTGTCTTTTTGCTGTATATTCTTCCCTCTGAAAGCGTAAAGTTCCTCATTTAAAAGCTGTTGCCTGATTCAGAGTGGCTCCAAGTGAGTGCAAGATTATAGCAGAATATCTGCCTATATTTCAGTATTGATCAGCATTCCAATGGCAATCTTATCAAGATCAGCCATGATGCTGTTTCTCACGTTAGTGTAGTTTAATGTGAGGCGGTCCATTAAAATAGACTTTGTCAAATATTTTTGAACACCAAACCTGTCAATCACCCATGGAGAGTGAAGACCAAGTGCAGTCTTCATGTGGGGCAGGGAAAGAGACCCAAGGTGAATTGGTCTATGGCACAGTGGTAATTTCGTCTCCATTTTAAAGCCTTACCTTCATTATTATATTTCCATCCTCAATGTGTATGTTCACATTGTAATGCTCTATAGGTAGTTAAATAGCATTGTAGTCCCACATAAATGATAGGACCTTGATTTGCATATATTTGAAGTTCTTGCATGATACAGGTGGGCACATCAACTGCACCTCTCCAAAATAAACAGTGGCATTAAATTAGTCAGTGGGCAGAAACTGAATTTTAACTCATGTTCTGGTCCATTTCATTTGTGTGGATGGAGTTAGAATTCTCCATAAAGTGTCTGTCAGTTTGAGGTTGGTATTTCTGGTCCGACAACTGGTCCTACCTAGCAAAAAAATGAGAAATAAACCATGATTTTTTTATTCATTCAAAGGATATGGACATCACTGGCAAGGCCAGCATTTGTTGTCCATCCCTAATTGCCCCTGAACTGAATGATTGGCTGGGCCATTTCAGAGCAGTTAAGAGTCAACCACATTGATGTGAATCTGGAGTCACATGTGGGCCAGATCAGGTTAGGATGGCAGATTTCCTTCCCTAATGGGATATTAGTGAACCAGATGGGTTTTTTTATGACAATTGATGGTAGTTGTTATGGTTACCATTACTGAGCCTACTCTTATGTTCCGAGTTTTTAGCAATTGATTTCAAATTTCAGCAGCTGTCATGGTGGGATTTGAACTTGTGTGTGCAGAGCCTCTGGGTTACTAATTCAGTAACATTACCACTACACCACAGTCTCCCCCATTTCCAGTGGGGCAAAGCTTAATTCAATTTTGCTCAGCCAGCCCATCCTGATACCTGATTGAAGTTGTGTGATAAAGCTAATCTTTTATAGCTGCTTCAAAAACATCCTACTGACATTAAAGGAAACAACGCAGACTTACTTGGCAGTCATGTCACACAAAGCAAAAAGGATATCTTCAAAACATCTTAAATTGATTAATGTTTAATTCACAAACAACATTATTTCTCGTCATTTTCTAAGTTGTTATCTGATTTTTATAGCATTAGATAGAAATTAGAATGGAAACACCAGACTGCCTTGGTCTTCGTCCTCCACACAAGGAATGGTCCTAAGCGCATGTGCCATATTTTTGTGTGCAGCCCAAAACCGGGCCTAGGGCACAGCTGCATGAGATCATCCTGCAAGGTCATCTGCAGCCTCCCCCCACTGAAAGTCAGCAGCCCTGCTCAGCCACTGGGCTAGCACTGCATAGGAACGCTAGACAGACAAAGGCACACAGAGAACAGACACTAAGAGAGTGCACAAGGGTGATTAATAGGTTTTTGTTTGTATTATTGGATGGTTTGATTGATAAAGTTGATTTTCAATGTTTGTTTTGTGTTGGCTTTAATTTTAGCAATGTAGCCAAACTGAGGACGCTGTGATGGGAACTGAGGGAAAGCTAGGTCTGTGGCTGTATTCGCTGGATGAGCTATTCAAAGACAATCTACTGAAAGAGGTTGTGTTGGTTGCCTCTTCCATTCCTCCTGCTCCTCTCCCTCCCCCTCCTCCTCCCCTTCCCTAGTGTGACTCAGTGGGTACCACTCTTGTCCCTGAGTCAGAAGCTTGTGGGTTCAAAAACCACTTCAGAGACTTGAGCACAAAAATTAAATCTAGGCTGACAATACATTGCACTACTGAGGGAGTGCTGCACTGTTGAAGGTGTGCTTTCTTTTGGATGAGACTCTCAACCAAGCTCCAGTCTGTGCTCTCAAATGGATATAAAAGATCCCTAGGCACTATTTTGACAAACAGCAAGGGAGCAATATTTATCCCCCAACCAAAATCACTAAAACAGATTATTTGGTTATTGCCACATTTCTGTTTTTGGGACCTTTCTGTGTGGAAATTGGCTGCTGCTTTTGCTACATTACAAGTCATTACATTTCATAGTACTTCATTGACTCTAAAGCACCTTGGGATGGCCTGAGATCATGAAGGGCACTGTAGAAATGCAAATCACTCTCTTTATCATCTTCTCCCTCAGCTGCTGACCATATACCTGGTGGTTTTCTCTCATGATGGCAAGTCAGGGCCAAGAAGATCAGGATAAATTGAGAACAGTGCTCTGGGGTACCGAAGGGCTTCTCCAGAACGTTCCTGGACAAAGAATCTCTACTTATACACCCCATTAGTCTCCTGGATCACAGTTTTTAGTGACAGCATGGCTTTCATTACAGGCAAGGTGCACAGATTTGTAATTGGGTTGTGAAGTGGACTTAGTAGCCATATAGTCAGCAGCCACCCTCTGGTACCCCGTGGTGTCTCAAATGCAGAGGGTACCGTGGAACAGCACAGAATAAATGCATCTTGATTGCTGCCAGGTTACTGGGCATTGATTTGCATGTTGTGCGGAGTATGGTCACACACCAACTGAGGGTGCCAGACCCTTTGCTCGCAAAGTGACATATGCACATTCAGTGGCTGCCTGTGCTATGGGGAAGCCTGCAATCCTGGTGAAGCCATATATTTATTCTGCCTGATTCTCTCTGAAAATATTGAATGTAGTCCCCTCCCTTTATATATAGAGCACCAGAGAACACCCACCCCTCCATCTCCCCACCCCCGCCACTCCCCTTTAGACAACAGTGGATAGTGAGACGTTAGAGATCTTGTCCAGCCTGCAAGGAGCACAATGCAAAGAGTTCATGACCGCAGTCACTTTTACAGTTACTTGCAATACCAGTCTTATCCCGCTGAGGTTGCATCTTTGCTTGCAGCAGGTGGCAGATTTCATTGAGCACTGCCTTACTGAAATGGAGTAAACGCACATACTGCTCTGCACTGAGTTTCAGGTAGGAGAATCGCTGCCTGAAAACCTTGGGTGGATAATGTCTCCTGCTGAGAGCCCTTGTCCCCCTCTTCCTCTCTTTTCATGTAGCTTGTTTTCCTTGGTGTTGTCTCTGCCTATTTTCCCTGTCATCTTACAGGCCAGACAGGATAGAAACTATGGCATCCATGACTGAGAGCAAGTGAACAAAGCAAAATGCTTAAATTGGGAATCAAGGACTTCACCACATGACACACCACTCCTTGAAGGCTTCACCAACTTTAAGCGGCTGTAAAAACTTCCTAACTTCACTTGTCCTAACTCAGCAACAGGCATTAGAAATTAATCAGTAACTGAGCTGAAGACAGATGATGATCACATTACATGGCAATGGTCAATGGGTGGGTGGGTGGCTGTGTAGTGAGGAGGGTGACTGAACGCATGCTGAGCTGTGCAAAACTGAGTAATAGCACCAGCTGGAGTGTTGAGGTCACAAGTGGCACCGCTGCAATCAAATCAATGTTACTCACTGATTGATATCACAATCTGCCCAGTCTGCTTACTTCCATCACGTGCTCTCAGTGCCTGCACTGACTTATCCAAAATGGCGTTCAGTGCAACTCGTTCCAGAAGTAGTAGACTCAGCCACCAATTTAGACCTGAAATAGTAACTAGCTTCAAAAATATGAGTGCTACCCAATCAAATTTTGTGACCAAAGTATCCATTTTTCCCCTGCAGGCAGATAGCAAAGGCAATCCTTTTATCCAGTGCTACAAGGTTCAAATGGCAAGAAATGTATTATATCACATGCTTTTCGTGTTTTAAGGCATCATATGATATACACACTTCCAACAAGAAGAGTACAGGACACCATTTGGTAAAGGCAAGCACACATGCACCTAATGACCACAAGGAGGATGTCAAAAGCAAAAAACTGTGGATGCTGGAAATCCAAAACAACAATAAAAGTACCTGGAAAAACTCAGCAGATCTGACAGCATCTGCGGAGAGGAATACTGTTAACGTTTCGAGTCCATATGACGCTCAAACAGAACTAAGGAAAAATAGAAAAGAGGTGAAATATATACCGGTTTAAGGGTGGGGGGGGGTGTGGTGGTGAGGGGGTGGGACAGGTAGAGCTGGATAGAGGGCCAGTGATAGGTGGAGATAATGAAAAGATGTCATAGATATGACATAATGCCACCACCAAACACATCTTCCCTTCACACCCCATGGCAGCATTCCGCAGGGATCATTCCCTCCAGGACACCCTTGTCCATTCCTCCATCACCCCCTACACCTCAACCCCCTCCCACAGCACCTTCCCATGCAACCACAGAAGGTGCAACACCTGCCCCTTTACTTCCCCCCGCCTCACCGTCCAAGGGCCCAAATGCTCCTTTCAAGTGAAGCAGCATTTCACTTGCACTTCCCTCAATTTAGTCTACTGTATTCACTGCTCCCAATGTGGTTTCCTCTACATTGGAGAGACCAAACACAGACTGGGTGACTGCTTTGCAGAACACCTTCGGTCTGTCCATAAGCATGACCCAGACCTCCCTGTCGCTTGCCATTTCAACACACCACCCTGCTCTCATGCCCACATGTCCGTCCTTGGCCTGCTGCATTGTTCTAGTGAAGCTCAACGCAAACTGGAGGAACAGCACTTCATCTTCCAACTAGGCATTTTGCAGCCTTCCAGACTTAATATTGAGTTCAACAATTTTAGATCATGAACACTGTCCTCCATCCCCACCCCCTTTCCGATTCCCCTTTTTTCCAATAATTTATATAGATTTTTCTTTTCCCACCTATTCCATTATTTTTAAATGTATTTCCATTCATTGTTTTATCTCTACCTTTTAGCCTATTTCGATCCCTTACCCCCACCCCACCCCCACTAGGGCTATCTGTACCTTGCTCGTCCTGTTTTCTACCCTTAATGTCACCTATTAGCACATTCCTTAGATAATATCACCACCTTCAACACCTCTTTGTCCATTTGACTATGACATCTTTTGGCTATCTCCACCTATCGCTGGCCCTCTATCCAGCTCTACCTGTCCCACACCCCCTCAAACCAGCTTATATTTCACCTCTTTTCTATTTTTTCTTAGTTCTGTTGAAGAGTCATACGGACTCAAAACATTAACTGTATTCCTCTCCGCAGATGCTGTCACACCTGCTGAGTTTTTCCAGGTATTTTTATTTTTGTTGAGAAGGATGTCAACACATGCTCTTAACATTGCACAGCTGAACACAATGTTAAACAGAACAGAACTACCAACACTCTTTAAAAAGATCTTGATCCACCTTTAGGTTAGTTGCTAGATTATTCCTTCTGGCTTTTGGTGCATTTGTCTGCTTCTTGCAGCTTTACGATACCTGGCTGAGGTTTGAATAGTTTGCAGGGAGTGGACTGGCTGATGCCAAAGTACTTTACTCCTCATTTTAAAGCTTATGCTGAAACAGGGACCTGGTAGGACTTTCTTTGAGAATTAACCAAGACTGGGAGAATGAAATGAAGAAAGGCCATGCAGAGCAGGACAGGCCACTAGAAGAAAGAACAGGATGGAGAGAAGGTCTCTCACCAGGGTCTTTATCTGCTGAGGTTCTTTAGGGAGAAATTTTCTAAACTCAGCTTTGGTAAGGACCATGAGACTAACTCACAAGGTGCTTCGAAGGAGGCTGCGATGGAACTCTGCCATCACAACTTCAACCTCAAAGCAGGGCAAGGATTTCATGTGGTTGTCAAGGTGATCAAGGTTCTTAACACTTATGCTCCTTCCAGGCTGCTTCTGGAGATGTAAGCAACATCTCATTGTTTGTTTCATTAGTGGTGTTACTGAGGCTCCCCTAACCAGAGGAGACAGATTTAGGGTGACTGACGAAAGAACTAGAGGTGGCATGAGGGAAATATTTTTTACACAATCATCATATCGGATTTGAAATGCACTGCGAGTATTAGCTTTCAAAAAGGAACTGCACAAGTACTTGAAAGAGAAAAAATTGCAGGGTTGGCATGAGGCACACACAAGGTGAGGAAAGAACAGGAGTAGTCCGGCTAACTGGATTGCTCTTTGAAAGAACCAACTCAAAGTTGATGGACTGAATGAGTTCCTGCTATGCACAGTGAAAGAGTTTAATCATATTCCTTTTTTACCTGAGACAGGTAAGGAGGGTGAGAGAGAACATTATACAGCATGCAAACAACAACCTAAAACAACACTTCTGCTGCATGGACTACTCTGGAAGAATGCTGCAGTACCCTGCTGAGTAGTATCAAGTGACAAGAAAGGATACTAATGTATGTAATGTTATTGGAAATTATTTTAAAAATTGAATTGTATTAGGGCCTGCGTCTGTGTGGGTGCCTATGTTTGTCTGAATTGGATTAAAGCCAGCCAGTCTGGGTGCTTTGATGTATAGAAACAAATAGATTTGAAATGGTAATTAGATAAACATGGGGAAGCTTAGAAGGATAGGTATCAAGGGGGCAATTTGCATTTCTAAATAAACCATTCAAAAGAATGTGTTTGTTTTTTTTTCAGCTTGCTAATAAAATTGATGGAATGAAATGATATTATTGTTACGAGATGTAAAATTAAAAACCAAGTAATACAATGGAAAATTTACATTCAAAGGAAAAGCTAGGTATAAAATTAAAGGAGTTTGTGTGTGTAAGCCAGAGGTGTTTAAGGTCTAACCAGCCTGTAAGCCTCTCACTGTGTTTTTAAAGGAACCTCATTTTGAATTTGTAAGGTCAAATGTGCTTTGTCTGGTGTCTGTTTAAAGTCTATGGGTTATTATTGCCTTGGTGAAGATTTACCTGGGAGTGATTAATTTGGGGATTTGTTTAAAAGTTATTGTGGTAATAATTTGTAAACATATGTATGTGTTTAATTTGTTGTTAAATTAATAAATGTTTAATTCAGTTTTATATTTAAAAAAACCTCCTGCGGTTTGGTGATCTTATTCCTGAATTCAGAGCAACATCTCAAACATACATATTGAAATTATAGGTTACAACAGTAGGTCAAGTTTCCCTCTGGGATTTAAACAACTTAGCCTTTACCAACTGCTGTGTCATAACAGTAGATAGGTAGGAAGGAAGGAAGGAGGGAAGGACTTACCTTTTCTCTATCAACAGCGGGCCAGATAGGCAGGTTCCTCCCATACACACACACGCAGAAGAAGAAAGTTTGTTTTGGAAACAGTTTGAGTTCAGTTGGTTTGAAGGCAGTTGTGAAGCAGAAGCAGCCCAAAAGGGGACAGATAGCAAGTCCCAAGCTAAGGAAAACCCCAGAAGTCCAGGGGAATGGAAGGAGAGAAAAGCCAAAGCAGACCTTTTAGTTAAAGGAAGGACAGGAACCTGGAAAAAGATCCTGTTAAGTGAAGTTAAGAGTGAGGGGCAGACAGAAAGGCTCCAAGCTTCAGATTTAAAGAGAAAAAAACTACCAAAAGCAAATTTAAAGAGAGAACAGCTTGCAAGAAGCAAGAAGGCTCAAAGAGACAGCTGAAGGTCTATAATTCTTTGCTATGGGCATGTAAAGCAGTGGTGTACTGTTTAGGCTGAGTTGGTAAGAGAGAGTGCATGGAAGACAGCTTGAGTGTAGGTGGTGAAACACGGAAGAGGAACATCAGAAAGAGAGTTCAAAACCCTGGAGGTGAACCCTTGTGGAAGTTGTTTCAGAGAAAATTTTGGTTTGGGAGAGGTCCTGGAGAGTGGAGATTGGAATGCCTCATGTGATGGATGGAATTCAGTGAGACTGGTTAGTTCATGATGTGACAAGCATCTGGGGGGAGTTGAGGAGAGATCCATTGCACCTGCCTGAAGTGGCATCTATTACTTTGTTTCAGAGTGTAGTGTGTCTGACCACAGGGTGCCACAGGTTTACATGGACTTACTGCGGACATTAAAGTATAAGATAGCTTTTGTCCTTAAAAATATGAATACATCTGTAAAAGTATAGTTGTGGGTGAAGGAGTATTGTAAAATAATTAATATTTTCTTGTTGAATAAATGTTTTATTCTTTTGTTAAAAGTTCATCAGCTGACTCCTGTGACTCTGTTCAGTAGTTACTCTCCATGTATCTAAACAAACAAATAAAAGTTAGGATCTACCAAGTTAGGTTCCACTCTGGCATCAGGCTTGTCCAGAGATAACTTTGGATCATAGCAAGTGGGGGTTCTTGCAGGATTTTGAAACGTGGACAGTGGGTGATTGGGTGTGGGATAATAATTGGTCTGGGTCTGGAAATCCTTGACATTGATGGAACCTGTGAATCCTTTTTAACAAGTATGTGGAGGTAAACAGCTCCTGGACATAGGAAATGGAGTTGCTGTGAGGCATATGACATGGGTTGGAATTCAAAATGGCATTGAAGGTTGCTAAGACTGTTTTACAGATGGAAAATACAACTCTGCCCGGTTTACAGAAATTAATCAAGAGTAAGCTGATGGAATTGGTGGATAAATTGGAGTTAGGATTACCTGAAGGGGCAAGGAAAGCAGACATAGTTGAGATCATAGCACAACGTTTAAAACTGGAAGGAATAGCAGAGAGACCACGTTTTACTGGGAGGGAGTCACAGCTGAAGGTAGTGAGACTACTGAAGGTAGTTTGAAATGAAGAAGATTGAATTTAAACAAGCAAAGGATCTGAAAAAAACTTCAATTAGAAGCAAAGGAAAGAGAATTGGCATTTAAAAGGGAGCAAGCAGAAAGGCAGAAGAAAGAAAGGAAGCTGGAACTGGAATTTCAGGAAAGAGAGAAAGAGAAAGAAAGAGAATACCAGTTTAAAAGACTAGAAGTCAAAAAAGAGATCTCAGATTCTGAGGAGAGTTCTGATGGTTAAAAATCCTTTCACCTAAAACATAGTGGGGAGATGTTTAGATTTGTACAAGCTCTTCAAAAGTTTAAGGAAAAAGATGTTGGAGCATTCTTTATTTCATCTAAAAGATAGCGAAATAGATGAAATGGCCACAGGAGTACTGGACATTATTATTACAGTCTAAGTTGCTGACTAGAGCACATGAGGTATATGCTTCACTGTCTGAAGAGGTATCAGTGAATTATGATATGGTGAAAAAGGCCATTTTGAGTGCATATGAGTTGGTTCCTGAAGCTTACAGGCAGAAATTTAGGAATATGAAAACAGCTTGGGCAAACCTATATTGAGCTTGAGAGAGTAAAACAAAGTAACTTTGACCAGTGGGTATGGGCATTAAAATAAATATGCAGCTTTTAGGGAAGTAATTATTTTGGAGGAATTTAAAGACTCCATCCCTTCAGTAGTGAGAACTCATGGAGGAACAGAGGGTTCAAACTGTTAGACAAGCAGCAGAGATAGCTGATAATTATGAGTTACTACATAGAACAAAACTATTTTTGTCACCCTTTCAAATCGGAAAAGGATGGTAAGTGGGAGGTTGAAAGGAACGTAGGTAGTCAGGGAAGAGAAGGAGTAGCTGGGGACTCCCAGGAAGTTTCTCCTCAGACCATAAAGGAAGGTGCTGAGGGTGGAAGTGACATTCGAAAGCCGAAAGGCGGAATTTTCCGAGCCCGCTGGCAGCGGGCATGATAGGTGGCATATGCGGGAAATATGGCATGACCTGCTTCACGACAGCATGAAGGCAGGTTACAATCGTCCGCTCAGCCCGTCGATGGCAGGCAGCGTTTCCCACCATCGGTCAGTGGGGAGTTAATTGTAATATATTAGCATAAAATTAAAAGGCCATCCTGCCAGGCTCTTGGAACCCTGTCGTATCGTCCGCCCACATCAGCGGGAAACCACACCAACGTGTTTCACAACAGCACGCAGGTGACGTGCAATTGGTGACATTCATATTGGGGGAACTGAGGTGAATTAGCAACAGCGTTCTCCACAGCTCAACCATTGTTTACAGGCCTCAGGGACATCAGGGGTTGGGGGGTGGTGGTGGCAACTGTTGCCTGGCCCCGGAGGTGACTGCTGAGGGAGGGTGGGGATGATGTTTGGGGGCAAGTGCTGGCCAGCCTTGGAGATGACTGCTGTGGGGGGGGAGTGTCTCTGGGGGCAAGTGCTGGCAACTGCTAAGAGGGGGGATGAAGTGCTGCTCTGACGCTGCATACCATGCACAGGCAATTGAGGTGAGGGACAGGGTAAATGAAGGGAGTGGTCACGCATTTGGGACACCTGTATAAGCAGACCAGGCCTCTGCAACTGAGACAGATCTGGCACAGCCACAGTGATATGATGGGGTCAGGATCCTAGCCTGCAGGCCCATGCAAGCAACATGGAGGCACCAAAAGGCCACCAAGCACTCCCAATCGTAGTCCCCCCACCGCCCTCTCCCCACACCACCCCCCCCAACCCCACCAGCACAGATTTTGATTCCGCCACCACTTTATTGGACCGCAAGGCCGGTTGGACTGCACATGTTGTACAATCTCTTCGCCAACACTGGCCATTTAGCAGTCACTGCTGAATGCACTTATGGCCCCTTGCAATCTCAGCATCCTCGTTTGGACCAGCACCCCCCATGTCACAGGTTGACAGGGCAGCCATGCAGCTTACTCATCTCTGGCCATCCGAGGAGTCACCAGCACTCTCCAGGAAGCATTAAGCAGTTCATGTGCTGTACATAGGGCCAGGAAAGGTGCTAAGTACAGCCATGATAACCACATTTCTCTCTCTTTCATGCTGCAGGAGGACCACGTCAGGATCATGGATCCTGGTGACCTAGCTGTATGCCTGATGGCCTGCAGAGGCCGTAAAATATGGAAGAAAGAGCGACTGAGGTACCCACCCATGGAAAGGCAGGAACAGCAACCTCATGAAGAAGGGGCAGCAGGGGTTCCCACACATGCTGTCCAGTAGCAACAGCGAGCTGTGGCTGGTCAGCGCTGCCTGCCATTCCTGCAGATGACTAAGAACCAGCGTCACCAATGACTGCGCATGTCTAGGGGCCTACATCTGGCTCACATCTGCCACCTACTGCAGGACTTGGCACCAAGGGGACATGGAGGGCATCCACTGTTAGTGGCTGTGAAAGTGACCACAGCACTCAATTTCTATGCCATGAGGTCAGGGATGCCATCTTCTCCATGGCACACAACTTTGTGCATTTCGCCCGGGACTGGGACAGCCAGGATGCAAGGGCTATTGGATTCGCCCTGATCTCTAGATTCCCACAGGTGCAGAGTGCGATTGACTGCACTCATGCGGTGCTCAGGTCTCCATCACTACACTCAGTGGACTTCATCAGCTGCAAAGGCTCCCACCCACTGAACGTGCAGCTGGTATGTGACCACCAGAAACGCATCCTGTAGGTATGTGCACAGTTTCCAGACAGTGTGCACGATGCCTACATCCTGAGTTGCTCACAGATCCCTGCAGTCTTCCAGGGTCCACAGAGGCTGCAGGGATGGCTCCTTGGGGACATGGGCTACCCACAGAGGGGGTGCCTGATGACACCTGGGCTATGGCCTCAGAGGGCAGCAGAGCGATGCTATAATGAGGATTATGCAGTAGTTCACAACTTGGTGGAGCAGGCCGTCAGGATGATGAAGATGATGCTCCTTAGCCTGGACCGGTCTGGTGGAGCCCTGCAATACAGTCCACAGAGACTGTCATGCATCATCGTCATCTGCTGTGCCCTTTGCAACCTGGCACTGCAATGGGGAAAGGAGCTGGCTGAGGAGGAGGTAGAGGAGCTGCACATCTCCTCCGATGAGGAGGATGCCGTTGGGGATGAAGGTGAAGGGGTCCTTGGTGGTGACGATTGTGGGGATGAGGCTCTCACACTGGCTCAATGAGGAAGACGAATTTGAGAGGCCCTCACAGCTGCTAGATTTGTGAAGGATGATGATGACATGCAGTGAGGTGTCCCCATAGATCCTCACATCACAGTTGTGAATGTTTGACTCCAGTCTGGCTTACCTCAGCGTCAATACTCTGTGAGAATGCTCCTGTCTTGGAGATGCAGTGGGAGCCCTAATAGTCGCTCGATCGCAGAAGGATGATGACAACATGCAGTGAGGACACTCCATAGATCTTCACATAGCCTCTGAGAATGTCTGACTCCTGTCTGGCTGAGGGCAGTTCGCTTGCACTCCATGATCAAAGCCATCTCAGAGACGCAGCCATGAAACTTTAGATGAATCTGATGCTGTGTCCCCCTTCAGCACCTCAGGAGCTGGTGCACATCACAGGTTGTAGATGCTGGTGTGATGGGGCCACAGAGAGTATGAAAGAACTCTGTGGTGCCTGCCCACTACATTTTGGCATCAATGACCAGCACCATTGAGGTGCAGTCATCACTAATGTGTCCAGGGAGTGTGAGGCCAGACAATCACTGTGGCCTGAAGGCTGCATAAAGCATAGGGAAGAGGTCCTGGACTGATACACCTACCTTTTATCTTTTGCAGAAAGGTTTCACATCTGAGTGACAAGAACATTGTGCATCAGAACAAGGAGCCATAGGCAGGGAGACATTCATGTGAGTTTATTGACAATATTGAACAGTATATACAAGTGATCTACACCCATGGCCAGGCTGTGCAAATATTTGCACCTAACTTTCCTAACCCTGCCACTATGTCTTGGTGCTCCCCAGACATCCACGGCAGAGGTGAAGGCAGCTTGCTGACTGTGACACCCTGTCTTTGGCGAGCGTCCTCTGGAGGGCCGAGTCTTGGAGGGCCCCAGCCTGCTTTTGGGGTCCTATTGTGTGGCGGTAGCACCTTCCTCGGCCTGTGAAGCTGGACCTGCAGAGGTCATAGGAAGATAGGATTCGGACGGGCTGGTCACTCCCAGAATCACCTGGGTAGATGGCCCCAGGGCATGCACCTGATGATCCTCCTCCCTATGGATGCTGATGGCCCCTGGCTGACTCTGTAAGCAAGGGATAGCTGGAGTGAGATCGAGCTGCCCAGCACCCCTCTTTCGCACACACTGTTGGAGGCTAAATATGGCATTAGCAATGGAGTTAAGCCCACTCAGCAGTGCAGGTGTGACGTCCTGGACCAAGGTTTCCATGGCAGCCGTCATCCTGCCATCGTCAACCTCAGTGTATTGCAATGCCGGTGCTATCGCCTCAGCCTGAAAATAGACCGACTCCTCCACCTTGCCTTGCAATCTGAGGAGTGCAGCGGGCATGCCTTCCTGTTGTTCCCTAGCTTTTCTTTACAGCTCCAGCAACTGTGACATGACTGAGTCCAGAGGTTCATTACCTGACTCGGACTCAGCAAATTTCTGGCCTCCAGCAGCCCTCCGAGTGTCGGAAACCTGGCAAGTCCCTGCTGCCACCTGCTGTGGATCAGACGGTATGATGTGCTCACCAGATTGCGATCCCAAGGCTACTCTATAGCAAGGTCCCACTAAGGTCTGTGTCTCTGTGCTGGTGGAGGATGTGGGTGAGCCCTGTGACGGGACTTCAGGGAGGGCACCTCCACATTCCTCTTCAGGGGTTTCTTCGGAGTTTGATTGAAGGCCCTGAGTCATGGACTCTGTCGGCTGTTTGACAGATGTGCCTGCGAAAGCAAAGGGAGATAATTCGTGTATGGCAGTGGCCTGTGAAAGAGGACACATCACTCACGGCATGGTTGTCTGATGGATTTTATACTGCTGGACCCTCACTTTGTAGAGCAGCACCGACCTCACCGTCAGCACAGAATCAGTCCCGGTCATCGCCGGCCTGCTAGATGGCTCTGTTTTCAAATTCTGTCAGAACTTTGATTTCCAGCATCCTTCCACCTGTCTGTGACCTTCCCCCACTGTTGTGAGCCAGTTTATCCTGCATGGATAACGATAGGGAAAGTGTAAGCAGGACGCCTGCCAAGCCAGATGATAAGTATGCCTGGCCTGTGTGGGTGGTGAGTGCTCCCACGGTCAGGATGAGGGCAATGACGGTGTGTGTGAAAGAGTGAATGGTGATGTCCCTTGCACTGGCAGTGAGCGAGGACCCTGTGGATGTGGGATGGGTTTGTGAGTGTGTGAGTTAGAATGTGAAAAGAGTGACTTACCCTGGCGGAACAGAGGAGATCATTCATCCTTTTGTGGCACTGGGTGGCTGTCCTCCTCTGCACTGACCATCACTGCCACTGCCTTCCAAGCCGGGTTGGTGACATCGGTATTCATCCTACGGCCAGAGCGGGGATAGACCAAATCCTGCTGGGCCTCCATGGCACCCAGCAGTCGCTTGAGGGACCCATCATTGAATCGGGGTGGAGAGGGGAGGGGGGTTGCAGTCTTTTTAGCTTTGCTGGCCATGACTCCCTGACAGTGCTGGTGAGCTGGTGGTGATGAGCACTTTGCTAGCGGCTGCCTTTTAAAGATCACGGCTGGCGTGATGCAACAGCGGGGTGATGGCGAGCAGGCAAGTGAGAGCCCACTCACCATGGAAATGGTGTTTTTCCTGGGAATGCGTATATAATGAGGCGGGGTCAGGAAGATGCGATGTGAAAACCCGTCATTTTCGTCAACGAGTAGGACTCCATTTTACCCACCCGCTACTGCACTCGGTGCAATTCTGGGAAAATTCTGCTGTAAGTGTTTTCATTGTAACAAGCTAGGACATCTTAGGGCAGATTGCTGGAAGTTAAATGGTAGGACTATTGCTGTAGTAGGAACGCCTAAGGAATCCTCAGGAAATGTTGCTTCAGAAAAAGAAATTATTGTTAAAACTGTAGCAGTGGTACAGGTGAAATGTGTTTCTTCAGCACAGGCAGGAAACGGGGGTATGGTTCAGGATGGTCCAACGAATTCTTCTTTGATTACTGCTGAAGGAAGTCGCGCTAACAGAGGGTCTCGATGTTTTGTGCTGAAGGGAGAAGTGTACTCTTACTCCTCCAAAATAATAAGTAAACAGATTAAAATTTTGATGGATACAGGGGCAGATCAATCATTGATGGTGGCTGATGATATAATTTGTGTTCCAGATAAGTTAATGAAGAAAAAAGTATTAATAAGAGGTATTAATGGAATTTATGAATCTATTTCTTTGCGTGAAGTTAACTTAAAAAGTTGCTTTCTAAATGAAACTGTTACAGTGGGAATTATTCTTAAATCACCAATTGAAGGTATGGATTTTATTCTGTGTAATGGCTTGGTTTGTGGAGACAGTAATGTGGCAAAGATTGTATTGTGGCAGGCGGTTGATAGGGTTCATCATAACAAACTGCAGGAAACTACTGTGTCCAAAGAAAAAACACTTATTACAGATAACAAGCAATTGAAGGAATACCTGACTAATGTAGAAAACCAACTTTCATGTGTGAAAGAGGAGGTTGCTAATGAAAGAAGAACAACAATTGAGAATCAGTCACAGAAAGTACAACATTTGACTGAGGACTTGAATTGCCGAAATGATAAACTTGTAAAAACAAATTTAACAAAGTTCAATCTTCAGTTATAACTTGATGAACTTCAAAGAACAGTAGTTGCTATGAAATAGCAGAGAAAATGCTTTGAACAAGAAAGTGAATTGTTGGTAAATCAGAATAATTGGTTGAATGCAGAATTAAAAACCAAAATTAACGAGCTGTTAGAATTTTGTTCGGAAAAGAACGATGAGATTCTCGAACTTCGAAGTAAACTGGATGAAAGGAAAGAGAAACAAAAACAGAAAATGCTGGAAAAACTCAGCAGGTCTAACAGTATCTATGGAGAGAAAAACAGAGTTAACATTTCGAGTCCGTATGATTCTTCTTCGGGTCTCTTTTTTTTCTTGCATTCCAGAGTTTTTCCAGCATTTTCTGTTTTTGCTTCAGATTTCCAGCATCCACAGTATTTTGCTTTTAAGAAAGGGAAGAAAAGATGTGTGATATAGAGTGTCATGGTTCCAAAGTTGTTCCTGTGAATAAAAACTCTTTGCTGAATTGCGATCTAGTTGAGCAAAGACCTGACCCAAGTAAAGTTACTGATATATCAATCTCACTAATGGACAATATGAAAACAGCTAATGCGAAAGCAGAATCCGAAATCAAGAATTGTCAACAAGAAGGACCGGAAAAGTCAATGATTGGAGACACTGATTTACAAGTGCTTGCTGGTGTTATTATACAAAATGCAGCAGTTGGAATCCAGGCAAGTGGACAGTTTGCAAAAGACCATCCAAAGCCTGGAAAGGAGTAGAATGAAATTGTTTGCAGACTATGTAACAGAATTGAACGGTTGGAACGAACTATGAAGCTCTTCAGGGAGAATATAATTGACACTGCCCAAAATGAAGTGAAAAAGATCTGTTCAAAATGGGACCTGGAGAAACAACAATATCATAAAAAGTTTAAAGATCGAACCAAGCTGGAATATGAAACGCTTTTCAGTGAACTTAAAAAGCATCTCAATGACATCCTTGAAGTGGTGAAAAGAGATTTTGACCAGAGAAGAAATGAGATATTAACACACAAAAATGTCATTTTGACTTTGCTAAATCAAAATGAGAATTTAGCCCATTTGGATTCGGAAAATGTGCTTGAGCATAGAATTATGCCTACGGCGAATGAAAAGAATGAGTGGGCTGTAGACTTAAATGAAACTTTCTTTGCTGAGTTAAAAAACTGGGAAACAGAGGAAAAACAGGCATAAAAGTGGAGTCATGATGATACTATGATGTAGAAATCCTGCTAATCTTGTTACATCTATTGACTTTAAGTATGTTTTTGTAATTGTACGATATAACATGTTTAATTGTGAAACAAAGTGGAAAATGTATTTGTATAATAGGTAATAAGCTATTGCTAGTGGTTTATGATGTTAAGTTTGTGTGAGGAGGATGGAAGTCCTTTGTAAGGAAACCTTCACTGTGTGAAGCTATCTTTTCTCCAAAGGGCGAGGTGTTAGGAAATGGAGATAGCTTACGTGAGCTATACTTGTACTTATGAGTGTTAGGAATCAGTTTAAGGTTGATTTGTATTTCTGTATATGTGTGTTAAGAAAGATCAAATGGAGTTATAGTTTCACTTTAAAAGGATGTTTGCATTTCTAATAAGATGTTTACGACCCCTATAAAGTGAAAGTAAACACACAAGAGTAGGAAGAACAGTGCTGTTGCCTAGCAACAGGGGGCAAGATAGGCAGGTTCTTCCCACAAACGCACTCACAGAAGATGAAATACAGCAGCTTGTTTTGAAGCAATTTGAGTTCAGTTGGTTTGAAGGCAGCTGTGAAGCAGAAGCAACCTAAAAGAGGACAGATAGCAAGTCTAAAAGTAAGAAAAACCCAAAAGTCCAGGAGAGTGCAAGAAGAGAAAGTCCAAAGAAGACCTTCTACTTAAAGGAAGGACAGGAACCTGGGATAATGCTTGTCTAAAGGGTAACCTCAGTTTGGATCATAACATGCACCAAGGTCCCTCTGAACCTCTGTACTTCCTAGGGTCCTATCATTCATCATGTGCTCCCTTGCCTTATTAGTCCTCCCAAAATGCATCACTTCACACTTTTCAGGATTAAATTCCATTTGCCATTGTTCTGCCCATCTGACCAGCTTGCCTATATCATCCTGTAGTTTAAGACTTTCCTCCTCGCTATTTACCACACCACCAATTTTTGTGTCATCTGCAAACTTACTGATCATACCTCCTACATTCATGTCTAGATCATTACTGTACACTACAAATAGCGAGGAACCCAGCACAGAACCCTACGGTACGCCACTGGACACAGGCTTCCAGTCACAAAAACAACCTTTGCTCCTGCCATTAAGCCAATTTTGGATCCAATTTGCCAAATTGCCCTGGATTTCATTGGCTCTTACCTTCTTGACCAGTCTCCCATGCGAGACTGTGTCAAAAACCTTAATGAAGTCCAATGTAGACTAAGTCAACTTCCCTACCTTCATCTACACACCTACCCACCTCCTCGAAGAATTCAATCAAATTTGTTAGACATGATCTCCTCTTGACAAAGCCATGCTGACTATCCTTGATTAATCCTTGCCTCTCCAAGTGGAGATTAATTCTGTCCTTCAGAATTTTTTCCAAAAGTTTCACTACCACTGATGTTAGACTCACTGGCCTATAGTTCCCTGGTTTATCCCCACCACCGTTTTTGAATAATGGTATTACATTAGGTGTCCTCCAGTCCTCTGGCACCTCTCCTGTGGCCAGAGAGGATTTGAAAACTAATGCCAGGGCCCCTGCAATCTCCTCCCTTGCCTCCCACAGCAGCCTGGGATACATCTCATCTGGGCCTGGGGATTTATCCACTCCTCAGCCTGCTAAAACCGCTAATACCTCCTCCCTCTCAATGCTAAGTTGTTCAAGTATATCAGTCCCCCTTCATGATTTCTATACCTACATTGTCCTTCTCTATAGTGAATACAGATACAAAGTATTCATTTAAAAAGTCATTTACATCTTCCAGCTCCTCACACAGATTGCCACTGTGGTCCCTAATGGGCCCTAATCTTTCACTGGTTATCCTCTTGCCCATAATATATTTATAAAACACCTTTGGATTTTCCTTTATTTTACCCACAAGTGTTTTCTCATGCATCTCTTCACTCTCCTACTTTCTATTTTAAGTAACCTCCTGCACTTTCTATACTCCTCTTGGGCTTCCGCTGCTTTGAGTCCTCGGTATCTACCATAAGTTTCCCTTTTTATCCTTATCCAATCCTGTACATTCCTCGACATCCAGGGTTGATCCTGCCTGCATCTTCACAGGAAGATGTTGGCCCTGAACTCTCGTTATTTCATTTTTGAATGACTCCCGCTGTTCTAATGTAGAATTTCCTACAAGTAGCTGCTTCCAGTCCACTTTGGCCAGATCCTGCCTTACCATATTAAAATCGGCCTTCCCCCAATTCAGAATTTTTATTTCCAGTCCATATTTGTCCTTTTCCATAACTATCTTAAATCTTACTGAGCGGTGGTAATTTTCACTGAAATGCTCCCCCATTGACACTTCTACCACTTGTCTGGCTTAATTCCCTAAAATTAGGTCTAGCACCACCCCCTGTCTTGCAGGACTTTATACGTGCTGACTTAAAAATATCTCCTGGATACATTTTGAGAATTCCACCCCCTCTAAGCCTTTCACCCTTTGTCTATCCCAGCTAATATCGGAGAAGTTGAAATCCCCTACTATTATGACCCTACTATTTTTACATTTCTCTGAGATTTGCCTACATATCTGCCCTCCTATCTTGCCCTGACTGTTTGAAGGCCTATAGTACACTCTCAGCAAAGTGATTGCCCCCTTTTTGTTTTTAAGTTCTAACTTTATGGCCTAATTTGAGGAACCTTCTAAGATATCATCCTTCCTTATTACAGTATTTGAATCCTTGATCAATTTTATAACACTACTTCCTCTTTTACATCACACCACCACCCCCTCCCCCATGCTCCCCACCTCACCTGATGATTCTATACCCCGGAATATTGAGCTGCCAGTCTTGCCCCTCCCTCAACCATGTCTCTGTGATAGCAATGATATCATATCCCCATATGTTAATCAACATCCTCAACTCATCTGCCTTACTCACAAGGCTCCTTGCATTAAAATAAATGCCATCCAGACTTTCCATACTCCCTTGTACCTTAACTTGACTCTATATGCTCTGCCTTCCAGACTGACTTCTATATTTCTATACTTGTCTGTACATCACACCCTGCTATAGCTCCACTCCGTATCCCATGCCCCTGCCAAATTAGTTTAACCCCCAAACAACAGCACTGGCAAACCATCCCCCTGCCCCCACAAGGATGTTGGTCCCGTTCTGGTTCAAGTGCAACCTGTCGGGACTTGTACGGGTTCCACCATCCTCAGAAATGGAACCAGTGATCCAGGAATCTAAAGCCCTCGCTCCTGCACCAACTCTTCAGCCATGCATTCATCTGCTCTATCCACTTATTCCTATGTGCACTAGCATGTGGCACCAGGAGTAATTCAGAGGTTACAGCCTTTCAGGTCTTGCTTTTCAATCTGTCACCCAGCTTCCTAAATTCTTGTTGCAGTGCCTCATCCCTCTTTCTACCTATTCTGTTGGTACCAATGTAAACCACAATCTCTGACTGTTCATCCTTTTCCTTAATGTAGCTTTAAAGTGGAGAAAAACAACTTACCCACTACCTGTTAAACAGCTCTCTGCTTTGCACTGGCATCACTTTTGTCAGCCTTTTTGAATTCTGGCGGGGTTTGTGTTTTATCCCTTAAACTCTTGCTATTTTACCCCCTGAACTCTCACTATTTTATCCCCTGAGCTGTTTTATCTCCCGAACCCTCGCTGTTTATTCTCTCAAACTCTTGCGGTTTTACACCCTGAACTCTCACTGTTTATCTCCCGACCTCTCACTGTTTTGTCTCCTGAACTCTCGCTGATGTTCCTCATTGTAGAAATCATTATTGTGGATCATTTCTCACCCTCTCTAATGCCTTCACAGCTTTTCTAAAGTATGGTGCTCGGAACTGTACACAATACTCCAGTTGTGGCCCAACCAGCGTTTTATACAGGTTCGCCTTCCATGTTTTTGTGCTCTATGACCCTATTTATGAAGCTCAGGAATCCTGAAGCTTTATTAACCAGTTTCTCAAACTAAGCTGCAATCTCCAATGTTTGGTCCACATATAGCCCAAGGCCCCTCTGCTCCTGCACCCCATGTAGAATTGTAACTTTATTTTGTATTGCCTTTCCTCATTTGTCTCCACAATATAAATCGCTTCACACCTCGCTGGATTAAATTTTCTCTACCAATTGTCCGCCCAGTCCATCAGCCTGTCTATATCCTCTTGAGGTTTATCAATAACCTCCTTGTAGTCCATAAGACTCCCATGTATCCCCATTTTGGGGAAACACGCAAAGCATTCATCTCTTCTACTTGTCCCACTGGGTCCTGAGCACGTGGCTGGATAGCTGCTGTCACCTACAGGATGTCTCTTTTTCTTCTTTTTTATGCTTTCAAAGGATGTGGGTGTTGCTGAGTAGGTCAGCATTTATTGCCCAACCTAACTGCCATTGAGAAGGTGGTGGTGAGCTGCCTTCTTGAACCGCTGCAGCCTATGTGGTGTAAGCATACCCACAGTGCTGTTAGGGAGAGAGTTCCAGGATTTTGAGCCAGCGACAGTGAAGGAACGGTGATATATTTCCAAGTCAGGATGGCGAGTGACTTGGAGGGGAACTTCCAGGTGGTGGTGCTCCCATGTGCCTGCAGCCCTTGGTAGTGGTCCTGGGTTTGGAAGGTACTGCCTAAGGCTCGGTCATTTCCTGCAGTGCATCTTGTAGATGGTACACACTGCTGTCACTGTGTGTCGGTGGTGGAGGGAATGAATGCTTGTCAACTAAGTGTACTGCTTTGTCCAGGATGTTGTCAAGCTTCATGAGGGTTTTTGAAGATGCACTCATCTAAGCAAGTGGAGAGCATTCCATCACACTCCTGACTTGTGTCTTGTAGACAGTGGACAGGCTTTGGGGAGTCAGGAGGTGAGTTACTTGCCACAGGATTCCTAGCTTCTGACCTGCTCTTGTAGCCACAATATTTATATGGTTAGTCCAGTTCAGTTTCTGGTCAGTGACAACCCCCGGAATGTTGATAGTGGGGGATTCAGCAATGGTAATGCCATTGAACAGCAAGAGGTGATGGTTGGATTCTTTCCTATTGGAGATGGTCATTGCCTGGCATGTTACGTGCTACTTGTCAGCTCAAGCCTGGATTATGCCCAGGTCTTGCTGCATGCGGACATGCTTTAATATCTGAGGAGTGATGAATGGTGCTGAACATTGTGCAATCATCAGCGAACATCCCCACTTCTGACCTTATGATGGGAGGAAGATCATTGATGAAGCAGCTGAAGATGGTTGGGCCTAGGCCACTATCCTGAGGAACTCCTGCAGTGATGTCCTGGAACTGAGATAATTGACATCCAGCAACCACACCAATCTTCCTTTTTGCTAAGTATGACTCCAACCAATGGAATTTTTCCCGATTTCCATTGACTCCAGTTTTGCTAGGGCTCCTTGATGCCACACTTGGTCAAATGCTGCCTGGACGTCAAGGGTAGTCACCTCACCTCACCTCAGGAGTTCAGTTCTTTTGTCCACATTTGAACCAAGGCTGCAATGAGGTCAGGAGCTGAGTGGTCCTCGGGAGACCCAAACTGGGCATCAGTGAGCAGGTTATTGCTAAGCGCGTGCCGCTTGATAGCACTGTTGATGACCCTTTCCAACACTTTACTGATGATCGAGAGTAGACTGATGGAGCAGTAATTGGCCAGCTTGGATTTGTCCTGCTTTTTGTGTACAGGACATACCTGGGCAATTTGGTAAGGATGAGGTCAAGTATGATTTCCTCCTGTTGGTTTCCTCACCACCTTTCGCAGACACAGTCCAATAGCTATGGGACTCGGCCAGCTATTGGTGCTACTGAGCCATTCTTGGTGATAGGAATTGAAGCAACCGCTGGCCCCCCACCCGACCCAGAGTATATTTTACACCCTTTCCACCCTCAGTGCTTCATCCAAGTGGTGTACAACATGGAGGAGTACCGATTCATCAGCTGAGGTGGGTGCGGGGTGGGGGGGGTGGTGGGTGGAGGGTTGCGGTGGGGTGCATGGGGGTGGGCGGTAGGGGCGCGGTGCTGTACATGGTAATCAGTAGGAGGTTTCCTGCCCATGTTTCACCTGATGACCTGAGGCCCTGAGATTTCGTGCAGTCTGGAGTCAATGTTGATGACTCCCAGGGAACTCCCTCCTGAATGTTTTTAATTCATTCATGGGATGTGGGCTTTGCTGGCCCAGTCAGCATTTATTGCCCATCCCTAGTTGCTCTTGAGAAGGTGATGGTGAGCTGTCTTCTTGAATCACTGCAGTCTATGTGGCATGGGTACACACACACTGCTGTTAGGATGGGAGTATCTACCACTGTATACGGTTGTGGCCTCCACCTCCACTGGGTCTGTCCTGCCAGTGGAACAGGCCATACCCAGGGATGGTGATGGGACACTTGGACATTTGGGACGTTTTCTGTGAGGTATGATTCCATGAGTATGACTATGTGAGGCTGTTGCTTCACTAAGCTATGAGACAGCTGTCCCAATTTTGGCACGATGTTAGTAAGGAGGGCTTTGCAGGGTCGACAGGGTTGAATTTGCCATTGTCGTTTCCAGTGGCTGGGTGGTCCATCCAGTTTCATTTCATTCACTTTGTAGCAGTTTCATACAATTGAATGGCTTGCTGGGTCATTTCAGAGGGCATTTAAGATTCATCCAGATTGTTGTGGGTCTGTAGTCACATGTAGGCCAGAGCAGGTAAGGACAGCAAATTTCCTTCTCTTAAGGGCACTAGTGTACCAGGTGGGTTTTTTTCCGGCAATGATTTCATGGTCATTATTAGATTTCAGGCCTGAATTGTTCCTTTGGTGGACGCATGCGATTGGAGGGCCTGGGAGGCTTAGGAAACAGGCCCCCGACCACGATCGGCCCATGGCCATGATTTCACACTGGTACTGGCCAAGAAAGGCCCACCCAGCGTGAAAACGAGTTTTCCCAATGGTCAGGAAGGGCCGAGTTGGGGTGGGGGACTGTTGGGTGGTTTAAAAACAGCAGAGGCTGCACCTTGAAGGCTGCCAGGAGAGAATCACATTCAGCAGCCTGGAGACTGGAGCAATGGCCTCCACAGCGGCTGGAGATGTCAGGCGAGAGGGCAGGTTGGGTGGGCACTCAGCCCCCCATTTGTTGGACAAATGCCTCGCGATCCTTGTGGAGGAGATGGGTGTCAGGCGGGACACCCTCATTCCCAGGGATGGCAGGAGGATGCCACCATATCAGCTTGGGAGTAGGTGGCAGCCAAGGCCAGTAGCTACAACATCATAATGTGCACATGGGTGCAGTGCTGGAAAAGGTGCAACGACCTGCTGCTCTTGACAAGGTTAAGTATTGTGATGGCATGGATCAGTGTGGAGAAGTTTTAAGGGATGGCTTTACCCCCTTGAAGCTCAGGGGTGTTAGAGTCTGAGTGCCAACCAGCCAATGACACTGGAGCTGGACAAGGGGTTGAGCACTGGTTGCTTGGTCTAAGTGCCTTGCGGCTTGAGGGCCAGGACTCAGATGTGCCCGAGTAAAAGTGCAGTGCAAAGAGGTGAGAGTTTCAGATTGTGCAAACATTCTGCTGGAGTCTCTTCATTGATAGGAGCCTCAAAACTGGAGTCCCCATTGATCATTGAAAGACAATTGCACCAGGGTGCCTGGTATGAACAGTGACAGTGTGATGGCTTAAACTAAGGAAATGTCATTGTTCTCCCTTAGATTCGCCAGCATACACTCATTTGCAGAACCCCAAAGGGCTACCCCTGACGCCAGAGGACCAGGGGCTTCAGATGCACCTGCATCACACCCAATCTCTGAACCAGGCACCAGTGCCGATACCAGCACCTCTGTGGGAGTTAGATCAGCGGCTAGAATGTAGGTGCACAGTGGTGAGAGCTCCCTCAAGGTCCTCTTCCTCCAGTGGGTCCCACTAGCCAGTGCCAGATTATGGAGAGCGCAGCATGCAACCACTATCAGTGATACCTGCTCTGGGGGCTTTTGCAGTGCTCCCCCTGAATGGTCCAAGCATCGGAAGCACATCTTCAAAAGGCCTATGGTCCTCTCTATCACCGCCCTTGTGGAAGCATGACTCCCATTATAACATTGCCCTCCCTCTGTCCTTGGGTGACAGAGAGCCGTCATAAGCCACCTTTTCAATGGACAGCCCTTGTTGCCCAGCAGCCATTCATCCAGTCGGAGGACGAAATAGCCTTGACACCTGGGATTTTTTTTTGAGTGCAAGCGTCCTGGGAACTGCCTGGGTACCTTGCACAGACTTCAGAATCTTCATCCTGTGATCACACACTATCTGCACGTTCATGGAGTGGAAGCCCTTCCTGTTGACGAAGGCACCGGGCTCACCTGCTGGCGCCTTGATGGCCACATGTGTACAGTCTATTGCACCCTGGACACGGGGGAAGCCAGCAATGGCCGCAAAGTCTCTGGCTCGCTCAGCCTGGCTGACCTCGTCTGTATGGAAATGAATAAATGTCATTACCCACCTAAACAGAGCTTCGGTCACCAGCTTAACGCAACTGTGGACAGCTGATTAGGACACTCCACAAAGATCCCCTACCAACCCCTGGAAAGAACCAGAGGCATAGAAGTTGAGGGCCACTGTGACCTTCAGAGCCATTGGCATGAGGTGTCCACCCACACAGTCGAAGCTGATCTCAGGCCCGATCATCTGACAAATGGAGGTCACTGTCTCCCTGGAAAGGTGGAACCTCCTTCAGCATTGCACCTCAGAAATACTGTGGTAGCTGCATCGCTGCCTGTAAACGCTGGCAACATGATAGTGGCATCTTCTGTGGCCCCTTCTGCCTTGGACCACCTGCTGGCCCTGCACCCTTTGTGCCTGCGCCTCTCCTCCCACAGTCACTCCACTGGGGCACCTGGCCTCCACTCCCTCTGCCCCTCTCTTCCTCCTCGGAGGAGGTACCTCCAGCAGAGAGCACAATCCCCATTACCAGGGTTACAGAAGGCAGTCTGATACCAGGAAGTGTCCACATGGCCAAAATTCTCCTGTGGTCTTGGAGACAACAATGAGAGCTGAAAGGAAGCTGAGAAATGCTAAGATTGAAGTTCAGAACTGAGATGTCAAGTTCAAGTAAGCAGCCAGCAGTAAACTATCTCCTGAACTCCTCACTACTCACAATGGCAATGCTGCTGACCCTTTTTATCCCACCGCTGGATGATGTTTTGCAATCAGTAGCTTGCCCGCCTGCCCGTTTTGCAACAAGCCCAAAATCACATGGGCAACTTAAAATCGGGATCAATTGGCTTTTTAATGGCCTTAAGTGGCCTTTTAATTGATGGCGGATGCAGCTCCAGCACCTGCGCGTGCTCATCTACCTGAAGATTGCACGTGTGCGGGATGACATCAGGATACTCGCCCGACGTCATCTAATGCGATTTCACGCCCAATTGGTTCAGGTGCGCGCCCACCCGCGAGGTGTAAAATTCTGCCCTTAATTTCAGATTTTTATTGAATTTCAAATTTCAGATTCGACCCCCCAGAGCATTACCCTGGGTCTCAGGATTGTTAATCCAGTGAAAATACCATGACACCCCAGTGCCTTTTGTTGTCACCTCGTGCACTCAGAAAAAATCCTTGGTTTTCTCTCTCTGTCTCTCAAATGTTCAGCCTTTCTCCAAAGTATCAAAGCCCAAGTTGACTTTTCAAAGAACTCCCAGCCCTTCTTGTAATCACAATGTACTTCTTCTTTAAGAGGTGTTGGCCACCTTTAAGTAGCACTAGCCATTCATGCTATCAGGCCTCCTATCTGTATGTGCAACCAATGAACAGCCAGGTAATACTGCCTGCGTACAGAAATAATTTAAAGTAGCAAGCAGCATCAATTTATCTGCAAAGGAATGAATGGCCATGGATTAATCACTCACCATGATCAGCACTTCCATTTTGGGGGTAAGGATTTAACCCCCAATATATTTAGTTGAATATTGGTGTATCAGATATTATGATCCTGAACTGGTGCACAAACAAATAGGTTATGGCATTCATACCATATATATTTCCTTTGTTTTTCCGCCTCTTTTGATTACAGTGTCCACTCTCATGCAAATAAAAGATCCACAATTCTTCATTCAAGTGGTTGTGATTGACATATTGGGGAATTTTGCAAAGGAAGTAGTTGTATTCATGCTATTAAGGAGTTTGATAGAACTATGGTTACGCCTGGTTGCAAATGCAGCTGTAACCTGCTGTGCAAAAACAGTAAACTGAACACATCAGTGTAATCATTTTAAAAGGTCTAAGATAAACCAGTGACATGAAAATCAATGTCTAATGTCACATTCATCGCTCTTGACAAAGCTGTGCTAATAACATGCTTATTCTAAATACACCTGTGATTTCTGACATATGTCAGTGATCGTTGGTTCATGGAGAAGAAAGTAGCTGAAGCGTTGCTTTTCCCATAGAGGCAGATAATATATGTGGTACCAATATATTCTGACTGGATTTTACTATCTGCTTCTTTTTGGTTCAACAGCTTCTACTTGCTCATCTGCTATAATGTGCAGTGGAGCAGAACTGCTGCTTCATCGGCCTAACAATGAATCTGCTGGTGACAAAAGTTTCAGAATACCCTGGTGTTATTCAGGCCAGTTTATTGTTTTTCTTAATCTAGCCTTGGATTTGCATAAGTTAGTCTAATAAAATTGCATGGTGCAAACTTAACGATATAACAGCCCCACATAAAGGGCTCAAACAGCTTTTAGTTGGCATGAGAAATGGGTTTAGCATTTGGCACACAGAGGAAAATGAATGCACAAGTAAAAAGCGATATGGTTGTGTACATTACCACCATCTGATATAGTGCCGGCATGGATAATAGCAAAAGTGATAACTCTTGTTGCGTGGATGGATTTAGTAGTGGTATGAAAAAGATTTGGCTCAGTTTTGGGTGCAATGCATTTTGTTTAAACAAAGATTTTGAAAAACTGATTTTTAGTTATAAAATAAGAAATTCTATGATGCTTTTATTTTATCCTGATTGCATTCTGTAATAAACCAAATCAAAGTTTTATTAAATGAATTTAATAAAAGACACGTAGGCAATAATGCATGCTTCTCAGTTCATGAAATATAGTGTTAAAAACATAAGCAACATTCCTACATTCAAAACACAAATCAATGCACATGTAAATGAGAAGATATGTATAACAGTTGGCTGATTCATTATTACCCATTTTATACCAGCAATCAAAGTCAAAATGACCTCCAGTGACTAGTACCTCAGAGAAATATATAGGTTTAATGCTGAATGCTGTAGGCCAAATAATCATTGAATCATAGTGATTTCAGCACAGGAGGACACCATTTGGTCCATCATCTCTGTGCCAGCTCTCTGCCACAGTAACCTATCTAGTCCCACTCCCCTATCTTTTCCCTGTAGCCTTGCATTTTTTTCCCCTTTGAATAATAATCCAATTCTCTTTTGAGGCCCTCGATCAAACATGCCTCCACCACACTTCCAGGCAGCAGATTACAGATCCTAACCACTCACTGAGTAAAAACAAAATACTGCAGGGGCAGTGACGTCCACATGGAAGCGCTATGTGCTCCCTGTGAGGGTGGGGTGGAATCCCTAAAATTGAGAGTGCGCTCTTTTGCGCATGTACACGAATGAGCGCACTCATCTCCCTGAGGCTAAGCGCAGTCTCAGGGAGATCGGCTCTACTTTCAACAATATTAAAAATAGAAGAAAAAAAAATTCCCTTACATGTCCACTCATGTGACAATGTCACATGATTTGGGACATGTACATAATTTCCATAACAACTTTATTAAAGTTTTTAAATTTTTAAAACCCTACATGAAACCTCATCCCGCCAGTGAATGAGGTTTCATGTTTTTCCTTGTTGCCGCCGGGGCTCCTGACCTGCCCGAAATTGCTTAATTGATCCTGTCAATGGACTCAACGTCACCCTACATCATCTCACATGTTGCCGACAGCAAAAGTCTGCCCCAGATGTTGAAAATCTGAAATAAAAACAGGAAATGCTGGAAAAACTCAGCAGGTCCGGGCACCATCTGTGGGGAGAGAAACAGAGTAAACATATCGATTCCGTATACCTCTTCTTAGCTCTAAAAAACTGTCATCCGGGCTGGGAACATTAACTCTGTTTCTTTCTCCATGGATGCTGCCAGACTGAATGAGTTTTTTTTCAGCATTTTCTGTTTTTATTTCATTCACTGCATAAAATTATTTTTCCTCATCCCGCCATTGCTTGTTTTCGCAATCACCTCAAAGCTGCGTCCTCTGCTTCTTGACCCTTTCACCGAGAGGAACAGTTTCTCCTCCTCTACTCTGTCCAGAGCCCTCATAATTTTGAACACCTCTATCAAACCTCTTCTTAATCCTCTCTTTTCCAAAGAGAAACAGAGAAAACATGGAAAATATCTGTTTTTTTATACCATGGTCAGAGGACAAATTGAATATTCTAAGCAAGCATTTGTGTTAAGTATTTTAAAGTTTAAATTTGCTAAATACACAGTAGTGTAGTCATAGCTGAGGACCTCACCTGCCCTTAGGCCAAAATTTTCCATTTAGCAGGGAGGCAGAGCATGCGCGGGCGTGGGCAGGCGTGGTCCAAATCGGCACCCACGATTGGGGCCTCGCCGCCATTTTGTGCGAGCGGGCCAATTAAGGCCCACGCAGCGCATTTCCGACTACCGTGGATAGTGGGAGTATGCAAGCTGCAGAGGGCGTGCACAGACCACAGGGTTCAATGGTGACCCAGCAGTCTGTTTAAAAGAAGGCCTGGCAGCCTCCTATAGGCTGCTCAAAGTGGCCACCTGGAGATCCAACTGCAGGGGGTCGGCTGAGCAGGGCACAATGGAGGGAAGGGCAGAGGAGCAGGCCAGGCTGCAGGGTAGGCCAGCGGAGGGGGGGGGGGGGTGGAATATGCCCCTTGCTTTTTGATGATTGCCTTGCTGCCCTCCTGGAGGAGGTGGCAGCATGGGGGGAGGTCCTGGTTCCCCCAGGATGGGAGGAAGAGGCCCCCCACATGACCAAACGTGCCTGGGAGGAGGTGGCGAAGGCGGTGAGCTCCTGTGACGTGGTGCTGTGCACCTGGATCCAGTGTCGTAAGCGCTTCAACAATTTCTTGCGCTCTGGAAGGGTGAGTATCATGCTGGCATTGGGCATTTAACCCAGCAGGTAGCCTGAGGCTTTGAGGGCACTCCCCCAAGTCTTACTGTCATGACTGCACTGAATTATATTGGGCATTTCTCTTATGCTGGGTGGGCAAGCAGATAGTGCCCATGCTTAAATCAGCCTGAGTGGTTCATGAGGAGATGAGTTCTGCCCTGCAGCATGTGTTGTTCTAAGTCACACATGACTAGTCTGGGACATCCTGTAGGAGATGCAGCGAGGCGCATACTCAAAAATCCAACATATATCCTATTCATGGTGATGAGGTTGTGGAAGGGGGGGTCTCAAGGTCTCATGGCTAAGAGTCATCTGCTGCCCTCGGACGCTGCATCTAGTTGTGCCTCCTTGCTATGGGAGCTAAGACCGTGTGTTTCCTAAAGTGATGGATGCAGAATGTGTCTAAGGTGGCTGTTGTGGGGGTGGGGATGTTGGGAGCAGGAATATTATCTTTTTGTGGCTGATCAGCAGTACCATGGAGAGGAGGTATTGGAGGCCTGATATGGGCAACTGTAGTCGGGGTGTGGCGTGTGCATGTAGAGTCCATGTGCGATTAGCCGCAATGAATGGTCTTCTCTGTTTTTTAGGAGAAAAATGCTCACAATGCCTGTGACATTTGCGGACTGGAGGTGGCCAGAACCAACTAATGATTTTGAGCTGATTCGAGCAGGAGGGCCTGGAGATTGAGAGGCGCCATGCACCCAGGTCCACAGGTGTCAGTGAGGCTGAGGTGGAGTGGCCAGGTATTTGAGGTCAACAGTGACACTCGCTCTGACTTCCCACCATCCATAGCGCTGATCATTGTTTGAATTGTTATTGTAGCAACATTGCTCATTCATCACAGACCGATAGAGTCAGACGTGTGGGTCATAGACAAAGGTCCCTCATCCCTTCGAGGATACGTGTGTTAACCCCTTCCAAAGTCGCCTTATCCCATTTCTGACAACTATCTCCATGGCCTTGTATGCCATGGCATCGCAACTGCACATCCAAATACGTATCACATGTCAGGAGGGTTTCTGCCTCCACCACCTTTCAGGCAGTGCGTCCCACATTACTGTGTGCATAAGTTCCTCAATACTTCACCTGTCAATCTCATGCCCCTTACCTTAAATCAATGCCACCAGGTTACTCATTCCTCCACCAGGAGGAAAAGTTACTTTCTGTCGACCCTATCCAAGCCCCTCATAATATTATAAACCTCAATTATGTCATCCCTCAATCTCCTCTGCTCCAGACGAAATATCCCCAGTCTGAGCTACGACTTCTCTTAACTCCAACTCCCCAGCCCAGCATGCATCCTGGTCAATGACCTCTGCACTCTCTCCACTCCAATCACATCCCTCCCATGAAGCGCGTATCACAACTGCACGCAGAACTATAGCTATGGCAGCGCTTTCTGCACTTGCAACATGACCTCTCTGCTCTTATATTTTATTTCTCGGCTAATAAAGGCAAGTATGGCATTTACCTTCTTAAACGCCTTATGTATCTGTCCCACCATCTTAATGGGTCTGTCGACATGCCCAGCAAGGTCCCTCTAATCGTCCTCACTTTCCATGGTCCTACCATTCCTCGTGTAATCCCGTACCTTGTTTCTCCTGCCCAACTGCATCAACCTCACACTTATCCACATAACATTCTATTTGGCATTCCTTAGGCCATCTGACCAGCCTGTCTGTGTCTGCCTGTAATGTTTGGATTTCCTCCTGACTATTTGCCACCACACCAATATATATCTCCATAGGCTCTGGAAGGTTGAGCGCATAATGAGTCATGGGAAAAAGGATGAAGTGTGTCACTGTGTGCACGCTAACTGATCCACTGTCCCTGTTGTTAATTTCAGCATCATCAGAACCTGTCCACCAGGAGCAACTCCAGATGCCCCTCTCACACCAGAGGGCCCTCAACTGTCACCTGCGTCACACCATTTCTGTGAGGCAGGCACCAGTGCAGATACTTGCATGTCGGTGGGAATTGCAACATCGGCTGGTGTCCCGGGGCACAGTGGAGAGGGCACTTCACAATCACCGGGGGAGCTGACAGAGACAGAGAGTGCTGATGGCGCCAGTAGCCAGAGGACTGCAGGGGACCAGGCACATGCTGAGTCGGGGTGTGATAATGTGCCCCTGGAGTCGTTCGGGATGCAGCAGCTGCAGGAGATGCGGCCAGGTGTGCGGGAGCATCTGGGAGTGATACATGCAACGATGCTTCACTTGGTGTCCGTGATGGAGGAGTCCACATGGAGCATCAGTGATGCAATGAGCCTCATGGCAGAGCGTCATGCTTCCTCCATGGAGAGAGTGGTGACTCTCGTGGAGAGGGGCTTCCAGGAGAACAAGCAGCTTCTCCTGGAGTTACACTCGGACCTGCAAGCCCTCACAGCGCCAGTGGCCACAGCTGGTCATTGCCAGTGTGGGAGATGGTGTAGGCTTGAAGCTTCCCAGCTCGTTGCCCATCCATTGACGGTGAGCAGTGAGGTCCAGGGTGACCTCACATAGGTGCAGCAGCTGCCTGTCGTCTCTGCGGGCTCCTCTCACGGCGCTTGGGATGAGGGCAACAGCTGCTCCGCCTCTCTCCCAGTGACCGCTTCATTGGGTGAGGCTGTGATGACTGGGGAGATGGCAGTTGTGGCACTGCCCACTCCCTCCCAGGCGGAGCCAGCACTGGCTCCATGGGCCAGAGGGCGGCCGCCAAGGTCATCAAGGCCAACAGGACGGCAGAGTCAGCAGTTTGTCTTAGAAGCCACTCCGAGTGATGGGGCAGCACCAAGACGTAGCACTCGTAAACATAAGCATAAGGCACCTTAGGCACACCACGGGTTTCTCACTGGTACTTTCGTGTTGGCCCTAGGTTAGGGAATTATTATTTGTTTATGGTTGAAAAACATTTTGCTTTCATTTTGTCTGACATTATGATGCAGAAAATTAAAACCAGATGTGTTACCGTGACTGAAGGTGGCTCCTTTGTTCTGCATTTGTGTGTTTTACAGACATGTCATGAGCGTTTGACTTGACAGTGAGGTTTACATACAAAGCCCTTATTGCAGCTGATGAACTGGCAGGTATAGCACTTAAGTACTGAGTATGGAAGTGCCAGGCAAGGCTGGTTCTCCTGATCCATTGCATTAAAGTGTCCCGGGTGTCTCTGCCTCCTTAGTGTAGCCCCGGGTCAACACTTAGCCCCTCATCATTCCCCTGCGCCTCCTCATCCTCAAACTCACTCCTTGTCTCATCGTGTGCGGCTGCATCCATTGCGTCAACATCTTCATCATCCACTGTGTCCCCCTTTTCCAGCGCAAGATTATAGAGAGTGCAGCGTGCAGCCACTATCACTGAAACACAGTCTGGGGGGTACTGGAGTGCGCCGCCTGAGCGGTCCAGGCATCAGAAGCGCATCCTGAGAAGACCGATGGCTCTCTCCACCACAGCCCTTGTGGAGGCGTGATTCCTATTGTTCCGCTGCTCAGCTTCTGCTCTTGGATGGCGGAGAGGCATCATGAGCCACCTTCTGAGGGGATAGTCCTTGTCACCCAGCAGCCATCCATCCAGCCGAGCCGGAGCAATGAAAAGCCCTGGGACCTGGGAGTGTCTGAGGATGTAGGCGTCATGGGAGCTGCCTGGGTACCTTGCACAGACTTGTAAAATCTGCATCCTGTGATTACACACTATCTGCACGTTCATGGAGTGGAAGCCCTTCCTGTTGACGAAGGCACCGGGCTCACCTGCTGGCGCCTTGATGGCCACATGTGTACAGTTTATTGCACCCTGGACACGGGTGAATTCAGCAATGGCTGCAAAGCCTCTGGCTCACTGTGCCTGACTTGCCTGGTCCCAACAGAAGTGGATGAAGGTCAACGCCTGTCTGAACACAGCATCTGTCACCTGCTTGACACAACTGTGGACAGCTGATTGGAAGACACCACAAAGATCCCCCATCGAGCCCTGGAAGGAACCAGAGTTATAGAAGTTGAGGGCAACTGTGAGCTTCAGAGCCACTGGCATGTTGTGTCAGCCCACACAGTTAGGGGAGATCTCAGGGCCAATCATCTGACAGATATAGCTGACCCCTTGACAGTTGGAGCCTCCTTCGGCACTGCACCTCAGACATATTGAGGTAGCTGCTTCTCCACCTGTATACCCTGGCAGCAGGATAGTGGCATCTTCTGTGGCCCCTTCCACCTTGGACAACCTCTTGGCCCTGCACCCCTTGTGCCTACGCCTGTATTCCCAAAGGTGGCTCCCCTGGAGGCTGATTGTGCACCCCTGGCCTCCTCCTTATTCTAGCCCGCCCTTCCTACTCAGAAAAGCTGCCTCCAGTGAACATGTCAGAAGCCATACCCAGGTTAAAGGGAGGCCTCCAGAAAGCTGCAGGCCCGATAAAGATTACTGACTGCAGAGTGTTGACCTGAAGGTTAAAAGTACACAGAAAGCTGCTGAAATTCATTCTGAACTGCTACAGATCACACAGGCAAGTTTAAAAAACTTTCTGCAATAAATACTTCACAGACCAGATTAACAACCCCACTGAGCCCTCTTATCCCACGCGTGGATGAGATTTATTAAAAAGTCTCTTACCCGCCTGTTCGTTGTGCCCACGCACCAAGCTGAAGATTGCACAGGTGCCTGAGAATCAGCGTCGATTGCTGATTTAACGTCTTAGCTAGCCCGTTAATTAATGGTGGGCGCACGACGAACTTCATCGCGCACCCACCCAGCGAAATATCGCTCGTCAAGCAGAAAATTCTGCCCTTAGTGCATATGGGAAAATTCTGGTGCTCTCCCCATGATTTTCATTTAATGAAACCCGGGGGAATGCTCTGGGGACCCGGGCTCAAATCCCGCCACGGCAGATGGTGGAATTTGAATTCAATAAAAATCTGGAATTAAAAGTCTGTTGATGGCTATGAAACCATCGTTGATTGTTGTAAAAATCCATCTGGTTCACTAGTGTCCTTTAGGGAAGGAAATCTGGTCTGGCCTACATGTGACTCCAGACCCACAGCAATGTGGTTGACTCTTAAATGCCCTCTGAAATGGCCTAGCAAGCCACTTAGTTGTAACAAACTGTAACAAAGAAACAAAAAAGGAATGAAACTGGACGGACCATCCGGCATCGACCTAGGCACCGAAAGTGACAATGGCAAACTCAGCCCTGTCAACCCTGCAAAGTCCTCCTTACTAACAGCTGGGGGCTTGTGCCAAAATTGGAAAGCTGTCTCACAGACTCATCAAGCAACAGCCTGACATAGTCATCATCATGAAATCATACCTTACAGATAAAGCTTCAGACTCCACCATCACCATCCCTGGTTATGTCCTGTCCCACCGGCAGGACAGACCCAGCAGAGGTGGTGGCACAATGGTATACAGTCAGGAGGGAGTTGCCCTGGGAGTCCTCAACATCGACTCCAGACCCCATGAAGTCTCATGGCATCAGGTCAAACATGGGCAAGGAAACCTCCTGCTGATTACCATGTACCACCCTCCCTCAGCTGATGAATCAGTCTCATCAATGTTGAACAAAACTTGGAGGAAGCACTGAGAGTGGCAAGGGCACAGAATGTTCTCTGGGTGGGGGCTTCAATGTCCATCACCAAGAGTGACCCGGTAGTACCACTACTGACCGGGCTGGCCAAGTCCTAAAGGACATACTGCTAGACTGGTTCTGAGGCAGGTGGTGAGGGAACCAAGAAGAGAGAAAAACATATTTTACCTCATCCTCATCAGCCTGCCTGCCGCAGATGCATCTGTCCATGACAGTATTTGTAGGAGTGACCACCACACAGTCATTGTGGAGATGAAGTCCCGCCTTCACATTGAGGATACCCTCCATTGTGTTGTGTGGCACTACCACCGTGCAAAAGGGGATAGATTTCAAACAGATCTAGGAACTCAAGACTGGGCAACCATGAGGCTCTGTGGGCCATCAGCAGCAGCAGAGCTATACTCGAACACAATCTGTAACCTCATGGCCCGGCATATCCCCCAATCTACCATTAGCATCAAGCCAGGGGATCAACCCTGGTTTAATGAAGAATGCAGGTGGGCATGCCAGGAACAGCACCAGGCACAAGCAAAAATTAGGTGTCAACCCTGTGAAGCTATAAAACAGGACTACTTGCATACCAAACAGTATAAGCAGCAAGTGATAGACAGGGCTAAGTGATCCCACAACAAGTGGATCAGATCTAAGCTCTGTGGCCCTGCCACATCCAGTTGTGAATGGCGGTGGACAACTAAACAACTCACTGGAGGAATTGCCTCCACAAATATCCCCATCCTCAATGATGGAGGAGCCCAGAACCGCAGTGCGAAATATAAGGCTGAAGCATTTGCAACAATCTTCAGCCAGAAGTGCCGAATGGATGATCTATCTTGGCCTTCTCCAGAGGTCTCCAGCATCACAGGTGCCAGTCTTCAGCCATTTCAATTCACTCCACGTGATATCAAGAAACAGCTGAAGGCACTTAATATTGCAAAGGCTATGGGCCCTGACAACATTCCAGCAATAGTACTGAAGACTTGTGCACCAGGACTTGCCGCACCTCAAGCCGAGCTGTTCCAGTACAGCTACAACACTGGCATCTACACGGCTATGAGGAAAATTGCCTAGGTAAGTCCTGTACACAAAAAGTAGGATAAATTCAACCCAGCCAATTACCGATCCGTCAGTCTATTCCCCTATCATCAGTAAGGTAATGGAAGGGGTCATCAACAGTGCTATCAAGTGGCACTTGTTTAGCAATAACCTGCTCACTGATGCCTAGTTTGGGTTCCACCAGGGCCACTCAGCTCCTGACCTCATTACAGCCTTGGTTCAAACATGGACAAAAGAGCTGAACTCCCGAGGTGAGGCGAGAGTGACTGCCCTTGACATCAAGGCAGCATTTCACCGAGTGTGGCTCAAGGAACCCTAGCAAAACTGGAGCCATTGGGAATCAGGGGGAAAACTCTTTGCTGGTTGGAGTCATACCTAGCACAGAGGAAGATGGTTCTGGTTGTTGAAGGTCAGTCATCTCAGCTCCAGAGCATGACTGCAGGAGCTCCTCAGGGTAGTTTCCTAGGCCTAACTATCTTCAGCTGCTTCATGAATGACCTTTCTACCATCATAATATCAGAAGTGGGGATGTTCGCTGATGATTGCACAATTAACAGCACCATTCATGACTCCTCAGATACTGAAGCAGTCCATGTCCAAATTCAGCAAGACCTGGACAATATTCAGGCTTGGGCTGACAAGTGGCAACTAACATTTGCATCATGCAAGTGTCAGGCAATGGCCATCTCCCACAAGAGAGAATCCAACCATTGCCCCTTGATGTTCAATGGCATTATAATCACTAAACCCCTCACTATCAACATCTTGGGGGTTCCCATTGACAGGAAACTGAACTGGACAAGCCATATAAATACTGTGGCTACAAGAGCAGGTCAGAGGCTAGGAATCATGCGATGAGTAACTCACCTCCTGACTCCCCAAAGCCTGTCCACCATCTACAAGGGTCAAGTCAGGAGTGTGATGGAATACTCCTACAGCTCCTACAACACTGAAGAAGCTGGACACTGTCCAGGACAAAGCAGTCCACTTGATTGGCACCACATCCACAAACATCAATCCCTCCACCACCGACGCACAGTAGCAGCAGTGTGTACCATCAACAAGATGCACTGCAGGAATTCACCAAGGCTCCTTAGACAGCACCTTCCAAACCCATGAACACTGCCACCTAGAAGGACAAGGGCAGCAGGTAAATGGGAATACCGTCACCTGGAAGTTCCCCTCCAAGTCACTCACCATCCTGACTTGGAAATATGTTTCCGTTCCTTCGCTGGAACAATATCCTGGAACTCCCATCCTAACAGCACCGTGGGTGTACCTACACCACATGGACAGCAGGGTTTAAGAAGGCAGCACACCACTTCCTTCTCAAGGGCAATTAGAGCTGGGCAATAAATGCTGGCCCAGCCAGCGAAGCCCACATCCCGTGAATGAATTTTTAAAAAATCAATGAATGTAAATATGAGCTGGAGATGGCAGAAGTTTCCCAGTATTGGTGCTGTACACAGAAAACTATCGCCTAAGCCTTAGCTTGGTTCTGAGTGAAGTATTCTTTCCTCTAAGTTAGAACCTTGGAAGTTAACACCTGCACCAGGAATTGAGCACAGAATCCAGCTGAATATCCAAGCACACATTTGAGGAAATTGTCAGGACTGCTGTTAGTTCAAACAAACATCAAACATCTGGTCGACTTTGAAGCTGAGCAAAGAATTCTCCTGGTACTTTAGTCAACATTCTGTTCTCAACCAACATCACCGGTTCCAGTATTACCACACATTTCATTGTGGAATCTGATGCCTGCAAACTATCTACATGTCAACAAACACTACACTGTACAGAAACTGATTAAATTTTTCTGAGAGTTACTGCATATAAATCAGATAAGGCAATACTCTAACTATTCATCATTTTGATTTGAGGTCTGAGTTCACTGTTTTTGTGCAAAATAGTGTTTTTAGCCCTCCATCACAATTTAGTTCAATTGCTTTATTGCATAACAGACAAAGCATATAAATGTGCAGAATTCAATGATAGAGGATCGTGGGCATGAGGGCATCCTTGGTCATAAGTCACTAAAAGTTAGCTAATATTAGGTGCAGCAAGCAGTGAGAAAGGTAAATGGTATGTTGGCCTTGATTGCAAGAGGATTTGAGCACAGGAATAAATATGTCTTGCTTCAATTGTATGGGACCTTGGTTAGACAGCAACTGGAGTATTGTGTGCAGTTTAGGCCCCCTTACCTAAGGAAGGATAGACTTGCCATAGATTGAGTGCAGTGGACGTTCAGCAGGCTGATCCCTGGGATGGCAGGACTGTCCTATGAGGAGAGATTGAGAAGACTGGGCCTGTATTCTGTAGAGTTTAGAAAAATGAGAGGTGATCTAATTGAATCATACAAAATTCTTACAGGTCTCGACAGGGTAGATGCAGAAAGTGTGTCTCCCTGGTTGGCAGGTCTAAAAGCAGGGGACACAGCCTCAAAATAAAAGGTAGGCCATTTAGGGCTAACATGAGGAAGAATTTTTTTCACTCAGAGGGTAGTGAATCTTTGGAATTCTCTATCCGAGAAAGCTGTGGAACACAGTTGTTGAGTATGTTCAAGACAGAGATCAATAGATTTCTAGATTCTAATGGCATCAAGGGATATGTGGATGGTGTTGGGAAATGGGATTGAGGTGAATGATCAGCCATGATCCAGTTGAATGGCAGAGCAGGCTTGAGGGAGTGAATGGCCTACTTCTGCGCTTATGTTCCTATGCTCTTCTTCAACATAAATGGACCAATAATTCTCAAGGATTGGTAAAAAAATAATATGGGTCTTTTATTTATAGATAAGACAATATACAGTTAATGCTCACTGGGAGACTGTGAGGCACATGCCTGACTTTGATCAATGCTGCTTACCGACTGCCTACATGTTACTGGGCTAATACATTAGATCCTGTCAAGGTAAGTAATAACAGACAGTAATTTAAGATACGGTCACTTAAAGGTGCATGTACATCATATCATAATCGTTCCGATGTGGGGGGAGTGGTCCTTTAAAAAATGAACACATATGCCATGGAGGTAAAAATCCTTGTGTCCATAACTCATTTATCTTATGTGCTCCAAAACTACACCCTGGTAAATGTTGGGGCCAATATGTCAGTGTGCATTGAAAGCCTAAAATTGAAATTTTAGACAGAGATCAGGAATACTAAATTTGTTAAAATAGGTGTGGACGCTTCGATGAAATATATGTGGATAAAATATTAACAAGGAAGAAAATGTTGCAAAAGGAAGCTATGTGGTAATGAGCGATATCTGCTTAGAAGTGGTAAAGGGTATGAACGCTTCAAAAGAGTGGAGTCAGGATTCAGCAATGTTTATGTTAACACACAAAAATAATAAAAAAAAGAAAGACTTGCATTGCTACATAGAACCGTTCAGGACCACCTGACATCTCAAAGTGCTTTATAGCCAATGCAATACTTTGAAGTGCACCCAGCATTGTATTGTTGGAACTGTAGCAACCAATCTGCACACAACAAGCTCTCACAAACAGCAATACAATAATGACCAGGTAATTTTTTTTTGTAATGTTGGTTGAGGGATAAATATTGACCAAGACACCAGTGATAACTCTCCGGCTCTTCTGAAAAACAGTGCCATGGGATCTTTCACATCCACCCAAACAGGCAGATGGGGCCTTGGTTAAAAGGCTCATCCAAAAGACAGCACATTCAGTATTGCACTGGAGTGTCAGCCTTGATTTTTGTACTCAAGTCCTGAAATGGGATTTGAACCAGGAACTCAGTCAAGAGTGTTACCAACTGAGCAACAACTGACGCCAAGCATTCAAACCAAAACAGGAGAGTTAGAAGTGTTTATAATGAGGGGAAACATGATGCACTAATTATAATGGAGACATGGCTCATGTTTATACAGGACTGGGAACTTAATATTCCCAGTTATAATGTTTTCAAGAAAGATAGGGGTGGACAAAGAAGGTATGTGGGAGTCACACTGTTAGTTCAAGGTTCTATCACAGCATATGATGTATGATGTCCAAGGTATTGATTTAAGACAGAATCCACGTGAATAGAGTTAAGGAATAGGAAGGGAAATGCACAATTCTCAGTGTGTTTTAGAAGCCACTAAACAGAAGAGATAAGATATAGAAGGAGATTTGCAGATCGTCCAGAGAGGCATATAAGAGCAACAAGCCGGGCCAACAACATTGGGTAATTTTAATTACTTCCAAGATGAAATGAAATAAGGACAATGCATGTGGTCTAAATGGGAAAAGTTTGTTTTACAATGCATGCAGCACTGCTTCTGAAATAAATGGGGCCCTGAACTTCCACCAGATTCTGCTTTGGTAGAAGGTCTGTGAAACCCTGCACTAATGGCCTTATTGACTCCTTTTAGCCAGTGCTTCTCTTTGTCTGGGTATTTCACTGATCTCATCATGGAGAACACATGCGAAAATTCCAAACCCTCAAGTTTCTTACAAGGAATGAAGTGTTGCTGGATTCACTTCTGGGAAATTAAGTGAGCCAAATAAAGAGTCGAAGAACAATTGGGGAATAGCGGCCACAATGGCGTTGAGGAATTGTGCTCATCAATATACGCTAGAGCCTCAGAAGAGCAATATAAGTTCTTCTAGTTCATAAAATTAAATTTCATATGCTAGCCAAAATAACTGTCACCTTCAGTAGTAATTGCTAAATGGTGTTGTGAAGAGATTAATATCTATAATGTTATTGGAAATTTTTTTTATAATAACGTTTATTGGTATCTGCGTCTATGTGTTTGTGTCTTAATTGGATTAAAGCCAGATGGTCTAGAGGCTTTGATGTATAGAAAGAAATAGGTGTGAAATGGTAATTACACAAACATGGGGAAGTTTTGAAAGATAGGGGGAATTTTGCATTTTTAAATAGAATGGGTGAAATCATGCACCTAGCGAGAAGACGCCAAGCAATGTATTTATTTTTCAGCTTACTGATAAAATTGATGGAATCAAAGCATGTTATTGTTAAAAGAGGTAAAATTAAAAGTCTAGTGATACAATGGAAAAGCTACATTCAAAGAGAGAGATATGTAAAAGGAGAAAGGAGATTGTGTGTAAAGAAGGGGCATTTTAAGATCCATCAAGTGTAAACCTCAAGTCTGTCTGCAAGGACATAGGGCTCAAAGAAAGTCATTTTGAATGTGGCTGTCCAGGTTGTGCTTTGCCAGGTGTTTCTTTTAATCTACGAGATTTACTGTTGCCTTAACGGGTGTGTAACTGAGAGTCAGATTACTTAGGAGAATATGGTTGTTATTATGGTAGTAATTTTGTAGACATATGTATGTGCTTACAATTTTTCTTGTCTTAATAAATGTTTAATTTAGCTTTATAAAAAACCTCTTGAGACTTGGTGGTCTTATTACTACTGAATTCAAAGGCTGCATCTCAAAGGATACAAATTGCAAAAATAGGTTATGACAGCTGTTCAAGTTTCCCCATAGGATTTGAGCAACTCAGCTCATACCATTGGCTGTTTCATAACAAGTGAGTTCAGGAGGATAGTAGATGGAAGACCATTCTACAGGTGAATCCTCCAAGGTTGTGGCACTGTCAAACCAGTTTTCAATGTGAAATACTAATGAAGGTAACGACATCTAGGAAATATGGAGATAAAGGACATCCACAGCACAGTAGGAAAAATGTAGGGGTGGGGAGAAGCACAGTAAAGTGTAGAAATGCAGTAACCCCAGGGTGATTCAATAGTCAGTGAGACAGAAAGGAGTTTCTGCAATTTTGATGTGAGTTCCACATATGGTGTGCTACGTCCCTGGTGCCAGAATAAAGGTCAACACTGAGAAGGTGCAGAATATTTTGAGTTTGCAAGTGGAACAGCCAGAGGTCACAATCCACATGGGAAACAATGACATTGGAGGGAGAGCGGTGTAGTTCCTGCAGCCAGGCAGATCTGAAAGGTAGTAATCTCTGGATTAGTCCTGGTGAGTACTGGAATAGCATGATAAGATAGGTTAACGTATGACTGGATAAGTGGTGCAGGAGGGAAGCCTTCAGATTTCTAGGGCATGAGAATTATTTCTGGGGCAGAAGGAGTTAAAGGCAAAGGTTGCACCTCAATAGAGTTGGAACCAATGTACCAGTGAGAAAGTTAACTAGTACTACAGGAGGGTTGAAACTAATTTGGCTGGGGAAGAGGAACAAGGGTGAAAGATTAGAGAGGAGAAACAAGGGGTAGAATTTTCTCTTTGGCATGCGGGGGCGGGTCTTGTACATTTGTATGTAAAATAAATTACGGTGACATCAGTCGAGCTTCCCGACGTCACTATGCGCCATCATGATATTTTACTGGGCGGGTGCACGATGGTGTCTGACTTGCGCCCGCTATTAATTAACAGGCCAGTTAAGGCCCTTGAGGCACCAATCGACATCAGGTTTTCGGTGTCCGTGCAATCTTTGGGTTGGTGCACGGGCACAACGGGCAGGTGGGTAAGACGCATTTGTATTAACCTCATCCACGGGTGGGATAAGAGGGCTCAGTGGGTTCGCAAGTGTGCACAGTCAAGTATTTATTTATGAAAGTTTTTGAAAATTGCCTGTGTGATCTGCAATACTTCAAAATACATACCAGCTGCTTTTTCTGGACTCTTAACCTTAAGACCAGCTCTCTGCAGTGAGGAATCTTTTCTGGGCCTACAGGTTTCAGGTAGCCTTCCCTTAGCCTGGAAATAGGAGTTGAACTGTCCACTGGAGGCAGCTCCTCTGAGGAGGAAGGGAGGGCTAGAAGGGGGAGGAGGCCAGGAGTGCACATTCTGCCTCCAGGGGAGCCACCGTTCAAAGGACAGGCACAGGCACAAGGGGTGCAGGGTTAAGAAGTAATCCAAGGTGGAAGGGGCCGCAGAAGATGCCAGTATCCTGCTGCCAGGATATACAGGCAAGGAAACAGCTACCTCAATATGTCTGAGGTGCGGAGACGAAGGACGCTCTGTCTCTCAAGGGAAACAGTCAGTTATATCTGTCAGGTGTCTGAGATCTCCCCTGTGTGGGTGGACACCCCATGCCAGTGGACCTGAAGGTCACAGCTGCCCTCAACTTCTATACCTCTGGCTCCTTCCACGGCTCAGTGGGTGATCTTTGTGGCGTCTCCCAATCAGCTGTCTGCACTTGTGTCAAGCATGCTACAGACGCTCTGCTCAGGCATGCATTGACCTTCATCCACTACCATTGGGATCAGACAAGCCAGACACAGTGAGCCAGAGGCTTTGCGGCCATTGCTGGCTTCCCCTGCATCCAGGGTGCAATAGACTGTACACATGTGGCCATCAAGGTGCCAGTAAGTGAGCCCGGTGCCTTCGTCAGCAGGAAGGGCTTCCACTCCATGAATGTGCAGATAGTGTGTGATCACAGGACGCAGATTCTACAAGTCTGTGCAAGGTACCCAGGCAGCTCCCACAACACCTGAATCCTCAGACACTCTCAGGTGCTGGGGCTCTTCAGTGCTCTGGCTCGGCTTGATGGATGGCTACTGGGTGACAAGGGCTATCTCTTGAGAAGGTGGCTCATGACGCCTTGCTGCCATCTGAGAACAGAAGCCGAGCAGCGGTACAATAGGAACCACATCTCCACGAGGGCTGTGGTGGAGAGAACAATCGGACTTCTCAAGTTGCGCTTCTGATGCCTGGGCCACTCAGGGGGCGCCCTCCAGTACCCCCAGATTGCGTCTCTGTGATAGTGGTTGCATGCTGCACTCTCCACAATCTTGCGCTGGAAAGGGGGTTCACAGTGGATGATGAAGACATCGACGCAGTGGTTGTGGCTGCACACGATGAATCCAGCAGTGAGTCCGAGGATGAGCGTGCACACAGAAATGCTGAGGGGGTAGACCCAGAGCCGGGCATACTCCAGGGAGGCAGGGACACCAGGGAGGTTTTAATCCAATAAACCTTCAGCTAGCACACCACAGATGGACACCCCAGGACAAGCCTTGGCTGTAGACTCGATACTCGACACCTAGGTGCAAAATCTTCCAGGTTAGGAACAGTCACTAAGGGCCTTGTTAATAAAGCTGAATGTCCAATAAAGCACTCATTACAGTTTTGGAAACCCTACACATGCAGAAGAAAAGAGGGACCCTCAGCCATGGTGACATATCTGAATTTAATATTTCAAGCAAGCCAACTTTTTCAGATCAAAAGACAATAGTGTTACAAAATAAAGCAAATCATAAGGGCCTCATCTCGGGCCAGCACAAAAGCACCAGTGAAAAACTTGTGGTGTGCCTCAGATGCTTTATATTTTCGTTTCCGGGTGCTCTGTCTTGGTGTTGTTCCATCACCGGGAGTGGTATCTGAGACAGCCTGCTCACTCTGCTGTCTCAATGACCTTGGCGATCGTCCTCTGGCCCGTGGAGCCAGTACTGGCCTCGCCTGGGAGGGATCTGCCAGTTCCACAGCTGGCATCTCCCCAGTGGTCGCAGCCTCACCAGATGCTACAGTCACTGGCAGAGGGGCGGAGGTTCTGCCACCCTCATCTGAGTGCCCTGATGGGAGCCCACAGAGACAACAGGCAGCTGCTGCGCTGATGCGAGGTCACCTCGGACCTCCCTGCTCACGGTGGATGGATGGGCACCGAGCTGGGGAAGTTGATGCCTAAACCATCTCCCACACTGGCACTGACCAGTTGAGGTCAATGCCGATGTGAGGACTTGCTGGTCAGAGCGCATCCCCAGGAAGCCTTGACGGGTCTCCAGGAGGAGCCTCTCCATGAGACTCTTCACTTTTGCCATGGAGGACGCATGGTGCTCAGACATGTGGCTCATTGCTTTGGTGATTGTTTGCATAGACTCCTCCACCACAGAGACCAAGCCAAGCATAGCCTCATAGCAGACAACTCCAGATGCACATCATCAGGCACTGACTGAGCATGTGCCTGGTACCCTACAGTCCTCCAATGGTGCCATGGGTGCTCTCTGTCTCTGCCAGTTCCTCCAGCGGTTGTGAAGTGCCCTCACCACTGTGCCCCGGGACACCAGCAGATGTTCGAATTCCCAACAAGGTGCTGGTATCTGCGCTGGTACCTGCCCCGCAGAGATGGTGTGATGCTGGTCAAGACTTCAGGCCCCTCAGGTGTGAGGCGAGGGCTCTGCTGCTCCTCCTCCTGGCCCTGCTCCGATGATGCTGAAAGGAAGAACAAGGACAGTGGATCAGTTAACTTGGAGTCAATGTCAATGTGGATCCCTGTCCCATGGATCATTATGCGCTCATCCTTCCACAACCAATGGTCAAGTCAAGTTGCAAAATTAAATCAATTAACGTTAAGCATTAAGTTATGTTTGTTGGGAGAACAATGCTGACCTCACTGTTGGGCATACATACCTGGCCATTGCACCCCAGCCTCACCAACACCAGTGGACCTTAACGCATGGCACCTCTCCAGATCCACGACCTCCTGCTCAAAGCGGCTGAGGATGGCTAAATGCACCTGTCCGCCACCAGTCCTTACCCGCTCGGCTGCGTTATGAGCATTCTTCTCCTGAAATGAGAGACGAGCATTGATTCGTGCAAATTGCACATGGACTCTCATCGTGCACGCCCACCCCAACCAGAGTGGGATATATCAGGGCTCCAGAGCTCCTCACCCCCACTGCTGCCGAACACTGACACAAAGATGCTAGGCCAGTTCCCTACCCCACCAGCCCCCTTTTGGACACATGCTGCCTACATCACATTAGGTACCACACAATGTATCCTTCCTTAGCAAGGAGGAGGCACAAGAATGTGGAGCACAGAGCACTGTAGTTGGTTCGTTGCCACACCACCTTGAAGGTCTCCCCCCACCCGCCCCCCCCAGCATGTCATCACACTGACTAGACATGTCCTGCGGTTCAAACACAGCGCCTAGGTGCAGCTCCTCCAGATTGCCCCAAAACTTGTCATGTGGGACTCAGTGTAACAGATGCTGTGGGGGCAAAACACATCTCTTCACCACACTCTCAGGCTGGTCTCAGCATGGGCAGTATCTGCTGGCCCACCCTGCAAAGGACAAATGCCATCAATGATTCAATGCAGTCACTACACTCAGACTTGGGGAAGGGTGGGGGGTGGTGGGGAGCAGTGGGGGGGCAAGCAGGCCTGTTGGGTTACATGACCAATGCCAACATGATACTGACCCTGCCAGAGAGCAACAAGTCGTTGAAGCGCTTGTGACACTGGACCCAGGTGCGCTGCACCACATCACAGGAGCTCACCACCGCCGCCACCTCCTCCAATGTACATTTTGTCATGTCGGGGGGCCTCCTCCTCCCATCATGGGGAAGCAGCACCTTCCGCCGTGCTGACATCTCCTCGAGGAGGGCAGCAAGGTAGTCATCTGAGAAATGAGGGGCACAGTGCCCCCCCCTGCCCTACCCTCTGGCCTGGCCTGTCCCACTGCACTACCCTCTAGCCTCGCCTGCTCTGCTGGCCTACCCTCCAGGCTGGCCTGCTCACCAGAAGCCGTCTGGTGAGCCCTTCCACTTGACATTGTGAGCGGCCTTGTAAAGACTGCCAGCACTGCTGACAAACAGGCCGCCAGCTCACCATCGGGCCTGGCGGACAATGCACTCCTGCCGCCGCCCGCCCCTCCCGTCATCCTTGGGAGTCGCGCATTACGCTAGATGGGCCTTAATTGGCCTGCCCGCCCGTGTAAAATGGTGTCACGGACCCGATTGCGGGCAGCGAGTGGGTCTGCGCCCGCCCACGCCAGCTCCCGCTCCGACCCCACGCCAAACAGAGAATTCAGCCCAAGGTATACATCGGGATGAAGGATCTGGACAAAGAATATAGTTAAAAATTAAGAGGGATCAGGCAGGCAGTAAGTGCAAGTGCTCTAAGATAGGTTTGGAATGCATGTATGTAAACACGTGTGGGGCAAATAAGGTTGGTCAGTTGCAGGCACAAGTTGGCACACGAGATAATAATATAATAATAATAACAGAAAACTAGCTCAAACGGGGAATTGAGAATTTAATATTCCTGGCTACCAGAAAAGTTATGGAAATAAAAAAGGTGGCAGTAGTGATCAAAGGAGCTATTTTATTACTGCAGAGGGATGAAGTAGCTGAGGAGCCAAAGACAGAATCTATTTGGTTACAAATAAAGAACAATCAAGGAGCTATTATGCTACTGGGTGTAAGCTGCAGGGCACCAAATATTAGAAAAGCAATAGAGGAGTAGATTTTCAGTCAAATTGCATAAAGATGCAAGTGCTATAGGGTAGTAATAATGGAAGATTTCAATACAGACTGGGATAGTAAGAGTGTAAAGTACAAGAAACGGGGGAGAAATTCCTGAATTGCGTACAAGAGAAATTTCTTGATCAGCGTGCTTTCAGTCCAGGAGGAAGGAGGCAGTGCTGGAACTTAAATAAAAACAGAAAACGTGGAAATTCACTGCAGGTCAAACAGCGTCTGTGGAGAGAAACAACATATCATGGTGAAGGGTCATCACAGCCTGAAACATTAACTGTTTTTTTCTCCACAGTTGCTGCCTGACCTGCTGAGCATTTTCAAAATTTTCCGTTTCAATAAAAGGTTTCCAGCCTCTGCAGTATTTTGATTTTGTATCAGCACTGGATCCCGTGCTGGGGAATGTAATGGGATGGATGAGTGGAGCATTTTTCAGTGAGAGAGCATTTGGGAACAGAGATCATTATATCATCAGATTAGAGTTGTTACAGAAAAGGACAATGTATAATCAGGCATTAGAATGCTTAAATAGAGCAGGGATAATTTTTAGTGAGTTGAGAAGGGACCAGGAGCAGATGGCTTAGAACCGAAAATACTATGCCAAATGGTAATTGGACAATGAGAAGTCTTCAAAGAGGAGACAGTTCAAATAGAGTAAACACATTTCCATGAGGGAAAGCATTAGTATCCAGTGCTGGAGCGCCCTGGATGATTAGAATTATAAGTATTGAAATGAGACAGAAACGTGTGGCTTACTACAATTGTAAGATGGAAATTATAAGCTAAAGATAGAAAATACTAGGGAGATCTAAAAAGGACGATAAGCGAGGCAAATAGAGTGTGTGAGAATAGTTTAGCAGCTAACACAAAAATTAACCCAAAAGTACTTTCTGAAGCCAAAAATAATAAAAAGGCAGTTAAAAGAAGGATGATCCCGATTAGGGACCAAAGTGGAAATTTTCTTATGGAAAGAGAGGGCATACTGAGTCACTGAATGACTACTTTGCATCTGTCTACAGAGGACATGTACTGCCAATCTAAAAGTAAGGGAGTCAGCAGGAGCGATATGGGATAAGATAAAATTAGATGAAGATGATGTGCTTGTACAATTGCTAGTCGTCAAAGTGGAAGAGTAACCTTGCACAGATTGTACAGATGGGAGGCATTGCAGGTTACAGAGGGAATTAAGAGTGGAAATTGCAGAGGCTCTGAATGTAGGATAAGAGTATCCAGCAGAGGAAGGGTTAATGTGGGACTGGAGAACAGTACTCCCCACAGTATGATATAGAGATTCACATGATAGTAGACTGTCTGTGGAGTAGAATCTGGAAGGAGCAGGCATGGAGACAGTGCTCAGGCATGGCCGTACCTTGAATATGTACATTGTTCTGAGCTACCAATAAATGGTTTATGTTTAACCATGCAAACCTTCAGGCATCTTCACGAAACACCAAACAACCTTTACAACCTGGTGGCAGTGAAGGATGGACTCCGAAATCCCAGAGGAACTGAAGAAGGGACTCAGAATCTCAAAGCATGAAGTAGTAAAGAAACTGAAGCCTGGCCTCAGAGAGATGTGCCTAAACGGTTGGAGATCACCTGAAAAGAAACTGAAGACACAGTTGGAAAGTGCTTAAATAAAAAGCTTCATTACAGACGTGGAGGTTGAAGGACTCCACCAGGGGATGTGGCCGTCCATTGCCAGATCTGACTGAATGCGGAGTAAATAAACCTTGCTCGATCTAAAAAGGCTGAGAAAAATTCAAAAAAGAGAAAGAAAGGCAGCAAAAGAACCCACTGTGCAGTTGAAAAGCCAGACCTGATTGGACGTAGAATCAGGGTCAAAGTATTTAACCAAATCACAAGAAGGTTGAGCAAATTTTTTTAAAAAAGACATGGGATAGAGGCTTACAAAAAGAATATTCCATTGTGCAGATGAGAAGCCAGACTTCAGTGAATGCAGAGCCAAGAGGTCAAATCACAAGAAGTGTGAGCAAAAAAAAAAATACAGTAAAGAAGCGCAAATGAAAGAGAGCTGCAGCGAGGGGTGTACTGCCAGCACCATAACAGGACGTGGCTGAGCTGAATCAGAAATGAAAAAAAGGTTTTAAAAGAAAACTGCAGGCGGGGTTCAAAAAGCACCCAGAAGTCTATTCCCATGATTGAAGGAATGAGCACTGGCCCAAAACATCTTTTGGCATTTCCAGCAGATTAAAATAGCCTTAAAGAAAGGGCCTGTGATCGCAGAGGGAGCCCGACGGAACTAACAAACGCGAGAAGAACAGAGGGAAGGGAATGCTAGTTGCAGAACCATCTTGAAGGAAGGGAAGGAAGAATTAAAGAGGCGCTGACCTGTTACAAAAAATGGCCATGGATAGAAAATTAAAACTACCAGACCAGTCTAGGCTAAGACAAGGGCTAAACCAGACCTGAGGTTGGAAGTCTTGGAGAGCAAAATATATTAACTTGTACTTCTTCTGGTTTATTATTTAATCTTGATATGCTCCTGTAATCAAAGTTAATGTATTTTTATTCTTGTCTGGTGTATTTGCGGATGAAGCAATCTTAAATCAAGGTGCAGATGACTCCTCAAGAGCATTTTGTAAGATTTGATGAATATTTTAAACTCCACATTGTGGAGAGTGCAGAACTTAGAAGGTCTGGAATACTCCCAAGAAAGCACTGTGGGAGACTAACAGCCCCAGAACAATGGAGACAGAAGATCCCAGGCTGAGGCGAAGCAAACCACAAGATGGTTGCAGACCATGTCAGTGCAATGAAGTGCATGAGCTGAAGAGATTAGTGCAGAAAAAAGCAAAGGCTGAGACACAGCCAAAAGCTTAAAATTGAGCTTTTTTAAAACTACTAACACATTAACCAAACTGCAATAGCAGGTGGAAGTGCAGAGCGAGCAGCTGGCTGTGAATGAAGGAAAGCTAACTGAGATGCCCCAAAATAAATAAAACATGCAAAAAGAAAATGAAACGATTCCACAGGAAAATGTTCGCATAAAAGCTGAATTGAAGGAACTCAACCAGAAGTACGGCCAGGCACAACAGCCAGCAGTAAAGAAACTCAAAGAAGTCACTGCCCTGAAAAACACTTTGAAGAATCAATATATAGCCATGGATAAATATCAGGAGCTAAAAAGAAATATTGAATACTACTTCAGCAAAAGTAGCTTTGGAGCCATCAGTAGCAAAGAAGCAATGCAATGCGTGAGATGACAAGAGATCTACAAAAAGTAAACAGTTGAAAAAACAGCTGATTGTCCTTTGAGATCAAATGCAAAAGTAGTGCCTAACCCTTCAGCAGCATGAAGAAATTAAAACTGTCTTGAACAACAGAATGGATCAATAGCAAGGAGACTGTTGAATTGTAAAAAAAACACAAGATGAAGCAATTGAAAAGGAAAACCAGGTGAAGGATCTGCACATGCTACAAGGATCTCTTAGGTCAAAGTTTGTTCCTCTGGAGTATTACAAAGAGAAGCAAAATGAATTTAATGTCACTCTGAATGAACTGAAGAACCAATTGGCAGAGAAGACTCAGCAATGTTCTATATTCCAGGAGGAAGCCAAGAGGTACAAGAAAGAAACTGAAGAGCTGAAGAACCAGCTGAATGGAAAAGAGGCATTGAAAGGAAAAAACATAGATCGTCCCACGTTGTGAGCCGATAATGAAGCCATGCATGGCACAATTACAGAACAGAAACAACTTAAGACTTCACCGGAGATAGACTTGGTCAACAGTGAAACCAAAATGAAGGACAAGGACAAAGCTTTGTTGCAGACAGAGAAAGAAAAATTGGAAAATTGAAATCCACCGCTGAAGCTCAAGGAACTAGAAGAAAAAGCATTGGATGCCCCAAACTTACTGAGAACCATTGAGCTGCAGAAAAAAGAAATGGCTGAAATTGTGAAAAAAGTGGAAATGAAGGTTCAATTTTTGAAATGTCAGTGTACAGCAAGAACATGGCGGACGCCACGGATAAATAAAATCTGAGTCCCCTCTAGGAACGAACGGAGTGCATATTCCTTTTGGAAGGAAAGGAACAAACCCACAGTGTCTGAACAAAGTAGACAGCTTGTTGATAAAGAGAAATGCAACTCAAAGAAGCGCAAAAAGTGAATCAAATGGAAATAACCAAGTACCGGAAACGCAGAGTACGACTATTTCAACGCCAACCAACAAAGCCCGCCCAAAGCAACTGAGACTACCATTCCTCCAAACATGACAGAAAGTGATTCAGAAGAATTGTCAACCCTCCAGACTGCCTGCATTGATGAAATCAGAGACTTTGGGGGTGGGGGGTGGGTGGTTTGGGGAGGAGAAGGGGTAGCAAGTAAAATAAAGATTGTGTTTTAAATGTATTTGGGTAAGGACTTGGGCGGGTGGGTAGAGTTTTAGGTTAAGGGTATTTGGCAGCATAGGGGTTAATGTGGGACTGGAAAACAATACTGCCCATGGCATGATGTAGAGAGTAACATGATAGTAGACTGTCTATGCAGTAGACTCTGGAAGGAGCCAGCATGGAGACAGCACCCATGCACGGCTGTACCTTGGATATGTACATAATTATGGGTTACCAATAAACGATTTATGTTTAAACCCCCACAAGCCTCCATACCTCTAAGTGATACACCAAACAACCTTTGCAACACTGACCTCAATCTTCCAATCCCCCATGGATATTGGGAGGCGTTGGGGTTTGGTGAAGCCATGGAGGATTGCAAATGTCACATTTGTTTAGAAAAAAATGGGAGAAGCCCTGTTTAAAAAAAGGAAGAGGAAGAAACCTGGAAACTATAGGCCAGTCAGTCTAACGTCAGCAGTGGGACAAGTTGCACAGGCAATAATTTGAGATTAAATAAATTAGTATGGTCTAATAAACAAAACTCCGTACTGACTTGTTAAAGGCAAATCATGTTTCACTAACTTGATCGAATTCTTCGATAAAATATTGGTTTGTGAGGGTAGTCTGATTGAGGTTGTGTATATAGACCTTCAAAAGACATTTGGCAAAGTGCCACGTTATATAATTTGTTGGATTAAAGAGACAGTGACAGTATGGATACACAATTGATTAAGGGACAGAAAGAGAGTAGTGTTGAACTTTTGCTTTTTGAGACTAGAGGGAAGTATGCAATGGTGTCCCCCAGGGGTCAGTATTAGGATAATTGTTCTTTTTAACATAGATATTAATAACCTGGACTTGGGTATACATGGCATAAGTCCAAAGTTTGCAGATAATACCAAACTTTGAAATGTAACAAATGTTAAGGGTGATAGCAACAAACCTCAGCAGGACATAGACAGATTGACAAAATGTCAAACACATGGCAGATACAAAAAAAGGTGAAGTGATTTTATTTGGTGGAAAGAATAAAAAGAAGCAATATGATCTAAATGGTAGAATTTTAAAGGGCGTGCAGGAACAGGGAGACTTGGTATAAGCACACAAATCTTTGCAAGTGGCAGGACAAGGTGAGAAGGCTGTTTAAAAAAACATTTGGAATACTTGTCTTCAATAGCAGAGGAATAGAAAATAAAACCAAGAAATGGGTTCTAAAATGTTTTAAAACATTGGTATGCCTCAGCTGGAGTATTGTGTTCAATTTGTAGCAGCACACTTTAAGAAGAATTTCAAGGCCTTGGAAAAGGTGCACAAGATGCTTAATAGAATGGTACCAGGGAAGAGGGAGGAGAAACTGGGGCTGCTTTCCATAGTGAGGGAGTTTTTAAGAGGAGATTTGATATAGATGCTCATCGAGGTGTAGTAAAGTAAGCAAACTGATTCAGTGGAGTAAGGGTCAGTGACCAGAGGACACATGTTTCAGGTCATTGGCAAATGAAGTGGTAACTGGTAACCATGATCTAGAATATACTGCATAAAAAGGCGTTGGAAGGGTGAAACCCTCACTGCAACTCTACAACCTTTGGAAAGATCAGTAAGTGGTTAATCATTGAGTTTGTTCATAAATATTGGAAAATAGGAGGAATAACACACTAGTAAGTAACAATATGCTTTATTACATTATGCTTTAATTTTAATTTTCTTTGAGTAATGGCAATCAACTGCAAACTCTAGGCATCAGCCACCTATCAGTGCTTTAGGGTCTGACCTACCGTGCAATCACAGGATATAGAAACAGGTTCACTGAATGTGAAACACAATCCTAATCTTATTTTGTCATTTTCTCATTTCCCTCATGCATGATTTCCATATTTAATGTTTTAATAATTAACCAAACATTACTTCTCCACTTTGCTCTAGGGTCCAATATGATTGCAATGCAACAGTATCATTGAAGAATTGGATACAAAATGCACTAAAGTTTTCAACACATTAGTCTCTTGCTAAAATGATATTTGATTTAAGTGCATTTTCTATTGCTTTTTTACTAACAGGAAAATATATAAATTTATATATCTAAATATAATATATTTATATATCCATATAACATGTACATTTATGTACTGTTATGAATCACTTCTGCATTATCCCAGACACTGATTATAGAGTGGATCTATTGCATGCTTGTCAACTCACAGTCCAAATCAGGAAATAGATTCTAAATTCCAAAAATGTAAGACGTCATGGCAACATTCCCATTCCCTTTATTCCATGCTACATAATAACCTAATTTATTTTTTTTTTGCGTACATCCTTCCCTAGATGCAGACTCCCCTAGATATCAGTAGATTGTTCCAGCATCATTAGGGACACAGCATTACAATTGGAAGCCCTAATCATCAAATCAAGCTGTCAAACCATCGGGTTTACTGCTGGGTTAACCAGTGACAGGGTTTAGTTGGCCATAGAATCCAAATTTGCTCTTGCAAACCTATTATAAGAAACAACTCATGTTGGCAATGTTTGACTTGATATATCAATCAGATTTTTTTCAAGGACATTATGAATGAACCAGCAAAACAAGCATAAAAATGCAGTTTAGTTTGTGGACAAAGAGGTTAGGTTTGGCCTAAGGTAGAAACAATGATTTCTCATTTCTGCAATTAGATCTTATATGCTTGCTTCATTTCTTCATATGTTAGTATCACCACAGTGAAAAATACATTTCCTTTGAGGTTGGTCTACTGCAGGTTTATATACACTCTTGAGCTATGAAAAATGCTTTAACTGCTTCATATTATTCACATATCATGGTCCCATGAGCCTTTAAAATGGCAAGTGTGCAACATGGAAAACATACTACTGTTGAAGCATTTTCAGTCAACTCCTGTCTTGTCAATCATATTGACTCAGTGGATTATTCCAGGTGAGCATAGTTTCCATTGTCCACCAAATAATTTATTATAGGCAAAGAATGCATACGTACCCCTGAACGAACTCCATTCATTTAACATTTCAATTTTTATAGAATTGATTGGGTTCAAAGACCCACAGTACAACTTGCTGATGCGTTTGTTTTGTGGGTGGGGGAGGTGCTTTTGTGTAGCAAGCAAACGGCAGGTTTGAAGCGAACTGGACATAAAGGGGGTAATTCTGTCTTTGTGTACTGCTCGATAATGAATCGGTAGCCCGTTCTACAACTCACAATTTTTATTTCTATTGAAGTCAATAAAAATCAGGAGAGGTGTAAATTAAGGTCCCTATTTACACTGATCTCCTTTATGCTCTCACAGAATCAAAGGGCTGGATCTTCTCACCTTAGTCATGGCAGCAACAGTAAGACCATTTCCAGGTTGGACACCAGACTCACTGATTCCCAAACAAAACTAATTATCATCCCTCCTCCAGGTTTGCTGACCTCAGGGAGGATGGGTGGGGTGGCCTGCCTGATGCAGGAATAAAGGATCTCTATTTAAAGGGACCTTGGCAGGACTCAATGTTTACAGGAAGAAAAGCCACCATGAGGAAGGAAAGGGCTGTAAATGCCAAATGTGGGAAGGTTGCCTGCTAGTTCTTAGGCTCATGATTCAAACAGTGAGGGCAGGGAGAGGAGTCCTGTTTTCTCAGCATAGCAGGAGCAGGTCAGCCAGCCTCACCAAGCAGGCATGGCTTCAAGTTGCTGAGGCTGTCAGTATCCAAAGTGTGGTGCCCAGGACCTGGATGCAGTGTTGGAAAATGTTCAATGACTTCATTAGCTCTGGAAAGGTGAGTGCCTCCAATTCTCTACAGCTGCAATCACAATTTTACCTCCCCAGCATTCTCCTGCTCAGCACTCCTCTGACAGACAAACCTTTTTGTCACACCCATTCCTTTCTTTCCAGCCTCCTCCTCAAATCTCCATCTCAACAGAAAACACTCACACTCACTCTTATCCTATTGCCCTCTCACTCCCATTCCTCACAGTCACTGTACTCAAATGTACACCCTCCATCCTCAGCAATCAGTTAACTCCTAGCTCTCAGCTTTCTCATTGCAGGAGAAGACAGCCCACAGCTTCAAGGGGTGACAAAGAACCAGGTGGAGCTGAATCCATAACACCCTTGATATTGATAGAGGAGAAAATCCTGGAGATTGGCAGGGTGGCACCTGTACAGTCCATTGTCAATGGAGAGACAGGAGTGACAGCTTTAAATATCGCATTACTGCTTGGCATATTTTTTCTTCACTCAGTATGTGTGAGTGTTCATTTATTGCCCATCCCCAATTGCCCTTGAGGAGATGGTGATGAGCCACCTTCTTGAACTGCTGTGTTCCAGATGGTGTAGGTACACCCACAGTGCTGTTAGGAAGGACGTTCCAGTTGAATAAATGTCACACAATACATGCAATATCAGGATTGGCACTATGCAAACTTGTACCCCTATGTCATCTAAGTTCAACACTTAACTCACGGGCAGAATTTTACATTCCCCCGCTGGCAGGTTTGTAGATAGGATGAGGGCTGGTGGCCATAAAAGTTCTCAGAAGGCCTTTCCACTTGGCTTGCACCTGCCTTGACCTCTCCCTCTCCACAATTTTACGCTGGGATTGGCGAAGCCTAGGCTAGCCCACCTGCCCTTGCTCCAGTTGAGACCCTTAAGTGGACAATTACTAAACACTTAAGGGCCTTTCTCTGTCCACCTCAAATTTCAGGCTGATGGGAGGTTTCAGGGGTAGGGAGAAGCCTGGAGAGTAATTTTAGTCAGGCCTCGGGCTCGGGTGCGGTGAGGGGGAGAGGGGGTGGGGTGGGGCACCTCCAGCAGCAGCCTCGTTTTAACATTGGACCCCCCACCAAGGTCCCTGCTTGCCCCCCAACCTCTCCACCAACACCCCTGCCCCTTTCTCCCCACTTCTCAAGCCTCACCTCTCCACCCTGCCTGAAGCCCCCAAAACTTACCTGGCCCTGAGCTCCTGGGGCTCTGGGATCTGCATGTAGTCCTAGTTCTGCCCACTGCAGCTTCTAGCACTGCAGGGGCTAGAAAGCTGCCAGCCAATCAGATCGGCTCACAGCTCTCTGAAGCGGGACTTCTTCCTGAGTGAGGGGCAGAAGTCCAGCCTCCAGCCAATTAATGCTTGTTGGAGCTTTAAATGGCTGTGGGGCAGGCCAGTATAGGCTGGGTTGTGTTCTCTGCTGACTCCCCGGATGGTGGGCAGGCAAACCCTGCCATCCTCAAAATCCTGGCCCATTTCTTCCATCTCTCACAGGTGCATTGCTGAAGCCGGCACAGGAGATGAGACATGACCTGAAGGAGTCTGCAATGGAGTACTAAGCACTGTGAGGAAGCACCATCACACAAATCCTGCACACCTCTACTAGAGCAGATACCTCGCTGAGTCCAGTCTCTCAGTTAGTCTCAGTTATGGTCAATCTTTATCCCTCAATCAACATCACAAAAAACAGATAATGACAAAAAAAAAACAAAAGCCAACATACAAGTTCAACAGGTAATAGGAAAGGCAAATGGCATGTTGGTCTTTATTTCAAAGGGAATGGAGTATAAAAATAGGGAAGTCTTGTTAAAAGTATAAAAGGCACTAGTTAGACCACACCTAGAATACTGTGAACAGTTTTGGTCCCCTTATTCAGGAAAGATATACTGGCATTGGAGGCAGTCCAGAGAAGGTTCACTAGGTTGATCCCGGATTTGGAGGGATTTTCTTATGGGGAGAGGTTGAGTAGGTTGGGCCTGTACTCACTGGTGTTTAGAAGAAGGAGAGGTCACCTTATTGAAACATACAAGATTCTTAGGGGCTTGACAGGGTAGGTGCTGAAAGGCTGTTTTCCCTTCTGTGATAGCCTAGGACCAGAAGGCATGATCTCAGAATAAGGGGTCGCCCATTTAAGATAGAGATGAGGAGGAATTTCTTCTCTGAGAGGGTGGTAAGTGTGTGGAATTCTTTACTGCAGAGAGCTGTAGAGGCTGGGTCATTAAGTGTATTCAGGTTGCTTCTCTTCTGAGGAAGATGGGCATTCTCTAACTTCCTCTGCCACCAGTTCCAGTCCTCTCTGAGTGCCATGTTGTGCAGGGCATGGCAAACCACTACTATCCAGGGAATCCTTGCTGGGGCGCACAAAGTCCACTTCCAGATCAGTCAAGGCAACAGAACCCCAATTTAATCACATCGGTGAGTAGGTATCCCTTGTCCCCCAGGATCGAATCGCTGCTGCTGTCTGATGGAGAAGACGGATGGGGACCTTGAGACTGCCGAATCACGAATGGGTCATGAAAGCTGGATACTTGGTGCACTTTGCATTATTCTCTTGCAGTGGTTACATAACAGCTGCACATTAAAGAAGTGGAAGCCCTTCCAATTAACAGATGTTGCTCTTCATTGCCACGTGATTGCAGTCTACAATGTCCTGGACCTGTGGAAGATCCCCCGAGGGCAGCAGAGTCAAAAGCTCCTGGATTGGACTGGTCTCATCTGTGTCAATGATTATATATTTGGCAGCCCTGGTGAACAAGGTGTCAGGTTGCAGAGTGCAAAATCCTACACATGTCAGCAGCTGGAAGGACCCAGACATGAAGTAATTGAGGACTGTGTAGACCTTGACAGCCACAGGCAATGGATGGCTACCTGCTCATCTCAGGTGGAGATCGCAGAGGTGGCAAAGGGCTGTGACCACCTGGGGTGGTGGAGCACAGCCTTCGGAGGCACTGCTGTTCATAGAAATTGAGGAAGCTGACACTTGACCTGTGAACCCCAGGCTGAGCATATCGCTTCCTTCAAACTGCAACGCTGTGTCCATCCTTTCTGTCCCATGCAGCTCCATGTCACTGTGGGGAAAGCAGCTGCTGCTGCTGAAGTTACTGTGCTTGTCATAGTGGCTGCTCCTCAGAGGTCCAACCAATTTCAGAATATGTGGACTCCATGTTACAGGGAAGGCTCGTAGGCAATAAGGTGAGGTTGCCCTCAGATGTATCCAAGGTACTTGAAAGAACTTGCACAAATTTGCTGTCTCCAACCAAATCTGTTTAGGCTGAAAGAACAGCTCAAGTCAGTGCAAGCCTTTCACTGTGACCTATCATAAGCTTGCTGGCTTCACTTTTTATACTGCTCACATCAGATCTGTTTTACTCTATAATAAGTTCTCTGCTGTGCACTTGCCTTCTCCAACTTGGAGAGTTGCAGACCCAGCAAGTGCTGTTGGGAACGAGAGATTCCATGCTTAAAAAAGCTCTTCATTACCTTTTAAATTATCTCGATTGGCTTCCCATCAGATTGATGGGAATTCCCTGCTGAAATCACAGGCCACTCTGGGGACAAACAGTAAAGGATGGGATCATATAGGGATCCTGTCCCAACTCCCTTTTCGAGGCCTTTCCCATCGGGCTTGCTGCCGAACCTGACCTGGGAAAATTCTACCCAAAGGTTACCTTAAAGATATTTATTGCCAAGCCGAAAGTAAAATGCTACGTGCATAATAATTGCCTTAACATTTGTGTATGATAATTTATTGCATGTAATGAGTTGCTATCCAACAAGTTATGTTATACATTTCAGGTTTGCTCAAGATGTTCTCTTTGATTCAGTGTCATCAGTCTACCCTGTCAGTAAATCACATGTCCCCTATGATCAGGTGTTTATTCTCCAATATCTAGTTATATGAGAACACTGCAATGTCTATATATGCTTCTTAATCTCCCAGAAAGGAAACTGATCAACAACTTAGTGAGTTGAAGCAAAATCTATCTCAATAAACAAGTTTAGTTTCCAAACGGGCAGTTTATTTTACAACTATACAAAGTACAATTTATAGTAGATGTTGCTTTACTTCATCTGAATTCAGTATCCCTGCTTGCATTACAGAAAAATAACAAAACATGCTTCATTGTCCCTGTTAATAAACTAAAATATAACTTTTCTGATCTATTCTTTTGCTTTGGTTGACTTGATCTTAAAATGAGGATTTGCCTGCTCCCTGGGATGGATTTTAGCACCTAAACATGTGTGGGTCAGAGTTGGGTCAGAAGGTAAAATTTTAAAGTCTCAAATTCAACACCAGCCTGCCTCCAACCAATTCACTTCCAGGTTAAATGAAGGCAAAGTCAAGGACAATCAACAAATCCACTCCCTGGAAGCTGTTCACCAATTTAAATATTGTAATGAGGCAGGTAGGCTCTGATCTAAGTTGTAATACAGGTTTAAGAGTGGCCCGCCGTGTTTCCCAGACCCCAGGAAAGCCAACAGATCTGTGGCAGCGAAGATGCCCTGGGAGAGAAGGTAAATTGCTTACCTCCACTTCTTGTGGTCCAGGAGAAGAAAGAATGCTTCCTGCCAACCCACAACATCAGGTCAACCACCAAACCCATATGGTCCTCCTCTCCCCAAGATCAGAGATCGGCAACTCCCACCAAGTTTGAGGATTGGACCCACATCCCCATAGGATTGAAACCCCTAAGTCATAGATTTGGCCAACCTGCTCCGTGGCCTGCTATGGAGTACTGCCTACCTGACTGCAAGCCAAGCCTGCCAATCAGGCTGACTTCCATGTCAGCTGTGGCTCAGTTGACAACACTCTTGCCTCGAAGTCAGACGGCTTTGGGTTCCAGTCCCATCCCAAGAACTGAGGACTAAAATCAAGACTGAATCTCCAATGCAGCAGTGAGGGAGTGCTGCACTGTTGGCAATGCCTTCTTCCAGTTGAGATATTAAACAGAGGCCTCATCTGCCATCTCAGGTGGATGTAAAATATCCCATAGCACTATTTCAAAGATGAGCTACGAAGTTATCCTCAGTGTCCTGGGCAATATTTATCCCTCAATCCACACCACAAAGATAGATTATCTAGCCATCATCACATTGCTGTTTGTGGGAGCTTGCTATATGCAAATTGGCTGCCACAATTTCTATGTTATAACAGCCATTGTTATTCAAAGGTACTTCGTTGGCTATAAAGTGCTTTGAGAAGTCCAGTGATCATGAAAGCTGCTATATAAATGCAAGTCTTCTTTCTTTTCCGGATGGTCAAGGTCAAAGAATGCACGCTGTTAAAACTCCACAGTATGCAAGATGACCCACACCTGTAGGTTTCCTATTGTGCACCATCGCCCTCACTCCCTTGTCCTGGTCAGGCTACGTGACACACCCGTCGAGTTTCAGGCCCCTGTATCTCCATTACCAAATTTTACATAGCTTAATGAGAACAACTGCTCCGCCACTGCCTCCCACCTCTTGGACAGGAAGCTGATAGTTTGACCTTTGACCCTTACCCAGCTCTTCCTCACCAAGGGTTAGCCAGTCGGCTAACCAAATAAACTAGCTTACACCAGATTCCTAGAGCTTACCTCCTGTTGCCCACAAAGAGTAGAGCATTTCAGCACCTGATCCAGATGAATACTTTGCAAGAATCTCTAAATGCTTTCCATCATCTCAGAGTTGGAATGGAATGGGGGAGGCATCAGTTCAAAAATTGGTCTGTCTAGATTTAATCTTCATCCTCAATCTTTGTCTGCCATTAAGGTTTAAATACCTTGGCAGTTAGCTTGACTTAATTGCATCATTTTGATATACATTAAACCAGACCCTTTTCATGGGCAAATAACCAAAAATTCAGAAATGCAACAAGGAAATTACATTATGCAAAGTTACCATCTTAACAATTGCTTTTACTTTCAGTGATGACAAGGAATGAAAACTAAATAAAAAAGAACGCTACACTTTTATTAAAAGAGCATACAGTTCTACTGAAATAAAACTTTAACTCTTACTGAACAGTAAGCTACCTTTGATATTCTGGTGCGATCTTTCCTTGTGAGTTGTTATGGTGAATTTGTTTGTCAAAAGCTTTGCCTTCTTTTGATGCATCGAAATACATAACAAGCTGTCTTCATGCTGATGCGTATTCTGCTTCTGATTGACAAAGTTCTTGCGTTTGAAACATTGGATACCTAACTGGTGGGGGGGCTTTTTTCAGTGAGTTGAAAAGGGATCCAGTCCTAGTAGATCAGAAGCAAAAATAGGTAATTGAACAAGGGGAGGACATCAAACAAGAGATGGTTTGGGTACAGAGTAGGCATAGTCCCACAGAGGAAAGCAAAGATATCTAAAAATGGAGCTTTACAGATGACTAATGATTTAGAGATTAAAATGGAACAGAAAAATTAGACTTATGACAAATATATGGTTAATAAAACAGTCAAGAACTAAGTCAAATAAAGAAAGCAGAAGGGATCTAAAAAATGTAATAGAGGGGCAAAGAAATATGAGACTGGATTAGCAGCTAACCTAAAAGGGAACACAAAGTCTTAAACTTAAAAATAGCAAAAGGGTGCTGAAAGTAAGGCTGGGAGTGAATAAGTATGAGGTTACTGACAGAAGTAAGGGTTAAAATTTTGGAGACGCTGGCCATAATCTTCCAATTCTCCTTAGATATGGGGGTAGTGCATAAGAATTGGAGTGTTGCAAGGGTTAAATCAGATTAAACAAGGGGAGAAGGATAAACCCAACAATTACATGCCAGTCAGCCTAACAATGGTGGTGGGAAAACTTTAAGATACAATCAATTGATATTTGGAGAAGTGTGGGCAAATAAATTAAAATTACCACAGATTTGTGAAGTGCAAATCCTGCTGGATTAAATTGATTGAGTTCTTAAATGAAATAACAGACAAGGTTGATGAGTATAGTGTGGCGCATTTGTGAATTTGGATTGCAAGAAGCAATTGATAATGTGCCACATAAGAATTGTGTTAGCAAACTTAGATGTGAATTTTCATAAAGACAGAGAGGGTCTCTGGTTTAAGCAAAATGATGCTGGAGACAAGATTCCAGAAGTCCCACCCCTGAAAATGGCACCCACTGTTTGTGCCAAGGAGGAAGTGGGGGGAGGGGGGTTGTATTTTGCACCTCCTCGTTTCACAGAGGCAGCTGCACAAGTTAAAAGTACTGCTGCCTTCAAACAGATCCAGTTTTTTTGTAACTGGGAGGCCCAAAACATGACTTGTGAGTTTTAAATCTTTCAGGAGAAGGTCTAAAGCTGCCAGAGTTCCCAGAGTGTTAGGGTACTCTTTTTGACAGGCCCAGGGATACCTTTGGGAGAGATAAGGTGCCTTTTTGAGCGAGGTCAGGTGCCCCTTGTGAGAGGTCAAATGCTCTTCGGGATTGTTAAAATTAGACATGAATGTGTGTTAAAAGTGGATAAATTCATTGGAACTGTCAAGAGAACTGTCAAGTTGTCAAGGCATTTGATCTCCTCACCTTCAAATGTATTTTTAAAAATGCATATGTAAAAAGAAGTGTCTTCAATTTCACTCCTTCTATTGACATAAGCCTCAGGGATAACATTATAGGATTTGTGCTGCAGGACTGATTTCATATACTACCAGTTAGTACAGTGCACTGCCGAAAGTTCACAGTTTTAATAACAGCTCCAAGTGGTTATAAAGTTTTTGATATGTGGCTATGAATACAAATGCTCATTTTTATAAGGCATTAAACACTTGGATGGAATGTTCGTTTTAACAAGGGATTATGTGGTTGAAGAAATGTATATGTAGTGATTGTTTTTTCTATGAATGATTTTTTTAAAATCAAAATAAAGTTTACAATAGACACTTAGAACTATTTTATTTCATCTCAACATTAGTCCTGAGGACTGCTCATGGTGGATACTGGGGGAGTTGCCATGGAGCATAAAGGAGCAAAGGGTGGTATGAGTTGGCAAAGGAGCTATAAATGGCCATGGGGATTGGTGAGGAACTTGTATGGCAGGAGATGAGGGGGTGTGAGGGATGAGGGCTGGAGGGCTGATATTTGTTCGATTGTTTTTTTTTATGTGTGGGATGATCACCAAGGCGGGCCTTTCACAGAGACTGCCTGAGAACCTGGCAGCTGCTGTGGTTGCCTCCAAACTCTTTCTGGAGGCAGCGGCCACACTGTCTTCCACCATTTGAGACATTTTCACCCGAGTCAGGTTTGCAGAGCTGGAAATGTTCTCAACTTTTAACCCAAAAGCGAAAATTTAGGCCTTAAAGCCCATGGGATTAAGAAGATAGAGGGCAGAATTTTCCATGCCCTCTGATGTCGGGCTTGTTCAGTGGCGTGAGCGGACAACATGGTGAGGAGGCCAAAATTCAGCTTCACGAGGCAGTGAAATCAGTTTGCAATTGTCCGTTCCGCCCACCAACAGCGGGCCGCGTTTACTGCCATCGGACATCGGCAACCTCATTGTAACACATCTGCATGTCGTTATAAGTCCAGCCCATCGGAATTATCTCCCCACGCTGGATCATCCAAGAATCCCACCAATGTATTTCACAACAACATATATAAGGTGTGCACTTGATAGGCTGCACTTTGAGGGGAAGTCGGAGGTCAGTGCACAGTAACATTGTGCAGCCCTCACCACGATCGTTTGTTGGATTTCAAGGTTAGGGCAACTTTTGGGGTTGTGAGGGGGAAAAGGGCTTCACTGTGGTAGAGATGTGTTTGGTGCACTGCAGTAGAGGCAAGTTTGGGGGGTGATCAAGGGCTGCACTGCGTTTGATGGTAGTGCACGAGCATGTGTTGAGTGGGGGGGAGGGAAGCGGTCATGCACTAAACCTTGTATAAAGTGGCCATTCCCTCCATGAGGACCTTGATTTCAGGTGCTCTTCCACCGGTCTGCAACCTCTCTCGTTGTGTACCAGCTTGTCCTGCAGGTGGGTAGAGTGTAAGGAGGATCTCTGCCCAGCCAGATGATAAGCATGCCTGGCATTCGTGTGTGATGACTGGTGATAATGAGGGTGTGTGTGAGAGAATGGCAGTGAGTGAGCTCCCTGTGGAAGCATGATGGGTTTGTGATTGTGTGAGTCGGAAGTGATGAGAAGAGTGACTTATCCTGGCGGAGCAGAAGAGATCATTCATCCTCTTGCGGCACAGGGTGGCTGTCCTCTTTTGCAGGGTGTTGGCACTGACCACCGCTGCTGGATTGGTGATGTTGCTGCCCCCCTCCCCTGCGGCCAGCACAGGGGTAAGGTCATCATGGCAGGACTCCAGAGCATCCAAGATGAGCTTGAGGGACATGTCACTGAATCGCAGGGCTGCAGTCTTGTCTTTCGGGGACATGTCTTCTATGCAGCAATCCCAAGCTGGAAGCAGCGAGAGCTGTGCGCAAAGCTGCACTTTAAATATGGTGCCTGGCGTGGGGAAGTGGCGAGGTGATGGCATGATGGGTGAATGAGAGCTCACCCGTCATCAAATTGGCGTGTTTCCCAGGAATGTTATTTTTCCCACCCACAACTGTACTTAGTGAAAATCTGGGATAATTCCACCCAGAGGCAGCTGATAACTTGAGGCTCAGGAATATAGTAGACAATGAGGAGGGCATAGAGTGGTGAAATGGGTAGACACATAGCAGATAAATTTCATTCAGAGAAGTGTGAAATGATCAATTTTGTTAGGATAAATGGGGATAATCAGTATAAGGGTCACAGGGCACCTTTGGAACAGGTAAAACACCCTTTGGGAGAGTTAAAGTGAACATGATTATGCGCATTTTACTCACAAACTCATTGGAACTGTTAATCTGTAAAAGAGCTGTACAGCTGTCAAGGAACTCTTCGCTGTCATGGAAATGTTAAAGAGCTGTCCAGCTGACAAGAAGCTGCCTAGCTGTCAAGGAAATGTCCAGCTGTCAAGGAAATGTTCAGAAGGTGTCCATCTTACAAGGAGCTGTCCAGCTGACAAGAAGCTGTCTAGCTGTCAAGGTAATGTCCAGCTGTCCAGTTATCAATGAAATGTCCAGCTGTCAAAGAAATGTTAAGGAACTGTTCAGCTGTCAAAGATATCTAGGAAGTGGGAGGCTTTCAAAGGGGAAATTCAAGGGGTTCAGAGTAGACAAGGTCCCACAAAGAAAAAGTGTGGGATGGCCAAATATAGAACTCCTTGGATGCCAAGGAGCTTACAGGGTAAGAAAAGGCAGAATGGGAAAGCTTATGTCTGACACCAAGAACTCAATACTACAGAAAGCCATGAGGAGTACAGAAAGTGCAGAGGTGAAATCAAAAAGGAAATTAGGAAAGCAAAGAAGGGCATGAAAGAATATTGGCAAGTAAAATCAAGGTGATCCCAAAGATATTTTATCAATACATTAAGAGTAAGAGGATAATTAAAGAAATAGTAGGGCCCATTGAAGACCAAATAGGTAACCTATGTGTAGAGGTGGAAGGTGTTGGTATGGTTCTTAATGAATACTTTGGGGAGAATTTTTCCTGTGGTGGGGGGGTTGGGCAGGAACGGGTTGGGAGGGGCATGGAGCCAATTGCTGCCTGCGATTGGCTCCATGCCACCATTTTATGCGGGCTTTCCAATTAGGGCCCACCCAACATAGTGCGCAGCCGGTAGTACTCAGCACTACCTGTGCGGGTGGGGGGGAGGAGGGAGAGCACACAAAAGAGTGCAACAATCTCCCTGAGGCACGGAGCTGCCTCAGGGAGATTGAATGGATTATAAAAATTTTTAATAAAGTAAAAAATTATTTAAACATGTCCTCTCATGTGACAGTGTCACATTAGCTGGGACATGCTTGTGAAGTTTGGAAAATTTATTTAATTATTTTATAAACTCTTCAGCAAAACCTTATCCCGCTCACGGATGAGGTTTCCTGAAAAATGCAAAGGCCACTTGGGCTCTTTGCTTGTCCGCCAGCCTTAAGGTTGGACAGGCAGCATACTTAACAAGTTTAATTACTCTTTAATTGGCCATAATAAGCCACTGAGAGTTTGGCCGGTGCGCAGCCGGCTCCGGCGTGCGCCCGCCAAACAAAATATCGAAATGACACGCGATGACATTGGGACGCACATCAGGCATCATCGCAAGTCATTTTATGCGTTGGCATGTCGGGCCTACCCCCACACTCACTTGGCAATATTCTGCCCTTTGTGTCCGTCTTCACAAAAGTGGAGAGTGATGCAGATATTGTAGTTATCGAGGAGGAATGTGAAGTATTGAAAGTGATAAACATAGGGAGAGAGAAAGTGTTCATGGGATTAGCATCCTTGAAAATGGGTGAGCCAGGATAAAGTATACCCCCAGCTGTTAAAAGAAGCCAGGAAGGAAATAACAGAAGGTCTGACCATAATTTTCTGATCCTCACTGGACACAGGTGGGCTGTTAAGGTTGTCCCTTTATTGAAAAAGGGAGTGAGGGATAAACCGAATAATTACAGGTCAAATAATCCAATTGAGGTCCTGGATATCAGGTACAAGTGTTCTGTTCAAAGCATCTATTGATTAAATTGCCAACCACTACTCCAGAAGCCACCAATGGCCTTAGAAGCTCTCCAATGCATTTTGATGCTGCAGCAAGTCCATGGGCTGTCACAGTCTCCATAATATTCTTTTGCTCTGCAGATCATGCAAACTTCCTGCAATCTTGCAGATGAGGATTTGACACTTTCCGCTTCACCATTGTCTCAACTATATGTGCAGAAACCATCTTCATTGCCTGCACTTGAGGTTATTTTTCCTGAAAATGTGAAGCAATTGCAATACTTTAAGACAAGAAACTGAAACGTAGTGTGATGAACCTTGCTTAGTTAGTATTTACCAATTTTCTTTTGCCAACTCACTTCCAGCATTGCCACCTCCTGAAGGTCCTCTTGTTCACATGTCTATTATGTGTAACAAGCCTTCTTCACATTGCTTCAGGGTCTCCTGTGATGGTGATCTTAACTCAGTTATCTTTTTTGTGGTGCTAGTTCAACAGACCTATTTGTATGGAAGGATGTAAAGAAATATTGTATGCCTGCAAATGGCATGGGCACTTTCCTCATGCCAGATCATTCATGCTATTATAAAGAGAGGCCTGACCTTTTTAAAAAGAAGTGTCCATGAAGGACAATAGTTGTCCTTATGCCAGGCAAAATGATTTGACAGTGTGCTTTTGAATAAAGAATAATTGCTATTAGAGAAAAGTATCAGATAGATACCTGAAGAAGTTTGTTTACTGTGGCTACAAGAGCAGGTCAGGGACTAGGAATCGTGCGACGAGTAACTCACCTCCCGACTCCCCAAAGCCTGTCCACCATCTCCAAGGAACAAGTCAGGAGTGTGATGGAATATTCCCCACTTGCCTGGATGAGTGCAGCTCCCATAACATTCAAGAAGCTTGACACCGTTCAGACAAAGCAACCCGCTTGATTGGCACCACGTCCACAAACATTCACTTCCTCCAACAACAATGCACAGTTGGTGTACCAATTAGCAGCAGTGTGTACCATCTACAAGATGGACTGCAGGAATTCACCAAGGCTCTTTCGACAGCACCTTCCAAACCCATGACCATGAATATCTGGAAGGACAAGGGCAGCAGGGTGATTGAACACCACCGCCCACAAGTTCCCCTCCAATCGACTCATCATCCTGACTTAGAAATATATCGCCGTTACTTAATCTGTTGTTGGGTCAAATTCCTGGAACTCCCTCCCTAACAGCACTGTGGGTGTACCTACACCACATGGACTGCAGTGACTCACGAAGGCAGCTCACCACCACCTTCTCAAGGACAAATAGGGATGGGCATTAAATGCTGGCCCAGCCAGCAAAGCCCACATTCTGTGAATGAATAAGGAATATGCAGACGTTGTGAAAAAATCAATAGATGGGGAAAGACATGAGTGCAACTATCGGAGTGGTAGAAGATGTATTTTGGCACTCCAGCCTTAATTTACATTGGGCATGTTTTTGAGAGCAATGTTTTCCAGCATTGGATAGTTCTTGGAATAGGGGAAACAGACTTCACCATCTCTCGCAAGCCAGCCTGCACTACTCTCCTACAGGGCCTTATTGCCCATTAAATGGTCCCAGCTTCAACAGCAGCACCTCCAAAATGCATCAGAAAATACAGGTGTTTTCCAGTCTTGAACAACCTGAAGCTATGGTCTATCTGCTATCTTATCTATTAACTGGCTGTAGCCTTTTAAAGACTCTACTCAAACTACATTTCCCAACTCGCTCGTGGCAGTAAGGCAATGAAGAGCTTTAGTTTGGTTTAACAAACTGCATCTATGGCTAATGACGGTTCTGGGATGAAATTACAATGTGGTGAACTCTTAACTGCCTTCTGAAATGCCTTAGCAAGCAACCCAGTCCAAGGACAATTAGGGATGTGTAACAAATACTGGCCTTGCCAGTGATGACCACACCCCATGAAAGAATTTTTAAAAAAGGTTACGTTGGGCTAATCATTGCTTCATGTTGACATATGTTAGGACTGCTCCACTGTAAACCTGCCATTGGGAGGGAATCCAGGCCCCCATATTGAAAGGTACCTGACACAGAGAAAGTCAAGTGTTAAACAGTCCAGCAAAATAAATCTACTGGAAAGCCTTTGGAGACCAACTAGTTGAAGTAAAATTGTTCTCTAAATTTTGCCTGCATAATTTAAAGTTAATATTACAATATAAAGCTACTCCTGACATTTGAGTAACTTTGTGACAATAATAATAGTGTTTGTTTCACCATCCCAGTGGAGAGGCTTAATGCATATGAGAGAGTCAAGGCAAGGTCAGGTAATTTGTCTGCACCTGCCAGAAAGCCTTTGGGTGAATGAATGCTAACTGCATCACGTATAGTAATGCATAACCCTTCAGGGCATTGATAAGCTTGAGCAGGAGGACTAAAATGTGAGCAAAATATTGCACATTACCAGAGATATATTAGACAATTTAATGACCTGATCAGAATTGCTGTACTGCAGATAACATTTTAAGAGTTATTAGAATATGAAATACATTAGCACATATTGCTACTGAAGCTGAATCAATCATACTTTTAAGAAGGAGTTAGATAAACACGTGTCATGACTCACTGGGGATAGTGCGCTGCAATATCAAACCCCACTGCTCCCCAAGTCACCACAAATATGAAAAGGTTTGATCAGCCACCTAATTGTTTAATTTAGGTTAACAGAATACAAGCACCAGGTTGTAAATTTAATAAGTAAATAACTGTTCATTGAACAAATTGTCTTTAAACAGTGGCAAAAGAAAGAAATACGAACTGTTAATTTCTAACTCTGTAACCTAAATCCTACCTCTTCTTAAATCCCTATAGACACACATACAAGACACACAAGACATACAAAAACATGGATTTTAAGTGTGGGATAAAACAGTTCAATAGCACCAATTCTAGAGTACAGGATTCAATGGGTTGACTTTGATCAATGTCTTCCAAATTCCTTTCAGTTCTTTGTTGATGACATGAGGTGGTCTTCCAGCACTTTCAGTCTTTAGTTCACTCATTGAGCACTTGCCTTTCAAAGTCTTGAATGGTGATTTTCCCCTTTTGTTCTTGACAGGGGTTTTCAGATAAGGGGTAAGTTACAGAGCAGAATTACTGGAATCTGATGCACACATCAGATGACAGAGGTTTTAGGGCTTTTTTTCCTTTCAGGCTAGGCGCTATTCTGTCGCACTGCTGTCACACAAACCCTGGTCATCTGGTCAGGAGCCAATTAAAACATTATTGCCAGGCAATTCACCATTCGGCCAGTCTCCTCCTCAGCACCATCCTTCTTTCATGGCACACTCTGTTCCAGGACAGCAACATTGTATATACCCTTCACACTATTCCAGAAGTCATGTCCTTCAAACTGCACTGCATTGTAATTTTAATCCACAGTCCAACAGAAATAAAAAGATATGTCCTTTACATGCCTCCACCCTTAAAAGAGATTAAACGCCATTTCAAATCAACGTTTCATCATAAGTTATGTGAGACACATGGAAAACAAACACGAGACTTAATTCCATTCATCCTTCCTCACCACCTCTCCACACCCCCCATCCCCCATACAATCTTCAGTATTTTACACCTGGGACAATGCACCCACGATCAAATTTTCTTTGCTGGCAATATGAAAAATATTTACATTGAATGGTTGAAATAATAGACTCCATTTAAACAGTCTCATATTTTGACTTTTAAACTTTTCAATGAACACCAGCGGATTATGGTCAGTGTAGATTAGTGTTTCTTTGCTATCATGTCAGGCATAAACCTCAAAGTGTTGAAGAGACAACAACAATGATAGACTTTCTTTTTCTACTGTAAAGTACTTCCTCTAATATCAATTTAGTTTCTTGGAAAAGTACCCCACCGGCTTCTCTATCCCTCACTTATCATCTTGTATTAGGACTGCACCTACCCCAAGTCACTAGCATTAATGGCCATTTTGAAAGATTTGGTAAAGTCAGGGGCGCCCAACACTGGTTCATATATTAAGATTGCCTTCAGCTTTTCAAAGACTGCTTGGCATTCTGCTGACCATACCACCGTTGCCTGTTTTCTTAACAAATTAGTGAGAGGTACAGCTATTGCGCTGAATTAAGGCACAAACTTTTGATAACATCCATACATTCCAAAAATAACTCATGATTTTTTGTATTTCTTGTTTAGTTTTAGGAATGGGGAATTCTACTGGAGCATTCACTTTTGCTGTTCTTGCCAACACTTGCCCTTGATCTACGACATGACCTAGGTAAGTTACCCTTACTTTTGCAAATTCGCTTTTGGCCAGATTAATAACTAAACCAGCCAACTGCAATTGCTTTAACAGGTCCTCTAATTGCTTTATATGTTCTTCCCATGTGTTACTATATATTATGACATTGTCTAAATAAACCACACAATTATGTACTTCAGCTATGACTTGATTCATAAGTCTCTGGGATGTAGCTGGGCGTTTTTGAATCCAAATGGCATGACTCGACCTTGATACAATTCACTTTGTGTAACAAAGGTGGATATTTATTTAGCTCTTGTTGTTAGTGGCACTTGCAAGTACTCCTTCAATAGATCAATTTTATAAAGAAATGAGGCACTGCCAACCCCATCGGTGCAATCGTCTAACTGAGGAATTGGGTATGAATCTGTCCTCCTTACTGCATTCACTTTCCAGTAGTCTATACAAAATCTAGTTGATCCATCTGGCTTGGGAACCAGCACTACCAGTGAACTCCAGCTGCTTCAGCTAGGCTAAATCAATTGATTTTCCAGCATATATTGGATCTCTATTTCTACCTGAGCTTGTTTCTCTGGGCTCAGCTGATAAGGATGTTGTTTTATCGGCACTGAGTTTCCTACATCCACATCATGTCTTGCTAACAAAGTACATCCAAGTGTATCTCTACAAATTCCCTTATACTTCCTAAGTAACCTTATTAGATCTTCCAGTGATCCCCTCTCTAAATATGAGAGCATAATATCTCACTGTCCCAGTATTTTTGCATTGGCTAGTCGAGTTGTAGGAGGTCCAACTGTGCACTGTCTACCTCTCCCTCTATCTTACTCTTACTGTCTCTGTCATCCTCTAATACCCCTACTATCTGGCATACTTGTTCTTTCCCATCATCTTCCCTGTGATGATATTGCTTCAATATATTATTTGACGTAACCATTTCTCCTTCCTACGCTCGGAAGTATCTATCAGATAAGTCACTTTGCTAACCCTCCTAACTACCTTGTAGAGCCCACCGAATTCCCCTTTCAGGGGTTCAACCTGCAAAGGCAATAATACCAATGTTTCATCTCCTGCTTGGAACATTCTAGTTGTAGCATGTTTGCCTGCCCATTCTTTCATTTTTGCTTAGGAAATTTTTGAATGCTTGCATGCTACTTTACATGCTCCTGTGAGTGTTTCTAAAAACATGGACACACAATCCAATATGAAGGAATTGTCTTTCTGCTTTAGGAACTTTTCCCTAATCACTTTTAATGGATCTCTTACTTCATGACCATAGATCAATTCAAATGGACTAAATCCAATAGATTCATTTGGAGAATATCTGGTAGCAAATAATAAGCAATCTAGTCCTTTGTCCCAATCCTTTGGGTATTCAAAGCAATAGGTCTTAATTATGGTTTTGTGAGCCTGATGGTATCTTTCTAAAGCCCCCTGTGTCTGTAGATGACAGGCAGTAGACTTTAGTTGTTTGATACTCACACCTCTGATTATGTCCTGGAAAATGTTAGACATTAAGTTAGAACCTTGGTCAGGTTGTATTTTAATTTATAGGCCATAACAAGTGAAAAATTGCATTAACGTTTCCGCTACAACCTTAGCTGTAATTGTCCTTAAAGGAATAGCTTCTAGAAATCAGGTTGTCATATCCATGATTGTAAGGATATTCAGATGTCCTGCTTTAGTTTTGGGTAATGGTCCTACACAATCTACTAATACCCAACTGAATGATTCTTCAAAATCTGATTTGGGTATTAAAGGTTCCAGTTTGACTGCATGTTGAGGTTTACCTACTACCTGACATATATGACATGTTTTCCAAAATTGCACTACGTTCTTATGAAGTCTTGGTAAAATGTTTGATTATTGATGCTTGGATTTTCCATATTCCCACATGTCCTGCCATAGGAATTTCATGCGCTACTCAATATCTCCTTGCGATATTTGGGCGGTACCACTATCTGATGAACAACCATCCAATCATCACCCGCATCTCTGAGGGTGTCTCCACTCTACATTAGAACTCCATTTTTAATATAATAGCACTCCAGAACTCCTTCAGCCTGAGCTTCAGTGTGAATTGACTGTGCTAACGTGTTTAACTCCGGATCTGCTTTCTAAGCCTCAATTAATGAAGACATGCCAAACACTTCCTTTGAATTATCCTCCTTTTTAGAGAAACATTTGGCTACTCTAACATCTGCTCGTGATACTACTTTAACCTCTGGTGATGGACTTTATTCAGCCATTGCCCTGGTCATCATACATGATGGAAAAATACCAAGAACTTGTTCTTGTTCCATCCATTTAGCCTCACTTAGACTTTCCATAATTATGGGTGAAGCTAGAACCTTCACTCCTGCCAAATCATTCCCCGGGATTAATCAACTCCATCTATGAGTAATTTCTTAACCATCCTTGCAGCCACCAAACCCGGCAACAAATCACACTCTAATTCCACTTTGTACAATGGAACCGGGATATACTCTCCACTTATCCTGTTTACTAATATTTTAGCTTTCATTGAACTCCCTGGACTAGGTCCTCCTCCAGCAAAAGATTTTGAGTAGCTCCTGTGTCCCTTAATATGGTTATAGATTTAGCTGCATCATTTGATGAAAAGGGGGTTATCTTTCCTTTAGACAAAAACCCTTTATATCTCTCATCTCCCTTATTTACTTCACCTGCATTCACAGCAATGGTTACCTCCAGTCCCTTATTTGTAGTTAAAGCTACAATTTGATTTGTGGCATTTTCTTTTGGAGTTTCCTTTTCCGACACACTCTTATGAACTCCAATAACTCCCATGGGCTTCCCTCTCAACTTCCAGCATTCTGAACAAATGTGTCCCACTCTATTACAATGGAAACAATTAGGCCTTCGAGTTTCACCTTCAGCCTCAGAGCCTTCCTTCTTGATCTGGGGAGGAGATCTCAAGGTACTCCCAGCTATCCATTCTTTACACTGGCTTCTTGCCTTCCTTTCATTCTCCAACTTTCTATCCTTTTCATGTTTATGGGGATGATGGAAAAAAGATGTGGTTTTATGTATTGGCTCATAATCATCACCCATTGCAGCTGCCTGTCTAACAGTTGCAATCCTTTGGTCTTCAACATGGGTTCTTATTACAGAAGGTAGGGAGTTTTTAAATTCTTCCAAGAGAATGGTCCCTCTGAGAATTTTGTAGGTAGTTTCAACTCATAATGCTCGTATCCACCTGTCAAAATTACTATGCTTAAACTTTCAAATTCAGTATAAGTTTGCCCAGGCTGTTTCCTTAAATTTTGCAACTTTTGTCTATGCGTCAGGGACCAACTTATATGCACTCAAAATGACTGTTTTTACCACATCATAATCCCTAGAAACCTCATCTGACAGTGAAGCATAAAGTTCCTGTGCTCTACCTGTCAATTTGACCTGCTTGGACAACACCAGTTTTCCATCGGCCAGCTTATCTCTTTAGTTATCTTCTCAAATTAAATAAAAAATGTTTCAACACTTCTTTCCTCAAACCTTGGAAGAGCTTGTAAAAATTTAAACATCTCCCCACTAGATTCTGACCTGGAAATCAGTCCTGCCTCACTTGCTGGTGTCTCTTTTTTAACCGCCAGCATTCTAAGCTGGAATTCTCTGTCTTCCTCTTTTTCTCTTCCTGTTCTTTCCTGTTCAAGCTGATGATTCTCCATTTCTAAACTCACCATTTCTAATTCCTCCTGGAGATCAAGTTTTCGCATTTCTATTTCTCTTTTGTTTTCTGCTGCCTTTAGATCCATTTTTTTTTAAATTTGCAACTGAATTTGAGCCCATTCCAATGAATCACCCGTGGAGAGCACGATCTCTCATGTATTCCTTCCAGTTTTAAATGCTGTGCTATCTTTTTGTTTATCTCTGCCTTCCTTGCTTTGGCAGGCAATCCTACTCTTAATTTACTTGCCAGTTAGATTAACCTGGCTTTTGGGATCCATTGTAAAATCCAGTGCCATTATATTTTTGACAGTACAAACCTGGTGTTTCCTTTTAGCTTTTATTACTTACTAAATCTGCACCCAAATTGTCATTGTCTTTTGTTCCAAAATACCCTGGTCGAGACCCCAAACTTTGTCATGACTCACTGGGGATACTGCGCTGCAATATCAGGCCCCACTGCTTCACAAGCTGCGACAAATGTGAAAAAGTTTGATCAAACCGCCTAATTGTTTAAATTAGGTTAACAGAATACAAGCACCAGGTTTGTAAACTTAATGAGTAAATAACTCTTTATTGAACAAATTGTCTTTAACCAGTGACAAAAGAAAGAAATATGAACTGCTAATGTCTAACTCTCTAACCTAAACCCTACCCCTTCTTAAATCCCTATATATTCACATACAAGACACATAAGGCACACAAAAATGTGGACCTTAAGGGTGGGATAAAATAGTTCAATAGCACCAATTCCAGAGTACAGGGTTCAATGGGTTGATTTTGACTGATGTCTTCCAAATCACCTTCAGTTCTTTGTTGATGACATGAGGTGGTCTTTCGGCACTTTCAGTCTTTAGTTCACTTGTTGAGCACTTGCCTTTCAATGTCTCTAATGATGATTTTCCCCTTTTGTTCTTGACAGGGGTTTTCAGAGAGGGAGCAGGTTATAGAGGAGCAAAAGTCAGTTAGCTATTATTGTAGAATTACTGGAATCTGACACACATGGGAGTCAGAGGTTTTAGGTCTTTTTTCTTTCGGGCTAGGAGCTATTCTGCTGCACTGGTCTCTCACGAACCATGGTCACCTGTTCAGGAGCCAATTAAAACATTGTTGCCAGGCTGTGCTCCATTAGACCAGTCTCCTCCTCAGCACCATCCTGTCTTTCATGGCACACTCTGCTCCAGGACACAAACATTGTATATATCACCCATACTGCTCCAGTAGACATGTCCTTCAAGCTGCAGCCATTGTAAATTCAATCCACAGTCCAATAGAAATAAAAATATGTTAATTACACTTGGAAGAAGAAAAATATTCGAGATGTGGGAAAGTGCAGCAGAAGTAGATTAGGGTAGCTATTATCTGATGTGGAGCTAGTGCTGAGATGGGCTCAATAGACCAAATGGCTTTCTTCTGGTATTTAGGTGTTATAGAAAATCAATGTTAAGGGTGGACCTCTGTTTCCCAAGCAACTGATGAAGGGACTGTAGTCACCCATCAGTGATTTCAAACTCTGAGAAGACCCATGCATATAATGTATAATAATTCAGATGTTTTATCTGAAGAAGAGTCATATGGGCTCGAAATGTTAACTTTGTTTCTCTCCCCACAGATGCTGCCATACCTGCTGAGTTTTTCCAGCATTTTCTGTTTTTATTTCAAATTTCCAGCATCCGCAGTATTTTGCTTTCATCACCATGCATATAATGGTTAGGTATCATAGAGTAATTTTCATATACCTCTAACGACATGTATATGAAAGCCTAGAAATTTCATGACACCGAAGCCATTTCACAGGTGTAAAATAGGCACAGAAATATCCAGAATGTTGAGCCATGTGTGTGCGTATGTAATTGGCCTTAAATTCCGAGCTCCCCGGCATCACATTGTAGGGGGTACTCCTAAGGTGTGCTGGGGAATCCCCTTCAGAAGTTCCCAGGTAAGGTTTGCACGGCAATTGCCCAGAAGTGCAAGCCTCCCCTGGGCAATTGCCCAGAATTGGGAACCATCCAAAAATGCAATTTAAATTGTAAACTTCAGAAGCTTCTGACTGGGTTACACCAATAGTTACTCAGGAAAAGTTAGAAGGGTTAAAGCCACTTCTAACTTCTGGGTAACTGTTGTACAGACCTAGACCATGCCACCACAGGACACTCCCCACTCCCCCGACTACTCCCACACAGGATTCTCCACCCCCACCCCTGGCGGGTCCAACTCTCATCTACACTTGTACATCCCCGCCCCCAGGCCCGGCCAGACTGGACCCAAGACCTGACCATCCACCCCCACCCCCTGGCATCCAACAACCCCCAGAGGCCCGGGACCCTCCTCCCTTACCTCTGAGACCCGACTCTCCCCCGAGGCCCAACCACCACCCCCCCTCAAGTCCTGACACCCCAACCTCCAACCCTGGCCTTTGACCCTCCAACCTCTGACCTCTGAACATCCCCGACCTCTGCCCTGACCTCTGACTGCCCAACCTCCAACCTCCCAACCTTTGACCCCCCCCAAACTCCAATCCTCCTCACTCACCAACTCCTATCCACTTACCTCAGACACTTATTTTCTCCTTGACCTGTCAAGAAGCTTTAAATTTCAACCTACCTGGTTCACAGCAGCTAATGTAGTAAAAAAGGGCCGTGGCCTCCTTATCCAACTCTCCTGTACTTTGATGCTAGGCCCCCAGGACGTAATACCCTGGCCTGAGCCAGAAGGTCAGGAGAGACATGCTTGGGGGAAAAGAATCAGACACAAAACTGAGCACGGAGTGGTATTCCAACTCTCAATGCCACTCTGACGATATTCAGGCCCATTGAGTCAGAAATGTATTGCTACCGTACTGGAATGGCAGAAAAAGAAGCTGCTCATTTCCACTGCAGTGCCAAGTACCATGGCTGAATCCCATTCTGCCCCTTCCCTTCAGCCCAACTGTTTCCTCCTCTCTCTCAGTCACCTCTGTCCCTCATATTATCTTTCCCACCTGTCTCTAGGTTCCTCACTCCTTCCAACTGTTTCCCCCCTCTCCCACCCACCCAAAGCAACCTGCCCTGATCACTTTGCTTCATCACCCAGGTAGCACCTTAGAGGTAGGTGTCCAAAAATTGAAATCCTCTTTGCTGGCATGCTTCCTAGGAACAATCAGCAGCCATCGGCAACTAACTGGACTCATGCATCACCCCTAAGATTTCTGCCACCTCTTCACTCTCCTGGCCACTACCTATCTCCGTCTCTTGATCCACCTGCCCCCTCCCACCAATCATGTTTCCCTCTCTTGATCCCCTTCCTGCTAATCATGTACCCTATCTTCTGGCTGCCTCACTCGCTTCTGATCACTGTTACTTCACTCCTGGGCATCTCCTTCCCACAGCAGCCAGCCACTTTCCCTTTTTCAGGTCTAGCTGGAGGTCATCAGTAGCTAAAATTGGAAATGAGTGAAGTAAATGAAGCCTAAGGCCCAATTTTGAGTGGGCATTGACCCCATCCATTCAAGCACAGGGAATATTCTCTATTTCAAACTTCACAGGGTAGTACAGAACTTGAATATTGCTGATAAGAGAGACATGTTGCCCGAAGCTTTTTGTCTTGTACTTCGCCTACAGTATAAATTGTCGTGATCATTTGAAATTTGGTATTCTTGCTTTTGTCCCAATGAGCGAAAGACAAAAAGCTTCGGCACCATGTCTCTATTTTCAGCAATATTCCCCATTTCCCATTTTTTAGGCCATATGTATGTCCCATTATAAAGGCCTACAATACAAGTAAATTGAGGTTACGTTGGCATTCATACCATGTTGTTTGGCAAACATTAAGCATTACCATATTCATTGCCAGCTTTCTAACCCAGTTTTTGAATTGAATAGGCCACTGATGCTGAAACAATATTCACTTTCCTTTCAATATTAAAACTCAGAAATGGTGTATTTAAGAATTATTATTTTAATGTTGACATCTTCACAATTTGTAGCAAGGTCAATTGCTATGCTGCATTCATGCCACACACTGGAAAGCTAGCCAACACTCTCCTACATCATTAATCCTCCAAAAAAGCTGACAGTTTGGGAATGACTCTGTATATAGACCCAAGTGTGTGATCTTCTTGTGCGTTATACCATAGGTAAACCCAAGGATACATCAATTAAACAACAGTCAAGAATCTGAAGTACACAAATGTTCCCTTTGCAATATAGGTGGATTGAAACAATTTTGGCAGTAGTACATGAGGTTTTTGTTCCAGGGTAAGATCTCTATCCAAAATATTTATATTTTTGAAATTTTATTTGATGTATTTGCTAAAATTTTGGATCCCTGTATTTCTGCACAGAACTGAATACAAATATCTTCAAAACAGCAAATCACCCATGAGGCACAAATTGAGTAAAGATGTTTGATTGAACTCAATTCATGTGAGTAGAGATTAACAATCCAAGATTAAAAAGAATATTGAATTGTGCAGTGAAGCATTTACAGCATAATTTCTTAAATCTGTAAGAGTCATTTAATTTTTTGTTTTGTTTTGTTCAGTCAAACAAAGCTCTTGCTGTTAAATGTTAAATGCAATTGACTTGGATACAATCCTAATTCTTTTTAGAGTGTTTTCATTTAGATGATGGTAATATGGGCACTTCAAGTCCCTGGGCATTGTTTTAATGCTGTGATATGGATCTGATCAATCTAGTGGAATACAATGCAGCAAATAGCTACAATAGCATATTTGAACAGGCAGCTACTGGTGTGTCACAATTTCAAAAACACAGTTGAGGCAATAGCTATGTATTTTTGAAGAGAAACCAACTGATTTGTAGCAGGCTGGTAATAAATATTTCAATCCAGTACTGAAGGGTACAGGGTTGTCAGTAGTGCCAACTTTTAGATGAAACATTAAATGGAGGCCCAATCCATCTGTTGAAGTGCACCTAAAGATCCTTTGCCACTATTTGAAGGGCAGCAGAGTTTCTCTATGTCCTGAATCAAACTTTTCTCTTAAATAACACCACTGAAATTGTTTAGCTGGTGTCTCATTTACTTGGTGTTTGTGGGAGCTTGCAGTCCATAACTTAACTGCCAATACGCCTGCATAATAACAACAACATTTCAACAGGGTGTTCTTACTTTTGGGGATACCCCATGGAAAGCTGATTCAGTTCTGTGGTTGTTGTTGCAATTAAGGATTATTAGTCCTGCAACAATAATTTCCATATGATTCTAGCCTGAGAGGTTTCAAATAACAAACCTTTCCAATAACTGTGTTGTCCTTATATAACTGTTGTACAATAATTCATTAAATTAAACACAAATAATACAACCAATTCTTCACTTGAATTCCAAGATGATCAGACTTGTTCATGCTGACTGCCTCAAGGCAAGTGTCTTCCAACTGTCCTGAGAGTACTCTAACTTTTGAGAAGGAACAGCCTTTACTTCAATACAATTTGGCTACCTTGAACTGCACAAACATATCTCTGATCTTATCTGTTACTTATTAATTTTCCCACCAAGCTGACACCAAGCTACCAACTCAAGATGAGCTAGTTACATAGCATCTCAATCTCCTTCACCTTCAACTCCGTCTTATGGGCTTGTTATTGCATGGCATCTATCTGTAAGTGTTTGATTCTGACAGCTTATTTCCAAACAAAACTTGTCATCTGTAAGCTCAGCTAGAACACCCCAAGGACATTTCAAATGTCCCTGCACTGGCAATGTCTGATGGGAAAATAGTCATTTAGTAATGGTCAATGTCTTACAATCCCCCAACCTTCTAAACTCCAAGGAATACAAGCCAGGTTTACCCAACCTATTCTCACAATTTAACCCTCTAAACTGTGGTATCATTCTAATGAAGCTACAATGTACTCCCTCAGCTTCTTTATTCACAGAGACACATGATACAGCTCCCTCAAATTACCACCAAAACTAACCCTCTTGCTAAAGTGTTTGGAGTTAAGCAAAAACAAATAAGGTATATGCCACATTAATAAAATATTCTAATGTCTACCCTTACAATTTCAACTGAATGTTAGTGATTACTATATTATTTCCAATAAAAGGGGAGTCTGGGTTAGGAGCCTTAAGGTTCTGGGCCCAGCTCTGCCACCTGGTTTCCAGTGCGATCCTCTGCACTCTTGACTCAATTCTAATTCCAAAGGTCATGAACATTAACATGGGAGACAAGTAATGGATATTCAAGCTATTTGTGACAATATTGGAGTGTCTGCCCTATGAGGGACAGGAAGTTCAGGGTGGAAACTAGTTGCAGTGTTTCAGCTATTATTATTATTATTATTATTATTATTATTAATAATAATAATAAAATTTGTACTTGCAAACTCTGGTCGATGATTATATCAGTAAATGCAGTTAACAGTACCAGCATTCAGTTTGGACAGAAACCAGTGGGAAGCATACCCACAAGTTTCCAATTTGCCCTCCCAATAGGCTCTTCCAATCGGAGATCTATTCTGTAAAACTGGCAATTACTCTCATTTCTTGGGGGTGAGAGAGCAGCATAACTTTTTAAAAATTATTACTATTATTCCTATTACAGGCAGATAAGAGCCAACCCATAGGAAAATATAGAAGCTTCTGAAACTGTTTATTTAAAGAACGCCTGACTAAAATGTTTCAAATATAGTATGTTTTCATGAGCAATCATTGTGTGAAACTTTAGGAAAAATCTAGTTTGTTGTTAGTGATTGAGTTCTTGATTGAACATTTTGTTCTTAGAGTAATGACTTTAGGGCTGATTTTTTAATGTTGGAGTCCCAGTAATTCATTCAGTGAAGTATATATTATAAGTTTGAGCACTGATTTGACATGATTTTCTGGCTATTAAAATACTGGATCAGAAATCATAGGAAGCATATGCCTGAATGCCTAAAATGTACTCCTGTCAAGTGAGGCTACCCAATGGGAATTTCATGTATTGTGGATGTTAGGGGCATTGTGGAAAAAATGGTGGCTGAGTAGCGATTATTTAGAGATCTAAATTCTGCTTGGACTGGTTTGGACTGAACAGCTTGTTTCTGCATTGTAACTTCTCTTAACTTCAATATATTTTTCTATTATACAGGTTGCAGCAGTGTTTGGCTCAATCTAACGACATCAAGGAGATCCTTTGTGATGAGTACATTTGATTTGGATACCTCTGTCAAATTGAAAATGAATACAATAACTTGAATAGGATCTTTACAGGAACAAGTATTTAAGAGGGTGGTTTAGCAGTTCTCAAATGTAGTGAAGAAACAACACCAAGGAGCAACCTGCATTAAATTCCATACCTCCCATTATCAGATGAACGTCATACCCAACTGACTGATATATCTAGTTTGATTCACTAGGTACTTGTTCAGTAAAACCAAACAGGTGTTGTTGAAATTCCTATGGAAGGGGATATCCCTTACATTAAAAATCATCCGGTTACAGAAGAAATAAACAAGAGGCAACTTATTTACCTATTTACCAGCCAAGCATACTTTTTAACTAGTAGAGGATGTATGTGGTTAGAATCAGAGATTTCTGTGGCACCTCTAGTTATGTCTCCTAACAACATAAGAACTTAAGAAATAGGAGCAGGATTGTTAATGGTTTTACTATCTTTACCAACCCCCTGCAAAGTAAGCTTATTCCCTCGAATTTATTGTGAGCTAAAAGCTAAAAAAAGAGTTTTTAAATTATTCACGGAGCATTGTCTTAGATTGTGTCCTCAAATAAAACTCCTCTCTTCCAGGAATCTCAAAGCTAACAAAGTTATCTTAGGATGGGACATACATTGAGGCATGTCTTAAGAGACCAAACGTCTTTGAAAGTTTACCAATACCAAACCTCAAGAGTTTAACTCAGACCCCAAGTGTTGTGTGAATATGTGGGTTCTATAGATAATATAAACTTGAGACTACATCCTTTGTATGCTACAAAAATAAATATCTTTTATTGAGGCCAATTATAGATTACAGCTTATACATGAGGTTATAGGTAGCAACTAACACTAATCATAACATGTCAACAATGTGGTAAAGATATATGCAATGTTTAATTCCACCTTATCAGCAAATCTTGGATCTTCAAACAAATATTACAAGAAACTTACACTCACAAATTGAACACAGTAATGAAGTGTCTTTCTCTTTGTCCAGGGGGAATTTGACCAGGAACTCAACCCCTTGTGTGCAAAGATGGCTGAATGCTGACTGACTAGCCTCAGCTAATAGTGTCCATTTTTATTGTCAAGTTAGCTGAGATTTAAAAAATGGCTGACTTGTCTGCTAGCCATGTGCCTTTTTGAAGAAAAAGCTCAGCTGAAATAAAAACAAGCTTCCATTATGCTTTGTTTCTTCAAGAAAACACATTTCTTATCAAATTTAAGGTCAGTTAGGAGTATACTTGTTTATGTTTAGAAAAAACCCAGCTGTCTGGTATGCTTCCAACAGTAAGCTACCTCTAGGTCTTCTATATTAGCTGGATCTGTTGCGATAATCCAAATACTGCAGTTATATTTCTAACTTTTTATGTCAAAATGCTATTTCTAATTATGTTTACATAGCAATTGTAATTGGCAATTAACATTTTACATTCCTCATCAAATGAGTACCCCAGAGGATTGCGGTGGGGGACCCACCCGCCAAGATCCTCACACAAGATTGCCTGGGAAGTTCAAATTTCTGATGGGCAAATACCATGGACTGGGGAACATCCATTACTAAAACTTAAATTGGAGACTTCAGATGGTTCTGGCTGTGTCAGCAGAATAGTTACTCAGGGGAAGTAAGAAGAATTAAAGCCACTTCCAACTCCTGGGTAACGAGAGCACTGACCCTGACCGCTCCACTGGACACCCGCGACAATATCCCCATCCCCACCTACCTGGCATCTCCCTGGCTATGGTCCTGAAACCCCCCGTCCCCCTCCCTAACCCCAGCTTACTCCTACACCCGCCACTTCCCTCCCGACCCCCCTAACTACACTCCCAAGCCCCCTGAATACCCTCCTCATCCCAGATTAACCCCCATCCCCTGTCAAATACCCCTCAGCTACCCTCCCAATCTCCCAATTGTCCCAGCCCCCTCTGCCCCATTCCAGGTTGCACATTAAGAAAACATTATACACTCTTAGCCTATGTTTGTAGTCTCAAAAATATTTGCTTCCAGAGGGAGCATAGCTTAAGATAAATTTGATACACTCTGTAATTTTTAATCATAGGCCAATGTATGGGTGCAGACAGAAGGTTGCTCTACAAGGGACATTTATAAAGGAGATATTCTCAACTTGTTCCTGAGAAATTCAGTAAAAAAAAATCTATAGATTCTTGTGACTTAGAGGGCCGTTAAAATGACCATTACCAAGATGACAGGTAGCCTTTCCATCCATTGGACCTGATAAACTTTGCCAAGAATCAAATAGGTAGAAATTGGTATTTTTTTGTGCACAAAAAAAGAGCAAAGCCTATCAATAGGTCGACATGGACTATCCATGGAGATAATGCATAGGGTGGAAAATATCTCCTCCTGCATACAGATAAATGACTTAACATTCTTCTTGTGATTGTGAAATGTCAGAGATTTATTCTGAGAGATGAATTACGTTACACTCTTTGGCCTGGATACCAGCCCCAAGTTTATTATGTTCAGTTTTCCCTCTGTGTTTCGCTCTAAAACATGAATACAACTTCATTGATAAGCAGCTAAATTGATGAGATGATGAATGTTCTCCTGGTGAGAAGAATTTAATACATTTACCTTGTAAACTTGGCAGGAGTGCAGGTTGCGATCCAGCAATGATTCATACTGTTGCTTTTTCTCCTCCCATGTGCCTGGAAAAATGTACTGCATCTACACTGCAATTCCTGCCCTTAGGCACAGTTCTCTTTCTTCATAAATCACATACTCTGTGAATGTGCAAGTTTTATGTAATGTCAAGGACTATATGATGCCAATTTTCCTGCCTTAAGTTAAAACTCAGTCATTCCGTGACATTCTAGCTCCTCTGAAAAAAGATAGAAAGAATGGATTCGGAAGGGACAGGGCTATGATCTGAAAACATGACTGACTCACAAGTATGGCATGCATCATTAGCCAAAAAGTATCACTAAAATATTTTTTGGTATGTTAAAACAAAAGCTACAATGTTTAGGTAGATCGGGACCCATTCTTTGGAAAGTACTTCCTTTATCTCACAAAGGACCATCAACCTTAAATGGCTCCTGCCAGGCCAACTGGGCATAGTTCCCTTTAAACTATGTGGCTTATACAGCAATCCAGTATCCACCATGCAGGGAGCAAACAGGTGTCACACAACTGACGTTCCCTTTAAGATTCGTGCAATCGTATAGAAATCTTAAAGGCACCACACAATACAACAAATCAACCACACATGGCAAAAAGAAAGTAGTGCGAACTCTGGCTGCCAAATATATCCAGCAATTTTTTTTCCTCACTTAAATTTCCAGAATCTGAAGTGTTTTACGGAGGGCAGTTAAGGGAGCAAGAGGTCGGTCTCATGGACAAGATGAGTGCAGAGAAGACAAGAGGGAGGAAAAGAAGGAAACTAGAAAAGGATGTGAGCTTAGGGAAAGGACAGCAGTGGGGTGGTGATAAGGAAAGTTAAGCTTGGTGGGTTAGGGAAAGGGAGGAGAGTGCCAATGGCAGCTAATGAATGGTCTCAATCTTTGTGACAAAGAAGCCCATGAGTTCCTCACACCTGTTGTTTTAGGTGAAGGTGGAAGGGGACAGGTGGGAGGTGTTTAAGATAACTGTTTTCAGTAGAGAAGATAAGTTGGCAGTTTGGCTTTTTATTCCAGAATGTTTATAGGATAGTGAGAAGTTTGGTAGAGGAAAGCAGCAACTGATGGTGCCTCTCTTCTAGATCCAAGCCACAATTCTTACTCAGACTTGGAATCCAACAGGCAGAAGATGAGTTGAGAGGATGTCCTCATTATGTGGTCTGAGTGATTTTAACTTTTGTCCATTCCATCATTCCAGATCCCCTTCCAGTTGCATATCAGCCAGGTGTTCCAGCCTGTTGAAATGGCACAGTCTGAGATGGGGATATCAGGGTCCACAGCCTCTTGAGGACATCTAGAACATCCTCTGCAGAGTCTTACCAGCTCCCCATGTCGCATGCTGCTGTCACTAAGTTTACTGTTCATAGAAGCACCAAACTGGACAAAAGCACTTCCAGACACTAAGGGTCAATACCAGGGTGAATAGTGTTTTGTGGTTCATCTCATGGCCTAATCTATATTGGGAAGGTTTCCCTCTACACATGAGTGACTCAGGTCTGATTCAAATATGTTGCTTCAAATCTACTTTATTTACACTATATACATTATATACATAGGTAAGCAGATCTCCCTTGGGTACAGGCTATTCCATTTTCTTTATAGAGTATCTAGCATACGATTGCTGATGTCATGGTTAAAGCATGATACACATCACTAACTCATTAACATAACTATTAACCCATTATGCTACAAATAGTTTAATATTTGTGTGATGAAAATATAACACTTTTCATAGTATTTTCCTGGTTTATTGTGAAGTAGGTTTATGGGGGTAAGTATAGTTGGGTCTGTTTGTGTGCTTTAATTATGTTTGGAGTCAAAGGGATTTCAAAGGGATCTTAGTCTTTTTATAACTAGCCAGATAAGCGAGGCTAAGGAATGTGTTTATTTTTCCCAAAGGTTACTGACAATATATTGGCAACATTATATTTTTATATTATGAGGAAGGTACAGTTTGAAAGACATGTCGAACAATTGAATTTACATATTAAAAAGAGACAAACACATACAAAGGAGAATGAAAGGCTATGTGGGAAGAAGGCCAATTAATGGACAGCCAGTGTGAAACATGTGCTGAGAGGCTCAGCGCCGCAGCGGTGAGGGAGGGAAGAGGGCATTGATGTCAATGTGGGCATGGGCCAGCATTGAGAGAAAGCTCCCTGAAGGCAGAGAACTGCCTCAGGGAACTGAAAACATGAAAACTCAGAAATAAAGTTTTGAAAAGCAGAAAAAAAAATGCCAAAGCATCCCAATCAGGCTTCTGAAAATATATATGATGAAAATGCTGTCTGCTGATTTTTTTTAAATTTTATTTCATCACGGAAACCCCATCCAGCCCTTGGATGAGGTTTCATGAAAAATGTAAAGGCCATCTGGCCGATTCACCCGACTGCCAGCCATAAGGTTGGATGGGCAATGTAATATTAAAGACGATTGCGCTGTCCATGTCCTTAATTGGCCTTTTAATTGTCAGCGGGCGTACATCTGGTTTTTGCACGCACCTGCCAATTGAAATATAATGTGCGCGCGGGGTGGAGTCGAGACACTCACCCAACGCTATCTCATGTGATTTCACACCAGACTGAGTTGGGCGCGCGCCCGAAGATCAGCCTAAAATTCTGCCACTGAAGTCAGTGCACATATCTTCTCGTAATAAATACAAATTGCAAAGCTGTTGTGATAGCACGACCAAGTTTCCCTTGTGGATTTGGTCCAATCCGGTACACATCAAATGCCACATGATAATATTTGTTAACTGTTTCATGTTTCTATTGTTGGCATTTGCTGAAGATAAAAATTCAATTGGTAATTGGATAATGGTTGCATTTGTGGTCTTTTTTATTGTAGCCTGCTTGGGGAAGTGGTTGAAAGGATCAAATATAGATGATGAATCCTCAGTGTTGAAAGGTAAAACATGTGGCAATAGTGCTCCCAGGATGATGGTGGAGCAGGTCTCTCAAAAGTGGCATTCAATTTGATTAATTAATCAGATTCAATTACATTCAAATCCCTTCCATGTACAAACCAATTACCTGGAACCCCCTTTTTACCCCCCAGGTCATCCCCCTCTTCTTCCTCTTCTCCTTGTGTCCCTCAAGCTTGACCCTCTGGCACAATTATTGGTAGGTATGATTCTGATAATTGGATTGAGAAGCATGCAGCAAATCACCATCAATCTACAGACCTTCTCCCACAGGTACTGCAGGATAGTCCACTATGTCTAATTTGCATAAGTGATGGTTTGATGACTTTGAATATGAAGCAGGATATAAAAAGAGGGGTTTAAGGTAGGGATATTGTTCTTCCTTCGGACCACGATTGTTGTGATGGACTCCCTTTTGGTTTGCACTATTTGTTATATTAATGAGGTTCTCAGGAAATTTCACTATACCTCACCAATGGGTAGATTGGTGTAAATTTTAGTGCTGCTTGCCAGTTACACTTGTTCAAGAAATTCTAGGCAGTGGAGGCAAAATAGTGATAGTTTTACTCTACATCTAGCCTGTGAATCTGGCCTGGGAGTGCTTGATCGAGGCACTGGATGCCTGATAGTCACATCTTCATCTTGATGAAAACAATGTTCAAAAAAATAAAAATGTAGTTTCCTGATTGATCCTTAAACTTTAAACTCTGACAGATTTGTTATAATATTACAAATAAATCCTGAGTACAAATGAGTCGCATTACAACTTTCTCCCACAACAATGGTTTATGGAAGAAACAGATTTGATTAACTAAGTCTCATTTTCTTGTTCCAAACTTCATTTAACTCAAATGACCATAAGACATACCTATTTTAAAACCTGGGTTACATGCTAATTTATGTGTTACTTACCGGTGAACTTTCACTGTAGTTTAGGGAAAGGTGATTACAAAGGCAGCTTCCTTCCTGGCCTTAAGCATATGCCCAGAATCACTGTTGATAAACGTACCTATGTGGATGATTGTTAGAATTTAAAAATATGTCTTTTTAAAATTTTTTAAAATTTTTAGTGTGTGCTGCAAAATTCTTTACAGGTTAAGTCTGCATTTTATGTGTTTTAAGAATACAGGGTCCACACATTCCTTTCCCCTGATTTTACCCCCCGTGTCTACAGAAGATGATTTGCTATATCATGGCCTGCAAATCCCCACATTTCCACCCCCACCCCAAATTACCACTATTAGAGTAATTTACAGCACAGAAGGAGCCCATTAGTATAAAGAAGCCTTTGTCAAACGTTTCCACATTGAGGAAAACTCAATGGATAAGGAATTGCCAGGGGGTGGAGGCAGTGGGTACTTATTAAGGAAATGATATCACGTTGTAGGAAGAGGGAGTGAAGGGGTCCAAGAATTGGTATTTATGGATTGATACTGGCACCCTCCCTGATAAACATAGGAAACACAACATTGGAGGGGCGGGCTCTATTAAGCACTCCCCTGCCAATGGGTTTGAAAGCAGAAGGCACATAAAATCCAGCAGGTAACCTTCCCACTGCCTACCCACCCACCATCCCACAATCCCACCTGGTGAGCTGCACATTGCTTAGGACTTCAAGGTTTGTTTGCCTAACTTGCTTCAGGCAGCACTCGCAGTCATCGGCGCCAGGCTTCATAGGCAGCAACACATCACTTTTAGGGGAACTCCGAGGCCAGTCTCTACTTACCAGACCCAGCCATAAAGTGTGGGTGGCTTCTTAATGGCTGCAGGTCTAGGGCTTGCTTGGGGAATGGGGAGAAGTGACCTCAGGCAAGCGAAGAGGCTGCAGGGTGAGGGCTGTACTGGGGAAGGGGTATCCCAGGGCATGTGTGGAGGTACATGTTAATCTGTGCAAGTGGCCTCAAGATGGTGAACGCTGAGGAGGCAGTCTCCAGAGGTGATCAGGCCAGATTGAGATGTGAGGGTGTGTGTGAGAGAGTGAGTGGTGATGTCCTTTGAGCTGGCAGTGAGTGAGATGCCTGTGAATGTGTGATGGGCTTAAATGTGTTAGTTTAGAATGATCAGATGGTTGCTTTACTCTGGCTGCATGGGTGAGATCATTCATCCTCTATCTGCATTGGATGGCCAATCACTCCTGTGCAGCATTGGCACTGGTCACCGCTGCTATTGCCTAGCAAGCTGGAGTGGTAATGTTGCTGCCCCTCCTGTGGCCAGAGCTGGGGTACAGGACATATGACAGGCCTCATCAGTGTCCAAAAGGCACTTGAGGGTCATGCCACTACACCGGGTGGGTGGGTTGGTGGGGTGGGGGGTGGGGAGGGGATGCTGCAGTCTTCTTGCCTTTCGGGGCCATATCTTCTTTGCAGCTGACCTGGGCTGGAAGCACCGAGAGGTGTGCGTGCGGCTAAATTTTAAATGCGGTGCTTGGTGTGATGAAGCAGCGCGATGATGGCGTGGCGGGGGAATCGGAGCCCGCCCACCATCGAAACAGCATGTTCCCTGGGAATGCATGATTACTGAGGCAGGATTGGGACAATACTGCATGAAAAGACACCATTGCGGGCAATGGGTAAAACATCCTTTTTCCAGCCCGCTACCGCACATAGTGCAAATCTGGGATGATTCTGCCCATAATCTCCTCTCCAGATTCCTTTTAGTGATATATGTGTGTTTGGTAGCCTCAAGTAGACAAGATGCACACTTCAACCCCAAATACACTACATCAGCCCTCCTCTCCCTTCAGCCCCAAACCCCTCGCAATCCTCTCCGAGACCCCCGACCCTAGACTTACCTCGGGTCCTAGGTGTGATAGGACTGGTAGTAGTAGTAGTAGTTAGCAGTGCTCCCAACAATTGGCAAGCAGCTCTCTAAGCTGGGACCTTTTCCTGAGGCAGGGACAGAAATCTCACCTCAAAGCAATTAATTCTGCTCCCAGCGTTAAATTTCTGCACGGAACGTGGGCGGGCTCCCCATTGTGGCACCACATAAAATCTAACTCTTTCACCTCCTCTCTTCACCATCCAGGCCATCAAACGTTTCTTCAGGATGAAACAGTGACCTACTTGTACACCTCTATATTTGGTAACTGTATAAGTTGTTGTTTCCCCCTTATATTGGTAATCTTGTGAAGTGTTCTGATGAGCGCAAGACATAAAGCTTCGACTTGTCTCTTTTTTCAGCAATACTTAAGTTTTGAACTACCAAACGACTTGGTATATTGCATTTGCTGATCATGATGTGGTCTCTTCAACATTGGGGAGACCAAACGCAGATTGGCTGGCCCCGTTGCTAAACTTCTCTGTTCAGTCCATAAGCATGACCATGGGCTTCTGGCCTCTTAGCATTTTAATTCTCCACCCCTCTGCCACTCTGACCTCTCTCCCCGTGGCCTCAAAAATGAAGCTGAATGCAAAGTTGAGGAACAGTACTGCATCTTTGGGTTAGGCACTTTATAAACTTCTAGATTTGTGTTAAATTGAATAATTTTGGATGATAACCACTGCATCCATTTTTTCAGACATCATTTGTTGGTTTTGATTCTGCTCTTGGCATTTACACCTCCTTTAGATGCACCATTTGTTTCTTCGCCAGTCACATTACGATCCCAATTTGACTTGCACAATCATTAATTTTGTTACTAATTCTTCCTGCTTTCCACCCTATCACAGGAATTATTTATTGCTCTTTCCTTCCCAATCCCTTTCCCTGCTTTTGTACTTTCTTAAAACTTGCTACTTCTCTTATTTTTCCCCACCTTTGATAAAAGGTCATTAACCTAAAACATTGGCCTGGATTTTCACTGAGTCGGGATGACTCTGGAGCCATTTAAAAATGGCAGGCTCATCCCGATTCTGGGGTTCCCCACCCCATTTCTGGGCTATGTGATTTTTGGGAGTGCCTTTAAAGTGTGCGGGCTGGTTCCTGTCAAAAGCCCACATCGGGCATTGCCAACCTGGCCAGATCCATTGTGGAGATGGGCATCTCCCACTCCTCCACAATTTTCACGGAATCGGACCAAGTTTTAAAAGAGTCGTACTTCACAGCCCCTCAAAGGAGTTGTGACCCCCAGTCTGCATGAGGGGATCTTTTAAAAGGCAAGTTCAAAAGGTCCTCCTCATGCTCCCTTTGCCAAGCTTTGCCCTTCCACCCATGCCCCCATGGCTCCTTAAGAGCCCCATACTTGGCTAAGAGTCCAGGCATCCATTACACTTGTTGAAACAGCTTCACCCCAGAGAAAACATTGTTCAATTGACAGATCAGGCTCTCTTTTCTCTCCAGCCAATTTTACAATGTTTGTTTACCCAATGTTAAATGGTTTCAAGGGCTTGTGGTTTTTGTCGTTGCTACCCTAAAGAGTCTGGATGATACGCAATTTTATTAACTTATGTGAAATTACACTTTTTTCAACATAGGAAAATGTTATGAATGAATTACTTTTTTCAAAGCTTTTTTTTACACATACTACTGTCATTATAGGGTTCATTGGCTCTATACAGTATATGGTGTGTTAATGGGCATTAAGTGCCAAAGCTTGGCATGGGAGAGAATATGGGGTGGGTGAAAGGGCTGACCTTAGTAGAGGAGGCATGAGAGGCCATGTGAAAATGGGGGGCATGGGGAGTGTTTCAAGGGTGAGGGGTGTGAGGAGTGAGAGCTAAGCGTCCTTTAAGTTTGTATTTTAACTGGGACAAAGTTCCCACAGCACTGAGGCAGGACTTTTAAACAGCACACCTTCATACCTGGCAGGTCCTGTGGCTGCTTCCAAACTTTTTCCAAGGTCAGCTGGCCCAACTCCAGCTCGCACCCTACCCCCATCAGCAATGAAGATCCCGCCTTTGTGGCATTTTCTGCTAAGGCGGGCGAGCCAAGCCAGGAATTTTCCTGTATCCCACTATCCACCTTTAGGATGAAAATCCAGGCCATTAACTCTGTTTCTTTCGTCAAAGACGTTGACTGACCTGCTGAATATTTTCTAAATCTGCATTCTCATATTAATGATAAATGGTGTGTACTGAAGGAGTGAAATATATGCCGCTCACCCAAGTTAAATTGCAATTGAGCTCCTTTAGACATTTTTAACAGGGCACGATTTATAGTGTGCTGTGATTAGCAGTTTGACTTTCATTCTCATTAATTAATTTGTATTGAGTGAGTGGAGCCGCAGCAAATTAGACCACTCATCATTTTCATTTGGATTTGTTCAATTTGATGATATAAATAAAAATAGCCTTTATAAAAGAGTGCACATCCCACAAAGCAAGGTACATACCTGTACACTTATCAATATCTCTCCTGTACTTTCATGATTTATACTTTGAACTAACTGGTCAGAAATCACTTGGCCTCAAATATTGGACAGAGGAATAGAGAAGTGTGGATAAAGCATCTTTTCAAGATGTCACTGGATGGCAGATTCCATAAAAATGGCATCTTACTCTAATGACCAAAAGTTATAAAGAAAAATAACAGGAACCATAAAAGCCTGAAAAACACTTTCAAGTGAATATTTATCTTTATAGTTTCGGAAATTATGTACAAAAATCTTCCCAATGAGATGATTCTGTCAAAGTGAAATGGTCAATGAATATCTGATTTCTGGATTGTACAGTTTGGTTCCAGTGAATCAACATATCAAAGTGGCAAGACAGGGATTTCAAGTCTGCTGACCTTGGCAACAGGCAAGGAATGGAACATCTGAAAATAGCTGACTTTCTGGAGGCAACCATGACATGGATTTAGTGAAATTCAGACCTACCTGCCTGAGGCTCAGCTTTGTGTTTTTTTTCAGTGAATGTACTCATTGCTCTTCAACTGTCAGACTGGCAGAAAATTGATTTTGTAGGCGCTGGATTATTTTGCAAGGGACTGCACCAGTCTTGGAATATCAAGAGCTTCTTGAACCCAGAAGAAAGCACCTTTCCAAGGTTAGGAACAGACTGTTCTATGGTTTGCAATATATCATTTGGCTTGCTGTTTATGTCCATCGCTACTATCATGTAAATACAAATTGACCTCCAAATTATAGGGTGAATAGTTTGAGTGAATGGGTTAACGTTTCTGATAAAATAATGGAGAGAGGAGTATCAAGCAACTTTCTTAGGCATTTACACACAAACATCTGAGGTGCAATTTCAAGGCCATGAAATTACTGTCCTGTAGAACTTTCCAGTAATTAACTGCAAGTCTAAGTAAAACTGCAATGAGTAAATGAGTGTCACTAATCATAGTGGATCAAAGAGCACTGACAGCACAAAGGGAGTTTGTACCAATTTTAATCAACACTTTAATTTACTATATGCACCATAAATAGCAGTTGCCTTAGGTAGCATTAAATCTATTATCTATAGTGAGGTACAAATTACAATTATAAACTGCTCTATCTTCTCAGTTATCTAACCTCTTCAATTAGATTTCAGTCAGGTATCTATTATGCTACAATTTTAATGCTGGGTCATTTATGATTCCCTGCCAGCTACCACAAGCTATCCACCTGTGACACACAAAAATGATGGACACAAATAGATGAGCTAATCCATTAAGCCTGTCCTATGCTGTGAAGGTGCAACTGAACATTATAATCCATAATGTCTCTCAATGATAGCCGGCTCACAATCTCCTGGGAAAGGCAAAGTTTTAAATCTGTAAAAAACCATCCCAGCCCAATTCAGAGGAGAAATGAATCTCAAAATTTAGGGCTGGATTTTCACAGAGTTGGGGAGGCTCCACACTCCTTTAAAAATGGCAGACTCGACTCAATTCTGTGATTTCAAACCCCATTCCCGGCACCCCCAATTTTCACCAGCGCAGTTGAACCATGTGAGCCCACGATCTGCACCCCTGACCTGGAGTCTCCATTGTGAGGGTAGGCATCTCATGGAGTTGGGCTGGCTTCTCCTTAGTGATGTTGTGAACCATAGTCTGGATGAGGGAACCTTTTGAAAGATAACTTCAGAAGGTCTTACCCATGCCCCTTGACAATTCATGCCCTTCTACCCAACCCCCAATGGTCCCTCATACCTTTCATGTCAACCCATGTCCCTCCAGGCAATTCCAATGGCCACTCATACCCTCCATGCCAACTCATGCCCCATCTACCCCCAATGGACCTCATATCCTCTATGAAAACCCACGTCCTCCACCCACCCCCAATGGCCCTTCATCCCCTCTATGCCAACTCATAGCACTTCTCTGCCCATTTATCCTTTATAAAGTCTATACAGAACCAATGAATCTGACAAGAATGATGGCATATGTGATTAAGCTTAAAATAAACAGCCATTCATAATTTGCTTACAAAAACTGTTGTTAGTACAACCCTACAAAGGTGTCAATCAACCAGACCTTTAAAGTGTCAAAAGCAGAAACTACAAGCATTTGAGACCTCTATACCTTGTGTAAGTAAACAGTGAGCAGTTGGCAAAACAGATCTAAGAAAATAAGCTGTCAATCAAATAATGTTTTCCTTAGTGTTCACTTGTTTAAATAGACTAATAGGAGCATGCAAAATGAGGCTTGGCATTGCTTGATGAACAATTTTTTTTTCTTAGATCTCTTTTGCCAATGCCTCAATGTTTATTTACACAAGATAAAGAGGCATCAAGTGCTTATAGTTTAGACTACTGATATTTGAAATGAATGGTTCATTGACATTTTATAACATTGTAGTAACGGCCGTTTTTTTTTAAGTTATGATTTTTTTTTTGTAAAGTCTTTCCACACATGCCATTGTTATTCTGGGGTTGATTGATTCTATACAGGATGTATACAGGGTGACTGGCATGGAATTGCTATGAGTTGATTTGGAGGGGCTGAGAGGCCAATGGGTGTGGCTGGAGGTGCATGGGTTGGAGCAGAGGCTATGAGGGGCCATTGGGGTTTGGTGGGAAGTATGAGAAGCTGACACAATTCCACAAAAATAACAGGAGGTTAGGAGATGCTTTTCTCCATAATGGAGTCAACCAGGTCAGGAATGCAGGATGAGGGCTCATTGCCTGCATTGTTCTTCCATGATAGCATTAGGGGCACCAAAAATTGGGGCAGGAAACCTGGAATCGGGTCAGGTTCACTATTTTTAAATATCCACAGAATCTCCCTGACTCCTCAAAAGTCCAGTCCATAGTTCCATCCAAGCTCTCCATCTACACCCCACTTAATTTCATACACCTCATACACCTCAATTAAATCACTCCTCAGCCTTTTCTGTTAAAAACGTACCACCCCAGCCTATCCATTCTTTCATCATTAAAATGATCCAATCCTGGCAACACCCTGTAAATTGCCTCTGTACATGCTTATTATTAGGAAATAGAAATAGTTTAAGTAAGTTGTATTTGTAGGTATAAGGAATGAGTTTTAGCTTTGGAGTTTAAGTTTGATTTGTATTTCTGTATCTCTGTGTTAAGAAAGCTCAAATGGAATTTTAGTTTCACTTAAAAAGGCTGGTTGCATTTCTAATGAGAAGTTTATGACCCATATAAAGTAAAAGTAAACACACAAGAGTAGAAAGAATGGTGCTGTTGTCTAGCAACAGGGGGCCATATAGGTAGGTTCCTCCCACAGACATACACACGGAGCTAAAGAAACAGCAGTTTTAAGTTCATTTGAAGCCAGGACCCCAGAGAGACTGGACACTGAAAGAGGGAACTACAAATTTCCCAAAAGAACAAAAAGGTCCCAAGCAAAGAAAAACCCCAAAAATCCAGGAGAGTGGAAGAGGGGACAGTCCAAAGGAAACCTTGGACTCAAAGGAAAGACAGAAACCTGGGAAAAGGTCCTGGTAAGTGAAATTAAGAGTGAGGGGCAGAGAGAAAGTCTCCAAGATTCAGATTTAAAGAGACAAAAGCTGCAGAAACCAGATTTAAAGTGAGAACAGCTTGCAAGAAGCAAGGCGATTCAAAGAGACAACTGAAGGTTTGTAATTCTTTGCTGTGGGCATGTGAAACAGTGGTGTACTGTTCAGGCTGAGTTGGTGAGAGACAGTGCATGGAAGACAGCTTGAATACATATGGTGACCCAGGGAAGAGGAACATCAGAAGGAGAATTGATAACCCTTGTCTGAGAGAAAATGTCAGTCTGGGAGAAGATTCCAAGACAAGGTCTTGGAGAGTGGAGATGGGAAACCCTGTGTAAAGGACGGAATTTAGTGAGACCGGTTGGCTTACAGTGTGATAATTGTCTAGGGGGAGTTAAGAGAGACCCACGGTTGAGGTGGCATCTGTCACTTGTCAGAGTGTGGTGTATCTGACCACAGGGTGCAATAGGTGTGCATGGACTGTGTATTTCCTGTGAACATTAAAATATAAGATAGCTATTGTAAATTGTGTTATCCTTACAAATCTGTATACATCTGTATAGTTGTGGGTGAAGGGGTATTGTAATATAGGGTAGAATCTTCAGCTCGGTGAATGGGAGCAGGGCTGACGTGCCAAGGGTGTAAAATGACATCGGGCGAGCATCCCGACCTCACCGTGCTTCAGTTAGATTTTCAGTTTGGTCCCACTGCCTGCACAGGGAGCATTCAGCGCTTCCGGGTGCACATCATGAAGGTAAAATGGTGGCGCCCAGCCAATCAGGGGCACTGATCATCTCCGCACCCGCCCATGCCTGCCCCCTGTACAAGCCCTCCGACAGGGAAAAAAATTCTCCCCATAGTTCATCTTCCTGAGTAAATGTTTATTCTTTTGTTAAAAGCTCATCAGCTGACTCCTGTGCCTCTGCTCAATAGCTACTCTCCACGTATTTACACAGACAAATAAAAGTTAAGATCTATCAAGCTGGGTTCCACTCTGGGGTCAGGCTTGTCCAGGGGTAACCTCAGCTTGGATTTTAACACTTCTACATTTCCATATTCTTATGGATTAAAATCATGCATGTTGGAAGTATTTCCCTTCAAAATGTTGTTCCCTTTTGACATGCTTGCAATAGATTTTTGGAGCAAATTGTATTACTTGCTTCTTTAGCCTATTGCATGACAACCACTTTCATTGCGAGTGACTTTACTGTTGAACAACAGGCCATGTTCTTTCTATGCTATGAAAATAGTTTTCAATTATGATAAAATGCATATCTACCCCATATCAAAAGCATTTGTCTGGCTCAGCATGATTAGGTCCTACTGTACCTCCAAGCAAGCATATTCCAATAAAACTGCTTTAAAATTAAATAACTGGTTTATGGTAGTAATTTTATGGAGTATGTACAACATCAGAAAATGAGCATCATTTGGAAATTGAAAATATCCCATTCATGGCAGGCATTGCATAATCCATTTTAAAATACTACATAAGTTCACACCCAGAATATTTCCCACATCCAATGAGTAAACATGTGGCAACCGCAAACAACTGAATTGTCAGCCACTGTATTGTACCTAATTTAATGTAATGTGTGATTTTATGCATGCTTTGATCATATAGTCACACCTTTATCCTTCATAGAATTATTCTTTCATTCCTGTGCAACAAATGTTTACTAAAACACAAGACAAATAGCACGGGATGGCATCGAACAAGATTTGCACTAAGTGTGGAAAGGGATGGGTGAAACAATGTTTACCTGCCGGCCGCAATAGAAGGTTTTCACACCGTACCATCCCAAACTGTTGCATTACTTATGCATTCCTTGGAAACATGCCATTTCCGCGGCGGGCGGGATCTCATTCGCCCACAACACTATCACCTCGCCACTTCATCGTGCCAGGCACCATGTTTAAAGTCCAGCCACATGCACACATCCCAGTGCTTCCAGCCCACTGCAGGGAAAATGTCCATGAAAGGTAAAAAGATTACAGCCCCCAGATTTAATGACGCATCACAGGAATACCATTTGGACATCATGGAAGTCGGCTGTGATGTCCTCTACCCCTACTCTGGTCACAGGAAGGGCAGCAACATTACCACTCCAGCTTGGTAGGCAATGGCAGCGGTGATCAGCGCCAATGCTGCATAGAAGTGATTGGCCATCTAATGTAGATAGTGGATGAATGATCTCAACCGTGCAGCCAGTGTATGGCAACCATCCAATCACTCTAACCTCACACACTCAAGCCCATCATACATTCACTGGCATGTCACTCACTGCCAGCTCAAGGGACATCACTACTCATTCTCACACACATACCCTCATATGTCCGGCTGGCCTCATCTCCTCTGGAGGCTGCCTCTTCGGCCCTCACCATCTTGAGGCTACTTTCACAGATCAACATGTGACCACACACATACCCTGGGATACCCTCCTTCCCCAGTACAGCTCTCAACCTACAGCCTCTTTCCTTCTCCCCCTTCCCCAAGTAAGACCTTGCCCTGCAGCCATCGAAAAGCCAACCACATATGGATGATCTGGTAGGTGAAGACCTACCCATGAGCCCCCCTAAAATTGCTGTGGTGCTGTCTGTGAAACCTGGCGCTGATGACTGTGAGCGCTGACCGAAGCAAGGTCGGCAAGCAAACCTTGAAGTCCTGAGCGAAGTGCATCCCGCCAAGTGCGTTTTACATCTGTGCTGTTGTGGAACACATCAGGCAGTGGGTCCGGCGCGCTGGCCTTTTAATGATATACTGATGTATTACAATGAGGTTCCCAATGTCCGATGGCAGGAAACGTGGTCCGCCATTGGCAGGCTGAGTGGACGATTGCAAACTGGCTTCATGCCATCGTGAATCTGATTGCACCATATTGTCCACTCAGGCCACCGAACACCCCAGTGGAAACAAGAACTGTACGGTTTTGCCATTTCCTTAAATTAAAAAAAAATCTGCCTATGTGACCACTCATAACTGACTCAGGATTATAACTAAATATTTCTGGTCTGAGACCCTGATCAAACAGCTGGATATTACTTCCAAGGTTTTACTATTAGCAATTCAGTGTAATCTTTAAGGTTCAAGTAATTGTTGATTATATGTAGAGTGTCCACTTTGGGTCCAATTAGCAATCTGCATTTAAATTATGACAGTTATCCAAATTGTTTAAATAGTTCAGGTCTCCACACTCAATCTCATTTGTATAATCACACATGTTATGGACAGGGATGAGAGAGAAGTGAAGCTCTTCCCTTCCCTTACTGTACCTAATCAGTGTGTGTTTTGAAAAAGAAGAAATATGTTTCTAAACCCTTGAGGGTATGCACAATTTACACAACCAGCAGCAAGCTTTTTGTCGGTTTAAATAAAGAGGATTATTTATTCACACGTTGACCCCGAAAATCTAATGCTACGTCATTCGCTTACCCACTCACTCTCTCTCTCTCACACAGACACACACACACACCAAAAATACAGGTAAAGAGAATAGTACACTTTTAGAAGTTATAAATAAAAGATTAGTTCATAATTCACATAATTGGCTCGTATTGGAAAACACAAGGTACAGGCCTGATGATGAAGAGGTTTTTTTTACTCCTGACATGTACTTAGGTGAACTCAATACCTGCAGCCATATATCAGATTCATATCAGGGTTCTCTCGAAGTGATTGAATTTCTGCAGGTCACAAAGTTAGTTACTTGCAGTCTTATTACCAGGAGGTTGGCCTTCTGTATTGGTGGACTTGAAAAGGAACATGCTTGGAGATTTTATGATGTTGCAGTCTCCAGGTCTTAAGGCATAGATGTCGCTGCCTCTCTGTTGCTGCTGTTTCTGCACTTCTTGTGTCTTACAGTCAAGATTTAAAGACTAAAAGAGAGACCAACAAAGTGGTTTCTCACAGTTGCCTTTTCCATATATGATGCTGTCTTTCAGTGAATTGGGCTATTATTTACAGACATTCACCCTGGAGGTTTGAGGCAAACACTGCCTTGGTTTCATAATGATCTATTCAAGTCAGGAACCACCTTTTGGATGATTTCAGGAGATGAATAATGACATTTCTTAGTCTGGAAGGTGTCATTTTTTCCTTTTGAGGCAGTATGGTAGTTTGAATCCATAGACCAAATCAAGCGACTCTCAGCATCCATCTTTTGCAACATTTTAATGTCCATTCTTAAAAGAAAATTCAGTTCCAGAAGATTCTGCACAGATAATAGTTCATGTTTTAAAAGCTATGGGTAGGACATGCCTTTATTGGGCATGATGCGAAGATAAAATCATGCATGAACCAGCACAATTGGACACTGCTTAGAACTTTTTTTGTATTAAAAGTATTCCTTGATATAATTATGACTGCGTTAGTTTTATTAACATGGTAGAAAATGGGCTTATCACAAAAAAAGTTACTTTTAATTAGAGTGCCAAACCATCATCAGTAAATTACTTGATCTTAAATAACTGAGAATATTTCAAAATATTATACTGAACCATTAGTGTTCAGTCACCAGTTTTAGAAAATTAAATATTTTGTAATATTTAAAATCTATTAAACTAATAAACATCTTTGTTTATTAGTAATTGTTAACGGTCTAAAAGCAGTTTGACCAACAAGCCAAGAATCATCTTTCCCCTTATCGTTCAATATTTTTACCCCTCATACTAAAATTAATTGGCTGCAATCTTACAGTGGAAAACTGAGTAATGAATTGACCCAGCAATGATCCACCTGCTGGGCCAAACCCAGAGGTCATCAGCCAATTCTGATCTCATTCAATCCCCAATACCTCAGCCTCAGCTGTGTGCCTGCCTAGCAAATAAATGCTGTTTGTGGCTTCGCTAATATCACAAATGATTTCAACTCTTTCTTGGACTCGAACTCAAGTTCTGTCAAAGGGTCATGAGGACTCGAAACGTCAACTCTTTTCTTCTCCGCCGATGCTGACAGACCTGCTGAGTTTTTCCAGGTAATTCTGTTTTTGTTTTTGTTTTGGATTTCCAGCATCCGCAGTTTTTTTGTTTTTATCACAAATGTGAGAGTGAGCAATGGCAAAACCGGATAGCTGGTAACTAGAATTTATTTTAAATTTGGACATATTGAATTAAACGTTGAAACGATTTGGTATTTTTTGCAAGAACTCAAGAATAAAACATTGATCAAGTGGCAAACTTCACTAATTACAACAATTTTGTTGTATTAAGCACTCCAACAAATTGCACCTCACTCTAACCAATCTACTCTTTTGTCAAAAAACACATTTAGTATCAGTCTAGTATGATCATTATGCCAATTACTTTCATTTCCTTGAGTATCGCATCAATAAATGGCTTCAGTGCAGTTCCCATTAAACACCTTAGTCTGCAGCCTCAATGTTTAATCAGCATTTAGGATCTATTATTGCTTAGCACAATTAATAGCGTTGAAAGTTATCAATTAATTGTTCTTGTTATTCAATTGAGACAATTTTAGACTTGAAAGCATCTTCTCTTTGAACTATTTGTTTACTAGAGCTTTACCTAAACTGCAACTTGTTAGAATGCCATACTGTTTCGTACTGTGGGCAAGGAACGTATAGCAGTGCAAATATGAATGATATAATTGCATTTATGGAATATGGAACAAGCCTCTCTTTAGTCAGTAACTTGAAAACCAAAGACAAATTAAGTACGGCCAATGTGTTATTAATGATAAAAGGTCTAAATAGACCTCACGCCCTCTCTGAACTCTTGTCCAACCCGTTCCCTCAATCATGCTCCTACTACACCACCTAACATCCCTTCCCGATTCCCGTATCAACCAATATTGTTAATAATTCTCTTTTTTCATGTACTGTCCCTTTACTTGAATATTAAATCTGCTGTCATCACCCCGCTCTTCAAACAAGAAATCCTTGATCCCACTGTCCTTGCAAACTACCACCCCATTTTCAACATCCCTTTCCACTTCAAAGTGCTTGAACATGTTGTCACATTCTAAACCTGCACCTGCTTTTCCCAGAACTCCACCTTTGAATCCCTCCAGGTTTCCACCCCTGCCATGGCTCTTATCAAAGCTACTTCAGTAACAAAGGTAAAATATTTCTCTGCAGTTTTTGACATGTTTATCACACCATCCTCCTTCAACATCTCTTCACTGTCATCCAACTGGGAAGGGCTGATTCTCACCTGGTTCCATTCTTATCGATATAACCATAGCCAGAGTATCATTTGCCATGACTTCATATCCCACTTCCGCACCATCACTTCTCCTATTCCCCCAAGGATCTATCCTTGGGTGTTCCTATTGCTCATCTACATGCCTCCCCTCAACAACATCATCAAAACCATTGTGTTGGTTTTCACATGGACTCTGTTGACACCCAGCTCTACCTCACCATCACCTCTCTTGACTGCTGCTCTGTTGCTAAATTATCAGACCGCTGGTTCAATGTCCAGTACGGGATGAGAAGAAATTTTCTCTAATTAAATAGACTGAAGCCATTGTTTTCAGTTCCCACCCTAGTCTCCATTCACTAACTACCAACTCCATCCCTCTCCCAGACAAGAGTCTGAGACTAATCTATTCTGTTTGCAGCCTTCATATCATTCTTAACTCTGAGATGATGGTCCAACAACATAATTGCACCATAATACTGCCTATTTCCAAACCCATAGGATTGCCTGACTTCGTCCTTGTCCAGCTCCTCTGCTGCTGCAAACTTTGTTAATGACTATGTTACCTCTAGACTTGACTGCTCTAAAGCACTCTTGGCTGGTCTCCCACATTCTACCCTCTGTAAACCTAAGGCTATCCAAAATTCTGCGGCCATATCTTAACTCGCACCAAGTCCCATCGGCTATCACCCTTGTGCTCACTGACTTTGATTTTGATTTTAAACTTGCTTATTCTTGTTTTCAAATCCCTCCATGGTCTTGTCCCACTCTATCACTCTAATTTCCTCCAGCCCCAACTTTTCGAGACATCTGTGCTCAACTAATTCTGGGCTCTTGCACATCCTTGATTTTAATCACTATGTCATTGCTGGCTGTGCCTTGACCTATCTAGGCCCTGAGCTATGGAATTTCCTCCCGGCCACATTTTCCTCCTTTAATATATTCCTTAAAACGTGATTTTGACCAAACCTTTGGTCATCTGACTTAATAACTCCTTGTGTGACCTATTATCATATGTTGTTGCATAATGCTCCTGTGAGGTGCCTTGGGACAGCCAAAAAATAAAAAGGACAAAACTAAAGACTCTATATCTAAATGCACATAGTATTCAAAACAAAACAGGTTTACTGTTAGTGCAAATAGAAATAATTAAGTTTGATCTGATAGCCAGTACAGAGACATGGCTGCAGGGTGATATAGTTTGTGACCTGAATGTTGATGGTATAAGACAGTTAGGAAGGACAGGAAGCTAGGAAAATGTGGAAGGGTGGCTCTGTTAATTCATTAGTGCATTCGAGAGGAACGATCTAAGTTCAGGAGGCCAGAACATAGAAGCAATTTGGGTTGAGGTGATAAATGATAAAGGCAAGGAGTCACTTTTAGGTGTACAGGCCCCCTAATTGTAACTACATGCCAGGACAGGGTATAAAGGAAAAGATAACGGGAGTTTGTCAGAAGGGTACAGCGATAATTATGGGGGATTTTAATCTACAGATAGACTAGAAAAATCAGATGGGCAAAGATAGCCTAGAGGAAGAGTTCATAGAATATTTTTTGGGGTAGTTTCTTGGAATAGCATACTCTGGAACCAACCAGAGAGCAGGCTATACTAGACATGGCACTGTGCAATAAGATGGAATTAATTGGTTAGCCGCATAGTGAAGGCACCCCTAGGTAGCAGTGATCATAATTTGATTACATTTTACGTTCAGTTTGAGGGAGAGAAGAGTGGGTAAATAACTAATATTTTAAACTGGAATAAGAGCAATTATGAAGACATGAAAGTAAAGCTAGCTAGAATGAACTGGCAAATGAGGGTAAGCGATAGGTCCATAGAGATGCAGTGGCAGACTTTAAAAGGAATATTTCAGAATACACTGAATAGACATGTTCCACTGAGAAAGAAAACTTCCAAGGGAGAACCCACCATCCGTGGTGAACTAAAAAAGTTAAAGACAGTATCAAACTTAAATAAAAAGCATATAATTGCACAAAGATGGGTGGTCAGAGGATTGGACAGAACATAAAGAACAGCAAAGAATGACAAAAAGACTAATAAGGAGAGAAAAAATTGAGTATGAGAGAAAGCTAACTGGAAATATAAAGACGGATAGTAAGAGTTTCTATAGATATTTAAATAAGAACAAAGAATAAGTAAACAGAGCATTGGTCCTATCTGAAGTGCATCTGGGGAATTGATTATGGAAAGTCGGGGGATGGCGGATGAATTAAACAGGTGTTTTGCTCGATCTTCATGGTAGAGGACACAAGTAACATCCCAGAAATAAATGTAAATCAAGAAATGGAAGGGAGTGGAGGGCTCAGGAAAATGACAATCATCAGAGAAGTGGAATTAAGCAAATTATTGGAGCTGCGGGCTGACAAATCCTCGGGTCCTGATGGACTTCATCCTAGTGAAATAGTTGATGCATTCATTTCAATTTTTCAAAATTTCCTATTTGCAGGGAAGTTGCCGTTAGATTGTAAAATAACAAATGTAACTCCTTTATTCAAAAATTGAATGAGAGAGAAAACAGGAAACTACAGGCCAGTTAGCTGAAGATCTGTCAGTGGATAAATATTAGAAGCTATTATTAAAGATGTTGTAGCAGGGCACTTGGAAAAGTTTAAAGCAATCAGGCAGAGTTAACATGGTTTTGTGAAGGGAAAATCATGTTTAACCAATTTATTGGCGTTCTTTGAAGGAGTCACATGTGCTGTGGATAAAGGGGAACTAGTGGAAATATTGTACTTAGATTTCCAGAAGGCATTTGATAAGGTGCCACGTCAAAGATTATTGCGGAAAGTAAATGCTCATGGTGTTTGGAAGTAACATAGCGACATGGTTAGCAGATTGGCTAGCTAATAGGAAACATTCAGTAGTCATAAATTGGTCTGTTTCTGGTTGGCAAAAAGTAATGAGTGGTGTGCAATAGGAATCAGTGCTGGGGCCTAAACTTTTTACAATTCATAAAATGACTTGGATGAAGGAACAGATGGTATGGTTGCTAAATTTGTTGACAAAACAAAGATAGGTACAGAAGTAAGTTGTGAAGAGGATTTAAAGAGGCTACATACAAATTGACATAAATAGGTTAAGTGAGTGGGCAAAGACCTGACAAATGGAATATAATGTGGGGAGATGTGAAATTGTCCATTTTAACAGGAAGAATAAAAAAAGAAGCATATTATCTAAATGGTGAGAGATTGCAGAGCTCTGAGATTCAGAAGGATCTGGGCATCCTAGTGCATAGATCTCAAAAGGCTACTTTGCAGGTACAGCAAGTAATTAGGAAATTTGATAGAATGCTATCATTTATTTGAGGGGAATTGAATCCAAAGATAGGGAGGCTATGCTTCAATTGTACAGGGAACTGATGAGATCACATCAGGAGTACTGTGTAAGTATTGGTCCCCTTAATGAAGGAAGGATATAAATGTGTTAGAAGTACTTCAGAGAAGGTTTACTAAGCTAATACCAGAAATGGGCAGGTTGTTTTATGAGGAAAGGTTGGACAGTTTAGGCTTGTATCCGCTAAAGTTTAGAAGAGTAAGAAGTGACTTAACAGAAACCTTTAAGATCCTGAGGAGTCTTGACAGGGTAGATGTGGAGAGGATGGTTCCTCATTTGGGGGAACCTAGAACTAGGGATCAGGGTTTAAAAATGAGGAGGAGTCTCATTTAAGATAGAGCTGAAGAGAAATTTTTCTCTCTGAGGGTTGTGAGTCATTGGAACTCTTCTTCAAAAGGTAGTGGAAGCAGGGTCTTTGAATATGTTTAAGGCACAGCTAGATAGATTCTTAATTAACAAGGGGGTGAAAGGTTATTAGGGGTAGGTAGGAGGTTACAACTGCCTGAATCTGGTGCTCGTTGGGCACGCGCGATTGGCAGTCCTGGAAGTGGATGCAATATTCGTTTCTGGCCGCGATTGGCCCCTGACCACGTTTTCACGCTGGCTGGCCAATTAATTGGCTGCCAGCATGAAATGCATACTGAGAAAGGTTCAGCACTGCTGGGGGTTGGGGTGGGGCTGGTGGGGAGGAAGGCAGGCGCCGAGAGAAGTGAGGGTTTAGGGCAAGCGCTCCCTGAAGGCTGACAGCTGCTGTGGAGCTGCCTCAGGGAGCAGTAGCACTGTAAAAATGAAAAGTGGTCAACAAATTGCTGCAAAATGTGTCAATGCAAGCACCTGATAATAGACCTCATTGCACCTCATCCCTCAAACATCTTCTTTTATTTTATTTAATCCCGGACATTTTATCCCACCCTGGGTGGAACTTGTAGTGAAAATGAGAAGGCTGTCTGGTCAATTGGCCCATCTGCCAACTATAAAATCATTGACAATTGGTTCCTTAGGGGCTTAATTGCCCACTCAATTGTTGATGGGTGTGCTTCCAACTCACGTGTGCACCTGCCAACCATAATGTTGTGCGCCAGCGCAATGATGTCGGGATGCACGCCCGATGTCTTCTCACACAATTTCACACGATCCCTGGTCGGGCCCCGCTGGCACATTCAATGTAAAATTCTAGCCAATCAGATCAGCCATGATCTTATTGAATGGCGGAGCAGGTTTGAAGGACTAGGTCGTGTGTTTGCATGCTCAGGACATTTTTTTCATGTTAAAGACCTGAGACAAATATGCTGCTGTTGTTGTTCAAACACACAAATCACAATATTCAAAAAAATCAATCTTTTGCATTATTGAGGAAGAACCTGTCAATCATGACCAGGGTATTTACAACTTGCTGACAGTAAGAAAATGGAAGCAAAAAATATCTTCATTACACAGGCGCGCTTCCGATCGGCGCCCCCGATCAGAGGCGCGGTGTCATTTTACGTGGGCTGGCCAATTAAGGCTCACCCAGCATGACTTCTGCATAAAATCGCTATGCTTGCCCTGTGCAGGCTGGGGTGGGGGGGGAGTGGAATTCCAAAATCAAGAGTGGGCTCTTTCACGCATGCGCATGAAAGAGCGCACTCATCTCCCTGAAGCTAGGTGCTGCCTCAGGGAGATTGGCTGTAAATGTAAAAAAGATAAAAATAGAAAAATAAAATTTCCCTAACACGTCCCCTCATGTGACACTGTCACATGAGTTGGGATATGCCCATAATTTTTACAAAACCTTTATTAAAACCTACATGAGAAACCTCATCCCGCCCGTGGATGAGGTTTCATGTTTTTTCTAGTTCCCGCTGGGGCTCTTGGCCTGCCCGCCAACATTAAGGTTGGACGGGCTGGTCCTTTAATTACTTAATTGACCCTGTCAATGGCCTCAATTGGCCATTGACAGGCCGGCGGGTACGCAGCTGATTTTGCTGCGTCCCCGGCTTCCTGAAAATTTAAATGGGGTGTGGTGACATCGGGAGTTCTGCCTGACGTCATCCCACGTCATTTTACGCGTCAGTGAGTGGGCACTGCCCCCGCTCGCTGACGTGTAAAATCCTGCCCATGAAACTGCGAAGTTGTGCATGATGGATGAATAGTCAACAGAAGGTTGAACGATATCATCCTAAACCTTTACCTATAATGCAGAAACGTTGCAGATTTGCTGAAAAATTTGTTAGTCCTTTCTTCTGGAATTCTAGAAAAAAAATCATTCCCACTCAGCAAAAATAGTGTTTTATGCATCAGTTGTAAATTTATATAAAGAGCCAAAATTCCAGAAAAATTACGAGCAATCCACGTGAAAATGTTAGAGCTGTTAAAACACAATGGCTTTGGCCATGAGAGGCAGTGGACAGTGACGGGGGGAAGGACCCAATCTGCCCTGGTGCTGTTCCTACCACAATGTGTTTTGTGCTGGGTGGTCACGTTTCATTCTCATGTTTAATCAGGCAATTGGGAAACTGATTTAAATTTAACAGTTTCAATGTGGGTCTCCTAAGGTTCAGGAAACCCAGCAGTGAAAGGGAGGCAGGGGCTGCCATCTCAAGAATTTAAGTGTTTTTTTACAGCATTCCTTTTTTACAGCACACCTTGTGGGCCAGGAGGATGGCTAGGATAATCCTCCAGACCATCAGGAGAGCTGTTAGCCTTCCCTTTGGCTTAATGGTCTCTCTATCCTGCATGCTCTGACTTTCTCCCCGACTCCCCCGCGCAAGTACTATTATATTTTCCATGCTGCAATGGCAAACAATCCTCCCCCAAACAACAATCCCTGGACTTTGTCCTCCCAAATGCCTCTCTTTCTGCACCACCACACCCCATGCCCTAATCCTGATCTCTCGCTCCCTTCCCCCATCTTGAATACCAGGGATGGTTTCCAGCAAAATCCGGCCACTGGTGTTTCCACCCAACAGCTGGCCAGCCTGTCAATTATTGATCTGCTGGGCAGCAAACAGGAAAAAAAAGTATCTGATGAAGTCCTGCCATTAAATTCAGCAGGGCCTTTGCATTCCTGACCTCAAAGCATTCTCCAGCTATTTCCACCACACCCTCCCTGTCTTCCTGTAACTATTCAGGTTGCCTCATTTTTATTGTTCAAAAAATACAAGAAGCCTGTCCTGCAGCAGTCATTTTTCACCCACAGCCCATTAGTGTAAAGAGCAGGTGCTCAGCCCTTAAGATGGATTGGATGGCCCACTGGCAGTGTCGGTCAGCCTATTCTGCCTAACCAATCACAGAATTTGCAAGAAATGAAAATCTGCATGAGAAAATATCCAATTTTCTTTTGAAAGTTGCTATTGAATCATGCAGTAAATTCCAAATCAAAGCAACTCTGAATGGAAATAATTCTCCTCATCTCCACTTGGGTTGTTCATGCACAAATATCAATCTGAAGCCAATTTTACCCTGATGCTTGCAATTTCTTTGTACCCAATCCAATAAATTACTCCTTTGCCTAATTATAGCATTGATAATTGATAATTCTGAAGCTACTGAATGAGACAGTAGGCTGAGAAAATATATCCTCAATTTCTTTATTTTGGTTACTATTGTAATTTTAAGAGATTACATTCGCAATTACATTTATATTTTATTAAGCTGGTATAGATTTTGATTACACAGGATTTACAGAGGGAATATATAGATACAGTAAGGTTCTGGTAAGAACGTGCTTGTAAGAATAACCTTCAAATCAGTTTCCATGTAAGATATTATCCAGCAAATTTATGTCCATGAAAGTGAATCCTTGTTTTTCTAAAAGATCAATCAGTATAATTTCTACTAGTGGCAAGTGAGCCTCACAGTCTATGAGATACCTTTCAAGCCTTAAATGTTCAAAAAGGCTCTAACAGGAAGTGCAATAAGACATAGGAACAGAAGTAGGCCGTTCGGCCCATCAAGTCTGCTCCGTTATTCAGTGAGATCATGGCCGATCTGATAATCCTCAACTCCACTTTCCTGTCTTTTCCCCATAACCCTTGATTCCCTTACTGATTAAAAATCTGTCTGTCTCAGCCTTGAATATACTAAATGACCCAGCCTCTACAGCCCTCTGAGGTAAAGAATTCCACAGACCCACTACCTTCTGAGAGAAGAATTTCCTTCTCAACTCTGTCTTAAATGGGCAACCCCTTACTCTGAGATTATGGCCTCTGATCCTAGACTCTCCCAGAAAATTTGTCAGAAAAGCAACTCCTTTCGACAAAGCTGTGTGTTTTGGATACCTATACTTCTGTCAAAGTCCAGCCTATGTGCACCACACAGGATTGGAATGTTCATCATCTGGCATACTTGATGATTATGGATAGCAAACTCCCTCCAGTCCATATTGCCACATATTAGCTGGGTGTTTATGTGGAGCCAGAAAGAAAACATGATGAACTTAGATCTGTGGATTGTAAATTGCAGTTTTGCTAACATATTTTGCTTTGTGCATATTAAAGTCTGGTGGATGAAACTATACAATTTAGAATTGTTTTAAAATGTATTCCGATGTATAACATGTTGTTGAAGTTTCTTAAAATATGTACGATTGCTATTCTTGTAAGAACTTTTGCTTAGCACAAATACCGAGAATTATTTTTACCCTGAAGTGAAAGTTCTTTATGTATGGTAGAACTGGAAGAATTGAGAATAAAACCTTTAGTTATACATCCATCAATAGCAAAGTGAAAATATGGTCTGACACCATTTGAACCAAACCATTCTGAAGTGGCGTGGAATGATAGCATTGTTGAGCTAAGTTGATACCATCATTTTTCTTCCAAAGTAGTACCATGAAGACGTTTAACCTCAATCCAGCTGCAATAATAGTCAACAACTATGAGATATCTTCCCTTGAACTTGAAAAGGTCCATTCTGAGACATCCCCACGGCCTGGATGGAAATAAGGATACCATCAGTGGTTCCTTTCGCTGCTTGTGATGAATTGCACAGGTTATGCAGCTCAAAGTCATTTCTTCTAATGATTTTGAGATCCGTGGCTGCCAAACAGAATTTTGCACTCTTGCATGACGCTTGGTCGTGCCTGGGTGTCCCTGGTGTATTTTCTGGAGGATGTCTGGGCTGAGGATTCTGGGTATCACAGCCTCCCGTCAAGCCACCATATCACTGAGATGTCTTCATCGCTCAAAGTATTGTTTCAGGATAAGATTATTTGGAACATGTTCTGGCCATCCATTGATGCAGTATGTCTTAATTATAGCACATTTTCATCTGTTTTTTGTGTCCTTTGAACTTCATTTATCCTCTGTGTTGTTTCTGGTAGAGATTTTGGGGTCAATGATGTGTATGGCTCTACAGTTTCAACAACATTTATGTCTTCTTGTTCAGGGCTTTTTAACAGGCATGTGTTTGCTGTTGTTTGTTGGTTTCCCAGTTTCTTACTTGATGCAAGCTGCCCTTCCAGGTGATGAACTTATGGTTCCTTCATGTGCAGTTCATGGGGAAACTTCTGCCTGGTTTTCTCAAGGTTGCCATACGTTCTTTTAGGTTCTGGCGTTCCTGCTTCATAGCACTTGTTTTGGTCTGCTCAGGACCTCTGAATAATTTTGGAGGTTCTGTCCTGAACTTTGTCAATTTTTCTAAGCTCCCCAATTCATCTGCTTTAAAGATGAGTTGTAGATCTGTGCAAGCTTTTTGGCTCAACAGTGAGTGGTCTTGGGCCAGGATTTTGCCCTCGTCGGGCAAACTCGGCATGGTTGAGTGGGAGTGGTCATAAAGCCGACTGCAACCCGCGATCGGGGCCCAACTGTGATTTCCCACTGGCGGGCCAATTAAGGCTTGCCCAGCATGAAACGGCGCTGCAGTACTGTCCGTGTGGCAGGAGGGCGAGTGGGGAACTTCGTTCATGCACATGGATGCACACAGGAAAAGTTCCCTGAGGCACAGAGCTACCTCAGGTAGATGAAGGTTTTAAAAATTAAGAATTAAGAATTTTAAATTGTTAAAAAAATCATGTCCCCTCATGTGACTCTGTCACGTGAGTAGGGACATGTTATGAATGAAACGTTTAAATTTTTATTTAAGTTTTAATAGCTAATGGAAACCTCATCCTGCCCGTGGATGAGGTTTCCCAAAAGATGCAAAGGCCTTAACAGGCCTGTTAATTGTCGGCGGGCGTGCTGCCCATTCCCCCGTGTGCCCGCCAACCGAAATATCGCGTGAGTGTGTGACGACATTGGGAAGCTCACCCGACATTATCACGTGTCATTTTACACTCATTTGGACTGGGTGCATGCCCACCAGTCAAGCGAAAAATTATTGCATTGGTTCTGGATCACCTACAAGGTTCCTGTGATCGTTCTTCCTTTGTACTGAAGTTTAGCAGTCAACTGTCTGTTAACCTTAGGTCGAATGCCTCCTGGACCATGGAATCATATGGTTGATGGCTGGGGAAAGCATTGCTTTCACCACGTTCTGACTCTGAAAGGATTTAAACTCCTGTTCCAGTGCCGAACTTGAACTTTTGTATCTGTTGACCATAATGTCTGTGCTCCAATGGTTCCCATTTATCATGTAATTTCTCCCAAGATTGGCACTTCATTGTCTTTTTCATATTCACCTTATTGAATGCAACATGGTTTTTTAAAATATTCATTTATGGGATGTGAGCGTTGCTGGCTGGGCCAGCATTTATTGCCCATCCCTAATTGCACTTGAGAAGGTGGCGGTGAGCTGCCTCTTGAACCGCTGCAGTCCCTGTGATATAGCTACTTCCACAGTGCTGCTAGGGATTGAGTGCCAGGATTTTGACCCAGCGACAGTGGAGGAACAATAATGTATTTCCAAGTCAGGTACGTGGCTTGGCGGGGGACTTCCTGGTGGTGCTGTTCCATGCATCTGCTGCACTTGTCCTTCTAGATGGTAGCAGTCATGGGTTTGGAAGGTGCTGTCTAAGGAGCATGGTGAGTTTCTGCAGTGCAGCTTGTTGATGGTACACACTGTTTGCCAGTGCTGGAGGGAGCGAATATTTGAGAAAGAGATGCCAATCAAGTAGGCTGCTTCAACCTGGATGGCGTTAAGTGTTAGGAAAAAGAGATAGTTTAAGTAAGTTATATGCGTATTTGTGGTTGTTAAACATTAAAGATATAGCTCACCATTAAGTTTGATTTGTATTTCTGTATTTGTCTGTCATGAAAAGGAGAAGTTGAATTTTAGTTTCACTTTCAAATATGTCTGCATTTCTAATGAGATTTTTACGACTTGAAGGGAGTAAAACAAATACGAGGTAAAAATGAACTGTGCTGTTGCTAGCAACAGGAGGCCTCACAAAGGTAGAAGGGTAGTTTGAGTTCAGTTGAAAGCAATTTGAGTTCAGTTGGAAGCAGCTGCCAGAAAGACTGGACAGCAGAGAAATAGATGGCCAAGTCCCAAACTGAAGTTGAAGCCAGCATTCCAGAGAGACTGGATACTGGGAGAAGGAACTGCAGAGACAACAGATTTCTTAAAAGTACTGACAGGTCCCAAAGCCAAGGAGTGAGACAGAAAGGAGGGGTCCCAAGAAAACTTTCTAACCCAAGGAAGAACAGGAGTCTGGAAAAGGTCCTGTTCTGTGGAAGTGAAGGTAAGGAGCAGAGAGGAAGGCTCCCAGCTTCAAGCTTAAAGAGAAAAAATGCTGCAGAAGGCAGATTTAAAGCAAAAATGGCTTGTGAGAAGCCATAAGATCCAAAGAGACAGCTGAGCATCTGGAAATCTTTACTATGGGCATGTGAAACAGTGGTGTTCTGTTGGTATGGCAGAGTCAGTGAGAGACATTGCCTGGAAGAAAACTTGAATGCATGTGGCAATTAAGGGGTGAGGAAGGAGAGCGAAACCCTAAATGTAGACCCTTGTGGAAGACATCTGAGAGAAAGTGCCGGTTTGGGAGAAGATTCCAGAGTGAGTTCTCCGAGAGTGGAGATTGGAAACCCTTGTGTAAAAGACGGAGTTCAGCAAGACCAGTTGGCTCACAGTATGACAAGCATCTGGGGGAGTTGATGAGAGATCCGTAGCATCTGTCTGGGGTGGCATCTGTCATTTGGCTTCAGACTAGGTTGTGTCTGACCACAGGTCATCTATTTGTTTACATGGACTGTGTACTTACTGTGAACATTAAAGTACAAGATAGCTTTTGTAACTTGTGTTACCCTTACAAATCCATATATATCTGTAAAGGTGTAGGTGTAGGTGAAGGAGTATTGAACATAGTTTACCTTATCTTGTTCAATAAATGTTTTATACTTTTGTTAAAAGTTCATAAGCTGACTTCTGTGACTCTGTTCAGTAGCTGCCCTCCAAATTTTAAACAAAAAAATGTTAGGATCTATCAAGCCAGGTTATGACTTCTCCAGAGGCAACACCAGCTGGGATCATAACACAAGTTTCTTGAGTGTTGTGGGAGCTGCACTCATTCAGGCAACTGAAGAGTATTCCATCACACTTCTGACTTAAGTTGTTTTGCCTTTAGTTTTTGTATTAGGAGTTCTATCCTGCAGCATACCAATTTAAAATGTCCTCCTCTCCTCCTACAGGAATGGCACTCTGCATTTTTGACAGGGCATTCTTTGTGCTGATGCAGACTTTTTTTGCCACAGTGAGAACACTGAATAATGGCAGCTACTGTGCCCTCTTCACTCTATCTGTTTTGGGTTAGATGTGCTGCTACTTCTGTATCCTACAAACTATACTATGTCAGCAGTTTTTTTCCACAAGACCCCTTTGTCACCTCAAATAAATGTATGCTTTTGTTTTCTCATTTCTGCCAACCTTGTTAACTGCACAGCCTTTGATAACGTCAAACCTTCCCTTGATTGCAGAAAATCCAATAAAGTCTCATTTAAAACTCCTACTACACAGCGATCCTGAATTAAGTTGTCTTTCAGGGTTCTATATTTACAATTCTCAACAAGTTAATATCAATTATTATTGAAGGAATCCACACTTGTTTCCATCTTTGGTTACGTCTATTGAACTTTTCTATAATGTTGTTCCTTCTAAGACTAAAATAGGTGTTAAAGGCTTTGGTAACTTCTTTATATGTCACCGTCACTTCATTTATACCCTGTCTGACCATTATGTCATCTGCACTATGCCTGTGGCGTAGAGAAAGGTAATGCACTGTTACTAGTTATCTTTTCTGCTTGAACCAAAGCTGTTCTGGACCTGGCAAACTTACAACACTAGTTCTGCCACTTCTTGGCTTGATCTGGGACTTCTATGTGATTGAAGCACTCTGATAAAGGTAGGATTTTCTCCATGTTTTTTCTTCACTCTACCTTTTCTTCATGTTCTGTTGGCATTTTACCCATACTGACCTTGATCACAGTCATTTCTCTTGCTGCTTCTTCCAGTCTCTGGGTTCTTTACTTTGTGCATTTTCATCATGTCTTACACTGTCAAAATCTGTTATTGTTGTGGGTCTTAGATGAGGTGTCCATGATCTGGATGTACAGATACTGCTGGAGGCAAGGCTGTTGATAAACTTTACCTTTTATTAAACATTCCACTAACTACATACAATACAAGGCTTAGCACAAGGTTCTACATAGAATTATCTCTCAGTATACTGTTGTCATGTGACCTTACACCACTGATGATGTAGACAGTCTATTTACATATTTAACATTAACCCTTTATACTACAGAATTCAAATTTAATTAATAAATCTTGAAATTAAAAAAGCTAGTCTCAGTAATGGTGACCATGAAATGATCATCCTTTAGGGAAGGACATCTATTGTCCTTATCTTGTCGGACCTGCACATGACTCCAATGTGGTTGACTCTTAAGTGCCCTCTGAAATGACCTAACAAGCTATGCAATTGTACTTAACCGCTACAGAAAAATTGAAAAGGAACAAAAAAATTGGATTGACGACCTGACAATAAGCAAGGCACCGCAATGATATCCCAATGGTATGGGGTTGCCCTGGGAGTCCACACATTGAAGTCTCATGGCACCCAGTCAAACATGGGCAAGGAAACCTCCTACTGATTACCACAAACCCATCCCCTGCACTTTCAGCTGATGAATCAGTACTTTTCTATGTAGAAAACTACTTGTAAGAAAAAGTGAGGGTGGCAAGAGCACAAAATATACTCATAACCAACAGTAGCTTGGTAACACCACTACTGACTGAGCCCTGAAGGACATATCTGCCAGGTCAAAGCAGGTAGGGAGGGAATCAGTACAAAGAAACACCTACTTCACTCTGCCCTCACTGATCTATCACACTTACATCTGTCCTAGAGTGTATGGGTAGCAGTTACCATTGCACACGCCTTGTGGAGATAAAATTATGTATTCACACTGAGGGCATCCTCCAAGGTGTGTTGTGGCATCTACCATTGTACTAAATGAGATATATTCAGAACAGATATAGCTGCTCAAAAACTGGGCATCGATGAGGTGCTCTTGGCCAGCAGAATTGTATTCAACCACAATGTGTAGTCTCATGGCACAGCATATCTGTCACTTGGCCATTACCATCTAGCCAGGGAATCAACGTTGAAGAGTGCTGGCAATTATGCCTGGAGAGGTGATGGCATAGTGGTATTGTCGCTGAACTAGTAGTCCAGAGACCCAGGCTAATGCTTTGGGGATCCAAGTTTGAATCCCAATGGCAGATGGCATGGTTTTTTTCAATAAAAGTCTGATGATGACCGTGAAACTATTGTCAATTGTTGTAAAAATCCACTTGGTTCACTAAGATCCTTTAAGGAAGCAAATCTGTCATCCTTACCTGGTCTGGCCTACACATAACTCCAGGCCCACAGCAATGCGGTTGACTCTTAAATACCCTCTGAAATGGCCAAGCAACCCACTCAGTTGTAACAAACCACAAAGTCACAAAAAAGGAATGAAACCGGATGGACCGCCTGGCATCGGAAACAACAATGGCAATCTCATCCCTGTTGACTCTGCAAAGCCCTCCTTACTAACTCCTGGGGGCTAGTACAAAAATTGGCAGAGCTGTCTCACAGACTAGTCAAGCAACAGTCTGACATAATCATACTCACTGAATCATATCTCACAGATAGTGTCCCAGACACCACCATCACCATCCCTGGTTATGTCCTGTCCCACCAGCAGGACAGGCCCAGCAGAGGTGGCAGCACGATGGCATAGTCAGAAGGGAGTTGCCCTGGGAGTCTTCAGCATTGACTCCAGACCCCACAAAGTCTCATGGCACCAAGTCAAACATGGGCAAGGAAAACCTCCTGCTGATAATCACATGCCGCCCAGCCTCAACCGATGAATCAGTGCTCCTCCATGTTGAACACAACTTGGAGGAAGCATTGAGGGTGGCAAGGGCACAGAATGTACTCTGGGTGGGGGACTTCAATGCCCATCACCAAGAGTGGCTTGGTAGCACCACTACTGACCGAGCTGGCTGAATCCTAAATTACATAGCTGCTAGACCGGGTCTGTGGTAGGTGGTGAGGGAACCAACAAGCAGGAAAAACATACTTGACCACATCCTCACAAACCTGCCTGCCACAGATGCATCTGTTCATGACTGTTCAGTGGTCATTCCTACCGATACTGTAATTATGGGACAGAGTCCCGCCTTCACAATGAGGCTATCCTCCGTTGTGTTGTGTAGCACTACCATTATGCTAAATGTGTAGATTTTGAACAGATCTAGCAATGCAAGACTGGGCATCCATGAGGCACTGTGGGCCATCAGCAGCAACAGAATTGTATATAACCACAATCTGTAATCTCATGACCCGGCATATCCCCCACTCTACAATTTCCATCAAACCAGGGGGTCAACACAGGATCAATGAAGAGTGCAGGAGGGCATGCCAGGAGCAGCACCAGGCATCCCTAAAAAAGAGGTGTCAACCTGGTGAAGCTATAACACAGGACTACTTGTGCACCAAACAGCATAAGCAGTAAGTAATAGACAGCGCTAAGTGATCCCACAACCAACAGATCAGATCTAAGCTCTGCAGTCCTGCCACATCCAGTCATGAATGGTGGACAATTAAACAACTCACTGGAGGAGGAGGCTCCACAAATATCCCCATCCTCTATGATGGAGGACATGAGCACATCAGTGTAAAAGGTAAGGCTGAAGTATTTGCTACAATCTTTGGCCAGAAGTGCTGAGTGGATGATCCATCTCGGCCTCCTGTGGAGGGCCCCAGCATCACAGATTCCAGCCATCTGCTGCACCCTTAGCCAAGCTGTTCAAGTGCATCTATAACACTGGCATCTACCCAGTAATGCGGAAAATTGCCCAGGTATGTCCTTACACAAAAAGCAGGACAAATCCAACCACGCCACTTACTGCTCCATCAGTCTACTCTCCATCACCATTAAAGTAAATTAATGGAAGGGGTTATCAACAGTGCTATCAAGCGGCACTTGCTTAGTAATAACCTGTGCATTGACGCCCAGTTTGGATTCCGCCAGGGCCACTCAGCTCCTGACCTCATTACTGCTCCGGTTCAAACATGGACAAAGTAGCTGAGCTCCCAAGATGAGGTGAGAGTAATTGCCCTCGACATCAAGGTCACATTTGACGCAAGGAGCCCGAGAAAAACTGGAGTCAGGGGGAAATATCTCTGCTGGTTGGAGTCATGCCTCACACAAAGGAAGGTGGTTGTGGTTGTTGGAGGTCAGTCACCTCAGCTCCAGGACATCCCTACAGGAGTTCTTCAGGGTAGTGTCCTTGGCCCAACTATCTTCAGCTGCTTCATCAATGACCTTCCTTCCAACATAAGATCAGAAATGGGGATGCTTGTGGAAGATTGTACAATGTTCAGTACCATTTGTGACTCCTCAGATACTGAAGTAGTCTATGTCCAAATGCAACAAGTCCTGGACAATATCCAGGCTTGGGCTACAAGTGGCAAGTAACATTCGTGCCAGACAATTGTCAGGCAATGACCATCTCCAGCAATAGAGAACCCAACCATCATCCCTTGATATTCAATGGCATTACCATCACTGCATCCCCCAATATCAACATCCTGTAGGTTACCATTGACCAGAAACTGAATTAGACTAGCAATATAAATACCGTGGCTACAAGAACAGGTCATAGGCTAGGAATCGTGCCACGAGTAACCCAACTCCTGACACCCCAAAGCCTGTCCATCATCTACAAGGCACAAGTCAGGAATATGCTGGAAAACTCCCCACTCACCTGGATGAGTGCAGCTCTCAACACACTCATGAAGCTTGACACCATGCAGGACCAAGCAGTCCACTTGATTGGCACTACCTCCACAGACAATCACACCCTCCACCACCAACTCACAGTAGCAGCAGTGTGTGCCATCTACAAGGTGCACTGCAGGAATTCACAAAGGCTGCTTCGACAGCACCTTCCAAACCCATGACCATTACCATCTAAAAGGACATGAGCAGCAGATAGATGGGAACACCACCACCTGGATGTTCCCCTCCAAGTAACTCACCATCCTGGCTTGGAAATATATCACCGATCCTTCACTGTTGCTGGGTCAAAATCCTGGAACTCCCTTCCAAACGGCACTGTGGGTGCATCTATACCACATGGACTGCAGCGGTTCAAGAAAACAGCGCACCACCACCTTCTCAATGGCAATGAGGGATGGGCAATAAATGCTGGCCCAGCCAGCAAAACCTACATACTGTGAATGAATGAAAAAAAGTGCTGGGTATAGCTATAAATGGAGGTGCCAACCTGGTGAAGCTACAACATCTCACCACATACATGTTAAACAGAGGAAGCAGCATATGATTGATAGACCTAAGCAATCCTATAATCAAATGATCAGATCAAAGCTCTACAGTCCTACCACATCCAGTCATGAATGGACATGCATAAATTAAACATCTAGCCAGAGGATATTCGAAATAATCCCATCCTCAAAGATGAGGGAGCCGAACACATCAATTTTTTCTTAATTCAAGGGAGGTGGGCTTCCCTGACTTGGCCAGCATTTATTGTCCATCCATAATTGCCTGTGTGAAGGTGGTGGTGATCTGCTTTCTTGAACCACATGTAATCCATGTGTTGTAGATACACCCAGAATGCTATTAGGCAGGGAGTTCCAGGATTTTAACCCAGCGATAGTGATGGGACAGTGATATATTTCCAAGTCAGGTTGGCTTGGAGTGGAACTTCCAGGCGGTGGTGCTCTCATGTATCTGCTGCCCTTATCCTTCTAGATGGTACTGGTCATGGGTTTGGAAGATGCTGTTTAAGGAGCTTGGTGAGTTCCTGCAGTGCATCTTGTAGGTGGTACACATTACTGCCACTGTGCGTCGGTGGTGCATGGAGTGAATGTTTGCAGATGTGGTGCCAAGGAAGCAGGCTGCTTTGTCTTGGGTGGAGTCAAACTTCAAGTGTTGCGGGAACTGCATTCATCCAGGCAAGTGGGGAGTATTCCATCACACTCCTAACTTGTGCCTAATAGATTGTGGACAGGCTTTGGGGAGTCAGGTGGTGAGTTACTCATTGCAGGATTCTTATCCTCTGACCTGCTCTTGTTGCCACACTATTTATATGGCTAGTCCAGTTCAGCTTCTGGTCAATGGTAACCCCCAGGATGTTGATAGTGGGGGATTCAGTGATGGTAATGTCGGTTAATGTCAAGGGCCATGGTTAGATTCTCTCTTGTTGGAGATAGTCATTTCCTGGCACTTGCTTGGTGTGAATGTTATTTGCCACTTGCCAGCCCAAGCCTGGATCTCCTCCAGGTCTTGCTGCATTTGGACATGGACTGCTTCAGTATCTGAAGAGCCGCAAATGGAGCTGAACATTGTACAATCATCAACAAACATCCCTGGGCCTTGACCTTCTGACATTATGATGAAAGGAATGTCATTGATGAAGCAGCTGAAGATGATTGAGCCTAGGACACTACCCTGACGAACTCCTGTAGTGATGCCCAGGAACAGGGATGATTGACCACCAACAAACACAGCCACCTTCCTTAGTGCTAGGTCGGGCTCCAGCCCATGGAGAATTTTCCCTCTGATTCCCATTGACTCCAGTTTTGCTTGGGCAACTTGATGCCCCATGTTTCATGGGATCCAGAGTCAATGTTGAGGACTCCTAGGGCAACTCCCTCCCAACTGCATACCAATGTGCTGCCACCTCTGCTGGGTCTGATTTGGGTCAGAACATACCCAGGGATGGTGATGGTGGTGTATGGGACATTGTCTGTAAGGTATCAATGTGTGAGTATGGCTATGTCAGGCTGTTGCTTGACTAGCCTGTGAGACAGCTCTCCTAATTTTGACACAAGCCCCCAGATGTTAGTGAGGAGTTTACCATTGTCATTTCTGGTGCCTAGGTCAATGCCGGGTGGTCCATCCGGTTTCATTCATTTTAGACTTTTTCATGGTTTGATACAACTGAGTGGCTTGCATTTCAGAGGTTGCTTAAGAGTCAACGTGTTGCTGTGGGTCTGGAGTCACATGTAGGGACCATCCCATTGTGCCCATATATCTTTGGAACTTTACCTTCTCATAATATAAATATTTTCATGTTGTCACTATATATTGTCAGTAAATCTTGAGAAAAATAAATAGATCCCTTAGCTTGCTTGTCTGGCTTTATGTAAACAGACTGAGATCGCTTTGAAAACCAAATCCCCCTTTACCTATCTAAAAATGCAAAGTCCCTTTACACCTTGCATGCTAAGACCCCAACCATGTTTACTCATTAGCATATTAAAACATTTCTACATCTTACTTCTTTTGATAACTTCAACTTGCAGTCTGCTTGGCTTCAAAATGTAATTAAATCACACACACAGACAGAACAACACAACCCCCCCATAAACCTACTTTACAATAAACCAGAAAAATATTATGAAAATTATTACACTCTCATGACAGGTTCAGGAACACGACTCACCATCACCTTCTCAAGGACAATTAGGGATGGGCAACAAACGCTGGCTTTGCCAGTGAAGCTCACTTCCCAAGAAAGGAGAAAAAAGTGTTGCTCTGTAGGATTCAGCATAGATTGGCAGTATTTCCTATCCTGGTGCCAACTCTAGGCATTTGTGTTGAAAAATTTTAGCAGTGATTAAGTAAACAGCAGTATATTGGTTAACTGAATCTCAAAGTCTCCTTGATTATTATCCAAACCTTAATAAACATGTTAATCAGCCACCTAACATGATCAGCAGAAGGCCATTTCAATTTTCTTAGACAATGTACTTAGCAAAGTACTTCTGTATCCCACTCCTTTGAAACAAAATAGGTTTAGAAAATTTTTTTGCAAAGCATATTTGGGATACAACCAGTTGGTGTAAATCAGCCATATACATACCCATGCAAAAGCTCATTAAAATCTAGTCCTTGACGTTTTACTTTATATCTTTATTTACAATATTTTTAATATTTCAATTGAGGAAACTTATTTGTATTCTCTTGTGCAAAGCTGATCATATCTGTGTGGTGGCTTCAGTGATCATGAATTATGAGTCTTTGTCATGAATGGAGCTCTGCAATTCACCATCGTTTCTGAAGAGATGTTCTTATTCCATACGTTCTGAATGTTTCACCGAGCTTTAAAATTGGTTCTGCCATGTTACATATTGTTGATTAAAATTTATGGAGAAATGCCTTCTACAAGAAAGTAGATTCCACTTTCGCATCAAGCTGATAATTTATCAAAAATTCACCTGTCAAAGCAGTTGTTAGCAATGCCAATAAGTGACCTGACAATCAGGTCAGGTAAAGGTTTGATGTACATTCAGCTGACGTCAGCTATTGGTTAATTAAAGAGTCTTTCCACTGACAATATGGAGTCAATATTATTTTGTTCTTGACTGGTGAAAATAAATTGTCAATCATTAAGAAATAGTATCACTCCAGCCCCACAATTTAAAGATCAGCAGCTTGTGGCTAGTACTCAGATATTAAAAGAATGATCGCATTCAATAATCCCTTAGGGGTGCTCAGTAACTAAAGCTGATGTAAGTGAACACAAATATATACGTGTATGTATGTACATTTATAATACATATGTTAGGGGAATGAGCTTATTTATGATTAGATCTTCCACTTGCTCTTCAAATCAATAATGTTTGGAGACATTGAGGTCAGGTGCCATATAGGTTTATTAAGCATACTGTACAATTCACTTAAAAGATCATATATGATGGTTTGGTTGGGGATTTAAACGAGCTACAGTTCTGAACTCAGTATCTTAGAGTTTAAGATTCGAAATACCCATTATAAACTGTTACTTTTTATACATTTTCTCACCCCTATGTGACAATCCATGTGTTTCTGCATTATTTGCTTATACAGAAGCGAACCTAAGAACACATATAAAGATGTTGATGATCTTGACCCTTATAGATAATTTTTGTTTTCCTTACTTAAGGAGCTGTTTTTCCACTGGGCTAACAAGATCTTTATAAACACTTTACTTCGATTCACCATCATTTGGTACCATTAAATCTCTTGATAAACCCCAAGGCCAGAATTTTTACCTTGTCGGGCAGGCACACGCCTGACCTGAGTGAGTGTAAAATGACTTGTGATGATGTTGGGCGAGCGTCCCGACATCATCGTGCACTATTTTGGTCGGCGAGCGCATGCAGGAGTCTGCAGCGTGCCCGCCAACAATTAACAGGCCTATTGAGGCCATTAAAGTCCCAACTGAATTAATTTTTTTGCTGCACGTCCAACCTTATGATTGGTGGGCATGCGAAAAGGCCAAGTGGCCTTTGGGTTTTTTGGGAAACCTCATCCACAGGTGGGATGAGCTATCAGCTGTTAACACTTAATTAAAAATTTAAACATTTCATTCATGATAAAGTCACATGAGGGGACATGTTTTTTTAAACAATTTAATATTCTTCATCTCTCTGAAGCAGCTCTGTGCCTCAGGGAGCTTTTCCTGCACGTACTTGCGCAGATGTGTGAAGTTTCCCGCTCGCTCCCCCCCCTCCCCCACAGACAGCGCTGAGTGCTGCAGCAGGCCTTAGTTAGCCCGCCAGCGTTAAATCGCGGTCGGACTCTGATCACGGGTGGCAGCTGGCTTCCCGACTGCTTCTGCCCGCCCCCGCCGAGCCTGCCCGACAACGGCAAAATCCTGCCCCCTGAGCTAAAAAAGTTATCCATACATAAATGTATTCATTTAGTGGAATCAATTGTTTCTGCACACTTATTGTAAAAAGGATTGAATTTCTCTGGAACTGCAGGAACTAGTGTATAATGACCTGTCTTTGATGCATTTTTCTCTAAAAAGATTAACCTGACCATTGCTGTACGATCAGTTTTGGTTCAACTGCCCAGTGGCCATTATGTTGAACTGATTATACTCCCTGCTTAACATACAACGCCTAAAGAATAATGTTACTAAAATATGCAAATCAATAGCAGCATAGCATTGGTGGACTTCAGGACAGTCTAATCAAATCATACCAAAAATATATCTGAAACCTTAGGGGGAAGTTTTTTTTCCATTCAAGGGACAGGCTTTTCAAATGTCCATGGGGGTAAGTGTTAAATGGATCCAGGCTGGATTGTAAAGTACAAAACAAAACACAGATCTTTTCCTTGTTAGTAGGTTTATTCACAGGGTGTGGCATTACAATTCTTAACTACTAACCTTTTCTTTCCCTCTTGGGATTTTAGTCATAATAATGTCCAGTCCCCAACTCCTGGTTATATCTTACAGACCCCATTTCAATCAAACAATGCCCATCCACTGTGAAGTGCTAAAGACATAAATCAACCAACCAGTAACTGATTCCCCTTTCTTTCATTAAAAAAAAACTATTGCACACTTAAATAATTACAATGCAATCAAAGAAAAAAAATGGTTTTCCAAGATCTTACAGCTTGTCATAGCACGATTTCGAGGGCCTCATTTAATTTTTCTGAGCAAGCACTTTTCTTTGTAAATTGTCTAATAATTGGTGACTTGCATGACTCCATTTTATGAGATCTCTTTCTCTCCAACACCTCCTTAAGATTAACAGATTCAATCCTCAAATTTTTTCTCAGCGACGCTTCATGTCAAATGAACATTATCCCAAAGAGAATGACTATCCACATAGAATTCAATGGACAAACTTTTTTCAGAATACTCCTAGTATAGGATTTCCTTCAGAATATTAGATAAGTACAATCCAATATTGATCACTTTCAGTAGTGCCAGAGTTTCTGCAGCTAGGGTACTTTTAACCACCTATTTTATTTTTTGGACTTACCAGACCAAGGGATAACATTTTCAATTTTTATGCACAAAGTTATGATAAACCCAGCCAGAAGATCAGCAGGGGCAGCATCACCAAAGAGGACTAATTTCATATCTTTTGGGTCACACAAGGCTGGAAACTTGAGTGCGCATTTCTCAGAATTTTAATTTCTTTAATATTTTATTTGCCCTCAAAGCCTCGTCAACTGTAACATGTTTCATCGTAGTACTAAGTTCCAATTCAGTATAGCTGGCACCGGGTCTTGTTGAGCCACTTAACAGCTATTTTTTCTTCGGCTGCAGGATCATCTCTCTGTGAGGACCTGGCCCGACTTATTGAGTTACGATTAAAACTGACTTCCAATCTTTAATTCCCCTTTTTATGTTACCTATAACAAATTTCTCAAATTGTGCAAAACTTCCCCATAGAAAATCATCAATGTACATTCTAAAGATGCCTATGAGTTTCACTTTGTGATACCAGTAGAACATTGCTGACCCTCTTTCAGCTGAACAAACAGAAAAAAACAAATGATCTGATAAATGCCATAGCCTCAATGCATCATTCAAGCCGTAAACACATTGTTTAATTTCCACAGCTTCACTTCCACATCAATGAAACAGGATACATCACTCACAGCATGGTTGTCTGATGGACATTGTACAGCTGGATGCTCACTTCGTAGAGGAGTACAGGACCAGTCTAGATCCTTGCCGGCCAGCTGGATGGCTGTTTCAATGTGTGTGTGGACTTTGATTTTGGGTATTCCGTCATCAGACTGCGGCTCCTCTCTCTCGCTCTGTGCCAGCTTGTGCTGCATGGATATAGAGATGAAGAAAGAGTAAGCAAGACACCCGCCAGGCCAGATGACAAGTATGCCTGGCCTGTGCAGGTGTTGAGTGGTCCCATGGATGGGATGAGGACAGTGACGGTGAGTGTGAGAGAGTGAGTTGTGATATCCCTTGAACCGGCAGTGAGTGCTGTCCTGTGGATTTGCGATGAGTTTGAGAGTGTGTGAGTTGACTGATGCAATGAGTGACTTATCCGGGTGGAACTGAGGCGATCATTCATCCTCTTGCAGCACTGGGTGGCTGTCCTCTTTTGCAGGGCGTTGGCACTGACCTCCACTTCCCAAGCCGAGTTAGTGCTGTTGCTGCCCATCCTGCGGCCAGACCATGGGTGGAGATCCTGAACAGTCGCTTGAGAGATGCTAAACCGGGGGGTTGCAGTTTTCAGTTTCTGGGCAATGTCTTCCGTGCAACAGTGGTGAGCTGGAAGCACTGAGATGTGTGCTTGCGGCTGGACTTTAAGCATGGTGCCCGGCGTGATGCAGCAGCGGGGTGATGGGTGGATGGGCAAATGAGAGCCCACCCGCCACAGATACGGCATGTTTCCAAGAAGTGCACAAATAGTGAGGTACGTTCAGGACGATACGGCTTTAAAACCTGCCATCGTGGCCGACAGCTAAAATGTTGTTTTACCCGTTGGCTACCACACTTAGTGCAAATTTGGGAAAATTCTGCCCAATACACACATTACTGAAGCTGCTTCTCACTAGTACAATTCCCTCAGTCCAATGAATATCATCTTCCCCTTCCGAGCCTTCCATGTCATGTGTCGCCTCAAAATTCCTTTTGTTCCATTTTGGACAATTTACCACCTAATGTTTATTCTAATTACATTTGCAACATCAGTGAATAATTCCCTGGGAATTCCTGGGTTTCATTTGTCTGTATTATTGTTCAATTCCTGCCATCTGCCAGATCTGCTGAAAAGGGTCTCCATTCCCGTTTCTCTGGTCTGCAATTCTTCTGTTGTATTGATGCTTGTGCCCCATTTGTGAATGGGCACAAAATGCGACGTGCATTGAATCCTCTATCTTTTGTGCCATTTGCACCATGAGAGTGGCTGGAAATGACAGGTTTCCCAGGAGTTTGTTTTAAAGCCTCAGGTATCTGATCCAAAAGCATGCTTCTTTCTGAGAATCTAATTCCAGTTAAGACCTGGAGCCTCCCCACATTTGACACTTTAGCACAATACAACTATTTGAAAGCAAGCACTGAACCAAGAATTTCCAAATAGAATTTCTGAAATCTTGTATATAATCTGTTACATTCCATGTTTTCTTCCTCCATGGAATAATATTCCATCTTTCTAAATTCATCAAAGCCTGACCATGCATTAAATGCATCATAGGCATTTAATAGATCATCGTCTTTTATAAATTTGATCCACAAATTTGAACAGAATATCAAAATCTTCCTCAGCATCCAAACGATGAGCTTCTAACTCTGAAAATATTGATGCTGTTTTTGTTGGGGACTGACAGTGCCAAGGGCTTACCTTGTTATTTGTTTGGTGGAGATGATAACCCGTGTCCACATATTGCTGTTTTTTTTTTTCTATTCTTCATAAAGCTCAGGCTCAAAGCACATCAGTGGAAAATCATACCCCGATAGTTTACACTTGGTTTCAGCCATTCTTCTCAAAAGGAAATCCAATTATAACCTCCTGTCTGAAAAAAATTCTTCTTAGTTTCCAATCTTCACTTTTAGGCAACCATCCTCTGCCACCATGTTAAATAGATTTAAGCCAGATGGTGAAATACGAAACAAAGCATGGATCTTTTTCCTTGTTAGGACATTTATTCAAGGGGTACAACACTTACAGATCTATGCTTCCCAACTACTAACCCAGTGTCCCAGCCAACTGTCTTTATATGTGCTCTTAATCAAACAATGCCCATCACCCATGTAACTCTTTTGAGTACAAACACATTTCCATCTGTTCCTATTCAGATGAAGTTATATTGTTTCATTGTTTGCCATTGTGAGATTTGAACTCTTGATAATCTTTTAAATGAAAACCAAATCAACAAAATTGGGATAAATCAGGCACAGCCCCTAATTCAGGACAGCTGTAAAACCAAGGACAAAGTTTAAAGGAACCTTACAAACTTTAAATCAAAATGTGATTAAAGGGGTCAACAAAACACCCCAGTCCCCGCGGTGCCCACTGAGTACGGAAGCCCTCAAGAGTGTCAGCAGACACCACGTGCTCCCTCTCCAGGGACATCCGGCAGCGAACGTAGCCGCGGAAGAGGGACAAACAATCGGGCGGGACTCCCCCGTCGATCGCCCGCTGCCTGGACCTGTTAATGGCCAACTTGGCCAGGCCCAGGAGCAGGTTCACGAGGAGGTCCTCCTCCTTCCCGACCCCCTTCCGCACCGGGTGCCCATAGATCAGGAGGTGGGGCTGAAGTGCAAACAAAACATCAATAAAAGATTTTTCAAGTAACTAAAAAGGGAGTGCAGCCTACAACACCCTATGTACACATGGTCCACGGACTCCACAAGACCGCAAAAAGGGCACGTGTCCTGAGAGTCCGTGAACCTATGCATCCTCTTATTATAGGGGACTGCTGCATGCAACACCCTCCAACCCAGGTCCCCGATAGAAAGGGGGAGGACACCTCCGTAGAGGGCCTCCCATCGGGGGCCTCCGCCACCGGACGGCAACAAGGCACGCCAGGGCGTGTCCGGGAGACGGACAAGGGCGAGAAAATGGAAGGTGTGCAGCAGCAGTCCGTACAAAAAGCCCCTCTTTGCCGTGCCAAAAGGCACGGAGGGCATGTCCCCGAGGCGGCTCATATTGCGGGGCACCAGCACCCGAGGGAGGGTTTGGGGCTTGGGGCCAATGTGGAATTCTGTCCGAACAGGGGAACATTCGGATGGAAGACCACCGCGCACCTGGGCCACCTCAAGACCCAAAATAACGTCGGGTCCGAGCACGACCGTTCTCAGGTCTTGGATGGCATCGGCAGCAACCTGGACACTCACAGAGGCGCGTCGCGCCAACTCCTATGGGAGCATCCAGCCCAGTCCTCCGCTACCCAGCACGTCCCTGATCCTGGTCACCCCTGCGGCCACAGCCCTCCTCTCCGCCAACCACTGAAAAGGACGGAGGGGCGGATTCCTGAGCAGCGGCTCTCTGACGATAGCTGCTACTCCTGATGGGGGAGAGCTGCGTCGCGAGGCGACCACTTTCCAGACTTTGATCAGGTCCTGGTAAAAGACGGGCAACGCCTGCAAGGAGCCACCGAGGCCCAGCTGTTCTATAAACAGGAGCTGCACGTCATAATTCAGGCCGTGCACCTGACAGAAGAAATACGTCATCAGGGCACACCATCTAGGAGGAGGCTCGACGTAGAGGTATCGCTGCAGGGTCTGAAGGCGGAAAGTCGCCACCTGTGTGCGTAGGCACACTAGCGCCTGACCACCCTCCCTAAGCGGGAGACTCAGAACCTCGGCAGCGACCCAGTGCAATCTTTTGTCCCAGAAGAAGTCGACTAACAATCTCTGGATTCTTGTGACAAAGTCCGGGGTGCGGGTGGGGGGGGGGTCAAAGTGACCAGCCGATACCAGAACATGGCGGCGATCAGCTGGTTTATGACCAGAACTCGACCTCGGTAAGACAGCACTCGGAGCAGTCCTGTCCAGCGCCAAACAGATATAACTCTTTCGAGTACAAACACTTTTCCATCTGTTCCTATTCAGATGAAGTTACATTGTTTCATAGTTTGCCATTGTGAAATTTGAACTCTTGATTTTGGGGTTACAAACCCAGTACCATAACCACTTGGCTATTTAGGCCAAGCCAAAAACCTTTACAAATTAATCAACCAACTATTAACAACCAACACCTGGTAGGGGCCCAATTTCAGAATTGCAGTTCTGGAAGTTGTCTCAGAAACCCAATGCCTCTGGGACAGTTTGAAATTTCCAAAGGCCTTGAGGGAGAAGGGAATGGAGACACACTCACCACCAATTAATAGCCTGTTAAAGACATTGTTAAGGAGCATGTGCAGTTGGGAGTGTGTATTTTTTAATTATTTCAGCAAACCCTGACAGTTTGGTGCACATTCTACTGCGAAGACACAATATATTTGTTCAATGTCTCTGTGATTTTCTCATTTTCCACAATAATTTCTCTTGTCTTTGCTTCTAAGGTCAAACATTTACTTGAGCCACTCCTCTCCTTTTTATATACTTGTACAAGGTCTTACAAACAGTTTACTCCCAGATTCTATTTTTTACCTTTTTTTAAGCAACTTTTTGAGTGCCCTTGGCTGAATTATAAATCCTCCGGCTTACTACCATTCTTTGCAACATTATAAGCATCTTCTGTTAATTTAATCTTAACTTCCCTAATTAACTACGGATGTATTCCAGCTGTTTGTGGAATTTATCTTTGTTGAACATTTTGAATTGTTTCTTCAAATGTTTCCAACTATTTATTTACCACCATATAGCTTTTAGTCTATTTAACCAATCAGCCTTATCCAGCTCTCCCCTCGTAAATATATAATTGGCTTTGATTAAGTTTAAAATTCTACAGGACTGGAGTATGACACTCTTCAACTTAATATGGAATTCCACTATGTTATGACCACTTTTTCTCAGACGATCTTTGCCACAAGATTACTAATTAACCTGCCTCAATGCTTCCAGGACTGTCACTGACCTCATCTCCACTGCTTCCAACCTGATAGTCACCCAACCTCGGACGGCCCGCTTCTACCTCCTACCCAAAATCCACAAACAGAACTGTCCCGGTAGACCAATCGTGTCAGCTTGCTCCTGCCCCACAGAACTCATTTCTCATTATCTTGACTCCCTTCTCTCTCCCCTTGTCCAGTCCCTTCCCACCTACATCCGTGATTCCTCTGACACCTTACGTCACATCAACAATTTCCAGTTCCCTGGCCCCGACTGCTTCCTCTTCACCACGGATGTCCAATCCCTCTACACCTCCATCCCCCACCAGGATGGTCTGAGGGCCCTTAGCTTCTTCCTCAAACAGAGGCCCGAACAATCCCCATCCACCACTACTCTCCTCCGTCTGGCTGAACTTGTTCTCACACGGAACAATTTCTCCTTCAACTCCTCTCACTTCCTCCAAATAAAAGGTGTGGCTATGGATACCCGCATGGGCCCCAGCTATGCCTGTCTCTTTATGGGGTATGTGGAACATTCCTTGTTCCAGTCCTACTCCAGCCCACTCCCACAACTCTTTCTCCGGTACATCGATGATTACTTCGGTGCTGCTTCATGCTCTCGTCAGGACTTGGAAAAATTTATTAACTTTGCTTCCAATCTCCACCCCTCCATCATTTTCACGTGGTCCATCTCTGACACTTCCCTTCCCTTCCTTGACCTCTCTGTCTCAATCTCTGGTGATAGACTGTCCACCAATATCCATTACAAACCCACCGACTCACACAGCTACCTTGACTACAGCTCCTCACACCCCGCTTCCTGTAAGTTCTCCATCCTATTCTCTCAGTTCCTTCGCCTCCATCGCATCTGTTCTGATGATGCTACCATCAAAAACAGTTCCTCTGACATGTCCTCTTTCTTCCTTAACCGAAGTTTTCCACCCACGGTCGTTGACAGGCCCCTCAACCATGTCTGGCCCATCTCCCGTGCATCCGCCCTCATGCCTTCTCCTCCCTCCCAGAAACATGATAGGGTCCCCCTTGTCCTCACTTATCACTCCACCAGCCTCCGCATTCAAAGGATCATCCTCCGCCATTTCCGCCAACTCTAGCATGATGCCACCACCAAACACATCTTCTCTTCACCCCCCCTATCGGCATTCCGTAGGGATCATTCCCTCCGGGACACCCTGGTCCACTCCTCCACCACCCCCTACTCCTCAACCCCCTCCTATGGCACCACCCCATGCCCACGCAAAAGATGTAACACCTGCCCCTTCACTTCCTTTCTCCTCACCATCCAAGGGCCCAAACACTCCTTTCAAGTGAAGCAGCATTTCACTTGCAATTCCCCTAACTTAGTCAACTGCATTCGTTGCTCCCAATGTGGTCTCCTCTACATTGGAGAGACCAAACGTAAACTGGGCGACCGCTTTGCAGAACACCTGCGGTCTGTCCGCAAGAATGACCCAAACCTCCCTGTCGCTTGCCATTTTAACACTCCACCCTGCTCTCTTGCCCACATGTCTGTCCTTGGCTTGCTGCATTGTTCCAGTGAAGCCCAACGCAAACTGGAGGAACAACACCTCATCTTCCGACTAGGCACTTCACAGCCTTCCGGACTGAATATTGAATTCAACAACTTTAGGTCTTAAGCTCCCTCCTCCATCCACACCCCCTTTCTGTTTCTTCCCCCTTCCTTTTGTTTTTTCCAATAAATTATATAGATTTTTCTTTTCCTACCTATTTCCATTATTTTTAAATATTTTATGCTCCCCTCACCCCCACTAGAGCTATACCTTGAGTGCCCTACCATCCATTCTTAATTAGCACATTTGTTTAGATAATATCACCAACTTTAACACCTATGTGTTCTTTTGTTCTGTTGTCTGTGACATCTTTTGATGATCTGCTTCTATCACTGCTTGCTTGTCCCTACAACCACACCAACCCCCTCCACTTCTCTCCCCCCCACCCCCAACCACCCCCCCCCCCCCCCCACCAAACCACCCCCCCCCCCAACAAACCTTAAACCAGCTTATATTTCACCCCTTCCTTGGATTCACTCAGTTCTGTTGAAGGGTCACGAGGACTCGAAACGTCAACTCTTTTCTTCTCCGCCGATGCTGCCAGACCTGCTGAGTTTTTCCAGGTAATTCTGTTTTTGTTTTGGATTTCCAGCATCCGCAGTTTTTTTGTTTTTACCACTAGGAGAATGGTGGCTGCTGCTGGTATGACACCTAACTGAGGCCTATGATCATCGCTGAATCCCAGGCCACAGGTGAGCGATAGTGGGAGGGGGAGTTCACAGGGTTGGGGTCAAGAGGGAGGGGTCGCAGCAGCACAGGCAGGGGGTTAGCTCTCAGCACCCACCCTTCCCAATGCTGGGTCTCTCGTCCAGGCACTGAGTGCCATTGATTGAGGGCTCTGCATTACCTCACCTCATCAGCCCCCTCACCAAACACCCCCGGAAGCCTGCAAGCAACCCTGCATGGCTTTGCTTGTCATGGCCTCCACATAGCAAATTCCCCTGCCCACCATTGGGCCAATACCAGATTTGCCAGGATGAGGCCCTTAATTGGGGATTAATTGCCCACTTAAGGGCATCAATTGGTGGCCAGGTAGGAAGGCCATCCATGGGCCTTCCTGGCACACACTTAATTGGGATGGAGATGGGAAGGCAACAGGGTCCCCACCTGCCATCCCCCCACCTGATTAAATGCCCTTATGCCATCAAACTTGCCATGGGGAGAGGCATTAAATTCCACCCACAATGGGTTAGATTCTGCAGTTGTGCAAAAGTGGAAAATGGAGGATAGTCAATCAGCAGCCCCTTTTACGTCTCTCTTGATTCACCTTGGTGGAAGTAAAACTTCAATTTAGATGCAAAGTGGGGCTAATTACCCCCAATCAATGTACCTTTTAACATTCAATTGTACACTGATGTAATTTTTTCATGCCTACTGGGGCTAGTTGTTTTGGTTACTAAACTGAACCTGTGGCTGTGTCCTTACTTCCTCTGAAAGCTTTGTGAAAGCTCATACAGGCAGCTTTTAATTTTCACAACTTATGTTAACTTCTGTGAAAAATCCCTTGAGTCATTAATACTGTTCTCATTTGACTCCCATTAACCTCCTTGTCAGTCAATTTTGTTTAATATAAAACAGTTTACAGAGGTCAGGTGAATGAACAAAATTTGCTAAGTAGCACCTTTTTCAATGCTACACAATTCACATTGATTACAAAAACTCACAGCCAATTGCCTTAGCTGTCTGTCTTCCAACCAAAAATAACCTATTTTTTTCTCTCATATACTGGAATAAGTACAACAGCACCTGAAACACTTACTGAAGAACTTATGTTTGGTTATTAGGGCTATCAGAAAGCAGTTACTTTCAGTAGTTAGCTGTTTCTGCCAAGCAGAACTCTAATGCCATATTTATAGTAAAAAGACACTTTAAGCCCCAATTTTAACCTGGCCCACCAGTGATAATTGGGCAGTTTTTAACGGCTCACAGCCTCAACCAATTGCTTGCGCTTCACTGAATTTAATGGAGCATTAAACCAGGTGATGTGCAAAACAGGTGTCTACTTTGAACCCACTTCTCTCTGTTTCTTTCCAACCGGTCATCGTGCCCTTTCCGAGCTCATCATGTCCAAAAGGCCCGCCTCCTGCTCTCTTGACCCCATTCCCACTGAACTACTGACCACCAAATTTCCTTTCTTGGCTCCATGCTAGCCAAGTTCAATTCCCATACCGGCTGAAGTCATCCATGAAGGCCCGGCCTTCTCAATCTCGCCTGAGGTGTGGTGACCCTCAGGTTAAACTCACCACTAGTCATCTCTTTCTAATGAGAGGGCAGCCTATGATCCTCCAGGACTATGGTGACTTTCACTTTACTTCATTGTAAATGGTTCTTTCTTATCAGGTACTGTGCCTCTTGCTTTAAATGCTACCTTTACCATCCCTTCTCAAAAACCTCACCCTTGACCTCTCTATCCTTGCACCCTACATCCTCTACAATCTATATTTCCTCTCTGTACTCCTTCACATATTGTCGCCTCATAAATTCATGCTCATCTTTCCCACACTTCCATGTTTAAACTTCTGTCACAGCACTTAAATAGTCTTATTCAACGCCACATCCTTTGTAACTGTCACCATTTTACATTTTTCCTCATCTTTCTTGACCTTTCTGCAACCTTTGACACACCATTCTTCTCCAACATTGCCCTTCCATTTTCCAGTGAATTAGACTATTCCACAATTTCCTATCCATTGTAGCCAGTGAATTTCCAATGACAGCTACCTTTCTTGCCCCTACACCACTACATTTGGAGACCTCATGTTTTGTGGAGGTTTGACTTAGTCAATGAGTGACTTGAGACAGTCAGTATATAGTTTTTTTTCAAGTTATTTATATACACTATTTACAAGACTTCAGAGTAATTACATGGTTTCTGGGGCACAGACTGTTCTGTGCCTAGCTCTCTGGGAGCCCCTTGCTCACCTGACCTTTAATGTCACGCTTACATCATTAATATTATCATGGCCTTGTTAACATAACCATTAAGCCATTACTCTATGCCCCATAGATCTATCCTCGTCCCAGCCTAAATCTCTTCATCTCTCCACCTCCTTTACGCCTCCCCACCCACCCCCCCCATAGTTACCTCTTCATCCAAGCTTTTAGTTATCTCTTTTAGTATCTTCTTCTTTGGCTCATTGTCAATTTTTATCTGATTACACATCTGTGGTCCATCTTGGAACTTTTCCCTACTTTTAAAGCAAAAAGGCTTTTTAAATGCAAGCTGCTGTAAGATATGACTCAAAAGCCTCTCCAGTAGTCTCTTGCCAAACTTTGAGTTGAATATCATCTATCGGGGAGATTTATTTATTTTAAACACAGTTATCTTGTCTAGAGCTTCCATGTGATTTATAACTAAATCATTGATGTAACTTGCATTATCTTTGTTTGAAGGGTCTGTTGTCCATATCATCCCAAGTGAATGCTTAGAGGAAGTACCCTTGCAGAATATTTACTATTTTATGTTTGTTCTCATTTTCCAGCCCATTAATCATCATGTGCAAAGAGAAAAGGCAGGTTAAAGATATTTCAGGCATGTGACCTTGCATCAGAACTAAAATCTGTAAAGTAAAGCATTTTATTAAGATGGGAAAATGAGAGAAGAGAGGGACATGATAGAATCAACATACCAGGGAGGCAATGAAGTATAATCTGAGAACTGCTTAACAGAAACAGTCAGATAAGATCAGGCGAAGGAATGGTGAGACATTAAATGGACCCAAAGATGAGAAAATATAGAGAAAAGGAGAGAAAGACAGCAATAAAAAGCAAATTGCAAGTGCACCAAATCTGAAAGTAAAGCATAAAGATTTTGGCCAAATGCAATGGTTCAGGAGAAGAGCAAAAGCAATTCAATGCCATTGTCTGAATTTTAAAAGCCCTAAAGAGCAGGGCCTGGAGGCGGAATCAACAGCAAATGGTGAAAATAGCACTTTTAGCGAAGGTAGGGTTGCCATGGCACCAGCTATCCACTCAGCAGAGGGTGGCTAATTAGTTCAATTCAGGGTTCACTAGGGGGTAGAGTGCCAACTTCCCAAATCTTCCTGGCATCAGACAGGCCCCTCTGAGTTTGGAAGGCTAGTACGGCTTGGGGGTGGCCTCATGGCAGCAGGCTGAGGTAGAGGGTTATGGGGTGTTGAGCCTTGATACCTCCGCTCGATCACCTCAGCACAATCCCACTGGGACACTCTGGCACCCGCCAGGGCTCCAAGACATCCTATGGAGGGATTCCCCCGATCCACACTGATGGCCTGACAGGTGTAGCCATGAAAGGTTTTTAATTTTTCCAGAGGCTGGAGGCTACCTTCATTCTGAGGCAGCATCACGGTCACCTGCCTGCCTTAATAGTGACACCTGTTTTGTTGGGCTGCTGGTCGGACATCACTGTGGGCCTTCCGTCTTCCCTGGTCTACCTGCCATCTTTCATTGGATGGGGCACCCTGAGGCTGCTTCTCAATTGGCTGATTTTGGGAAGATCACAACCGACATCCCACTAGGGCCACTTCAGGGTTTCCAATGAGGGATTCGGCTCATGACCCAACTGGCAACATTCAGCTGTTGAGCACACGCTCCACCAATGCTTTGCTCTGATGACAGGCCTGCAGCATAAAGTTCAAAAGTCCATTTGTTCCAAATATTCCAAAATTTCAATCTTCAGTTTCAAGAATAGTCTCACCTCAAAACATCTATAACTCAGCCATCCTCTATACAGCTGCTGACCGAACTTCTTATGTTGCCATTGTTTTCTGCTTTATGTGTGAAACTTTGTTTGGCAACCATGGTTTATCAGATAGACAGCAAGCAGCAACTATTTTTAGTTCAGGCCATTTATCTTGACAAATGACAAATCAATGAGTATTTTGGGAGGTGATGGCATAGTGGTATTGTCTCTGGGCTAGTAATCCAGAGACCCAGAATAATGCTCTGGGGATCTGGGTTTGAATCCTACAAGTGCAGATGGTGGAAATACTGTCCTTACCTGGTCTATCCTACATGTGACCTCTGAGCCATAGCAATGTGGTTGACTCTTAAATGCCCTCTGAAATAGCCTAGCAAGCCACAAAGTCTCAAAAAAGGATTGGACCACCTCACATCGACCTAGGCACAGGAAACCACAATGGCAGTTGCAAAGTCCTCCTTAGGTAACATCTGGGGGCTAGTGCAAAAATTGGGAGAGCTGTCTCACAGACCAGTCAAGCAACAGCCTGACAGAGTCATACTCACTGAATCATATCTTATAGATAATGTCCCAGACACCACTATCACCATCCCTGGGTAAGTCCTAAAATACCTGCAGGACAGACCCAGCAGAGGTGGCAGCAAAGTGGTATACAGTCAGGAGAGAGTTAGCCTAGGAGTCCTCAACATCCGGACCCCATGAGGTCTCATGACATCAGGTCAAACATGACAAGGAAATCTGCTAATTACCACGTACTGCCCTCTCTCAGCTGATGAATTGGTGCTCCTCCATGTTGAACAACACTTGGAGGAGGCACTGAGGGTGGCACTGACTCTGAAGTCCCTCGCCCATAGTACATTCTATGTCCATCACAGACAGTGGTTCAGTAGCACCACTACTGACCAAGCTGGCCAGTCCTAAAGGACACAGCAGTCTGCAGCAGATGGTGATGAAACCAGCAAGAGGGAGAAACATACTTGACCTCATCCTCACCAATCTTCCTGCCACTGATGCATCTATCCATGATAGTATCGGTAGGAGTGACCATCGCAAATTTGTTGTGGAGACGAAGTCCTGCCATTACATAGAGGACAGAGTCCATCGTGTTGTGTGGCACTAACACCGTGCTAAATGGGATTGATTTCGATCAGATCTAACAACTCAAGACTGGGCATCCATGACTCACTGTGGGCCATCAACAGCAGTAGAATTGTACTCAAACACAATCTGTAACCCCAAGGCCTGGAATATCCCCCACACCACCATTACTATTAAACCAGGGGATCAACCCTGGTTCAATGAAGGGCATACCAGGAGCAGCACCAGACATACCTAAAAATGAGGTGTCAACCTGGTGAAGCTATAACACAGGACTACTTGTATGACAAACAGCATAAACAGCAAGTGATAGACAGAAATAAATGATCCCACAGCCAAAAGATCAGATCTAAGCTCTGCAGTCCTGCCTCATCCAGTCGTGAATGGTGGTGGACAATTGAACAACTCACTGGAGAAGGAGGCTCCACAAATATCCCCATCTTTAATGTTGGAGGCGGTGAGCACATCAGTGCAAAAGATAAGGCTGAAGCATTTGCTACAATCTTCAGCCAGAATTGCAAAGTGGGTGATTCATCTTGGCCTTCTCCAGAGGTCTCCAGCATCACAGATGCCAGTTCAGCCAATTCAATTCACTCCACGTGATATCAAGCAACAGCTGAATGCACTGGATACTGCAAAAGCTATGGGCCCTGACAATATCCTGGCAATATTAATGAAGACTTGTGCTCCAGAACCTTGCCGTGCCCTTAGCCAAACTGTTCCAGTACAGCTACAGCACTAGCATCTACCCGGCTATGTGGAAAATTGCCCAGGTATGTCCTATACACAAAAAGAAGGACAAATCCAACCCGACCAATTACTGCCCCATCAGTCTACTCTCCATCATCAGTAAAGTAATGGACGGGGTCAACAACAGTGCCATCATGCGGCACTTGCTTAGCAATAACCTGCTCACTGTCGACCAGTTTGGGTTCTGCCAGGGCCACTCAGTTCCTGACCTCATTACAGCCTTGGTTCAAGCATGAACGAAAAAGCTAAATTCCCGAGGTGAGGTGAGAGTGATTGCCCTTGACATCATGGCTGCCTTTGACCGAGTGTGGTATCAAGGAGCCCTAGAAATGGAAATCAGGGGGAAAACTGGTTGGAGTCATACCTAGCACAAAGGAAGATGGTTGTGGTTGTTGGAAGTCAGTCACCTCAGCTCCAGGATATGACTGCAGTAGTTCCTCAGGGTAGTGCCCTAGGCTGAACCATCTTCAGCTGCTTCATCAATTACCTTCCTTCCATCATAAGGTCAGAAGTGGGGATGTTCACTGATGATTGCACAAAGTTCAGCATTTGTTGAACCAGACACCATCCAGGTTGAAGCAGCCTGCTTGATTGGCACCTATTCCACAAATATTCACTGCCTCCACCACCAACAAATAGTGGGAGCAGTGTGTACCATCTGCAAGATATACTGCAGAAACTCACCAAGGCTCCTTAGACAGCACCTTCCAAACCCATAACCACTACCATCTAGAAGGACCGGGCAGCAGATAGATGGGAACACCACCACCTGAAAGTTCCCCTCCAAGCCACTCGCCATCCTGACTTGGAAATATATCGCCGTTCCTTCACAGTCGCTGGGTCAAAATCCTGGCACTCCCCTCCTAACAGCGCTGTGGGTGTACCTACACCACATGGACTGCAGCAGTTCAAGAAGGCAGCTCACCACTGCCTTCTCAAGGGCAGTAAATGCTGGCCCAGCCAGCGAACCCACAACCCGTGAATGAATAAAAAAAAAGCTTGCTACTATAAATTGGACATAGATAGCTTCATTACTGCAAAATGAAATTTTACCTTGAAAGACCCCAATTACTACACACTGTTATTCAGTGACCTGTATATATCCATGTTTGGCTTTGGACCATCTGCACTGCATCCTGAATTAATTTGTATTCAGATTGAAACACACTGCAGGCTGGAGTGGGATTAATCTGGATTTAAAATGAAAGTATCTGCATTCCAAATAGCATTAACCTAAATGAACCCTCCAAGAGGATCACAAGTATATCAAACTTTTATCAGTTCTGCCTGCATTTTTACTTCATTTTTGTGCTTCAGTAGTAAACTTTCACATCTCAGTGAAATTTTGTGAATGAAATATCCAATAGCTAGTTCCTTTGACAGGACCCTTGGCAGAATGATTGTTGCTTAAAAACTCAACAGAGTCAATATTTTGTATGACTTTGATTGTATTGGAGCAGCTGAGCACTGGGAAATGATCTCAAAATGCATCATTATGATCATGAACATTGTCACAAAATTACATGCGGTCTTCCAATTTCTCAGACAACAAAAAAATCAAAATTGTTTTTGTGAAGATAGGGCTCCTTGAAGTAGATAAAATAAATACTTTGGAGATAATAATTTGAGGTGCGATGTTATTTTTTTCATGGGGTGACCATACAGCATGAAGCCTTTCACTGGACTGCCAGTCAGCGTTTCATGACTTTGATTCCAAATACTGCTTGTCCTGGAAGAAATCAGGCTATGAGAACTAAAGCAGTTAGATCTCACTAGGCAAGTGAACTGAGCAAACTCCTCCGGATGTACTGTAAATAACTTCCCCTTGTGTCTGGTTAGAGCTTTTAGATTATGAATGTATCTGTCATGTTGGGTTAATTGACCGGTGTTTATAAAAACAGAAGCTAGAAGGAATCATTGAAGAAGCCATCAGTGCCTTGCTTTGTTTTTGTGAAATATGACAGCTGTTTCTCCTTGAACTATTGATCTTTAAGTAAAACAATTAAACTCATTTTGATTCTGGTGTATCATGTCATTTAGCTAATTGTTTGAGAAATATGCATATCCTTGATTCTGATGTATTCTAGTTTGCCTTACACTGTAACTTAACAGTTATTCATTTGAATAGCCTCAAAATGGAGGCTACTTTTAACACTCCACAAATCAATCATATTTGAAGTGTATTTTTATGAAATTAGAGGTTATATTTCTTCACTGCATCATCGAACGACTTCACTTTTGTCAAAGGCCATTTATTTGACAAATACTATAAGCATTGTTCAATTGCTGCGATGTGGTTACATTTGCTGACAATATTTATTTTGAAAGGCAGCACATTGCCTATTTAATTACCAGCAATGTACGTTAACTATATTATGATGTTTCTGCAAAGCTGTAAATTTGCTGTTTCAGTCACGTACTGTTGACAGGTAATTATGCTTAGGCCTGAATAGCCCGTTGTATTCAACACATCTACTACATGGGATACCTCTGATGACTGCTGTTAAATGCACAATTAGAATTAAATACGTTCCATGTTCCAATCAGTCAGGTTGTAACAGTATTCATCCGAAAGATCTTTCTATTAATAATCACAGTGGGGTCTTGTATCTTGACCTCCCTGCGTGACTGTGAAATCTCAAAATTTCACAGTTAATTTTCGATTTTGCATTATCAACAAAACAATTGGAATTATAAATGTGTCATGATTGCTGTGGGGGAAACATAAACCAAAATGACCAAATTTATTGAATGACCTCATGTGAATAAATTACCAACAAGATTCCACTTTTTGTAGCTATTACTTTAACATGAATAAGAATCCACGTAAATTAAACATGAATCAACAGGCAAATTACAGTTGGTATAAACTACAAATTATACAGAGAATACAACAAAGGCTATCTCAGGAGATTACAATCATTTGTATCATTTCCCACACAAATGTCACAATTGACGCAATCTCACAGTCTTACCAACTCTTGCCTCTAGGACATAGGATCTCTCACTTTTCTCACTTAGTAGATTTGCTCCTCGAGTCAGCTGCAATGGGAGCTCCACTCCATCCTGGTCCCCGGAGAAAGTTGTCACCCACATGGCACACTCTTGTAGAACATCCTTAGCTAGGTTCACAACAGCCTCAATGGCATAGGTTCCCGAGAGACTCCTTCATCTCACCTTTATTAAGCTTCATTAAACGATTTGGTTGGCTTGGCAAAAATCGAAGCATGGCCATAGAATTTCTGATTCACAAACTTTGTTCTAATCCTGTCTTCAGCTTTCTGCCTTTTTTAACTGCACACAGCTCCTTGTAAATGTGCCCTCTCTGTTCGTCCCCTGCTACAGATTTCCTTTGTCAGCAGCTCTCCTTTGTGTCTGCAAGTCATACAGCTTTCACTTGTTACCTTCCTTTCTGTTGGTACAGCTTCCAAGTCAATAGTAGCCAGGTCACATGGATCAGTAATTCTTATCATCCAAAAAAATTACAATTGATCCCTTTACAATTGATGTAACCTCTCAAACGTCCTTTTCAATCATTCTTAAAACCAATTACAGATTCCACAGGCATTTTAAAGAAATTAAAAGTTTTCCTTACTGTATTGTTTCCAGGTCAAAGGTTATTATTAATGCCAATTGGCAGTTGATAACTGCAGCAAACCATTTTAGATTTCAAAAAACTATTTTTAATTATATCTTTGAAGGCTTTATTTAACATTTCAAATTAAATTTATTTTAAAAATGGTTTACTGATTTATTTATTTCACTAAGAAGTATTGTCCAAAGGATTGTCAAGGGTCTGACTGACAGCTAAGTACTTTGTTGGTGCTTGTTAAAGAGGCTGCACGCTATTTTGCTGAATTTTTTTTTTTAATGACCTCTTCTAGCATCGACCGCTTAACAGATGCAAACAAGTCCTTGTTGAGGATCACAAAAGGAGAAACAAAAGGAATTCTTGTATTTATATAGCACTTTTCAAAACCACTGGATAGCCAAGTGCTTTACAGTTATAAAGTACATTTTGAAGTGTAGTCACTGTTACAATGTAGGGAATGTGGCAGCCAGGTTGCACACAGCAAACTCCCACAAACAGAAAGGTGATAATGATCAGATAATCTGATTTTGCGTTGTAGATCTAAGGATAAATGTTGGCCAGGGTAGCGGGGATAACTCACCTAGTCTTCTTCAAAATAGTGCCATAGGCTCTTTCACATCCATCTGAGCAGGCAGCTGGGGCTTCGGTTTAATGTCTCATTCAACAGTATGACATTCCCTTATTGCTGAGTGTCGGCTTTGAATTTTTTGCATTTAAGCCCTGGAGTGGGATTGCAACCCAGATCCATGTGATTTAGAGGCGAGAAAGCTACCGATTGAGCAATGGTAGAGGAAGAAGAAGAGGTGGACCAGATGGAGCACCAGAGGCTTACAGGTAGACGCACCTGGAAGGAACACTCATCCTCATGTAATTGAACAAAATTTTTAAGAGAAGAGTCCTTCCATCAGATTCAAAAGCACTGTTGTCACATGGTGTACCTTCCACAACTTAGCAACCATCAGGCAGTCCATCATCTGCACTCAATCCTTCCTACTGAAGATCACAATCAAAAAGATCATAAATTCCACAACTAGCCAATTACCATAATCACTGCATCAAATACAAAATATATAAACAGGACAGAAGTAACATCACTTCAAAATATTAAGCTATTCACCCTAGTGGATACGCTTAGTAGCTATACTATAAGTGCCCTTGTATAATGTAGTGCTTTGATGAAGTGCAAACCCAGTGGCAGCAGTAGACAAGGTGGATAACTGCTGAGAATCAGATGTCCTCCTGTGAATTCCTCGTGACGGCCCTTCCTCACACTCCACCAACTGATCATGGGCTTCAGCAGTCTCAGCTGCCTGACAGACAGGCAACCTCAAGGGCAATGGTGGAGTGAGGGGGCAGGGAGAAGTGGTGCTGGCATTTGGAGAGAGGCCAGTGGGTTATCGTGCCCTGATTCCAACACAGCCATCACAGGGCCGGCCTCTGTTCATGCAGTGGTGCAGCATAGATCTCGAAGCATCAGAGACACTCTGCAAACCCTGGAGCAGTTTGCTAGTCAATGTAAATTGCAATGATTGCAGTGGAAGCTGCAACCTCAGTCATCACATTCTTCATGACGTTGTGCTGCACAGATCACTGGCTGGAATGCACCAGCTTCCCCACAATGGAAAGCGTGTGTTCCAGGATTAGGATCTGGGCCTGAGCTATATGGCTGTGACTGTGAAATCAAGTGATGGTGTGTCTTCATCTTTGCTGTGCCCTTACTGCTCTTTCCATGCCTAAGGTTGGAGTTCTTGGGTATCTGAAAACATAAAAAGAACAAGGGTAGGTTTGTGACAAGGGGTGATGAGAAAATAAGGAGTGTATGGTTACACCATGCACAGCTTCTCATCCAGAAGAGATTGTGAGATGAGGGAGAAGTGAAAAGAGGAGGAGGAGGAGGATTAAAGATGTGGATACCATCATCTTCAATAGCTTCAACTATGCCAATTCCCATTGGCATTACATGTTGGCCAGCAGCTTCTCCCCCATGGGGACCAGGATATGCAGGCTCACTGCTCCCCCTCTGGTTAGGTCCTGCTACCAGGCGCTATGTGTCACCTTCTCCTGCAAGAAAGTGAGATGGAAGTGTGCCAATGAGCATTGTGCAATCTGTTTGGCTGATGTGGCAATCATGGTGTAATAGCTTGCATTGTGAGCAAGCTGTGAGTTATGGGTTTAAGGTTTGCAACATTGAGAAGCATGTGAGGGCTGAAGTATATGATTTTTAAGGTTGAGTCCTAATTGCTCAACATTATTGCTGGGTGAGTGATGGGGGTGTGATTAATTGACCAGTGGCTGAGGCTAGCGGTGCATTTGAACATTTTTTTTATTACATTGAAGGGTTCTCAAAATTCCCACATTTTTCATATCATCAACAAGGATATGACTTTTGGACTTTTATGGCAGAGGACCCGACTGCTGGGTTAAGTGTAGAACCCTGCAGACGGGAGGCTAGGATGAGAGGAGACAGAATACGCATTCTTCACTTTAAAACAATCAACCCAGAGAAAGACTTCATCTTACACGAAACTTAAGCCCATCGAAATCTTGCATAAATAATCATTACTAACTACTAAGGCAGGAAGGCCGCAATCAATGCAATTATGTGAACCCATCAATACTCTACATAAACAATGACTTTCCGTTCAAAACTAGTTACAGGGACAGGAAGACAACGATAAACATCATGCGAGCCCATTAAAATCAACGAGACAACGATCACCTGGGGAAGCCCACCAAAATCAAACAAATAACTAACCTTGATTTGGATTGAGATAAGAAATTCGATAAAACAGTATAACTGGACTACCAGTTTTGAAAGGGAGCAGATCTGAAGTGAGCAGTTTTGGAGGGTGAGTAGGGTGAACGGTTTTGCAGAGTTTTAAGCAGGGAGCTGAGCCAAGAGGAAGAAGAAGATCTGGAGGTTTGCAGGCCCACAGGCAACATCACGGAGAGGGGCACGGGGTGGCAGGCTCAACCGAAGACAATAAGGCTGCAACCGCAGCCCTTCACGAAGATCGACCACCCGCAACCACGTCCTCCACTCAACTGAAGAACCTTTGCAGATTCCACAGACCAGGACCACGTGGAGATGGCAGGCCCCAGAGGACACAAAGAGCGTACCCCAAAACTGCAACCGGCTTACCTGGCTGAATTTCAAACTGTCAAGGAACCCTGGTTGGTGAACATGATCCCAGACCTCTTCTAGTTCAAATTAGTTAGGTTTTGGGGGCTGGGACAAGGGTAAGGGGATTAGTAGCGTGATTTTACCTCATTATGCCGTGTGTTCCCCATTCTTAACTAAGTGTACTTTGTAAGTCTGTATAATCTCAGTGTAATCCTAATGTTATAAGTTCATTTGTGACTTCAATAAACTCAGTTTTTTTCTTGCAACAAAACCAGTTGTCTGCTGCACTTTGTCACAACCCCAAAATAAGTCCCAGGTCTGGAACCCAGGGAGAAGGAGTGATTCGGACCTCTCAGAAGTCAGAGGTGAAGCTGACACACACAACCACATCCTACAACAGCACAGAAGGAGGCCTTTCGACCTATCATGTCCGTGCTGACTCTCTGCAAGATAAATTCACGTAGTGCCACTTCCCCATCTTTTCCACGTGGTCCTGCATTTACTTTCTCCTTTTCAGATAATGATCCAATTCCTTTCTGAATTCCATGATTGAATCTGCCTCCAACACACTCTCAGGCAGAGCATTCCAGATTCTAATAACTGGGTGCATAATAAAATGGCTTTCCTCATATCACCATAGGTTCTTTGTCCTTCCATTAATGGAAATATTTCTCCTATGCACTCTCTATCTCCATTTACTATGCCCAGTCCACTCATGGTTTTGTTTATCTCTATCAGATCTCCCCTCAATCTTCTCTTCTCCAAGGAGAGCAATCCCAGCTTATCCATGTAACTGACTTTGCTCATTCCCATTCTTGTAAATCTTTTTGCACTCTCTCTAACATCTTGACATCCTCCTAAAGTGTGGTGCCCAGAAATGGACGCAATATTGCATTTGATTCTGAACTAGTATTTTATACAGATCTATCATAAGCTCCTTGCTTTTGTACTCTATGCCCTATTTATAAAGCCCAGACAGGATCCCATATGTTTTATTAACCACTCTTTCAACCTGTTCTGCTACCTTCAATGATTTATACACATATAGACCCAGGTCCCTCTCCTGGTGTACCACTTAAAATTGTACCCTTTATTATATATTGTCTCTTGATATTCTTCCTACCAAAATGGATAATTTCACACTTCTCTGAGTTAAGTTTTATCTGCCACTTGTCTACCCATTTCACAATCTGTCTATGTCCTTTTGAAGTTTAATGTTATCCTCCTCACCGTTCTTAATACATCCAAGTTTCATGTCATCCTCAAATTTTGAAATTGCGCCCTGAACACCAAAATTTAGGTCATTAATATATAACTGGAAGAGCACCAACCCCTGGGGAACCCCACTATGAACATTCCTCCAGTGCATAAACAACTGTTCACTACTATTCTCTGTTTAATGTCACTCAGCAAATTGTGTAGCCATGTTACTGCTGGCCCTTTTATTCTGTGAACTCTAATTTTGCTCTCATGTCTGTTGTGTGACACTGTTATAATTTGCGTTTAAGGGAAATCAGCATGACACCACTAGAAGGGAGATGTGCCATGTGATCCAGTCTTAGTTTCACTTTTGCTTTGAGCAGAGCACACAGACGCAGCTCTGATGCCTTCAAGCTTCATACCTATGCTTAACAGTTCTCATGTGCCTAGCCTTAATAAGTGAAGATGCAATGGGTCCTAACTTCCAAGCCCCCCAGCGTAGGACCGGGGAGGGGGTGTGGGGCGGGGGGCGGGGGGAGGTGGAGATGGGGGTACCCCAAAGATGTGTTGGGGAATCCCCTTCGGAGGTTCACAGGTAAGGTTTACACAGCAATTGCCACAAGTGTAGACTTGCCTTGGGCAATTATCCTGCATTCAAAAGCATCTGAAAATGCAATTTAAATTGTAAACTTTGGATGGTTCTGACTGGGTTACACCAATTGTCACCCAGAAAAATTTAGAAGTATTAAAACCTCTTCTAACATCTGGATAACTATTGTAAACACCCAGACTGACCCCCACAGGACACCCCACATTCCCCGAGACCCCCAACGGTATTTCCCCAAACAGCCGACTATGCCCCTGACAGGGCTCCGCCCCACTCCCGCACCCCCAAAACCCCCAGTGTTTCCCACTACCCCTTCCCCATGGGACTCCCCCCACCTGCACAGGATTTGTCCCTCTCCAGTGGGAAAGACACCCTCGCCCCTCCCTTCCCCCTCCCACATGCCCGACCTGACACACCCTTATATCTTCTATTCCCCCATGCCCAACACCCTCACCCACCCCCATTGAGGTTTGACACCCACTCACCTCCCCCCGAGGCCTGACACCCTCCTTCCTCCGCCTGAGGTCCTGACCCTCCAGAGGCATGATCCCACCCCTCCCCGAGTTCTGACACTCCCTCCCAAGACCCGACACCCTTCCCCCCAATGAGGCCCAAAACCCTCTCCTCCCCCGGCCTCTGACACCCTCCCTCCAGGGCCTCCGACTCTCTCCCTCCTGCACCTCCAACACCCCCTCCCCCCAGACCTCTGACCACCCTCCAGACCTCCGCCCACACCCACCCCCCCCAGACCTCCAAACCCCATCCCCTGCCGACCTCAAAATTCCAGGCCCCCAACGCTGACGTCAAAATTCCATTCCCCCAATGACCTCCACCTCCGCAACCCCCCACCCGCTTACCTTGGACACTTACCTTCTCCCTGGCCTGTCGAGGACCTGGAGGGCAGAATTCAGCACTTGTCAGGCAGGCTTGGCAGAGGTGGGCAAGGGCGGTCAGGAAGCCGAATGCCCCTTGCGATTGAGGCCGGAAGGCGATTTCAAGCCGGCTGGCCGATTAAGGCCCACCCAACGTAAAATGCAAGCGGTAGTGCTCAGCGCTGCCTGTGCGAGCGGGTGGAGGAAGGCGAGCGGGGGAAGCTCGAACTTTGCGCATGTGTGTGAGTGCGCGCTTCAGAATCTCCCTGAGGCACACAGCTGCCTCCAAGCGATAAAGACTTGTTAAAAAGAAATTGAAAAATGTAATAAAACATGTCCCCGTGTGTGCTCTGTTATTAATTAAATATTACAACTTTTATTTTATTTTTATTTGCTTTAGGAAACCTTATCTCGCCTGTGGATGAGGTTTACTAAAAAGTGCAAAGGCCCCTTGGTTTTTCGCCTGCCCTCCAACCCTAAGGTTGGACAAGCAGTGAAAAATTTCTTTTAATAGCCCTGTTAATAGCCTTAACAGGCTTTTTAATTGTTGGCGGGCACTGCCAACTCCGGCGCGCACCCACCGATCAAAATACCACATGACTGCACTTTGATGCCAGGACACTTGCCCGATGTCAACGCAAGTCATTTTACGCTGGAGCACGTCGGGCGCGTGCCTACCTGCCGAGCACAAAATTTTGCCCTTAAATTTCAATGGACCTTTAAAGCTACATGGTTTATGGCAGCCAGAGCTGTAAAAAGGGGGCGTGGCCTCCTTCTCTTTGACTCCCCTGAACTTCGATGTTGGGCTCCAGGCATGTGCTGCACTGCTTGGGTCTTGCCCAGCCTGAGCCAGAAGGTCGGATGAGATAGGATCGATAAAGATTTGACATAAGTATTTGGGCATGGAGTGGCAATCCAACACTGATTGCCACTCCGAGGAAGTTCAGGACCAAAGTGTTTACCCAATTCCTTATGAATGGTCGATGTCTTTTGTGTCCTTCACAGTAAATAAACCCAAAGTGTTATATCAAAACACAACAGGTACTTTATCAAATGCTGCTGTCATTGACCTTGACCACTTGTATGAGATCATTAAACTTCTTCCTTCCAGCACTGAACCCATGTTTGTGGAGTTACGTTGCTAGCATTCACCTCCTATTCTATCTCTTGCCGCTCTCTTCTGAGCTTGTATCTGCCCTCTCTCCAGCCCCATTGGGGGTACATAATATCTTTCCTTCTTTTCATCCCTTTAACCAAGAACTCCAATGTAACAACTGAAAACCTTAATGCATGCACTTGCCCATGCTCCTGGTCTTTGCCAGGTCAGCCTCTCTTACACAGTGAATCTCAGCACCTATTCCAAGCACACTGCCACTCCCCTTTAACAGTTGCTGACTAACTTTTGATAATGTAAGATAGCCATGGATATTGGGCCTTTGTTGATGCATGCATGCTGCCAATGAATAGTGCGGGAAGTGCTGGCTGGACTCAACCATTATGATAATGCACAGGCAACACCAAATTGAACAGTTGCTGTATCACGGTCCCTGTACCCATTTTCGGAGCCTGACCAATTTCACAGAGTCATGGAACAGAATCATAGCATGGATATAGCACAGAAAGAGGCCATTGGGCCTCGCTGGTTCTCTGCAGGAGCAATTCAGTGAGTCCAACCATTTGCCCTCTCCTCATTGCCCAGCAAACTTTCTATCTTTCAGTGCTTATCCAATTTAAACCACAGCTGAAGCTGCATTCACCGCCCTCCTGGGCAATGCATTCTCGATCCTAACCACTCGCTGCGTAATAAAATGTTCTCTCTTGTCACCGTTGGTTCTTTTGCCAATCGCCTTAAATCTGTGTTGTCTGGTCCTTGACTACTCCACCAAAGGATGTCTTGTCTCTATTTACTCTACCTCAACTCATCATTTTGAACATCTCCTTTCAACCTTCTATTCTCTAAGGAGAACTGTTGAAGTGAACTGGGAAATTAGGTTAAGAAATAGGTCAGTAGAGATGCAGTGACAGACATTTAAGGACATATTCCATAACACTCAGCAAACATACATTCCAGTGAGAAAGAAGTGCACCATTTGTGGCTAACTAAGGAGGTTTAAGTTAGTATTAAATTAAAATAAAAAGTGTATAATTCCACAAAGGTGAGTTGCAGTCCAGAAGATTGGAGAGAATATAAAGAAAATCAAAAATAACCAAAACAATAAGGAGGAGGGAGAAAGAAGAATATGAGAGAATGTGAGCTAGAAACATAAAAACAGATAGTAAGAGTTTCTATAAATATTTAAAAAGGAAAGGAGTATGCAAAGTGAGTGTTGGTTCTCTAGAAAGTGAGTCTGGGGAATTAATAATGGAAAATAAGGAAATGGCAAATGAATTGAACAGATATTTGATGTCTGTCTTTACTGTAGAGGATGCAAATAACATCAAAGAAGTAATTGTGAATCAGGAGTTGAAAGGGAGGAAGGAACTAAAAACAATTACGATCATCAGGAATAGGGTACAGGGAGAATGATTAGAACTAAAACCTACAAGTCTCCAGGTCCTGATGGACTTCAACCCAAGGACTTAAAAGAAGTGGCTGCTGTGGTAGATGTATTGGTTGTAACTTTCCAAAATTCACTGGATTCTGGAAAGGTCCCCACAGATTGGAAAATAGTGAATGTGGTTCCTATATTCCAGAAAGGGGAGCGATAGAAAGCAGGAATCCACAGGCCAGTTAGCTTAACATATGTCGTAGGGAAAATGCTGGAATCTATTGTCAAAGGGGTTATAGCAGGTCTCTTGGAAAATCTCAATAAGGCAGATCTAACATGGCTTTGTGAAAGGGAAATCATGTTTGACTAATTTATTGGAGTTCTTTGAGGAAGCAATAAGCAATGTGGATAAAGGAGGACTTGGATGTGGTGTACTTAGATTTCCAGAAGGTAGTTGACAAGGTGCCACATCAAAGGTTACGACACAAAGTAAGAGCTCATGATGTAGGGGGTAATAAATTAGCATGGATAGAGGATTGGTTGGCTAACATGAAGCAGAGAGTAGGCATAACTTGATCATTTTCAGATTGGCAAGATGCAACAAGTGGAATGCTACAGAGATCAGTGCTGTGGCCTAAACTATTTACAATCTATGTCAATGACTTGGATGAAAGGACCAAATGTATGGTTGCCAAATTTGCTGATGACTCAAAGGTAGGTAGGAAAGTAAATGGTGAATAGAACATAAAGAGTCTGTAAACGGAAATTAATTGTTTAAGTGAATGGGCAAAGGGTTGACAGACGGAGTAGAATCTACTTGTACACTTCAACAGGAAGAATAGAAAAGCAGCATGTTATTTAAATAGAAAGAGATTGCAGAACTCTGTGATACAGCTGAGCTGTCCTGTAAATCACAAAAAAGTTGTCTGCAGGTACAGCCAGTGATTAGGAGGGCAAATGGAATTTTGTCATTCATTTCAAGGGGAATGGAATATAAAAGTTGGGATGTTTTGTTACAGGGAATTGGTGAGATCACACCTGGAGTACTGTGTACAGTTTTGGTCGCCTTATTTTCTGAAAGGACATAATTGCATTCGAGCAGTTCAGGGGAGGTTCACTTCTTTTATTCCTGGGATGAGGGGGTTATCTTATGAGGGAAGATTGGACAGGTTGGGTCTGTATCCATTGGGGTTTAGAAGAATGATCTTACTAAGGGGTCTTGACAGGTGGATGCAGAAAGGATGTTTCCCCTTGTAGAAGTGACTAGAACTGGGGAACACAGTCCCATTGACAATGGACATGAGGAGAATTTTTTTCTTTCAGAGAGTCATGAATCTATGGAACTCTCTTCCTCAGGTGTGGTGGAGGCAGAATCATTGAATATTTTTGAAGGCAGAGGTAGATTGATTTTTGGCTAACAAGTGAGTCAAAGGGTATCATGGGTAGGTGGGAAAGTTGAGTTCAGGCCACAATCAGATCAACCTTGCTCTTACTGAATGGTGGAGCAGGCTTGAGGGGCTGAATGGCCTACTCCTGCTCCTACTTTGTATGTTTTAATGTTTGTATGATAACAACATCAGCTTCTCCAATCTATTCTCTTAAGTGAAATCCCTCATCCCTGGAACCATTCTCATCAATCTTTTCTGCATCCTCTCCGAAGCCTTCACGCCCTTTCTAAAGTGTGGTGCTGAGAATTGTACATGGTGCTCCGATTGTCAGCTCTGCTGATTGTAATGTTGTGGAACAGATGCATGAAAAATGGATCTCTTTATTCTTTTGTTGCTCAATGTATCCACTTTTTAAAAATCTTATTGAAATCTTATTAAGATTTCAACAAAATTTAAATTAAATATGACTACGTACACTGAGTTATTGTAATTAGCCTCATGTTAAATATTCCCTTTAAATTTCCAGTTTTGTTTTATGCAGCATGAGAGCTATCACGTTAGATATTGGAGACAAATCTTGTGTAAGTCTCAACCCTTCCCAAAGCACATAATTTTATGTTTTATGTGCTCAGTGTTGCAAAACCGCTAAAGAAGGAAAAATACTTGGATGGACCAGTAGCTACACTGCTGGATCATTTGATTATGAACAAAGAACTCAAGTTTGAAATTTGATTTATATTCAAGCTTTCTTTTGAAAGCAAAGATGCTATCAGTCAAGAAGTAGCCCACTTATCTCAACCAGAAATAAAAATGCCCACAACTCCATATACAAGGATGTACAGGATAGTGGATGCTGATGAATGAGCCACATCAGAGCTGATTTCTTAAGGTCAGCATCTCGACATTTAAATGCTGTGGGCTTTGTGCCCACAATTCTCCCAGCCACAGTCAAAGGCTGACTCCACTGCCAGGGTCATCCAAATTCCATATTCATCACAAGCTCCCGGCCGCTGGGTTGGGCCTCCAGCTGAGTGCTCCTAAAGTTTGAGGGTGGTATTTAGTATGGCAGCAGTTTTCTCACTCACTCTCATGCAAGCATGTATTCGAACACGACACTTTTACAGTGTATTTCCATGTAAGCACTGATGAACAGTGTCTTACAGGCAGCAGCATTCTAATATAGTAAATGAACTCCAAAAACCCTAACAAGGTCATGGTGCACTGGAAGTAACCAGCATCTCACGGTACCTTGATGTCAATGACTTTATCTGTGCCGAGTACTGATTCAATTACCTCAGAGGCCTTAGATGGCCAGTGTGAATGGAGCACTAGGTTATCCACGGTGAGAAGGACCATGTGGTGTTAAGGCAGTGGTGAGAAGGAACCTATTTCCTTTTCTCCTGTAATTGATATTTAAAGCTGTGCTCGCTATTCATTTCTCAAATTCTCTATCAACTAGGCCATTAATCTATTTTGTTTATCTATTTTTCTGGTTTTAGCATACATAGTGCATAGAGCATAACATTAGATGCACTGGAATTTAATGTTTGTGAGCCAGATTAGTTCTGTGCATTTTGTAGTAAGATTGGCTCAATATCTAAGGTGATATTCTTTCAGTACTAATGTTACAAAATTTTCATAGCTATAGACCCTAGAAACTTTGACCATTTTAGGGCCTGAATCTAAAGTTAGGCATCTCTGTATAATAGGCTCATCGGAGTTGCACTCCGCTATTGAGGTTATTGAAATTTCAGTGGACATTTGCAGCTAAGCCCCACTGACAGGGTCCTCTGTGTGATGAACATATATATCATGACAGCTCATACTACTTGTCTGTTGGCTTTGGGTTCAAATCTCTAGCCTGATCTCAACGTTCTGGAGATGAGGATAGAAAGAACATTACACATTGCTCAGTGCACTGCCATTCCAATGCAAGTTGCTGCTCCTCATCTCCATTGGCCTCGATTTCTGAGGTGCAGCACCCATGGGAAGTGTCATGAGGGGCAGGTGGGTCCTCAGTTTAACGTGTCATCGAAAAAGAAATGTGCTCTTCAGTAGGCATAGTGAGGGAATGCTCAATCTGATATAGGCATGGGTGGAGCTCCTCCCTCTCAGGACAATATCACAGCTAGCCTATCCAACATTCAGCTTAAATGACAAAGTCACAGAAAGAAGGCAGGAGCAGCCATCCCCACTGCATGAAACGTGGTTGAACAAGTTAATCATACAACCCAGGGCCCAGTTTAAAGAGAACACAGACTGTCAGTTATAATTGATGGCCAACAGCCAGCTAACTCTTTATGAACACTATGGTTTATAAAGTCTCAATATCTTCTGCAAAAAAAAACCCTCTATTCCAGGCTCATCTTTGTTTCTTTTCTGCACTACCGACTGTCTCTTAAGCAGTTCTCTTCTGCTCGCTCCCCACACCCACCCCCAGTAAGGATAAGAGCAGTTATATGAGTTCTGTTGCTCAAATTAGTGTGTGCTGCAAAAATAGCACCTTCCATATTGCAGATTGCTTCTATCAATATTCTTCTACAGTATTTAATTGGCGTGTAGCTTTTTAAATTGTGAAATTCTACTTCACTGAATCATCCCCCATGCTTCAAAAGTGAAGGGATTGGGGTCATATGAAAGTATTGGTTGAGGTCACAGCAGTGCTGAAACAAGATAAGGATAGGTGACCATTGGTGTATTTAGTCTGCTTAGGCTGGGGTACATCACATAATTTCATTGTAAAGCCTTAGGGTATTTGGTGTATTCATAATATTAACTATGCCTTCTTTTGGCCAATAATCTATAGGGGAGAAATTTGTTCAGAGCGGTGCTATGCAGACTTGCCTTGATGCATTGGGGCAGGTAGCTGCCATAGGCTGAAATCTGCTCCATCTCTATGGTATCCTGAAATGATATGAACGAAGGACACCCCAAAGGTCATGCAAGTAGTGGCCCGCAGTGTTGCCTGCCCCGGGGGATTGATGAACGTCTGCATAGCGCCATGAGAAACAGAGCTAAGCGACAAAGAGCCAGATTTTCACTGCGGAGGTAAGAAACAGGAGTCGGGTCTGTTTTGTATCAGAAACTCGTCCGTGATGGTAAATTGACTGAAGTTCAGATGTTTGCGAGGGTGAGCCATTAATTGATATGGAGACAGGTTTTTTTATCCAATAAAACTAATAGGGGTGGAGTTGAGTCAGATAATGTCGGGAACTCATTCAGGCACCCACACCAGCCATCACTAAGGCTGCTGATTGTCCTGAGGGAGAGAGTTCATACAAAAGCCATCCACGGCAATGCAGGGAAGCAAGATGACACAGGGGAGCTGAGGCTTAGCATCCATGGGGAAAAGGAGGGAAGTCCTCTTCCTGGAGGATGGCAGAAGGAGGCCACTTCATCATGTAGCAGGGGCACCTCTCTGTTCAGCATCACCTCCCTCTACCTCCAATTCCTCCCTTCTCTTACTGCCCTGATGAGCTGTCCCCTACCCAGGCCTCACCGCCCCAGTGGTGTTTGAGCCTGCATTACCCTATCAGTTGTGAATCTAATGTGGTGTCTAACCTTAGTGAAGAGGGCACCTATCGCCTGGGTGATACACTGATTTGCAGCCACCTGCGATGCAGCAGAGATTTGCAGTGAAGAGGACATAGATGTCTGTGACCATCTGCCCAAGGAGTAGCAGTGTTCTTCAGCACAGGTTCTCAGTCATGCCTATGTCTCTTTTCCCCTTCCTATAGATCCTGTGCTCAGGGGAGTGTCTCCTTCTCCTTCATGCACCTTGTCCCTCTCCTTTGGCCTCCTTCCATGCCCAGTGCTCTGCCATTCCAATGCAGGTTACTGTCTCCCATCTCTATTGGCCTTGACTTCTGAGGTGGAGCACCCATAGGGAAGTGTCATGGGACCCTTTATGCCCACCTGAAAGGGCAGATGGGTGTCATCCAATAAAGTAGGAATGTCTGTGATGGGATGAAGGGCGATTAAATGAAAAACATGATGATGGCACAAGGTGAAAGGAAAGGCAAATATTGCATGATAGAAATCTTGGAAATCTGGGAGGGAGGGAAATGTATTAATGGGACTATAACTGGAACTGCTAAATTTCTGCTTCTCTTGAACTAGACAGGAAATTTCCACCCAAGAGAGGGGAGGAAGATGTTTCCACTGGTCGCTCCCTTCCATCTCAGTTTCTATATGTGCTAGAAACTTTAACAGCTACTGTGGTAATTCTACCAGGTGCATCCTGAAAGCAAGTGGACCTAAACACTGAGGAATTGAATGGTCACAGCTTATCAGAGAGATCAGTTATTGATTGTTCAATTTTGGACCTGCTTTAGAGCCTCCTCAATTTATTGAATTGCCTCTGAAGTTCGGCCTGATGTGTCTTTTGTGCTTATCCTCAGGGTTCCAATATTCTGATGAACCAGTGTCCTGCATGAGAATATCCTCTTGTGCTTAACAGCCATGGACACTTGCTTCATTTTTGAAATGATCCTATTGGAGGCAGGGTCACAGCCAGATCAGAATTCTGTTGGAAGTTCCACCTGACTAAACAGCTGAATGCCCCTCAGATGTTTTATGCTTTAATCTTGAATTCTAGTGATATATAATGGCTGCCATTTCTACATTGTTCCTTTTTACTTCAAGTTTTTTTGTTAAATCTGCTACATGTTTTTGCTTGTATACACCCTGCCTCCAATTTCATGTCACCATGGGACACTGAGATAGCCTAATCCAGACATCCAGGGAGTTGTGGGTTGGACTTTGTGCAGTTCACGGATAATAATCAATTTCTTTATATGTTAGAGCAATAGGCTTTCATAATTAAACTGTAACTTAATGCCCCTTGTAATTTCCTCTATTTTAATTCTAAGGTGGTTTTTAAACTCAGGCTACCTTCGATTAGAAAAAAAACTAATTTCTGCAGTTTTATTTATTTCTCTGCATACCCTCAATAGCACTGCTTAATTGATTTTCCAAGAGTTATGGTTGGACAGCAAGTCTAAGTATAGATTTATAATATATCTGTTATATGGTTTGAAGGTCTGAGGCTGTGATCTAAAACGTACACATTAAAATATATCTATTGTACATCTATCTAAAGGAAAGGCTCTTTTTTCTTTCTGAATGCCTAGTAAGCTCTAGCTGCAATGTCTTCCAGCTTGCAAGGAAAGTTTGTTTCATCACTAAACTCCCTCAGAACCCAGCACTTCCCGATTTATTGGCAGGTTGCCACTGGGAAACAATAAGCTTTCATCTACTGTTCTATATTTCACAGATATTGTAACGGACAACAAGTTAGATAGCAGATAGTGGAATTGGACATTACTAAGAAGAACTGTTACTTATTATTTTCTGTGCTCAATTTATTCAGTTTTATCTTTGCATTCAATATCTGCCATTACACACAGGCAGCACATGCGTCCTGTTTGGGTGAAAAGTGGCAAAGACTAAAGGAGTTCTCCATCAATTGTTCTTTGAATATGTTTAGGGTTATCTACATAGGAAGAGAGTGAATAAACAACACTGTTTTAACTCCAACTGTTCCGCATTAACATTATGCTCTTCTGTTAACAATGAGAGAATTGTGTTTGAAAATGCACAAGAGTTTAATATTAAGCCGCCTGCCTTATTGGTAATGAATCTCAGGTAGGACCTGGGAGGGGGAATTTGAGCAGACAGTAGGGAAGATGATCGCAATTCCTGTGGAACCGTGGAGCATCTTGCTCCGCCTGGCACCAAAGTAGCAATACAAAAAAATTTAACTGGTTTCATGCCTGCTGTGCTCAACAGTGACTAATTTCATCAAGAGGCTCTTCAACAGTTGTTAGGCTTCTAATTTACATATATAAGGAGCTTAAAACCTGTTTTAGGTGTCCACCGAATTTAACATCCAATGGAACTTATTTATCTACGTTTAGCCTGTAATCTCTTTTGTCATTTTGAGCACTTCTACCAAATCCCTGCTCAATTTCCTCAGTTTGAGATCATGTATTAATTTTTGCAGTCAGTGCACATTGAAAAGTCTTTTCAATGGACATGTGTGATGATTGACCTAGAGCTGTACCCTTAATAATTTACCCTGACAGACCTTACTGCTCGGGTTTTCTGTTTTAACAGACTGGCACATTCCAAAGTCCAGGACTACGTGCTGAGGGATGCACTAAAGCTCGGGGCAGCTGCCGCAAAGGTGCAATGGGGAAGGGTTGCTGCCTAAGACCTTTCTGCCACAGTGCACTGAGGGACTGGGAACTGTTTAAATCCCCTCGGTCTGTACAGCTCAAAATGAATGTCTGCTAATGATTGCAATATACATTGTTTGTACTGATGCACGTTGTGATACATGTTGTAAAAGTTGAACCTGATTGTATTTTTATGGTGATTTTGAAATGGTTTGAAATGTTGTTGAAGATTTTTTTTGAATAAAGTATATTTTTGCAAAAAATAAGTTTTCTGTTTTAAAGCAGTTTCTATTTGCCCAGTGTCATCTTGGTAGACTGGTATTGCACTTTCTCTATATTATAACCCTACTATACTTACAAGCCCAGAGCACCACAGAGCAGTCCAGATCTGACCTAATCATCACTTTACATAGATAAAAGCAAAATACTGCGGACGCTGGAAATCTGAAACAAAAACAAAAATGCCTGGGAAAACTCAGCAGACCTGGCAGCATCTGCAGAGAGGAATATAGTTAACGTTTCGAGTCCATATGACTCTGCATCAGAACTAAAGGAAAATAGGAATGAGATGAAATATAAGCTGGTAGAAGGGGTTGGGACAGGTAGAGCTGGATAGAGGGCCCGTGATAGCGGGAGGCAAAGAAGAGATTGCCAAAGATGTCATAGACAAAAGGACAAAGGGGTGTTGACGGTGGTGATATTATCTAAGAAATGTGCTATTGGGGACATTAAAGGTAGCAAGCAGGACAAGATAGTGGCAGATGCCTGTGTGGGGGTGGGATGGGGGGAAGGGATCAAAATGGGCTAATAGGTGGAGATAAAACAATAGATCGAAATAAATTTTAAAATAGGTGGGAAAAGAAAAATATATATATTTTTAAAATATAAACTATTGGAAAAAGGGGGATTGGAAAGGGGGTGGGGATGGAAGAGAGAGTTTGTGATCTGAAATTGTTGAACTCAATATTCAGTCCGGAAGGCTGTAAAGTGCCTAGTCAGAAGATGAGGTGCTGTTTCCCCAGTTTGCGTTGAGCTTCACTGGAACATTGCAGCAGGCATGGGCGGACATGTGGGCATGAGAGCAGGGTGGAGTGTTGAAATGGCAAGCGACAGGGAGATCTGCGTCATGCTTGCAGGCAGATGGAAGGTGTTCTGCAAAGCGGTCACCCAGTCTGCTTTTGGTCTCTCCAATGTAGAGGAAACCGCATTGGGAGCAGTGAATACAGTAGATTAAATTGAGGGCAGTGCAAGTTAAATGCTGCTTCAATTAAAAAGAGTGTTTGGGCTCTTGGACGGTGAGGAGAGGGGGAAGTAAAGGGGCAGGTGTTGCACCTTCTGCGGTTGCATAGGAAGGTGCCGTGGGAGGGGGTTGAGGTGTAGGGGGTGATGGAGGAGTGGACTAAGGTGTCCCAGAGGAAATGATCCCTGCGGAATGCCACCGGGAGGGGGTGAAGGGAAGATGTGTTTAGTGGTGGCATCATGCTGGAGTTGGCGAAAATGGTGGAGGGTGATCCTTTGAACGTGGAGTCTGTTGGGGTGATAAGTGAGGAGAAGGGGAATCCTATCATGGTTCTGGGAGGGAGAGGAAGGTGTGAGTGAGGGTGCGCGGGAGATGGGCCGGACACTGTTGAGGGCCCTGTCAACCACCATGGGTGGAAAACCTCGGTTAAGGTAGAAGGAAGACATGTCAGAGGAACTGTTTTGAAAAGTGGAATCACCAGAACAGATGCGACGGAGCTGAAGGAACTGAGAGAATGGGATGGAGTCCTTACAGGAAGCGGGGTGTGACGAGCTGTAGCTGAGGGAGTCGGTAGGCTTGTAATGAATATTGGTGGACAGTCTATCACCAGAAATTGAGACTGAGAGGTCAAGGAAGGGAAGGGAAGTGTCAGTGATGGACCAGTTGAAAATGATGGAGGGGTAGAAATTGGAAGCAAAGTTAATAAATTTTTCCAGATCCAGACGAGACCATGAAGCGGCACTGAAGCAGTCATCAATGTACTGGAGAAAGGGTTGTGGAAGAGGGCATGAGTAGCACTAAGACAAGGAATGTACCACATAACCCATTAAGAGACAGGCATAACTACATCATTTTACATAGTATCATCATGGCCTCTAAATTTATCTTGAATCTATTTTGAAATAAACTACACTTGCATTTGTTAAAGCACTGATCAGAATTATGTATTTTCACACATGTTGCTCCTCCAATGACTGTGAAGTGCAACATTTAAAGTGCATGTCTTTATTCTTGTTCTCATATCTTTCATCATATTTTTCCACACAAAACTGCACCTGTTTCTCCCATCTTATTTGTGAACTCCTGTGGTATCTTCAACTCTTCCTGGCACTTTGTTGTTCCACATAGTCTGGTATCTTCAGCAAATTTTGATAATCACTCATTTACTTTGAGGCCCAAAGAAAACATTTTGGTTGATTGTCCATGGTGTTAAAAATAGGGAGTCAAGACCAATTGTAGGGGAAGAATTTTCCCTGCATTGGTGGGGGGGGGGGGGCGATGTACAGGAGCGGGCACAGGCAGGCCTCCAATCGGCGCACTGCCATTTTACATGGGCGGGTCAGTTAAGGCCCACCCAGCGTGAAGTGCACCAGGAAGCGCTATGTGGTCCCTGTGTAGGTGGGAGGGGAAGTTCCCAAAGCCGCGAGTGCACGTGAAAGAGCATACTCACCTCCCTGAAGCTAAGTGCTGCCTCAGGGAGATCGGCGCCAAATTCAAAAATGATCAATGCATAAAACATAAAATTCCCCTGACATGTCCCCTTGTGTAACTTTTATTCAAACTTTTATTAAATTTTTAAAAACCTTCATGAAGCTTCATCCCGCCCGTAGATGAGGTTTCATGCTTTTCTGAAGCCTGTTAGGGCTCCCGGCGTGCCCACCAACATTGAGGTTGGACAGGCAGGTCCATTAATTAGGTTAATGATTTTTAAAATGCCCTCAATTGGCCAGTGACAGGTCGGAGGGCGCACAGCCGATTCGGCTGCGTCCCTGCTGACCTGAAAATGGAAATGACAATGGGTGACATCGGGAGTTCTGTGTAATTTTACAAGTCGGCGAGCGGGCCTCAATATCCTGGCACTATTCAGGTTGGGCCAGATTTAAGTCAGTGCATTTGTTGGATGAGGAATGCTGTTCAATATGTAAGAAATAGATTCTAGCCTTATATTTATATTCCAATTAAAAAATGCAATGTCCACATTCATTCAGAAAGTTACCTTTGTAAATGTGTCACACTGTAATTGCACTCATCTGCCAGTGGTGACACAGGTGTGACATCGGTTGTTTATATATTTTTCCATCAGATTTTCAAAAGCATTGATCATGGTGAGTCAGTGGATTTAGTGTTTTATATAATTCAATGTGTTTATACTGTGTAAGGTAACATCAGGGTCATTGATTTACAAAGACAGAATGTGAAATTCTATTTTTTATTGGTGCTTTGGGGATTTAATCTTACAAGTCTTCCCTTTATCCTACACTGTTAACTTATAATTCATTGTCCTTCATTCCTTTATATATTATAAATGTATCTATATATTTAGTTGTTGATGGTGTGAAAGAGGCAAAAATCTGGTATTTGTCAGTGTTGGAGAGAGGGAATGAGTTGTGATCAAACTTCGGGGTACAGTATGGCACTTTTGTTAGGAATAGGGGCAGTCCTAGGCATTTGCAGTACTACAAAATGGTCTTGGAAATTGTCTACATTATCCACTGAATCTAGGAATGGGCAGCACTTGAGAGTGAACCTGCACTCTGGAAGCATATTGTGAAATGATGCGCTCTAGCAACACTGGAGGATTGTTCTATACTCTGGAAACACAAGGAGAATGGTACTAGGCTCTTGAAACACTGGGGAATGATTCTTGATTACTTAGCTGAAGGTAGAAACCCTGATGAAGGCAGCAAGAAACCATGATGAAGATAACAATAGACCACCTCAGCTAAAAGCAAAATGTTGCAGATGCTGGAAATCTAGAACAAAAACAAAAATACCTGGAAAAACTCAGCAGTTCTGACAGCATCTGCGGAGAGGGATACAGTTGATGTTTTGAGTCCCGTATGACCCTTCATCAGAACTAAGACATATAGAAATGAGATGAAATATAAGCTGGTAGAAATGGGTGGGACAGGAGAGCTCAATAGGAGGCCAATAATAGGTGGAGGCCAAGAAGGGACTGCCAAAGATGTCATAGACAAAAGGACAAAGGGGTGTTGATGGTGGTGATATTATCTAAAGGATGTGCTAATGGGGACATTAATGGGACTATCTTCCAAAGTACTTCAGTTGTTGTAAGGCACTTTGAGATGCCTATATAGCCATTTTTTTTCTTACATATCTTCCCTCTCGTCTCATTTTCCTTTCTCAGTCATTTTCCTATTTCATCATTCTCATTTTTGCCTTAAATTTTCGTCAACGGATTCATGGATCCATTTTCATTTCATATCCTTAAATGCTTCCTCCTCATCTTTTTCATTTTTTTTTATCTATTTCATTCCGACCTTTCTACTTATTCTTAATGATTCCTTTTGCTGCAATCTCATTTTTCTCAAGTTCTTTGATCTGAATGTTTTGGAGGACCTTGATGTCCCACCACCAGGGCTGAGAGTAGGAGGTGACCACCCTGTGAGCAGTGGGACCCTGGGCCACTTTTTTCTGGTGGAGGCCACTTCATTAGCAGGCCACCACAGGGGCCACCATCCAACTGAAGCCCAATGAGGGGGCTGACAGCTCAGCAGCAGTACCAATCATGATGGCCACTGCCGAAGGTTGCACATCCAGAATGAGAGCAACACAATGGGTGAAGCCATGTTAAGTTTATTTGGGGAAGCTGGAGCCATGCAGATAGACTCCGGTAATTTGGGGGGTTGTTGCGACAATAGTGCCTTGAGTGTGGGTTCCACCATTGTTGCTGGTATGGGCCCTCCTGTTGGTCATGGCGAGAACCCATTTAGAAGTGCTCCCTCCAGGAATGCAGTGGGAGGCCACCAGGGTTTACCTGGCGACCTCCTCACCTGGTGATGGCTTCCCCACAGGGGCAAAATGCCCACGGGGTTGGGAATTGTCCCTGAATAGGGTTGATTAAGTGGCTCAACTGGGGGAGCCCAGAGGAAGGCCACGCCAATAAGGTTCCTGCTGACAATATACTATAGTGGTGATAAGATGTTAGTCTCCCCTCCAGATGCCTTCACCCATTATGTTACCAGATCTCTCTCCCCGCAACACCATTCCAATGTGCTAGGCAAATTTAATTCCTTGTTTCGCTCCCATTGCTAATCTTTGCATCACCTCAATCATTTTATTTGTTTGTCTTCCTTTGCTAACTTACTTCTCTCCATTTCATCCAGCTACCTTTTATATTCCTATTTTTGTCTTCTTATCTTAATTAAGCTTACATTTTTTCTATTTCCTTCGGCAGTGCCGAAGACCTATGCTCTAGGACTACCCGTACCTCTAGCAACTCTTCCAGTACAGCGAAGTACTGGCATTTATTCAATTAAGTGAAAAATTGCCTTGTCCAGAAAGAAAGCAGGACAAAACTAATGCAGTCACTTCCAACCCCACAAATTTATACTGAATCATCAGCAAAGTGATGGAAAGTGTCAATAATGCTATCAAATGGCACTTACTCACCAGTAACCTGCTGACGGATCCTTAGCTTTGGATCATCAGGACTACTCAGTTTCAGACTTTGTTACCTACACACAAACATGGACACGAAGAGCTGAATTCAGGTCTGATTTGAAAGTCAATGCCCTCGATGTCAAGGCAGCATTTGAATGAATGTGGTACAGAGGAACCCTGGTATAACCAAAAATAAATAGGCTTCGGGGGAAAAATTGTCATTGAATGGCATTAACTAAGATCATTGAATACCCCACTATCAAGATCCTCGGGGTCACCATTGACCAGAAATTTAATTGACCAACCACATAAATGCTGTAGTTACATGAGCTAGTCAAAAGCTGGGTATTCTGTAGTGAGTGAATCACCTCCTCACTCCCCAAATCTTTCCACCATCAACAAGGCACTAGTCAGGAATGCAATGGAATCTTCTCCACTGGCCTGGCTAGTTGCAGCTCTATCAAAACTCCAGAAACTCAACACCATCTGCTTAATCACCAGCACCTTCACCAACTTAAAAATTCACTCCTTCCCCCACAAACACACTGGGCAGAATTTTGCCCTTGGTGGGCAGGCAGGCCCCACCGGCTTGGCGGCAGGTGGGCAGCCCAACTCCGCCGCTGAAGCGGGGCCTGCCCATTTTGAGTCGGCGGGCCAATTAAGGCCCACCCAGCGGCCTGCCCGACAGGAAGCGCAATGTGCTTCCTGTGCAGGGGTTGGGAGGGATTCCTCATCTGTCAAAGTGCGCTCTTTTGCGCATGCGCATGCGCATGAAAGCGAACACTGCTCCCTAAGACCAAGTGCTGTCTCAGGGAGAATACTGACAGGTAAAAAAAACTCCAAAAATAGAAAAATATTAAAGTTACTAACATGTCCCCCTCGTTGACAATCTCACATGAGATGGGACATGTTAATAAGAAACACATAAACTTTATGAAACTTTATGAAACTTTTTAAAAACAGACATGAAACCTCATCCTGTCAGTGGATGAGGTTTCATGTATTATCAGGAGCCCGCTGGGGTTCCTGGCCTGCCCACCAGACTTAAGGTTGGACGGGCAGGGTCTTTAGCAATCTTAATTAGCCTGTCGATGACCTTAGTTGACAGGTCAGCAAGCGGACAGCTGATTTCACTGTCCGCCCATCTTCCTGGAAATTTAAAGGGACCGGGATGACATTGGGGGTTCCTCCCGACATCATCCCGCGTCATTTTCCCATCGGTGAGCGGGCCCTGCCCCCACATCGCCGACGGGAAGATCCTGGCCACTCTGACCTAAGAGCACAGAATGGGTTAGCAACTTCACTGACACTAAAGAGCAGAAGCAGCAAGCTATAGACAGAGTTAAAAGGTTCCACAATGAACTAACAGATTGAAGCTGTGCAGTCTTGCCACATCAAGTTGTAAACCCCGGTGTGAGAGATAGACAAGATACTTGATGTCCCAGTCAGGCTCTGGTTCATTTCCGCTAAGCAAAGAGGGCCATTTGGACCTCATTTTGGCAGATGAACAAAAGCAGCTTTGTGCACCTGGGAACTCCTCTCAGGGTGTTCCGGATTGTAATGTGCCCCTCTGCCAGTGAGTGAGTGCTTCAGGATGTCATGGCAACAGTGGCGGGTCCTGCCACATCTGCCTTCTGATTATTAAATTCTGCCCTGTGTTTTTTTTAAGGTTTATAACTCCCTCCAATTTATGAGGCCCTTGGGATTGAACACATGGACTGTACGGGTGTCCAGGAATTATTGCAGGGTGGCTTATAGTGCTGCAGGGTGGGATATAATGCAGAAAAATCAGAGGAACATTGAGGAGGAGGACTTTCCTGCAGAGTCTGCAGGGAAGGGTTTGTATGGATGTCCAATTTCTTAATATTGGGCTATTTTGCTGCTTAGTAGTTAAAGGAGCAGGCTTCCATCCATCATCTGCAAAAGACTGCTCAGCTGGCTTTGCCATGTCACCCGACTTCTGTCATCATGGCCTTGTCCATTAGGCATGCAATGGGGTAGCTTCTTGTTGAAGTGCCCTTCCAGCTACTTATCTTGGGCTGCAGCCAGGTGCTTCTCTGAAGCTGGAAGACTTCAGCTTGCCTTCCAGCTTCAAGAGCCCACCTGCTGCCCTTAATTGGACAAGGAGCTTGTCTCCATTCCAGTTAAGGGCCCAACCCAGGTGAACATCTTGAATTAAATCAGTTTCCCGCTAAAGGCGGGCTTGGGACCTGAAAACAGAAATGTTTCCCGTCTTCTTGGGAAAAATTCAACACTTAATCACATTTCTTGTGTGTCTGGAAGGGGAGCCATAAAGAAAGCAGTTGATTGGGTCCAGGAGCAGGTTACCCTGGGATGAAAGGTAGTGCCTGTTGGAATATGCAATCTAATTGAGTGCATAGCAGGAAGTCTTAAGTGTCAAAAAGCTCCAGGAAGCGAAATGCATAACTGAATTTTTTTGTGAATTTGTGTGAAAGTTAGAAATTTTGGCTTGGTTGAGACAGTGTAATACTGTGGTCTCAGCTATAACCATGTGGGGAACAGGTGCGGTGCAACTGGGTTGATAATAATGAGCTGTCTCGAAGGCAGTTCAAAAAAAATTTAAAGGAAAGGAAACATAAAGTTGAAACCATCATTGGAGCTGATGCCAGCCACTGTGTTGGCAAAATTCAAACATTAAAATCACTGAGTGAAAGCAAGTTACAGTGCTTCATTTTTCTGAAGGATGGCTTTGAAAAGTGTGTGTAGTTGATTGTTTTAATTGTAGCATTGTCCTTAGAGCTAAAAGTCGATAACCCTTTGTGGGGTCTTGTCTTTAATAATGGAAGCATATGCTTGTGACTTGTCCTCTCTATGTATGGTACGTGTGTGTACTTTTGTAAGAAATTTGAGTCATGTTTTGGTTTTGAACCAGGTAAAATTCTAACTTTTCCTCAGGAATATCAGAAAAGATTTTGACACTTTCACTTCTCGTGTCCTGGACACTACATGTGCAGGAAGTGTCATCAACTACAGCAGCTTGAGCTCAGGGGTTTGTAGCTTGATCAGCAGCTGGCTTCACTGCAGTGCATCTGCGAGGTTGAGAACTTGGTGGATAAAATGTTTATAGATGCGGTCACTCCGCAGCTTAAGAATATGTAGAGGGAGGGAAAATTGGTGATCACTAGGCAATCAAGGAGAACTGATCAGGTAATGCAGGAGTCCTCAGAGTGCATCTCACTCCTTAACCAGTATTTACGAGTGGATACGAGTGTGAGTGATAGTTCCCATGGGTAGTGACACCATGGCCAGCTCAGCAGCACAGGGGCATAGTTGGAAGATTGGAGAAGCATAGGGAATTTGATAGTTAGGGGGTACAGGCAGACATTTTTGTGGCCATAGACATGAATCAAGGGATGGTATCTTGCCTTCCTGTTGCTAGGGTCAAGTATGTTACTGAATGGCTGCAGAGCACCCTGAGGGGGATGGTGAATGGCCAATAGTTGTGCTATGTTTGGTACCAACACGATGGGTTGAAAGTGGGATGAGGTCCTGCAGGCAGAGTTTAGGGAGCTAGGGAAACAACTAGCTAGCAGGACCCCCAAGATAGTAATTTCCGGATTATTCTCAGTTCCACAGGGAAGTGAGTACTGAATGCATGACTAGAGACATGGTGCAGGAGGGAGGGCTTTAGATTCCTGGGACATTGGGACCAGTCCTGGGGGATATGGGACCTGTACAGGTTGGATGAGTGAACAGAGCCAGAGCCAATGTCCTTACAAGGCAATTTACTAGTGCTATTTGGGAGGTTTTAAACTAACTTGACAGGGCTGTGGGAACCAGGGTGTAATGTTAGAGGGGAAAAACAAGGTGCATAGAAAATTGGGAGAGACAGATAGTGCTAGAGTAGGAAATAGAAGGTATTAACTACGGTAAGATAAGAGGAAATGTCATAAAGTCTAAATTAGGTTTTCTGTGCATGTATGTGAATGCATGCAGTGTAGTATATAAGAATGATGAGCTTCAAGTACAGATAGCCACATGGGAATATGATGCTGTGGTGATAACAAAGACATGACTCCAAAAAGAGCAGGACTGGGTATTATATATTCTTAAAGACAAGGTGTTCAGAAAAGATAAGGAAGGACAGAAAGGAGGGAGGGTGGCAGTATTGATTTAGGGGAGCAAAGGAGTGATAGAGAAAGAGGATATCTGAGAGGAGGTCAGAATCTATTTGGTTAGGGCTGAGAAACAATAGGGGTCCCATGACATTACTGGGTGTATTGGATAGGCCACTATCCATTGGGAGGAGCAAATTTGCATGGAAATTACAGAGAAATGCAAGAATTATAAAGTTATAGGGCAGAATTTTGCCCTCGGATGGTGTGCGGGCCCCATCGGCTCGGCAGCGGGTGGACAGCTGACCCCTGCACCAAAACAGGGCCCATCACCATTTTGAGTGGGTGGGCTAATTAAATCCTGCCCAGCGGCCTGCCTGACAGGAAGTGCTAAACACTTCCTGTGTGGTGGGTGGAGAGGGAACTTCAATCTGTCAAAGAGTGCACTGCTCCATGAGGCAAAGTCCTGTCTCAGGGAGATTACTGACAGGGAAGAAAAGTCAAAAAATAGAAAAATTAGAAAATTATTAACATGCCCCCCCTCATGTGACAACGTCACACGAGATGGGATATGTTAATAAAAAGGATATAAACTTTATTAGACTTTTTAAAAAAATGGACATGAAACCTCATCCCACCAGTGGATGAGGTTTCATGTATTATCAGAAGCCCGCTGGGGCTCCTGGCCTGCCCCCCAGCCTTAAGGTTGGACGGGCAGGTCTTTAATTATCTTAATTAGCCTGTCAATGGCCTGAATTGGCCATTGACAGGTCGGCGGGTGAACAGCTGATTTCGCTGTCCGCCCGCTTTCCTAAAAATTTAAAGGTACAGGGATGACGTCGGGAGTTCCTCCCAACGTCATCCTGCGTCATTTTCCCATCGGTGAAAGAGCTCCACCCCAAATCATCGATGGCAAAATTCAGGCCATAATGTGGGACTTTAATGTCCCGAATATAGACTGAGACGGTAACAGTGTAAAGGGTAGAAAAGGTGAAGAGATTCTGAAATGTTTTCAGGAGAATTTTCTCCAGCATAAGGTCAGAAGTTGGGGGGTTCAGTGATGGTTGTAGAATTTAATTCCATTCTGAATTTCTCAATCATTAAACAGTCTGTGCCTATGCATCAAGACTGGACAACATTCAGGCTTAGGCTGATAAGTGACCAGTAGCATTCATATCGCACAAGTGTTAAGCAATGACCATCTCCAATGAGAAAGAGTTTAGCTACATCTCTTTGTCAATCATTCCCATTGTTCTCAGCTCTTGCTTCACCAAAGCCTTTCAATCATCTAAATGGGACAAGTTAAAAGTATGATGGAATATTTAGCTGGATGGTTGCAGCTCAGTTGCCTTGACACCATGCAGGACAAAAAAATTACCTTAATCAACAGTTCCTCATTACCATATAAAACATATTCTCACTCCACCACCAGTGCACTGTGGCTGCAACGCCACAGAATATATTCTTCATTATTGCCAGTTCGAACTCTGGAAGCTGCATTATGAAAGTGTCTTTATTACATCAACTACAGTGTTCAAGAACATGGCTCATCATCACCTTCTCCAGGGCAATTAGGGACGCCCAATAAATGTTAGCCTTAGAAGTGACATCAACATCCCTGGATTCATTGTAACCTTAATTTTGCTTGGACCATTTCATATTCCGTTGTCCTCTTCATTTATTTATTTTTTGGGCTGCATCTCTTAATTTTCTATTCCCCTTCATTACGGCTTTCTGTCTGCCTCAATTTGCAATTAGTGTTCCTCTCATTGTCTTTCCTTTTCCCAATCTTGCCCGCAGCCATTTAACAGCCAAGTCCAGCCTCTGATTGATCGGATAAAAGGCCGGCAGCTTTCCAGTACCGGCTGCGCCACTGGGAGCAGTAGCCAATGCCAGTACAGCGCTCGGGTAATTGAGGTGTTCAATGCTGGATTGGAATTTAATGAGTGTTGGGGGTCTCACTGGAACCATACACACAGGCCCCAAATAAGAGAGTGGGGGGCTGGGGTTTCAGAGGCCATTGGGATGGAGGGGAATTTAGGTGGGGGTTATACTTTGGGCAACCCTCCCATGGACTTAGAGGACCAAGTGGTGGGGGGCGGGGTGGGGAGCCTACACAGGAAGCCTTTTGGGCTGGTTACTTGGCATGGTTAAATCCTGGTGGTGCTGGGATTAGGCTCTTAAGTTGGCATTAATTGCCCAGTTAAGGACATCAATTGGCCAACTGGTGGTTGGGTCCTCCAACACAAGCCCCGCCAATGGTAACATTGCGGTGAGGGCCTGGGCTAGTCAGCATCAGGCCATCCTGCTGAATTTAATGTGCCTCACCACACCACCCAATACCCTGCCCCCCCCACCGCCCAGTCTTCAGACCCACCAGGATGGTTCCATTAAATCCAGCTCATTGCTTCAGAGTTACTTTTTCCTCTTCTCATCTTATTTCTACTGCTTTCTTTCTTCTTCCCTGTCAGACCTTTTCTCTTGGTTATTTACCTTGCTTTTATTTCCCTTTCTGTTTGCAATTTTTCTTTCCTTTTTTTTGTATCATTGCTCTTTTTCAATATAACATTCAACCCTTTGCCATCTCAGGTCTACTTAATATTCCTCATTATTTCTGTTTTACAATTTCTCTTTTTCTATCCTTTTCATTTCTTTTTTAATTACCTCTTCTTTGGTTTTATAGCAATACAGTATTTTTCTATTGGTGAACTTATCTTTTTTATGATTTCTTTGCTCAATCCCTTTCACTATCTTAAATTTCATTTATTTTGTCTCTTTTTTAAATCCTCCCCCTTTTTTAATAACTATTGTTTTTACTAACCTTTGCCTCTTCTCATCTCCCATGTTTATTGCGTTACTTTGTCTCCATCAAATTATTGTTTTTCTATTTCTCTCTTCTGCATATCTCACTTTTTTGGTCCCATTTATTAGCCCTGCTTAAAATTTCCTTATCATCTTCATTTTGCTACTAACTTTTCTCTCCTTTATACCTTCTATTTTTACCTCAAACAGCGCAAGTAACACCATCCTATGCATCTGTCAGCTTTTGTACAATTCATAAACTGATGCAATTGAGATCTGAAATGCTCACTGAGATTGGGACATTGCTAGGTGAGGCTAACTCCTCAGTGAAGAGCAGTATACATCCAAAGTTAGTTAAAATACTCCCACTCATGCAATAATAGGACGAGTATCACTTCTCAGGTGGGTATTTCCTCCAGAACATGAAGATACTCCTGAACATTTCTCTGTGAGCCAATTCACAGAATTGCCCAGAGTCATTCTCTCCCTAGAGATTTGTCCCAAAAATCTTCCCTTCAATCAAATTCTCCTTCTACTGATTGTTGGCCACACACCTGGGACCACAGTTAGAAAATAATAGTTTGCAGAATTTCCTGCCTTCTCAGAAAAGGAATCAAAGGAAGAACACTAAATTTAAGCTTTTTTTTGATGCAGGAGATGATAAAGGAATGTTCTGCTGCTGATTGCCCAGAAGGAAAAAATAGTTTGGTGCAATACTCTTATTTCCCAGTTTTTACTGGTGTTCCATTTTTAGGTATACAAGACCAGTTCGGACCAATATTCTTATTTCCCAGTTTTTACTGTTTATTTCATTCTGGGTGGCAAAAAAAGGCCCAAGGGTAGTGTTGTTGCAATTGGAATGGATCATTCTCTGACTCAAAGTACCAGACACTGGATCCTACATCAGTCAGATGAGGCTCTCTGTGATATGGAGATATAATCTAATTATTTCAGATGGACAACAGGGTGTTGTGTCTTCTAGCATTAGCAGGAATCCAAAAGTTACCACTGATACCTCCAAAGAGTATGGGTGAGAGAAGAATGATTTCAACAATTTCCCCCTTCATTCAGCCTCAGTCAGTGCTTGTACAATGGTCAGCTCTGTACCATTGTCATTTAAAGAGGAAACATAACAATTAACGGAATTTAAATAAAGCACATCTATTATGGGCAGCCCATTCCATAAACAGCAATGGGAAAGTAAATGAAAGTGGGAAATGTTAATCCTCCTACTCAGTCCAAGGCACAGCACACTAGTGCTCCAGTACCTTGGTTATTACAGGTTGGCAAATTCCTCTTTTCCCTTCCTTCCTGTAGAGTCAAATTTCACCTCATTCAGATCATCCCACTGACCAATTCAGCCCGTTACTCTTTGTGATCCTCAGGAAATCTGAATTAATTGTGGACAACAAATATTTCTAGCACATGTATCTGGTATGATACTTTTTTTAAAAGCAAAATACTGTGGATGCTGGAAATCTGAAACAAAAACAAAAATACCTGGAAAAACTCAGCAGGTCTGACAGCATCTGCGGAGAGGAACACAGTTAACGTTTTGAGTCTGTATGACTCTTCATCAGAACTAAGAAATATAGAAATGAGGTGGAATATAAGATGGTTGAAGGGGTTGGGACATGTATAGCTGGATAGGTGGAGGCAAAGAAGGGATTGAAAAAGATGTCATAGACAAAACGACAAAGGGGTGTTGACAGTGGTGATATTAGCTGAGGAATGTGCTAATGATGACATTAAGGGTAGAATGCAAAACAAGCAAGTGACAGATAGCCCTAGTGGGGGTGGGGTGGGGGGAAGGGATCAAAATAGGCTAAAAGGTAGAGATAAAACAATGGATGGAAATACATTAAAAAATAATGGAAATAGATGGGAAAAGAAAAAATATATATAAAAGATGATAAATTATTAGAAAAAGGGCGATCGGAAAGGGTGTGGGGATGGAGGAGAGAGTTCATGATCTAAAGTTGTTGAACTCAATATTAAGTCTGGAAGGAAGATGATCCTTATTTTGTTCATCTGACTCCTTTCTTCACCATCTCCTTTGTCAAGTGACTAATGGTCTTTTGCAGCAGAACTGCAGTTATCTCCCTCTGTAGGGAAACTCCAGCATTTCTTGATCTGTCACAGCATAGCAACATATCTGCAAATGTCCTACCTCTTTGCCGTCACTCTCTTGTCTCCTGTACAGTCCTAGAAATGCAGTGTCAGGAAACGCATGGTATCCAGAAGACAGTCCTACAGTTCAAAGATAAAGTGAAACAAAACAATTCAAAAGATCAACATTTGGAAATTCTTAGGCTTACACATACATTATATTCCAAATTAAACCACAAGAAAAGGTTAAAGTAGAATAAGGAAAAAAAGGAATGGACCAGGGATCATCCCTAGAGGTTACTTATGTACCTGTGGAGCTGGTGCTCAGCATCTCAGGAATATCTCCTAAAAATTGAATGCTTTGTGTTTCTTTCTGATCACAATTTGCAGAATGCATCTGATTTCATGCCAATATTGGGTATGTGAATGAAATGGCCAATGAAGGTGCCAATGAGTCTGTTAGTAAAAAGTTCCTTCTAAATGCTTCCATCAAACACTCCCATGCACACGTACAGCACCAAGCAGAGCTAACTCAGTTACTGCATGTGTTAAATGCAGTGTGCAAACTGCATTTGTAAGCAGTAAAGCACACCAGCACAGCTAAAGGATGACAGGCAAATAGATTAAAAATCCCTCTAAAGGAGACCATGACCTCCATCTGTCAGATGATCAGCCCTGAGATCACCTCCATCAGTGTGGTTGGATACCTCAAGCCAGTGGTGCTGAAGGTCATAGTGACCTCCATTACACTGTTACTATACATGTCTGGCACCTTGATCAGGGTGCCTTTATCTTTCCACTATCAATGGGGATTCCATGTTCGAGGCTCACATCAATATAGGGCAACAGTGGAATGGTTGTTATGGCAGACATGCTGACCTCAGTGCATTGCACTCTTACCTCCCTGTGGCACCCTCACCTCACCGTGGCTGGTTGCAGTTGAGGCCTGGTCAACCCCACCCGAGGAATTCCTCACAGGGTTCAGCTGATTCATGACCCTGGAGCTGCAAGACACTAATTCCAAGCAGCCAGGGCTCATTCCCTTGCCCAGATGCTGCCTCATTGACATTTGCCACTCACACTCTAAGGACTCTGAGGTCAGGGGGAGGGGGTGGGGCTGTTGGGGAAGCACAGGGGTTGGGGGGGGGGCGGGGGGGTTGTTGGGTGCTCCTAGTTGCTATGCTAAGTGATCCATGCCAACATGATACTCACCCTTCAGGATCACAAGAGATATCATTGAAGTGCTTTCGGCACTGCACCCATGTGCGCCTCACCATGTCATGGGAGCTCACCCTGGATGCCACCTCCTCCCAGGCATTTTTGGTGAGTGGAAGGGGCCTCCCCCTCCCGTCCCTGGGGACAAGGATATCCCGGCGTGCTGCCGCCTCCTCCAGGACAGCAGCAAGACACTCATCGGAAAAGCTGGGGGCCGGCTGCCCTGCTGACCTGCCCACCAGCCTGCCATGTCCAGCACTCAGGTGCTCCATATCGAGTTCCTCCGCGTCACTGGCAGCCTCCGCATGGCTGCGGCAGCTGCTTTTGAATCGGCCGCTGGGTCGCCATTGGACCTGTTGGACATTGAACTCCCTCCTCCGCCCGCCCCTTCTCGCTGATGCTGCTGTCGCGTATTACACTAGGCGGGCCTTAATTGGCCCAACTGCATAAAATGGCAGTGTGAAGCCGATCGTGGGCATCGGTCAGATTCCCGACCGTCCCTGCCCACTCCCGCCATGCCCGCCCGATGAATGTAAATTTCTGGCCCTAGTGGTGTAAACATGTCTCCAGGTGACATCACAAAGGAGTTAGCAGCCAATCACAGAGCAACCAGGAAATATGTAACAATGCAGACCAAGCAACTCCCACTCGATGTATTAAATGGTCAAATGACCCGGTATTGCTCTGTGTTTGCAATCAATCTATGCATGAACGCACATTGTACATTTACTTCTGTCTTCAACCCTGCCTCCATGTATTGAGTCTCCAGGCAGGAAGCACAGAGACTAAAATTACAACTTAGAAATGTGAGGTCCCAATAACCAACGTCCCCCAATATCCTCTCACTTTTATACACCAGAAAGCCGCTCCTCTTTTTATATCAGGCAGATTGTCTCCTTCCTACTCTGGCAATGAGAAAGAGCTTAAGAGAATGGTTTTTGTGATGAGTAAGGAATATTACAATCTTCTTATTTCCTACTCACAGTTGCTGGCTCCATCGCCCACCGTATCTGCCTCTGTGTAGCTAGGGTGTAAACCTGTCACAGGGTGACATCACAAAGAGGCCAGCAGCCAGTCACATAGCAGCCAGGAACTACTGGCAGAATTTAGCCCTTGAAGGGTGGGCTCAGCAGGGGCGGTCAGGAAACCAACCGCTGCATGCGATCAGGGCCGGACTGCAATTTCATGTTGGTGGGCCAATTAAGGTCTGCCCAACATGAAACTCGAGCGGCAGTGCTCAGCGCTCAGCATTGCCTGTGTGGGCGGTGGCTGGGGGTGGGGGGGGGGGGGGAGGTGAAATGCGAGCGTGAGCTTTGCACATGCGCATAAGTGCGCACTTCCAAATCTCACTGAGGCACAGAGCTGCCTCAGGGAGATGAGCATATTTCCAAACATGAAATAAGGATTTCACATGAGCAGGGACATGTTGTAAATGGAATGTAAAGTTTTTTATTTTTTTTTTATTTGCCGTCGGAAACCTTATCCGGCCCATAGATGAGGTTTCCTAAAAAGCGCAAAGGCCGCTTGACCATTTCGCCTGCCTGCCACCCATAAGGTTGGATGGACAGCGAAAAATTTATTTTAATTACACTGTTAATGGCCTTAATAGGCCTTTTAATTGTTGGCGGATGCACTGCTAACTCAGGTGCGTGCTTGCCGACTGAAACATCACGTGACTGCTCATTGACGTCATTTTATGCTTGAGCAGGTCAGGCGCACACCCGCCTGCCAAGGTAAAAATGTTGCCCTATGTCACAAAGCAGCACAAGTCCCTCCCTCTCGATACATTAAATGGTCAAATGACCAGGCTCTGCTCCTTTTTTTGTCATCTTACTGGGCATGAACTGCAGTTATATAAGCCATTTTATCTACAGCCCTGTTCCAAAGTGCTGAGTCTCCAGAAAGGGAGCACAGACTTCCAAAATTATGACTTAGAAATTTTCCTTTCAATCTTCCAAACACAAGGTTCTACTATTCAGTCTTCCCCACATTTACCTCTTTACATACCAAATGTCTTCCCCCTCTGTATGTCAGCAGCAATAATTGGAGAGTGCATCTGGGCAATAGAGGTTAGAGCTCTCTCTAAACACTCCCACATTGGGCACAGTATGGGTTAGAAACTGAATAATGCTCCTGCTACATTGTCCCAACAAACACTCCCAGTGGTGATACAGCACAGTTAGGTACAGTGTAACATGTTCCATGATATGTTCATCAAACACTGCCAACTCAGCTACAGCATGTGTTCAATGTAGCTTACAGCTCCCTTGACGCTATGCAATAAAGCATACCAGCTCAGGTGCAGCATGGGATGAATACAGAATAAAAATACCTCCACATATTGAGTGTCAAACACATTCTGATATAATCCGTGGCTCTGTCCCTTTCCTTTTCCCTACTCATATGGACTTGTAGACAGAAGTAGGCCAGGTGGAGAAGACACTAATAATTTTAATAACTGTTGAACATTCTTAGTATAAAATGCACATATATTAAAATTATGAATTTGTAATATGAGCAGGTCATTTTCAGGACAAGATTAGAACATGTGAACAAATTGTGCCAGTAATCTGCAAGAAAAGGCAGGGTATAATCTAGCCATCAAACCACAGCATCAAAGACTGAATAGATGTTAGAGAATAATATTAGGGTATCTGAAAAGATCAGATTGTAAGGTACAAACTGTGAAAATAACATAGACAAATACTACATAACGTTGTGCAGATATTCAGAAGGAAATTATATAATTTACAAAATGATGTAATGGGTTAACTCGTTACACAGTAATTTATAAAAAACAGATGCTCACATGTTATCATCGCATTAGCAAGATGTTACGGAGACTACGAAAGGCACAACACAAAAGGAACGACCATTAGTTCTTTCTCCAAAGCTCTGGAAATTAGTCCTTTTCAATATATATCCAATTCTATATTGAAAGTTATGATTGAATCTCCTTCCATCACCCTTCCAAGCTGTGCTTTTTAGATGATAATAACCCACTGAGTAAAAACAAAACATCGACCCTTTTGGTCTTTTCCAATTACCTTAAATCCATGTCCTCTGGTTATTATTGATCATCCTGCTAGTGTTATGTTTCTCCTTATGTACGTTATAAAAACCCCACAAAGTGTTGACCACTTCCATTAAACCTGCCTTTCTCTTCTCTAAAGGGAACAATCCCAGTTTCTCTAATCTCTCCAGATGACATCCAGGGTACTGTTCCAGTCAACCTCCTTTGCACCTTGTCCAAAGCATAGGCATCCTTCCTAAAATACTCCTGCTGAAACCTAACCAGTTATTTAGAAAGCTTTAACTTCATTGTCTTTATACTCTAGGCCCATTATTATAAATCTAAGAAACCTATATATATATTTAATAGCCTCCTCAACTTATCCTGCCATCTTCAAAGATTTATGTACAAAAACTCCCAGGCATCTCTGTTCCTGCACCCACTTTAAAATTGTACCATTTATATTCTATTCACTCTCCTCATTCTATCTATCCAAATGCATCACTTCACACTTCCAAGCAATTAAATTTAATCTATCACTTGTCTGCCCATTTCATCAGACTATCTATGTTGCTCAAAGGTCTGCTAATATCCTCCTCACTGTTTATCACAGTTTTTAAGATTTGTATTATTTGCAAAGTTTAAATTATGCCCTGTACACCCAAGTCCAAGTGATTATCTGTATCAGGAAGAGTAGTGCTCCCACTACTCAACACAGCACTTGAGTACTTTCCACTGGTCTGACTACGTGGGCAGAATTTTCTGCCTGTCGGGCAGGCAGAGCAGGACCGGCCACGGGTGGGCGTGGACCCGATTGGCACCTGTGATCGGGGCCCCACCGCCTCTTTGCGCCGGCGGGCCCATTAAGGCCCGCCCAGTGCATTTCTGACTCACGTGAATAGCGGGAGTGTGCAGGCTGTGGCGGGTGTGCACAGACCGCCATGTCCAGTGGTGACCCGGCAGTCTATTTAAAGGAAGGCCTGGCAGCCTCCAGTAGGCTGTTCATAATGACCACTTCCAGGTCACACCGCAGGGGGTCGGCTGAGCAGGCCACTCTGAAGGGAAGGGCAGAGGAGCAGGGCAGAGGTGCAGGGTCTGCCACAGGAGCAGAGCAGGCTGCAGGGTAGGTCAGTGAGTGGGGTGGGGAGGGGGCCAATGTGCCCCTCGTTTTTCTGATGATTGCCATGCTGCCATCCTCAAGGAGGTGGCAACACGGTGGGAGGTGTTGGTCCCCCAGGATGGGAGGAGCAGGACCCCCACATCACCAAACGTGCCTGGGTGGAGGCAAGCGGCCACAACTGGTCATTGCCAATGTGGGAGATGGTGTGGGCTTCAAGCTTTCCAGCTCGTTGCCCATCCATCCACGGTGAGCAGGGAGGTCTGGGGTGACCTCACGTCGGCGGAGCAGCTGCTTGTCATATCTGCAGGCTCCTCTCACGTTGCTTCAGATGACAGCAACAGCTGCTCCGCCCTCTCCCAATGACCACTTCATCGGGTGAGGCTGCGACGACTGGGGAGATACCAGCTGTGGACCTGGCAGATCCCTCCCACACAGGGTCAACACAGGCTCCACAGGCCAAAGGATGTCCGCCAAGGTCATCAAGGTGAACAGGACAGCAGAGTGAGCAGGCTGTCTCAGAAGCTACCCCGAACGATGGGGTGGCACCAAGACATAGCACCCATAAACGTAAGCATAAGGCACCTTAGACACACCACGGGTTTCTCACTGGTGCTTTTGTGTTGGCCTTAGGTTAGGGAATTATTATTTGCTTACAGTTGAAAAATATTTTGGTTTGACTTCCTGTGACCTTATGATGGAGAAAATTAAAATCAGATGTGTTACTATGGCTGAGGGTGGCTCCTTTGTTCTGCATTTGTATGTTTTACAAACATGTCATGAGTGTTTGAGTGGACATTGAAGTTTATGTCCAAAACCCTTAATTGCAGCTGATGAACTGGCAGATTTGGCACTTAAGTGCCGAGTATGGATGCGCCAGGCAAGGCTGATCCTTCTGATCCATTTGTGTGGAGCTAGCTGAAGGTTCATTGGATTAAAGCCTCCCAGGTCTCCCTGCCACCTTGGTGTAGTCCAGGGTCAACATTTAGCCCCTCAGCATTCCCCTGTGTTTCCTCACCCTCAGAATTGGTGCTGGACTCTTCGTGTGCAGCCGCATCCATTGTGTCAACATCTTCATCGTCCACTGCGGCCCCCCTTTCCAGCGCAAGATTGTGGAGAGGGCAGCATGCAACCACTATCACCGAGACAATGATCTGGGGGGATACTGGAGTGCACCGCCTGAGCAGTCCAGGCATCGGAAGCGGATCTTGAGAAGACCAATGATTCTCTCCACCACAGCCCTTGTGGAGGCGTGGCTCCTATTGTACCGCAGCCCAGCTTCTGATTTTGGATGGCGTAGAGGCATCATGAGCCACCTTCCGTTAATTAATGGCGAGCGCACGTCGAACTTCATCGCGCACCCACCCAGCAAAATACCACAATGGCGTGTTGTGACGTTAGGACCCTCACCCGATGTCACAGTGCATCATTTTAGGCGCTGATGTGCAGGGCCTTCCCCCCAACATGCATCACCCCGACTATAGAATTACTCCCCTTTGTTTCACTTTAGTCTGATTTTGTCCCAGTTGATATTAGGATAATTAAAGTCCCTCATTGTCAAAATTTTATTGTTTATTTTTTATTTATTTTTCTCTGAAACCTACTTGCACATTTGCTCCTCTATCTCCTTCTCACTATTTGATGGCCAATAGCAAAGACTCAGCAGACTAACCATTCTCAGCAAATTCCCACTTGAAAATCTTCATTCTGTTTGTAATTCATTAAGAAGTTTTTTTTTGCACTGCACTCTGTGCTCTTACAGATATATCTTTTAATATATTGGTTCGGGACCTCAGCTCAGGTTCAGATAGAGTAATGAGGTTGTGGACAGACTAGCTCAGCCTCAGATTTTAAAATGTTATCCAAAGTATAGTGAAAGATTACAAACATGGATCGCAATAATTCCTATCTGTTATTTATAGTGATGCTATCAATGCATTGGTAAAGGTAACTTCTGTTTCTCTGCTCGTCTGTTGTAAACACACTATTAAAAATTAATCAGTTCACTGTTTTAACAATGTTGCTTTTAACTCTTGGGTAAATGAGTTCTTGGCCAACCGAACTTTAATTGCATGCCTTCCTATGTTCCAATCAATTGCTGCTTGCAATCAATAATGGGGAGAGACTGATGTAAGAATAAACAGTGATGGTTTATTGAGACATAGAGCAGAACACCAGATCATACGTGCTCACTCAGAAACCTCCAGAACTAGACTTACAGTTCCCAGTTGCCCGTGCTGTACAGTGATTCATCGGTGTCGCCACATGATCAGTACGCTTGCATTCTCTTAAAGGGACATGGTACCTCACTTTACCACAGTTGCCAAAATAAATCTCCATTTTTTTTAATGGCGCCTATTTCTGGTGTGACGGTAGTTCACTTACCCATTGCCTTAACCAGCTGTGCCATCAAGATAATGTCAAACAGGGATTTAATATCAATGGGCAGAACCCATTTAAAATAACTTTTGGTAAAAAGTCCTTGCTCTGCTGACAGACACAAGACTTTGGCCTACTCATGACCAGTAACACAGACCCCAATTCAAATCACAGCAACAGGGAGATTATCACAATTAGGCTAGTAGGCCACAATTGGAAGGATACTTCTAAACTGGCAATTAGATGCACTGCCATGTTGTTCCAATGAGGTATAGGAAACGTTGAACAAAAATGGGTCCGATTTCTTTTATTGGTCCTAATGGGGAAGATAGGCATATTCAGAAATGTTATCAGTCACTTCTGGCAGGATGTTGCTTCCAGGAAAATGCTGTGTATTTCTGATGGGTTGATATGGGTGGGCGGATGTCTAATTTGCCACTAAACAACCAATCTGATGAATTTCTCATTCATGTTATACATTAACAGTGTTGAAATACTCAGCAATAAAGTTGAGACTGAATAACCTTTGAAAACTTGATGCTCTCAAAGTTCAATCAATGCAAAGTAGCAATCAAAAAAGTTAATCGAAAGCTGAATTATATATCCAGAATAGTAGAATAAAAGTGACAGGTAGGCATGACCAAACTTTATAGGTCTACACTCAGACCACATCTTAACTACTATCTCCAGCTATGGTCAGTGAAACATAAGGGAGGTATTTAAGCATTGGAGGCAGTGCCATTGAAGACCCATGAAAATAATTGTCAGTGTTAGAGATCTTAGTTATGAAGAATAACTGGAGAAGTGTGGATTTATTCAGCTTATATTGGAGGTGAATGAGAGATCATCTTAAAGAGCTATATCAAACAGAAAATATTATGGAGAAGGCACATCTTTATAAAAAGCTATTAAATTGAGAGAATAGAATGAGGAGACATGGGTTAAAAGTAGGAAATACCAATGTTAGGACTGATATTAGGAAGTTCTTCTTCACACATAACGTGATCAATACATTCAATACATTGCTTCCAGATGAAAGTCCTGGAATTACTTAGAAAACAATTTAATGCTACAATGGGGACTTTGGGACCTTTCAGGATATCTGAGCAATAATAGGCCAAAGATCTTGCGGCACAAGCAGTTGCATCCCTGCCTCTGACCCAAAAACTCTGGGCTCAAGTTCCACTGCCAGACTTGATGATCAAGGAAGGTGTATTCATAACACAGCGAAACAAGTTGAATATCAGCGTGCAAATTCTTCCAACATATGCCAGTGGTAGGTTGTAAGAACAGATACAATCTCTGGTCAGCCATGGAAAGAGTGTTGGAGCCTCCAAGATAGCTCCAGATCCTTGTAAAAGTGTATGTTGCCTCAGCCATATGGGATTCCCCAGTGAAGTACAACACATGTATTTTTACTATGAGATGGTCTCCAACCCAGCTGGAAGCAAATCTAACACATGCTTGATGACATTCATCCCACCAAACAAATCTGCAGCCTATTCTAGAGGTCTACTATTCTCTAGGAGAAGGGTCGCCTCCTTACATCTCACCTAGATCTGGCTTGTACAACATAATTACCTCCCTAATTTTAACAAACTAGACTCAAATACAAACCATTCCCTTCATAATCTTATAAACCTCAATTAGATCACCCTTCTAAACATGGCACAATAGATTGTTAAACTAGTCTAGCATTTCTGGGGTTTTAGCTTCTACCATGTGCAGCTGCATGTAAGTCTTTTCCTGCTTTATAACTGCTGCAAGACTTGTATCCAAAATAAAATGAATTGAGTTCACAGCACATTTATGGATGGTTATCCATAAATTGACACGGATTTGAAAGCCTCGTCCAGAGATACCACAAGGAGGGTCTGTGTAGGAAATAGAAGACAATAACATTAGATTGGGAATCAAAACACTTTCATATCCCAAAATAGAGAAATCTGTCCTGGATTGAATTGGGGATATACAAGATCAGGAAGTACATTAAATCATCATTAAAAAATTGCAAATGCACAAAGTCAGAAACAAAAATACAAATTGCTGGAATCCCTCAGCAGGTCAGTTAGCATCTGTTAAGAGAGCAAAACAGACAATTTAACTTGGGTAATTTTGTAGTGTCAAGGCCAACTGTCACAAATTGTCAACATATTTTTTGAAACCTTATATCTATGTAAAGGTCTTTATTTTTCTAATGACCAGTTGTGCTTTAGTTGCCAGCAAATATGTGATGGGAGACTTGATGATGCAGGTTATTAGAAAATTGACTAAGCACTTCTGGGATCAGTTCAGACCGCTGACATGCAAGACTCCTCTGCCTGACAGCAGTAAGAGTCGATACAACAGGCACAAGTCAGCAATGCCAAATTGCCAATAGTTCAGCATTAATTTGTACCTAATTGACAGGATTATTCAAGAAGGCCACTAGAATGGCATGGACTATTGGAAATCAGGGAGGGCTGGGTGCAAAAGCAGGGCAAAGAAATTCAAATACACAATATGGTGCAGAATGTAATTTCATAGATTTTTCTTTCATAGGTAAGTGGCTCATTACAAGAACCAATATTTTCACAGTTTTCTATTTCTGAACTTATTTGATGATTACAGGTTGACCCTAAATTTATGCTTTCAAAGTAAAACAATCATACAAAGATATGAAAATGTGCTAAAAATAATTTGCTTAAATGACATTTATTGACTCCAATTTAACATTTGTATTTTCTCATAATGCTCATTCTGCACATTGCTAAGAAAAAAATGAAAGGAATGTAATGCATTATTAATAACTCAATACTAGCCTTATCAACACTAAAATCATTTCACATATTTAATTTAATCGGCCAAACTTTAAACAAAACATTAAGTAAGCGACTACAAGGCAATCATCTCAGAAAACCCGCAGATTTTCAGTTTTCCCATCACAGAGCAACATGAAAGGATATATTGCAAGTTAAAAAAAGTACTAGAAATACACAGCAAGTCATTCAGCACTTATGGAAAAAGTCAATATTTTGGGAATGGATCCCTCTGAAATGCTTATTGTCTGGTGTGGGTTTTAACTTTTATTGCTAGACTGTAAACGGCCAATAGCAAACTGATTGTCCATTACACACCCTGCCTAATTGTGATGTAGCTTAAAGGACATTGTTTAACAGGCAGCAGACCAACAGCAAAGTTAAAGTTCACTGCCATGGCTTACTGGGTAGCACACTTGCCTTTGAATCGGAAGCTTGTGTGTTTAAGTCCAACTCCAGAGATTTGTGGCATAAAACTCTCCAATGCAGTGCTAAGGAACATGCTGCTGGGGCAGTCATCTTTTAATCTCCTCTCTGGTGGATGCAAAAGACCCCATGGCATTATTTTGAAGAAAAGCAGAGGAGTTATCCCTGGTTTCTTGCTCATTACTTTTTCCCAATCAACATCATCAAATACAAATGATTTGGTTATCACATTGCTGCTTCAGGAACCTTGTTGTGCATAAATTGCATCACGCATTTCCAACATTACAGTAGTGAATATGTTTCATTTAAACTACTTCATTGACTGTTTAGCCATTATGAAGTCCTGAGGCTGTGAAAGGTGCGATATAAATTCAAGTCATTCTTTTCCATAGAAACTGACTAACTTAGTATGCATTTCTAGCTATTATAATGAACCTTTCACAACCTCAGGATATCTCAAAATGTTTAACAACCACACCACAATGTACTTTTGAAGTGTAGCTGCTGTAGTGATGGAGGGAAATGTAGCAGTCAATTTAAACAGCAAGATCCTATAAAGAGTGGTTCACCAATGACCCAATCATCTCTTTTACCAATGTTAGTTGAAACATAAATATTGGCCAGGACACACGGACAACTCACCTGCCCTTTGAATTGTGTTGTGGGATATTTAATGTCTATCTCAAAGGATAGATGAGGTGGAATTTTCCCATCCTGTCTGCAGCGGGTTTCGTTGTAGATGGAAGTGAAGGATCTAGCAGGAAGCAAAATATTTGAAACCCACTGGCATAAAAATGGTTTGAGATTTTCCCAATGGCGGGCTAATGAGGGGCCGGGTATCCCACTGAGTCGTGGTGTGAATGCCATTTGCATTTATTACCATCTCATAAATTCTCATTAAATTAGCTTCCAGAATCACATGCAGCCTTCCAATCTTGCATCACACCAGCAGGAAATCATGTCGATCCCTATGTCATTTGAAAAAGTGTGGTGTGCACAGGTCTGACCTCACTTCGCTCACGACTTCGAGGTGAGTGCAACATATATAGCCTACTTTCAACAGCGCTGTGCTGGTCTCTTGCATTGCCAGTGGAACACTACACTGCTGGGGCTCTCGATGGCTGTCCCCATAGTCACAAGGACACCACTGTGCAGCGGTACTCAGACAGAGCTCAATTCTCAGACACTGACCAGCATTATACTGAGGCCAGGGCTGGGCATTGAGGGTGTGGTTGTGGGTGTAGGGGTGGTCCACTCCTCGTGGGCGCCACCATTGTCCAGAAAGGCACCACTGTGCACCGGTACTCAGGCAAGGCTGATCATTCAGAAAGCAGCATTTTGACAGCAGTGGGCTAGGGAAGGGGGAACACACAGGGGTCAATGGCGAAGGAAGGCTTTGCAAGGGGTTGGAGGGTGGAAGGGGGAACACACCGGGCATAATGGAGAAGGAAGGCTCTGCAGGGAGGTGGAGGAGGAGTGGGAGTGATGGGAGGCAGCGGGTAGACTGAGGGGTGGGAAGATGGAGCCCAACAAGTATAATTGAAATGATGACAAACAAGGCAGTGTAAGGGATACCAAATGTATAAATGGAAGGGGAGGGTAGGAATGTTGACTACAACAATGATAGGATCCAGTATTATTGTGGGAGGCTGGACAATAACAGGAGGGAGCTCTACCTTCACATTGTGAGATTTCTGGGACATGGACTGTATATAGGATTGGAATCCCCTCCAACTGGGAAATTAATGGAATAAAAAATCCAAACCCACGGATATGTTTTGATCTCATCTTTGGAGCTGATAAAATACAAAAGCCCAGCTGCAGCCAACAGCACAGGGCTGGGCAGCAAGGGGTTAATTCAGACATTTAATCAAAAACGATGGCTCATCAAAAGGATTTGGACATTGACTGATGGCTATCAGAGTATTTATGGTACAAGGGAAATGCCATTACCTGCCATTGACTAATGCTATCAAGGGTCTGATTATCCAATATAATGGCACAAGGAATATGTCACCAATACAATACACATAAGGAATGGTAATGTCACTAAGGTCTGCACCACAAACAATAGTACTGGAATCTGGCATTGCAACTATGATTGGTTCCTACTCAAAAGGGGAATAGGGTCATCCAAACCTTCATTAACCTTGGAGTCAGGTGCTATTACTGTGTTACCTCAAGCAGAAGGAGAATTGTTCATACATGAGAAGTGATATTATTCATCTGGGATATATCTCCTGTGGAGCGTGAGCTGATTATATTCATCTGGACTATGCGGGGAATGTACTGAGAGTGCTAACTACTAGACATCGGAACAGCAGGAACAACAGGAATAATAGCAAAATACTGCGGATACTGGAAATCTGAAACAAAAACTGAAAATGCTGGAAAAACTCAGCAGGTCTAACAGCATCTGTGGAGAGAAAAACAGCGTTAACATTTCGAGTCCATATGGAGTTTTTCCTGCATTTTCTGTTTTTGTTACAACAGGAATAATGTTTGATATCTCTGAGCTGAATTACTATAAAAAGAAGGGCATATAAGAGTGTGGTTGTTACAGCCAGAAGGAGGGTCAGGGCTGGTCACCTTGACTCAGGGCCTACAATCAACACCGTACAGACCAGCCGTGTTAGGGACTGTAAGTGTTTTCAGCCAAATCATAGTAATGTTGGTCTAAGGGTCTGTAAGGCTTTGGGGTGAAATTGTAGAGTTTTTGCCCGTAATTTGTAAGTGTTTTTCAGACAACTGTAGTGATATTGGTTGAGGGTTTTCGTATTGTTTTGTGACAAAAGCATAGTGTTTTTGCCTTTAGCTTGTAAGACTTAAACTGAGTTGCAGTGACTCCATTTTGGATTAACTGGGAACTGTGGTCGAATCGCAGAATGGTTCAACTGGGAGTTGGGGTGTCAACTTCAACCAGCCGCATAAGGCTTTGTATGGGGGATGGGTTGTTTTAATTTTGTGGCTTTCTTAAGTTATTTTAACTAATCGTAGCAGCATCTGTATTAGTGACATTAGTGGGTTCAATCAAACATCAAAATTGTGGTTGAGCCTAACACTGTATCAGTGCAGTTTTGTACTTTATAAATCCTAAAGCCCAAGAACCGTTTGAAGGAGGCAATGAGAACCTCGACAAATGAGAGAAGGAGCGTTGAAGTTTGTTTTGAAATAGTAGTGCAGAACCACCATCTTGCTCTCTCGAAAGTAGGCACGATTCTGAATGGGATTCATCTGAGGCTGTGGGGGAGGAGCGCACTGCTGGACTAAGGGGCTCTTTCTTGGGATGCCCTCTCACTTGTTCATACTGCAAGAGTAAAATGGAGTCTGATTAAAGATAAAAGAGGAAGACCTCCTTGTGAAGAAAGCCATTGGAAGCCAATGCCTTTAACAGGGATATTCAAAAGTCGATGGCTTAACATGACATGCGCAGCATCTCAACATTAACACATAGGAATGTAAAATTTGGGAATTCAGGCAAACGTTAAGGAGGCACAGGTGCCACATATATGGTGTTCCTCAATGGAGACCAGTCATGTGTTCCCCAGAATTGGCATTCATCATGGGTCAAAAGGCATTAATCATGAGCAACTTATTGTTAATTACTATGCCAGATCAGAGATTGGAGCACTGAGCTAGGTTAGGTAGTGCATGTCACTGAAACCTTCTAATACCACTGAGGGATTCAGATGTTATGTTTTTGGGATGGCATTTTGGTCTCATTGATGTGTGTGCTAGTGCCTCAGAGACAAGGCTCCATCAGTGACAATGCAAGTAGGGCAGAAACCGCTATAGACAATTACAAATGCTATAGGTAACAGATTGTGAGCTTCACTATTTTGACCCATTAATCATTAATGTCTTCAATGTTTAATTTCAGAGAGAAGACAAAAGTAAACATGGATCCAGGACTTAATGCTGCCATTTTGAGGGTCGTAACGCAATGGAGGAAGAGAAGGAGGGGCATGCGAGGCTGAGTACAGCTCCAGAAAGAGGCCCAGCCTGAGGTCCAGGGTTAAGGGGAGCCAGAGCAAGAACAAAAGGGTCAGGAGAATAGATCTAGATGATGGAGGCAACTTGCCAGACCTAGGGTATACTGAAGAAGGCTCTCCTATTTAAAAATGAGTGAGCGACAATGCCGGGCATGTCTCTGCTTGTCCCGAGCTCTGGTAGATAACATCTGCCATGCTCTTCGTGAAGACCTTATGCCTCATGGAGTTGGAGGCTATCCCCAGCCAGTGGCTTTAAAGCTGATCACCACACTCAATTTATTTGCTTGTGGGTCATTCCAGCAATCCACAGGGGACCAGTACAGCATCTTGCAGTCTGCACGCATAGATGCATAAAGGCAGTCACAGAGGCCCTTTACAGCAAAGTACATCATTTATGAGATAAAAACAAAATACTGCGGATGCTGGAAATCTGAAACAAAAACAAAAATAGCTGGAAAAACTCAGCAGGTCTGACAGCATTTGCGGAGAGGAAGACAGTTAACGTTTTGAGTCCGTATAACTCTTCATCAGAAGACAGCGTTTATGAGGCTTGCTCTGAATGAAGATAGCCAGGCTGCAAGGTTCACTGACTTCGCAGCTATCTCAGTCTTCCCAAGAGAGCAGGGTGCAATTGACTGCACCCAGGTGGCTTTAAGGTCTCCAAGGCGACAGCCCCTAATGTTTATAAACCAAAAAGGCGATCATTGGATTAATGTACAACTGGCGTGTGATCATCAGAAGCACATAGTGCACATTTGTGTACGGTGCCCCGGGAGTTGCCATAACTTGGACATCCCGAGTCACTCGCAGTTGCCTCAGATTTTTAAAGGGCCTGAACATTTGCAGGGACAGCTGCTTGGAGATAAGGGGTACCCATTGAAATGCTGGATGATGGCACTAGAGCGTCGCCCTCAGAGTCGTTCTGAGAAGAGGTACAATGCTGCTCACAGCTCCACACGCTCCCTAATCAAGCAGACCATTTGGATTCTGGCCTCCACAATCTGGCACTGCAAAGAGGTGATCCCTTGCCAGAGGGTGAAATGGAGGAAGATGAGAGCTCTTCAGAAGATGAAGATCAGGAGGCCCAGGACCTTCAAAAGGGTGATGAGGGTCAATATGAAGGTGACAACGCCATATAGGAAGCAAGACATGGGAGATATGCCCATGACACTTTAATCACTGCCAGATCCCAGGAGGAGTAAAGTGAAGGCAATGGGAGATGGCCACAGTCCTCCTGGCCTTCAATGTATTCCCTTTCATCCTGAGGGATATCCAACCAATCGATTTGAGAATGAGTCCAGAATTCACACTCGCAACTCCTAGCCTCATGATTCACCAGGCCATGATCTTTAAGAAGGTCAGCGATACCTTCTGTATGCACTCGCTCTGAGAAGTGAGAATCCACTCAACAACGAGCATGATGCAAGTACTTACCTGAAGCAGCTGCCACCACATAAATACAATGGCCAGTGAGGTGAGAACATGGTTAGGGATCTCCTCCTGCTGTCCATGTTTGTCCTTTGGCACTGAGGAGACACAGTTGGCACTAATAACTCAAAGCTGCTGAGCTGCCCTCACACAATGATCCTTCGAGAGGAAGAAGGGTTAACAAGTGCATAAATCACATACTTCCAATAAAGATTTTAACACATTTCCCTGACACCCCACAAAGGTGTGGAAACTATCTTCATTGAGGTTAGATCACATGAATGTAAATCTCACAGAGGGAGACTACCACTGAGTGGGGGAATGGCTAAGCCTCAAAATAAGAAGATTTGAATGCACATGATCACAATGCCTTCAGTTGCCCAAGGCACTCACAGAAACATCAAACGTATTTAGAAAAGCGCAACATTTTCACAGAGGTGGCACACCCATGACCCAAAAGTAAATTTAATATTTCTTAATTTTCCTAACCCTAACACTGGTTGCAACCATGACATCTGCAGCAGAGGTGGAGGCAGCCTAGTGACTGCTATGTCCTGATGTCTGCGATGATATTGGCAGATGTCCTTTGGTGGCCCGAGGCCTGGAAGGCCCTGGCTGGATAAGGGTCTCATGCTCAGGGGCAGATGCACCCTCCTTGCCCTGAGCAGCTAGAGTGGAAGGGGTTCACAGGCAGAGAGGATTCTGAGGGAGTGGGCATCCTTGGACTGCCCTGAGAGGAGGCCCCTGGGTTGTCCGCCTGATGCTCATTCCCCCCTGTGCGTGCCCGAGGGCCCCACCCTGACTTCTTGAAGAGATACTGTACCTGGAGGGAGGTCAAGGTGCCTTGTCCCCCTATCACCTACAGCCTGATGGCGCCCACCAGGTGTGTGGCCATGGAGTCCATGGCCAAGCACACATCTGGCAAAAACTTCTGGACCAAGGTATTCATGGTGGTTGCCAACATTCCCATGGTGACCTCAAGGTGCTTGCATGCTGGAGTCCCTACATCAGAAAGAACATGAACGGACTTCTCCATTCTTCGCTGCACTCTGCTGAGTGACTGCCAAATCTCTGCCTGATGTTCTGCCGCCGCCGGTTGTTGCATCTCCAGCATCGAGTTGGCGGCTGCTCAAAGAGGCTCATCATCTGACTCAGATTGAGCAGGTGGTTCATCTCCAGCAGCCCTCCAAGTGCCTGAGACCTGGGCTGTCCCTGCCTCTGACTGCTGCGGTGTCCCTGCCTCTGACTGAGGTGTTCCCCAGAAAGTGAGCCCTCACCTAATCAAGAGCTAGAGGAGCTGGGAGATAGTGGCATAGTGGTATTGTTACTAGACTAGTGTTCCAGAGACCCAGGGTAATGGTCTGGGGAAGCCGGGTTTGAATCTCACCATGGCAGACGGTAAAATCTGAATCCAATAAAAGTCTGGAGTTAGAAGTTTAAAGATGACAATGAAACCATTGCCGATTATCATAAAATCCTATCTGGTTCACTAATGTCCTTTAGAGTAGGAAATCTGCTGTCCTTACCTAGCCTACATGTGACTCCAGACTCACAACAATGTGGTTGACTCTTAAATACCCTCTGAACAAGGACTATTAGGGGTGGGCCCAGCCAGTGATGCCCACATCCCATGTGCTTCCTCTTCTTACATGGTCTGGGAGCTGGGACTTATGGTGGGCTGCCTTGTGGGCCTCGAACTGCTGGTGCCCATAAGGTTGAGAATAGAGTTCTAGCTGATGAGCAAGAGCATTGTAAGACTGCACGGCATTCACTGTGATTGTCAGGATTTGATGAACTGACGGAGGTGTGATCCGTACTAGATTCCTGATACAAACTGACCTCGCCTTTTCCACAGGAGGTGATCCTTTTCTTCCCCAGTGATCTTGGCTGCATCTTCCTCAAATTCACTGAAGGCAATTATGTCGACTGTGCTTTCCCTGGTCTGCACTCTTTTCCTTCCCTTTTCCCTCAGAGGCCATCCCCACACTGAAGTTCATGACACCAGATTCACAAGTGTATGGCTTGAACAGGATGACCAGCAAGATACGTTTCTTCTGATAATTCACAATTGCTTTATTCAATCGCCCACAACCCCACAGTACAAAACCCCAACATTTAAAACATCCCATTTCCAGTACGTGACACGAAGTCACCACAACTCGGGCTTAAACTTAAAGGCACAGGCAAAATATCACATCTTGTTCTGAAACCTTAAGAAAAAGCCCTCAGGCTAATATCACCAAGATGTGGCTGAAATATGTTACAAGGTACTTGCAAAAAAAACACCAAGTTTTCACCCCAAACTTTCACAAAAGCCTCAGACCAATTTCACTACAATTTGGCTGAAATTTACAATCCACAACACAGCTGGTGTACCTCGTTTTGACTGTAGACCTGAGTCCAGGTGACAAAACCTGACTCCTCTTCCGACTGCAGCCCAAAGCCTTCAGGCCAATATCACCATGGTGTGCCTGAAAACACTTACAATCCCCAACACGGCTGGTCTGTCCAGTGTAGAATGTAGGCTGGAGTCAAAATGACCAGCTCCGACCTTCCAGCGACAGCCCGGATACTCAGATCTGCTCTTTTTTTATAATAATTTAACTCAGACATGTCAAAACGCATTTTTTTTGTTGTTCAATGTCCATTTAGTTGATTCCATGCAAATTCAGACATTCACTTTATGTCTGAGTTAACTGATTGCTGCTCAGCCCTGTACAGCTGACTGCAGCTTATCTTTTTGTAATTTATATTTCCAATCATGAGGTCAAAACATGTCCATGGGTTTGAAATTATGTTCCATAAATTTCCCAGTTGGAGGGGATTTCCATCCTACAGTTGTGGGCAAGTTTGTCCTGGATGAGGTCAAAAGAAAGGCCTCTGATCAGAAGGGATGGCGCATAGGTTGGGAAAAATGCATGTCCACTATGTGTGGCGAGCCCTCCCCAGCAGGCCTGAGGATGGAGAGTACACAGTATGATAGATGGGGTGGTGGTGATGTGAAAGTTTCTGTGAGACAATCAGTGGTGATATGTGCCCCCTGGCCCCCAATGGTTGTGTCAGATCTCTGAAGAGAGTAGCCCTTTGATTATATGATGTCATGATGAGAGTTTGATACTGGAGGGAGTTGAAGGATGACTTAGCCTGGCAGAGTGGATGAGATCATTTATCTTCTTCTTGCACTGGCTGGTGATACAGGTGCAGCGTGCTGATGTCCCCTGTGACGGCCTCCCAGGTTGGAGAGGTGAGGCTGGTATGTTTCTTGGAACCGTTCCTGGGATAGAGGACATTCCAATGTGCCCACACTCTTCTGATCAAGGCCTCGAGGGCCTGGTGGCTGAAGGGTGCTCCCTCCTTCTTGAGGCTTGCAGCCTTATTCTTTTGGTTCACTGAGATCTCTGTGGATCTCCTGGAGACAGCTGGGCTGGAGAGAGTGTGATGTGTGCATTCGGGTATGTGTTTAAATATGGTTTAAATATGAAACTATGACTCTACCAGGTAATGAGTGGCCAGATGAATCAGCTCCCGACCTGCCAGGTGATTCAGAGAGATACTCGCCTGTGCATAATTAATGCACTTCCAAGTGCTGAATTGGGTGCAATTTTGCACCATCCCAAGTAAAGGGATACGTGCCACAAAACCCACCTGTCACCACACTTAGTTTCAAAAATGGAAAATTCCACCCATGAGATTTAATGTCTCATCCAAATAATGGCACCTCCCTGAGCACAGCACTCTATGGGTGGAATTGTCCCTGATTTGCACTAAATGTGGTAGCAGGCATGTAAAACAATTTACCCACTGGCTGCAATGGCGGGTTTTCACGCCATATCGACCTCTGCCCGCCTTGTTATTTATGCAGTCACGGGAAACACAATGTTTCACTGGCTGGCTTCCTCCAATTCGCCCCTTTATCACACCGGGCACCATATTTGAACTAGAGCCACACCACAGCTTTCAATGCTTGCAGCCCAGGGCTGCTGCAGGCAGGAAAGGCAAGAAGGCTGCAGCCCACCGTTTTTCGGACGCTTCCCTGGAACACCTTTTGGACGCTGTGGAGGGCTGCCACGAGGTCCTCTACCCCTAGCCTGGCATCAGGATGCCCATCAGTGTCACCAGTCCGGCTTGGGAGGCGGTGGCCATGGTGGTCAGTGCCAATGCTGCACAAAAGAGGTTCACCATCCAGTGCAGAAAGAGGATGAATGATCTCATCCATGCCACCAGGGTAAGTCAACCATCTCATCACTCTAAACTCACACTCACAAGGCCATCACACATTCACTGGCATCTCACTCACTGCCAGCTCAAGGGACGTCACTGCTCACTCTTTCACACACACCCTCACATCTCTAACTGCCCTCATCTCCTCAGCCCTCACCCTCTTGAGGCCACTTGCATAGATCAACATGCACCCCATGCATATCCTAGGATAGCTCCCTTCCCTATTATATCCTAGCCCTGCAGCCTCTTCCCTTGCCTCAGGCTACTTCTCCCTATTCTGCAAGAAAGCCCTAGCCCTGCAGCCATTGAAAAGCCACCCCTGCCTTACGGCTGGGATGGTAAGTAGAGATCTGCCCTTGAACGCCCCTAAAAGTGATGTCATGCTGCATGCGAAGCCTGGCGCTGATGACCACAACTGCTGCCCAAAGCAAGGTAGGCAAACAAACCTCAAAGTCCAGAGTGAAGTGCAGATCGCCAGGTGAACACCACTTATGTTCAGTTGTGAAACACGTCGGCGTGCAATCACACCGATGTGCTCGGATGATCCAGCGTGGTGGGATGATTCAGCGGGCAGGCAAAATGATGAGATGCAACTGCATTGAAGTTAGGTTCCCAACTTTGGATGGTGGGAAAGGCAGCCCGTCATTGACAGGCAGAGCGGACGATCACAATCTGGCTTCACGACAGCGTAAAACCGATTTTTGGCCTTCTCGCCATATTGTCTGCTAACGCCTGCCATGATGCCAACGCCAACAGGGGCGTAAAATTCCAGCCTGTGTTTCTGTTTACCATTATGAATGAAGCTAATATTACAGTAGAGAAGCGAGAACACAGAAGTTGGTTAGGGTAAACATAGATGCAAGTAAGGTACTAAATACTTAGGCATCACTCAAATTTAACAAGTCACCCATTTTAAATGAGATGCTTCCTAGGTTGCTGGGGGAAGCTAGAATGGAAATAGAGGGAATTCTGACCACAATCTTTCAATCCTTCTTGGAGATTGGAATGATAAAGAAAGCTGAAGGATTGAAAATGTCATAAACCCTGTTCAAAAAAGGGAAGAGAAATAAATCAGGTAATGACAGTCCAATCAATCTAATGTCAGTAGTAGGAAAGCAAAACAGACCATTATCAAGGAAAAAATGAATTCTCACTTGGAGAAGCATGTGTTAATAACACATAGCCAGCATTCATTTGTTAAAGTCAAACCTGATTAAGCCCTTTAATCATGAAACTGAGATGGCTGGTGATGGTCGTGAATTGATGTATATATAGACTTTCAAAATACATGTGAAAAAATGCCACATGACATTTATTTGCAATATCAAAGCGTATGGTGCTAAAGAGGCAATGGAAAGTTGGGTACAAAATTAACTAAAAGGTAGGAGACAGAGAATAGTGGTGAAGAGACTTTTTTCCACTGGAGAGAAGTAAGTAGTAGGGTTCCTCAGGCATCAATAGTAAGGTTATTGTTTCGCTTGTTATATATAAATATTCTAGAATTGGGTATAGGTAGTACAATTTTTAAATTACCTCTGCCATGTCTGCCCATTTCACCAGTCTGTCTATGTCCTCCTGAAGTTTATTACTATCGTGCTCACAATTTAGTAAATTCCTGAAACTTTTGGCATCTGCAAACTTAAAATTTATACTTCCCATAGTTAAGTCCACGTCTAATTTCCACCTTTCAAACTTAATAGTAAAAGTTAAGACATTGACTTTTTTTCTTGCTATTTTTCTTGCTCCAATTGCCCCTTCCTGAAGTCAAACTGTGCTTCAGTTTCCCAGGTAGCAATAGCTGTCTGGAACCTCACTCAGAAAGTTATTCTTTATACATGAACCTGAACAGCAAGAGTGAGTACATTATTCAATGAGAGTCCTTTTTTCTAAACTAAGACAGCCTGAACACAATAGTAACATTTCCACTGTGATCAATTAACACAGACCATGGATGAGGCAAGAACTCTTGGAGCGATGGGTGGGTCTCCATTACGTGTAATGCTTCTCACACATTTCCCTTCTCTACACTGTACAAGGGGCTACTTACCATCCAGAAGTGCAGATGATCATCTAACCATTAGCCTCAAAGGCTCACAGGGGCACCAGCACCGATAATTTCTATGGAAGTTCTTCCAGTCTCCCATCATAATTTCAGTGCAAACTCCAGGGAAAAATAAACATAAAGGGCCATTTACACCATTTTCACCATGAATTCTGCTGAGGTTGCACCAAGAGATTGCACCACTTCCACATGGAAAAGCTACCTCAATAAGCATGCAGCCACTGAGGGAAATATTAAAATGTTGGCTTTATTAGGTTAAGTCAAAAAAAATCTTTAACTGATAAAGGTGGAGAAATATCAGCCTTGGCCATTTCAATTTTGAAGATATGTTTCACTCATTGAATGAACATTACAGACCACGGTTTCCCATTTTGTTATATAACCAAATTGGGCAGATAAATCTCTCCAGTACAAAATGATATATATCATTACTTTGTAGAATGTATTACAATACTGGTACTGTCATTTGGATATTCAATACACAGCTGCATTTGAATGCATTGCGTAACCAATGCAAAATTGAATTTAACCTTAGCATCGTTAGTGAGAAATCAACTTCTGTTCCTGCTCAAATTATCATTGGAGCATAACTTGATGATGCAAGAACAGGAAGAATTCTGCATAAAATGTCTGCCTCTATTGAGCAAAGGTATGCTAATAAAGGATAATGCATTTGCATTAGCCTCGTATTTTCAATCCATATTATGTGTAATTACTTTCCTGCACCTGCCTAAAGCTATAAAAAGGTTGTAAAGATCTGTCCTGCAGTTACAGACCAGTCAGTTTAACTTTGGTGGTGGGGAAATACCTAGAAACAATTATTTGGGGTAGAATTAACAGTCACATAGAAAAAATTTGGATTGATTCCGAAGAGTCAGCATGGATTTGTTAAAGGAAAATCGTGTCCAACTAATTTGCTGGAGTTTTTTTGAAGAGGTATCAGAGATGGTTGATGAGGGCAAGGCTATTGATGTAATGTGTATGGACTTCCAAAAGTCTTCTGATACAGCGCCACACAACAGACTTGTGAGGAAAGTCATAGGTCATGGAATAAAAGGAACAGTAACAACGTGATTACAAAATTGGCTGAGGGATAGGAAACAGGAAGTGATGGTTAATGGGTATTTTTCGGGCTGGGGTTGGTGGTGGGACCCTTGCTCTTCCTGACATATATAAACGATCTAGATCTTGGTGTGCAGGAGACAATTTCAAAGTTTGCAGACAACTCAAAACTTGGGAGAATTGTAAACTGTGAGGAAGGCAGTGTAGAACTTCAAAAGGATATTGACACATTGGTGGAAAGGGCAAATAGGTGGCAGATGAAGTTCAATGCAGAGAAGTGTGAGGTGATACACTTTGGCACAAAGAATATGGAGAGACAATATAAAATAAAGGATACTATTCTAAAGGGTGTGCAAGAGCAGAGAGGCCTGGGCGTATATGTATATAACCCATTAAAGGTGGCAGGGCAGTTAGAGAAAGCGGTTTCTAAAGTATACAGTATTCTAGGCATCATTAATAGGGGCATAGAGTACAAGAGCCAGAAGGTTATGATGAAATTATATAAGACACTGGTTAGACCTCAGTTGGAGTATTATGTACAGTTCTGGGCGCCACAGTATAGGAAGGATGTGAACGCATTGGAGAGAGTGCAGAAGAGGTTTATGAGCATGGTTCCAGGCTTGAGACACTTCAGTTATGAGGAAATATTGGAGAAGTTGGGACTGTTTTCCTAGGAGAGGAGAAGGCTGAGAGGAGACTTGATAGAAGTTTTCAAAATCCTTAGGGATCCGGACAGAGTAGATAGGGAGAAACTGTTCCCACTCTTAGATGGATCAAAAACCAGAGGGCACAGTTTTAAAGTGTTTTGCAAAAGAAGCAAATGCGAGGTGAGAACTAACTTTTTCACACAGCGAGTAGCTAGGGTTTGGAAGGCACTGCCTGGAAGTGCGGTGAAGGCATGTCAATTGAGGCATTCAAGGGGTCATTAGATGATTATCTAAATAGAAAAAATGTGCAGGGTTACAGGGAAAAGGCAGGAGATTGGCACTAAGTTAAAATGCTCAGAGAGCTGGTGCAGGCACAATGGGCTGAATGGCCTCTTTCTACATCGTAACAATTCTGTGATTCTGTGATATTGTACTCAACAGGAAACCTCCCACATCAATAAGATGAAACAGTGATTAGAATTACTTCATCCATTTAAAAAAATCATGTGTCATGAGTTTTTAGTGATGTGTTTTGAATACATGGTGGAATCAATTATGAACAGGCTCATAGAAGTTACAATCATGCATTCATTATACACAATAATCTACATCATATCATTAAATTTAACTTCAAGTTATTCCTTAAAGTCTGTCACACTTCATATGGTTGTGGAGTTTAGAACAAGTACGTTAGCAATCTGGAATAACATGAGCAATTACCAAGGTAACAACATTCCAACACTGGGAAAACATTTCCTCTGTGGATTACTTGCAACAAAATTATAAATATCTTTATAGAAAATAACTTCATAGTTTTTGTTACATATAGTGGACAATGGTAATGTTCCTTCCCCACCCTTCCCCATTAACTGTGTGGTGCACAGTACTGTTAATCAGGAATGAACAACTTGTAAATTCACAGTGGTCTGAATTCTTCCAATTTGTCAAGTTATCCTATTTTCCTCAATCTGGAGAATCCAAGCAGTAGGGGATGCCAAAAAATAAGAGAACAGGATATTTGCACTCCCACTTTACCAACCCTGCTGTCTGCTCCATGGCAAATAAGGCTTTAAATGAGAGGTTTGAGAGTGTTATTATGGTAATTGCAACACAATGTAATCTCATTTTTTTTTCTCTCTGCTTGGATATAATGCACTGGCACAATGACCAAGTAAACATTTGTTGTGAGTCAGGGGATGAATGTGTCAACCTATGGTGAGTAGAAACTATTTGTTCCTGAGGAGATAAACCAGTATGGCGGAGCTTATGGTGCAGACAATTTAGGCTGAATCTTAATTGCCAAAAATGGGTGGGTTTGGGTTGGGTCAGAGGTTAAAATTCAAAGAATCTAAAACAAGAATGCAACCTGCATCAAACTCACTCACTTCCTGAAGGTGAGTTGGTGAGGGGAGAGGGCATGTGGGGGTGCACCAATCCATTCGCTGGAGGCAATTGGTTATTTAAATATTATAATGAGGTACCTGTCCTCATTTTAGCAGCAATTGTATCTTTAAACTCATATTGTCTGTGTTTTCATACCTGCCAAGCGATAGGAGGGGGCAGGTTTGAATCCATAAGGTAAGTGTCTTTACAGCAGTGCTTGTGGGCCAGAAGGAGAAGGCATATTTCCACCAAGCCCAACAAGCTACCGAGTAACTCACCCATGGCCCCTCAAGCTGGCTACTTCACGCCCTCCCAACCTTCACTACCACCATCAGAGCCACTGACCATCATTGGAACATCTCCTTAATCTGCAGTCTTCCTGCCCAACTGGCCTCTAGCCTGTCAATCAGGCTAGTCACCTCCTGTGAACATTAGATTCTAAACAATTGATTTCAAACTATTATGGATCTTTGGTGAACCATTGGGTGCAGTTTGAGTTATGTTATTTATTGGGGCCTTTTAGTTACATTTCATGTTCGCTTATCCATGGCTAGTGAAAGGACACAATTTTGGTCAACTTAGAGCAGAATTGTCCCAGATTTGCACAAAGTGCTGTAGCGGATGGTAAAGAGGACATTTTACCTGCTGGCTGCAATGGCAGGTTTCCGTGCAGTATTGTCCCATTCCTGGTGCGTCCTGCCTCATTAATAATGCATTCCCCCTGAAACACACTAGATCGCTGGTGAGACTGTTTCTGATTTGCCTGCCCCGTCGTCACCTCAGGCTTTCAGTAATCCAGGCGCCATATTTAAGGGCTGCCCCTGCACAGAGCTAGCTCTCTGTAAGGCGTCGGAAGCTGCTGGGAACTGATAGCTGCTAAGAGCAGGAAACATGCTGCGCCAAAATTTAGGCTCACTTGGGCGCTTACTGAACGCAGTGGTGGCCCCACTGTGAAGTCCTCTACCCCGGCTCTGGGAGAAGACCAGCAAGCCAGGTCACCAATCCAGCATGGGGGGCTGTTGAAGTGCTAGTCAGCACCATCCCCCTGCAAAAGAGAATAGCCACCCAGTGCCGAACAAGGATGAATGATCTCTTCCGTTCTGCCAGGGTAAGCCACTCTTCTCATCACTCTCAACTCACCCACTAACAAACCCATCATACATCCACAGGAATCTCACTCACTGCCAGTTCAAGGGACATCACCATACACTCTCTCATACACACCCTCATCTGCTCTGTGGATTGTGTCATCATCCCGTCCATGGCACCTCTCACCACCCACAAATGTGCCAGGCATCCTCATCATTTGGCCTGGCAGGCATCCTGCTTACGCTTGCTCCATCTGTATTCGTGCAGGACAAGCTAGCACACAACAAAAGGGAGAGGTGGCAGACTGATGGAGGAATATCTGACAACAAGGTCCTCACAGACTCTGAAAATAGTCATCCAGCTGGCTGGTGACAACATGGACCGTTCCTGTGCTGATGGTGAGGTCGGCGGTGCTCTACCAAGTGAGAGTCCAGCAGTTCAACATCCATCAGACAACCATGCTTTGAATGAGTTCCCCTCTTCCACAGTCCTCTGCCATGCACTAATTATCTCTCTTTGCTTTTGCAGGCACATCTGGGTAGCAGCTGAGGGGGCTCATGTGTCAGGTCCTGGACTCAAGACCCGAAAATACCTCAGGAGAAGAATCTGATGACACCTTAACTGAAGACCTGTCACTGCACTCACCCACATCCTCCACCAGCGCAGAGACACGCACCTTGGTGGGGCCTAGTTCTAGAGTAGCTTCGGGGTTACAATCTGCTGAGCACATCACAATGTCGGATACAGAACAGGCAGTGGCAGGGCTTTCCCAGGTTTCCAGCACTCGGAGAACTGTTGGAGGCCAGGAATCTGTGGAGTGTGAGCCACATGATGACCCTCTGTACTCTGTCATACCTCAGTTGCTGGAGCTGCAAAGGCAAGCTCTGGAACATCAGGAAGGGATGTCCACTGCACTCCTCAGATTGCAAAGCATGATGGAGGAGTCCATACGCCTTCAGGCTGAGGTGATAGCACTGGCATGTCAATGTACCAAGATCAACACTGGTAAGATGGCAATCGTTATGGAGGCCTTGGTCCAGGACGTCACTCCTGCACTGCTGTGCGGGCTGAGCTCCATCTCTGATGCCATAGTTGGTGGGGCAGCTCAACCTACTCCAGCTTACCCTTCTCCTCAAGGAGTCAGCCAGGGGCCCTTGGGCACCCGTAGGGAGGAGGATAAGCAGGTGCACACCCCAGGGCCATCCACCCAGGTAACTCCAGGAGTGTCCAGCCCATCCAAATCACCTCTTTGTGGGACCTCAGCAGCCCCAGCTTCACAGGCCAAGGACAGTGCAGCCGGCCCACAGCAGGACACCCGAAGCCAGATGTGGCTCTCCCAGTCTCGGTCCTACAGAGGACGCCCACCAAGATCATCACAGACAGGGCGTAACAGTCAGCAGGCTGCCTCCACCTCTACTGTGAATGTCAGGGGAGTACCAAGACTTTGCAGCAGGGATAGGATGTTGAAAAGATGTAACTCTTTTGAGTCAAAACAATTAAACTAAATTAACAAAAGTCAGAGACAAAGTAAAAGCAGCCCCCTAAAGGGAAACTACAAAAACAAAAGACAAAATGCAAAGGAAACTTACCAACATCAAATCAACACAAGATTAAAGGGGTCTATAAAGCCCCACAGTCCCTGTGGTGCTCAGTGAGCATGGATGGCCTTGACAGTGCTGGCGGACACTGCTTGCTCCCTCTCCAGTGACACACGGCCATGAACATGACTGCGGAAGAGGGGCAAACAATCGGGTCAGATGACTCCCTCGATCGCCCATTGCCTTGACCTGTTAATGGCCAAGTTGGCCAGGCCCAGGAGCAGGTTCCCGAGGAGGTCCTCCTCCCTCCTGGCCCCCCTCCGCACCGGGGATCAGGAGTGTGGGACTGAAGTGCAAACGAAACAACAGTAAAAAGTTTTTTAAGAAACTAGAAAGGGGGTGCAGCCTATAGCAATTAGCATATACATGGTCCACGGACTCCACAAGGCCGCAAAAGGCGCAGGTATCTTGGAAGTCCATGAACTGACACAAACTACAGTTGTATGAGACTGCTGTGTGCAACACCCTCCACCCCATATCCTCGATGCAAAGTGGGAGGACACCTCCGTAGAGCGACCCCCACTGGGGAGGTCCCAGAACACCATGAAGAACTCCACGGTCAGCCCGTGCAGCCCCAGGGACTTGCCCCTGGAGAGACTGTCGAGGGTGCCGGTCAGATCCCCCAGACTTAGAGGGGAGTCAAGCATTCCGGCGCACTCCGGGCCGACCTGCGGCAGGTCCTCCCACAAAACTCTGTGAGTATCCTCACTGGAAGGGCCTGGAGAGAACAGGGCAGTGTAGTAGGATCTGGCAATAACCCTGATGCACTCCAGATCCGAGACAAGGGATCCATCATCGGTCAGCAGTGAGTAGAAGAAGGGGGAGCCACAGTCCAGGTCCTGGAGAAACCAGATCCGCAACCTTACGTATGCGCCGCAAGACCTGACGAGTTGCAGGTCTCACAACGCGTCCTTCTTATCATCAAATGCCTGCCGCAGGGTCGGGTCCACATGGGGCTGATGGAGATGTGCCTCCAGGTTGAGCACCTCCTTCTCCAAATCCTCAGCCCTGGATTTCTGCCTCTTTGTCAACCCCTTCACGTACACCTGACAGAAGACGTGAACGTGAGTCTTGCCCACGTCCCACCACAGCCTCAAGGAGGGGAAGCCTCCCCGCATCCTTCTCCAGCCGGCCCAGAAACTACTGAACGAGTCCAGGAACTGCTTGTCCTCCAGCAGCAGGTTGTTAAAATGCCAGTCTGTGGACTCCTTCCGAGCGCAGAACGGAACGGGTTTCGCCCACACCAGACGGTGGCCCATGTACGGCACCAGCCTCACAGAAGCCGATGGAACACAGGACACGTATGCCTTGGAAACATAAAGGCAGTCGAGTCTGGATGCTTCAACTCCAGGTGACACAAAAGTGAAAAGGCTGGAGACAGGATGGAGATGTTGCCAGACGTCCACCAAGTCGAAGGACCCGACCAGGTCTCTCAACTTACTTACACCTAGCAAGCGGTGCTGGGTACCGTGATAGCTGTGGGCCCCGAGGGTACAGTTGAAATCTCCTCCGAGTATGATACACTCGCCCCCGTCGATGGAGCCACGATGAGTGAACATTTCCTCAAAGAAGCTCGCTTGCTGCTGCGCACCCAGGGGAATGTACACATTCACAAAGTGAAACGCTGTGCCCCCCAGGCACACAGTCAGGTGCAGCAACTGGCCTGGCACTGGCCCCTTGCCCCCATAAGATCTCTGGCTGAAAATATGGGGCCAACAAGATAGCCACCCCGCCAGGATTGGAGGCTAGGTGACTCACGCAGACCCCCCCTCACCATTCCACGTAGCTTTGTCTCCCGGAACAGTATGGGTTTCCTGCAGGAAGCACACCGCATACTTCCCGTCACTGAGGAATGAGAAGTTCTGGAACCTGTGCTGTGCTTCCCTGCTGTGGATGTTGAGGCTGCCTATGGTAGTCTTCATTGTCAGAAGTATGTGCGACCATCACCATGTCTAGTGTAAGAAGGAGACAACCGTTTTAATCCTTCCTCACCTTCAGGAGCCCAGTGAGAAATGTGTGGACCCTCCTCTTAGCATTCCAGTCCAGCCCAGGGGCCTTGAGGGTCTTGCCGGCAGACAAGAACACAAGAGGAAAATAATGGTACCAGTCCAGGATCGACTCACCACCGAAACTCCATCCTCCTCCAGGTCGTCACCTCCAACTTCCAACTGCAACCCCCCCTACACCCCCCTGTATTGAGTACGGGGGATGGTTCAGAGCTGCCAGTCGGCTCCACCTCCACCTTGATCCCACCCCCAGGATCCAGGGAAGAAGGGTCCTCTCTGGTCTCCTCTTTGGGATATGGGCCAAAGGGTGGCGGCGGCTCAGAGCCCCACTCCCCCACAGGCACCAGGTTGCCTGACGAGTCCAGAAAAATCTCTGGGTCAAGGACGGAGACGCAGGGTGCTGAAGGTGGGGAGGGAGCCAAGAGGCCTTCCTCACCACTGCCGCCCAATGACCCAGTTGTCGGGGCTATGAAGGGACTGATGCATTCCCCTGGCGGGCCAGATGACATCTCGGGCGCACGAGGTGGGCCGGAGTGGGGAGCCACCACGTGGGCAATACCCTCACCAACCTCAAAGGGGCCCTGCTCAGGGGACTGCATCAAGGGAAAGGGAGTTTGGGCTCCCCCCAGAGGGCACAGCGAGGACTTACAGGGCGGAGACGCCACCAGCGCTTCACTGGTGGAGGGGCCACATCCAACCTCGTGAGTCACAAGGTCCTACCCCCCCCTCCCCCGAGGAGTGGCATCTCTTCCGGTGTAGGCTGGGGGCTGGGGAGACCTCCATCTGCAAGGCCCTCGCTGCCTCGTCCAGCCCCTCTGGATGCTCCTCCCTCTGGGGTTTGGGCAGGTCCACCCTCTTTATTAGGACCACCGGCTTGGTGTTGCATGCCCCACCGCCATCGGACCCTGGAACCCGCGCGGGGAGGACACCGGGTCCAGCACATGGCACTGAGGCACACACGGGACCAGGAGAACACGTGGACATGTCGCTGGGGCCGGATGATGTTTCTACCCCTGAGCCAGTGTTTTCAGGGGTCTGGGGATCTGGGCTCATTTGGGGGATCTGGGAGGCCTCTTCCAGGTGGTGGGTCTTCATCCATGCCTTCCGATGGCGTGATGTCTCTCCGACCCCCCGACCTCGCCAGCAGCCGAGATGGTGGTGGTTGTCGACAGCACCTCCCCTTGTGGGGAGGGAGATGGAGTGGTGGCGGGGGGAGGAGCGGTGGTGCCAGCTGCGGCTGTCTGGGTGGTGGTGGTGGCCTTGGAGATGACGCAGTCCTTCCTCACGTGCCCCACCTCCTTGCAGACATGGCACCACTTGCCATCTGCCATCAAAAAAACTGTGGTAGGCGGCCCCCTCAAAGAGACGACATCAAAACCCCACAATTGGTGCAATGCTCCCGGGCCAGGTATACCAAAACCTGGCACCGGAAGGAGTACACATGACGGAGGCTGGCCTCCTTTAGGCCGATCTGGATCAGTGCCACCCGGATGTGGGGAGGAGGAGCCCATCGGGGTGATAATATTAGCCTCTGGGCAGTGGCCTCCAGAGAGTTAACAGCCAGGAACAACCCACCCACCGTGAGCCTCTTTTCGAGGGCGAAGCACATCGCCCACTCGGCCTTTAGAAAGAATACGGCCTTCCCGCACATTTTTGAGGCCGCAACTATGGCTGAGTGGTTGACAACCCTGGCCAGAGCCTTCACGTAGGCCTCGATGGTCATTGTGGAATGGGTGTAGCACTGCACCCTAAGCTGACGTGTTGCAGGAGAGGCAGGGGCCGAAGAGGCCACCACCCCTGCATAGAGGTCATCGCCGCCATCGCGGAGTGCTGCACCCACCCCGATACAAGTAAAATATTCTCAACAAACAGAGCAAATGGGAGTGGGTGTAGGGGAGAGTGAAGGGGGGTCAGGGGGAGACAAAGGTGGAGGGGGTGGTGGTTTCATGAGGTGGGGGCTGGCTTCCAATGTTCCGCTGCAGGGGGAGGAGGTGTCTTCACCTGGGCAGCTAGCACGGCCCAGGCACAGTTCAGGAATGATAGTAAATGTCTGTAGATGCAGCTGGCTCTGCACAGTGCTAGCTGCTCCAGGCGAGGCAAGGGAGGGCAGAATAGGTTACAGGTCATCTTCCCCTCAAAGTTCAGTCTCTCACAGCCCTCCCTGCTGGAAAATTTTCTTCATCCCCCTGCAGACAACCAGGCATTCAAAATGCAGTTCTTTTCTCCCCCAGGCATCCACCTCTTTCAGCAAATGTCCTCCCAATCTGGCTGAAATTGGGTCCTCTCCCCTCTGGCTTTCTCCAAACTCCCACTCCCAGGCTCTTCAGGCCACGCTAGGCCGTATAAAGCCCCGTCCTGCATGACCTGTTTGTAGAAGCAGTAGTAGCCTTATTAGCAGCAGTCTTCTTGCTCCAGTTGAGACTAGAAGGAAATTCCAGAGCAACAGGAACAGCCACAGGAAATCCCACAGCAACAGGAACAGCCACAGGAAATCCCACAGCAACAGGAACTGCCACAGGAAATCTCACAGCAGCAGGAACAACCACAGGAAATCCCACAGCAGCAGGAACAGCCACATGAATTCAACAACAGCAGGAACAGCCACAGGAAATCCCACAACAGCAGGAACAGACACAGGAAATCCCACAGCAACAGGAACAGCCACAGGAAATCCCACAGCAGCAGGAACAGCCACATGAATTCAACAACAGCAGGAATTGCCACAGGAAATCCCACAACAGCAGGAATAGCCACAGGAAATCCCACAGCAACTGGTACAGCCATAGGAAATCCCACAGCAACAGGAACAGCCACATGAATTTAACAACAGCAGGAACAGCCACAGGAAATCCCACAACAGCAAGAACAGCCACAGGAATTCAGCAGCAGCAGGAACAGCCACAGGAAAATGCAGCAGGAACAGCCACTGGAAATCCTAAAGTAGCAGAAACAGCCACAGGAAATCCCACAGCAGCAGGAACAGCCACAGTTCAGCAGTAACAAGCTGCAGCTGAGACCAATCAGGAAGCACAGCCTGGACACAGGTGTTAATCACTTGTACATAATGTTCACTATTGTAAATAAACTCCCAAGAATGTCTTCTTGTCTATGGCTCCTTGTTATACTGAACAGTGTTCATGTCACTCAGATATGAAACCTTGGTTCCTACACAAGATAAAGGCAGGTATCCCAGTCCAGGGCCTCTTCCCTGTTCAGTGTGTAACCTTTGGATCAGAGTGGTGGTCCAGCTTCACGTTCACTGGACACATTACTGATGGCTGCACCTTGATGGTGCTTGTCATTGCTGCCAGAATGTCGTGGGCAGGCATCACAGAGTTCCGTCATTCTCTCTGTGTGCTCTCAGTACCTTTAAGGTGGGGCTGGACCCCATCTCTTCAGCATCTGTGACCAGTGATGCTGTGCTCCTGAAGGGCTCAGGTGTTGAAGGCTGACAAAAAATCAGGTGCATTTAAAGTTTCACGGCTGCATCTTCACAATATGATCCTGATCACAGAATGCAAGCGAGCTGCCCTCAGTCAGACAGGAGTCAGACATTCACAGAGGCAATGTGAAAATCTATGGAGTGTCCTCACTGCATGTTGTCATCGCCCCCCTGGAATATAGTGACTATTAGGGCCCCTGCTGCATCTCCATGACATGAGTCTGAGCACTGAGGGTATGTGCGCTGCCATCAGCCACACAGAAGTAAACATTCACAGATGAAATGTGAGGATGTCAGGACTGTCCTCATTACATTTCATCATCATCTTTCATGAACCTTGCAGCTATGAGCACTTCCTGAGCATGAAAGCTTAGTCTAGCCAGGGCAATGGCCTCATCACCAGCCATCCTCGCCTTTGAAGACCTCATTGTTGTCATCCACTTTTGATGTCCTCCTCATCGGAGAATACGAGCAGCTCCTCCATCTCTTTCTCAGCCTGGTCCCCCCACTGTTGCAGTTCCAGGTTGTTTTGCGCGCAGCAAGTGACAATGATACGTGACACCCTCTGCGGACTGTATTGCAGTGTTCCACTTGACCTATCGATGCACTGGAACCGCATTTTCGAAATACCTATCGCCTGCTCCACCAAAGCACAGGTCATGGCACGAGTCTCATTATACCATTGCTTTGCTGCAGTCTGAGACCATGCACGTGTGTCATCAGCCACATCCTCTGTGGGTAGCACTTGTCCCCGAGGATCAACCCTACCACCTCTGTGGACCTTGGAAGATGCCAGGGATCAGAGACCTGCTAAGGATGTAGCAGCCGTGGACACTCTCTTGAAATTGTTCACAGACATGCAGAATGCATTTGTGGTTGTCGCACCCCAGCTGAACATTCAACGAATAGAAGTCCTTGTGGTTGACATAGTTGACTGCTTATTGCCATGAGATCTAAGCGCCACGTGAGTGCAGTTGATGGCACCCAGCACCTGTGGAAAACCAGAGATTGCTGTAAACCCCAGCACTCTTCCTTCCTGGCATTCCTGATCCCAGGCGAAATGCACAAAGCTCCGTGCCTTTGTGAAGGTGGCGTCCATGACCTCCAGGATACACCTGTATGTGAAGGCTTGCGAGATCATGCACAGGTCACCTGAGGAGCCCTGGAAGGAGCCACTGGTGAAAAAAATTGAGCCCTGTGGTCACTTTCATGGCCACTGGCAGTGGATGCCCTCCATATCTCTAAAATGCCAAATCCTGCAGAGGTGACCAACTAGTTCCCTGGACACAAGCAGTCTTCGGCAACACTGGTTCTCATTCAGGAATAACAAGTGCCATCTATAGACCCTGGGTCTAGTGAGGTGCCTATGAGTAACGGCACACTGTGGATCTTCAACAGCATTTGCAGCAGGCGCTGCCACCCCTTCACCTTGAGGGAGGTGTTCCTCCCTTTGCCAAGACAGACACCTCTGTCGCTGTCTTCTTATTCTTCTCTGCTCTCTGTAAGCCATGAGCCATACCACTAAATAACCAGGCTCCATGATCCTGATGTTCTCCTCATGCAGGATCAAAGAGAGAGACCCGTGGGTTAGAATAAGTGTACTAAGAACCTCCTTTGGTTAAGTCTGAAGGCACCTTCATGCATGCAGGAGAGTGTTGGCCACCACATGGATAGCCAGTGTGCAGCGCACTCATTAACTGTCCAAAACCCCACCCACCTCTGCCCCACTCCACTTGACCAATTGGCAGCAGCTTCAGCCACAGGAATACATGCTGTGCTCTCAGCTCAGACACAGACATTCTCCTGACCTGCACTGCCAGACTGCGCTGGTAGCTTGAACCATGAGGGATACTGGCCCAAACCTTAACAAAGACATTGCAAAGGGCTTTGAGCATCTCCACCAGTGACTGCACCATGGCCACCTTTCGCAAGGGGATTGTACAGCTTGCTCAGTGGCCAATTGCTCCGAGGCCCCCTAAAACGCATATTAATTTGCTGTCTGCCCCTGAAGGGTGAAAAATTCTGGAGCATTTGGTGGAACTTTCATGCTTTTGCGTTGCTTGAGTGGGCAGAAAGGTATCAGAGGCCCGACTCCAAGCATGTCAATGGAGCTGCTGCTGAATGGTCTCAGTTGCGGAAGAATACTCACTTTTGATAAGCTTCCCTCATCCTCTCCCCCTACTCTCCCGGCATGTGCTTAAGTATTTCCTTCAGTCCGCCTGTGCTGCCTTGACTCCCCAACCCCCACCAACCCCCTCCACCACCTCCTTTTCTGACCCACACTGGAGCTCTTGCTCCCACCACCCCCCAAGGGGGCACTGAAAGCCAGCCAGGGAAAGAAACAGCTTGCCTGTGCCCCCTGCAAATGTGCAGCACCTCTTCCTTGATATCCTATGGGCAATGTTCACGAGTGCTGCGCAGTGTTCCTATGTGCTCATCTCCGAGTTCCGCTCAAAGTTCAGGTCACCAGGTGCACACCTTTTAAAGTCTGTCATGAAGCACGCTGTTCTGAAACCACGCCGATGTGGGCAATAAAGTTAAGGTGGGGGGATGATTCTTGTGAGCAGTGCTTATAATTAGAAGCAGATGTATTAATTTGATGTTCCTGACATGCGGCAGCCATTGACGTGTGGAGTGGACAATCGCAAACTGGCTTCACAATCGTCCGTCCATTTTGGTGTGATTGCCGTTTCACAACAGCATATACAAGGTGTGCACATGGTGGGCTACACTTTGAGGGGAACTCGGAGGTGAGTGCACAGTAATGCTGCGCAGCACTCACGAGGGTTGCCTGTTGGACTTCAAGGTTGAGGCGACTTGGGGTTGGGGGCAAGGGTTACCCTGCAGTTGAGGTGACTTGGGGGGGTGGCAGGGAAAAGGGCAAACACATGCGGGGTTGTAGGAGAGGAAAGTGGTCACGCATTAGGGACACCTTGTATAAAGTGACCATTCCTCTGCAGCTGAGATGGTTCAGATGCAGCCACATTGAAATGCATGGAAGCTTTACTGTCCACTCAAGCAATACAGAGGCATGAAAGTGCCACCAAGTGCTCCAGAGTGTTTCACCCCTTGGGCACAGACTGCAAACTAACGAGCATTTTAGTGGACTGCAGAATAGTTGGAGGAATGGGCATGTTGTACAATCTCCTTGCTAAAGCTGGCCATGGAGCTGTCAGTTGTGGAGGTGCTCACAGCCCCTTGCAATGTCAGCATCTTGGTTTGGACAAGTCTCCCAATGGTTCAAGCTAACAGTGCAGCCTTGCAGCGTGGGTTAGGAGAATACCTGAGCCTGAGCTGAAAGCGCAGCATGCAGTCCAATGGGCGAAGCTGTCACCAATCGGTCAGGTGGAGCAGGTTGGAGGAGGGTGGGGTTCCGGGCAACCACGCTGTGCACTAAACTCTGGCCATCCAAGTGGTGGCAGCACTCTCTCGGATGTGTTAAGGGGCTGACAGTATTAACCAAGAGAGGTTCTTCGAACACCCAAACTAAACCATGCCTCTCTCTCTTTCACCTTGCTGGAGGGATACAACAGAAATATAGAGTCTGTTGAACTAGTTGTATGCCTTCTGGCATAAAGAGAGCAGAGACAACAGAGAAGAGAGTGACAGAAGTGCTTGACTGCACCAAGGGAGGAGCAGGACCCTCAGGAAGAAAAGGCAGCTGGGTCTCCAGCACCCACTGCCGAAGAGTCACAGTGAGATGTTGCTGTTTGGCACCTAGCTAGACCCAGGATTTATAGACACCGCCTTTCATTCCTGCAGATGACCAAGAACCAGTTTCGCCGAAGACTGTGTATGTCTAGGGAACGGATCGATCATACCTACCACCTGCAGAATTTGGTGCCATGGGGACATGGAGGGCATCCACTGTCAGTCTCTGTGAAAGAGATTGCAACCCTCAATTTTTACACCAGTGGCTCCTTTCAGGGCTCCACAGAGATATCACAAGCTAACGCCCACAAATGCATCCATGAGATCACGGAAGCGAGGGTACACAAATTTGTGCATTTCATTCAGGACCAGGAAAGCCAGGATGCAAGAATGATTGGATTTGCCCAGATCTCGGGTTTCCCAGAGGTTCAGGTCAGGTTTCCCCCAGCTGTACTCCCGTGGTGCTCAGATCTCCATCTGCATAGTTGATCACAAAAAGTGGTCAACTATGTCAACCATAAGGGCTTCCATTTGCTGAAAGTGCAATTGGTGTGCAATCACCACAAAGGAATCCTGCATGTCTGTGTACAGTTTCCAGGGAGTGTCCATAACTCCTATATTCTCAGTCGGTCACTGGATCCTTGACTAATTCCAGGATCCACAGAGGCTGCAGGATTGGCTCCTCGGTGGCAGGAGCTAACTGCAAAGGATGTGCCTGGTGACACCCTTGCAGCGGCCTCAGACTGCAGCAGAGTGAAGGTTTAATGAGGCTGTTAAAGGCGGACAAAGGATCACATGCTTTTAAAGTTTCATGGCTGACCCTGATCACAGAGGCTGGTGCAGTTGGGAATGTGTGTTGTTGCTGCAGCAGTTGGGAGTGTGTGTTGCTGCTGCTGCTGCTGCTGTAGTTGGGAGTGTGTGTTGCTGCTGCTGCTGCGGTTGGGAGCTGGTGCACAACATCACTGGTCACACAGCTGATGAGATGGGGCCAGCCCTACCTACAGATGCTGACAGCACACAATGAGAAAGACGAAACTTGATGATGCCTGCCAGGACATTCTGGCGACAGTGACAAGCACCATCGAGGTGGAGACATCCCTAACGTGCCAGCGAGTGTGAGGCCGGGCCATCACTTTAGTCAGAAGGCTAAGCAAAGCACAGCAAAGAGGCCCCAGACTGAGTCACCTGTCCTTATCATGTGCAGATAGGTTTCCATATCTGACTGACACAAACACTGTTCAAAAAAAAGGAGCCACAGGCAGGGAGATATCCTAAGGAGTTTATGGACAATAGTGAACATTATGTACAATTGGTTAACACCCATGCCCAGGCTCTGCAAATGCCTCTTCCTAATTGGACACAGTTGCACGTTGTTGCTACTGCTGCAGTTAGGAGTGTGTGTTTTTGCTACAGCTGCTGCATTAGTTGGGAGTGTGTGTTGCTGCTGCTGCTGTTGCAGTTGGGAGTGTGTGTTGCTGCTGCTGTGCTGCAGTTGGGAGTATGTGTTGCTGCTGCTGCTGCTGTAGTTGGGAGTGTGTGTTACTGCTGCTGCTGCTGTAGTTGGGAGTGTGTGTTACTGCTGCTGCTGCTGTAGTTGGGAGGGTGTGTTGCTGCTGCTGCAGCAGTTGGGAGTGTGTGTTACTGCTGCTGCTGCAGTTGGGAGTGTGTGTTACTGCTGCTGCTGCAGCAGTTGGGGGTGCGTGTTACTGCTGCTGCTGCAGTTGGGATGGTGTGTTACTGCTGCTGCTGCTGTAGTTGGGAGGGTGTGTTTTTGCTGCTGCTGCTGCAGTTGGGAGTGTGCGTTGTTGCTGCTGCTGCTGTAGTTGGGAGTGTGTGTTGCTGCTTCGGCTGCTGCAGCAGTTGGGAGTGTGTGTTGCTGCTGCTGCTGCTGCACTTGGAAGTGTGTATTGTTGCTGCTGCTGCTGCAGTTGGGAGTGTGTTGTTGCTGCTGCTGCTGTAGTTGGGAGTGTGTGTTGCTGCTGTTGCTGCAGTTGGAAGTGTGTGTTACTGCTGCTGCTGCTGTAGTTGGGAGTGTGTGTTGTTGTTGCTGCTGCTGCAGTTGGGAGTGTGTTTTGTTGCTGCTGCTGCTGTAGTTGGGAGTGTGTGTTGCTGCTTCGGCTGCTGCAGCAGCTGTGAGTGTGTGTTGCTGCTGCTGCTGCAGTTGGGAGTGTGTGTGGCTGCTGCTGCTGCTGCTGCTGCAGTTGGGAGTGCACTTTGATGCTGCTGCTGCAGTTGGGAATGGGTGTGGCTGCTGATGCTGCAGTTGGGAGTGTGTGTTGCTGCTGTTGATGCTGAATTTGGGAGTGTGTTGCTGCTGCTGCTGCAGTTGGGAGTGTGTGTTGTTGCTGCTGCTGCAGTTGGGAGTGTGTGTTGCTGCTGCTGCTGCAGTTGGGAGTGTGTGTTACTGCTGCTGCAGCAGTTGGGAGTGCTTGTTGCTGCTGCTGGTGCAGTTGGGAGTGTGTGTTACTGCTGTTGCTGCTGTAGTTGGGAAGGTGTGTTACTGCTGCTGCTGCAGCAGTTGGGAGTGTGTGTTGTTGCTGCTGCTGCTGTTGGGAGTGTGTGTTACTGCTGCTGCAGCATTTGGGAGTGCATGTTACTGCTGCTGCTGCAGTTGGGAGTGTGTGTTGTTGTTGCTGCTGCTGCAGTTGGGAGTGTGTGTTGTTGCTGCTGCTGCTGTAGTTGGGAGTGCGTGTTGCTGCTGCTGCTGCAGTTGGAAGTGTGTGTTACTGCTGCTGCAGCTGTAGTTGGGAGTGTGTATTGTTGCTGCTGCTGCTGCAGTTGGGAGTTTGTGTTGTTGCTGCTGCTGCAGTTGGGAGTGTGTGTTGCTGCTGTTGCAGTTGGGAGTGTGTGTTGCTGCTGCTGCTGCAGTTGGGAGTGTGTGTTACTGCTGCTGCTGCAGTTGGGAGTGTGTGTTACTGCTGCTGCAGCAGTTGGGAGTGCTTGTTGCTGCTGCTGGTGCAGTTGGGAGTGTGTGTTACTGCTGTTGCTGCTGTAGTTGGGAGGGTGTGTTGCTGCTGCTGCTGCAGCAGTTGGGAGTGTGTGTTGTTGCTGCTGCTGCTGTTGGGAGTGTGTGTTACTGCTGCTGCAGCATTTGGGAGTGCGTGTTACTGCTGCTGCTGCAGTTGGGAGTGTGTGTTGTTGCTGCTGCTGCTGTAGTTGGAGTGTGTGTTGTTGCTGCTGCTGCTGTAGTTGGGAGTGCGTGTTGCTGCTGCTGCTGCAGTTGGAAGTGTGTGTTACTGCTGCTGCTGCTGTAGTTGGGAGTGTGTATTGTTGCTGCTGCTGCAGTTGGGAGTGTGTATTGTTGCTGCTGCTGCTGCAGTTGGGAGTGTGTGTTGTTGCTGCTGCTGCTGTGGTTGGGAGTGTGTGTTGCTGCTTCGGCTGCTGCAGCAGTTGGAAGTGTGTGTGTTGCTGCTGCTGCAGTTGGGGATGTGTTTAGCTGCTGGTGCTGTTGCAGTTGGGAGTGCCTGTTGCTGTTGCAGCAGCAGTTGGGAGTGCATGTTGCTGCTGCTGCTGCAGTTGGGAGTGTGTTTTGCTGCTGCTGCTGCTGCTGCTGCTGGTGCAGTTGGGAGTATGTTTAGCTGCTGCTGCTGGTGTAGTTGGGAGTGTGTGTTGTTGCTGCTGCTGCTGCAGTTGGGAGTGTGTTTTGTTGCTGCTGCTGCTGTAGTTGGGAGTGTGTGTTGCTGCTTCGGCTGCTGCAGCAGTTGTGAGTGTGTGTTGCTGCTGCTGCTGTAGTTGGGAGTGTGTGTTGCTGCTTCGGCTGCTGCCGCAGTTGGGAGCGTGTGTTGCTGCTGCTGCTGCAGTTGGGGATGTGTTTAGCTGCTGCTGCTGGTGCAGTTGGGAGTGCCTGTTGCTGTTGCTGCAGCAGTTGGGAGTGTGTGTTGCTGTGCTGCTGCAGTTGGGAGTGTGTTTTGCTGCTGCTGCAGTTGGGAGTGTGTTTAGCTGCTGCTGCTGCTGCTGGTGCAGTTGGGAGTGTGTTTAGCTGCTGCTGCTGGTGCAGTTGGGAGTGTGTGTTGTTGCTGCTACTGCTGCATTTGGGAGTGGGTGTTGTTGCTGCTGCTGCAGTTGGGAGTGTGTGTTCTTGCTCTAGATGCTGCATTAGTTGGGAGTGTGTGTTCCTGCTGTAGATGCTGCTGCAGTTGAGAGTGTGTTGTTGATGCTGCAGCAGTTGGGAGTGTGTTGCTCCTGCTGCTACAGCAGTTGGTGTGTGTGTTCCTGCTGTAGATGCTGCTGCAGTTGAGAGTGTGAGTTGCTGCTGCTGCTGCTGCAGTTGGGAGTGTGTGTGGCTGCTGCTGCTGCTGCAGTTGGGAGTGCACTTTGATGCTGCTGCTGCAGTTGGGAATGGGTGTGGCTGCTGATGCTGCAGTTGGGAGTGTGTGTTGCTGCTGTTGATGCTGAATTTGGGAGTGTGTTGCTGCTGCTGCTGCAGTTGGGAGTGTGTGTTGTTGCTGCTGCTGCAGTTGGGAGTGTGTGTTGCTGCTGCTGCTGCAGTTGGGAGTGTGTGTTACTGCTGCTGCAGCAGTTGGGAGTGCTTGTTGCTGCTGCTGGTGCAGTTGGGAGTGTGTGTTACTGCTGTTGCTGCTGTAGTTGGGAAGGTGTGTTACTGCTGCTGCTGCAGCAGTTGGGAGTGTGTGTTGTTGCTGCTGCTGCTGTTGGGAGTGTGTGTTACTGCTGCTGCAGCATTTGGGAGTGCATGTTACTGCTGCTGCTGCAGTTGGGAGTGTGTGTTGTTGTTGCTGCTGCTGCAGTTGGGAGTGTGTGTTGTTGCTGCTGCTGCTGTAGTTGGGAGTGCGTGTTGCTGCTGCTGCTGCAGTTGGAAGTGTGTGTTACTGCTGCTGCAGCTGTAGTTGGGAGTGTGTATTGTTGCTGCTGCTGCTGCAGTTGGGAGTTTGTGTTGTTGCTGCTGCTGCAGTTGGGAGTGTGTGTTGCTGCTGTTGCAGTTGGGAGTGTGTGTTGCTGCTGCTGCTGCAGTTGGGAGTGGGTGTTACTGCTGCTGCTGCAGTTGGGAGTGTGTGTTACTGCTGCTGCAGCAGTTGGGAGTGCTTGTTGCTGCTGCTGGTGCAGTTGGGAGTGTGTGTTACTGCTGTTGCTGCTGTAGTTGGGAGGGTGTGTTGCTGCTGCTGCTGCAGCAGTTGGGAGTGTGTGTTGTTGCTGCTGCTGCTGTTGGGAGTGTGTGTTACTGCTGCTGCAGCATTTGGGAGTGCGTGTTACTGCTGCTGCTGCAGTTGGGAGTGTGTGTTGTTGCTGCTGCTGCTGTAGTTGGGAGTGTGTGTTGTTGCTGCTGCTGCTGTAGTTGGGAGTGCGTGTTGCTGCTGCTGCTGCAGTTGGAAGTGTGTGTTACTGCTGCTGCTGCTGTAGTTGGGAGAGTGTATTGTTGCTGCTGCTGCTGCAGTTGGGAGTGTGTATTGTTGCTGCTGCTGCTGCAGTTGGGAGTGTGTGTTGTTGCTGCTGCTGCTGTGGTTGGGAGTGTGTGTTGCTGCTTCGGCTGCTGCAGCAGTTGGAAGTGTGTGTGTTGCTGCTGCTGCAGTTGGGGATGTGTTTAGCTGCTGGTGCTGTTGCAGTTGGGAGTGCCTGTTGCTGTTGCAGCAGCAGTTGGGAGTGCATGTTGCTGCTGCTGCTGCAGTTGGGAGTGTGTTTTGCTGCTGCTGCTGCTGCTGCTGCTGGTGCAGTTGGGAGTATGTTTAGCTGCTGCTGCTGGTGTAGTTGGGAGTGTGTGTTGTTGCTGCTGCTGCTGCAGTTGGGAGTGTGTTTTGTTGCTGCTGCTGCTGTAGTTGGGAGTGTGTGTTGCTGCTTCGGCTGCTGCAGCAGTTGTGAGTGTGTGTTGCTGCTGCTGCTGTAGTTGGGAGTGTGTGTTGCTGCTTCGGCTGCTGCCGCAGTTGGGAGCGTGTGTTGCTGCTGCTGCTGCAGTTGGGGATGTGTTTAGCTGCTGCTGCTGGTGAAGTTGGGAGTGCCTGTTGCTGTTGCTGCAGCAGTTGGGAGTGTGTGTTGCTGTGCTGCTGCAGTTGGGAGTGTGTTTTGCTGCTGCTGCAGTTGGGAGTGTGTTTAGCTGCTGCTGCTGCTGCTGGTGCAGTTGGGAGTGTGTTTAGCTGCTGCTGCTGGTGCAGTTGGGAGTGTGTGTTGTTGCTGCTACTGCTGCATTTGGGAGTGGGTGTTGTTGCTGCTGCTGCAGTTGGGAGTGTGTGTTCTTGCTCTAGATGCTGCATTAGTTGGGAGTGTGTGTTCCTGCTGTAGATGCTGCTGCAGTTGAGAGTGTGTTGTTGATGCTGCAGCAGTTGGGAGTGTGTTGCTCCTGCTGCTACAGCAGTTGGTGTGTGTGTTCCTGCTGTAGAAGCTGCTGCAGTTGAGAGTTTGAGTTGCTGCTGCTGCTGCTGCTGCTGCAGTTGGGAGTGTGTGTGGCTGCTGCTGCAGTTGGGAGTGTGTGTTGTTGCTTCGGCTGCTGCAGTTGGGAGTGTGAGTTGTTGCTGCTGCTGCTGCTGCAGTTGCGAGTGTGTGTTGTTGCTGCTGCTGCTGCTGCAGTTGTGAGTGTGTGTTGCTGCTGCTGCTACAGCAGTTGGGCGTGTGTGTTCCTGCTGTAGATGCTGCATTAGTTGGGAGTGTGTGTTCCTGCTGTAGATGCTGCTGCAGTTGAGAGTGTGTTGCTGATGCTGCAGCAGTTGGGAGTATGTTGCTGCTGCTGCTACAGCAGTTGGGTGTGTGTCTTCCTGCTGTAGATGTTGCTGCAGTTGAGAGTGTGAGTTGCTGCTGCTGCTGCTGCAGTTGGGAGTGTGTGTGGCTGCTGCTGCTGCTGCTGCAGTTGGGAGTGCACTTTGATGCTGCTGCTGCAGTTGGGAATGGGTGTGGCTGCTGATGCTGCAGTTGGGAGTGTGTGTTGCTGCTGTTGATGCTGAATTTGGGAGTGTGTTGTGTGCTGCTGCTGCTGCAGTTGGGAGTGTGTGTTGTTGCTGCTGCTGCAGTTGGGAGTGTGTGTTGCTGCTGCTGCTGCAGTTGGGAGTGTGTGTTACTGCTGCTGCAGCAGTTGGGAGTGCTTGTTGCTGCTGCTGGTGCAGTTGGGAGTGTGTGTTACTGCTGTTGCTGCTGTAGTTGGGAGGGTGTGTTGCTGCTGCTGCTGCAGCAGTTGGGAGTGTGTGTTGTTGCTGCTGCTGCTGTTGGGAGTGTGTGTTACTGCTGCTGCAGCATTTGGGAGTGCGTGTTACTGCTGCTGCTGCAGTTGGGAGTGTGTGTTGTTGCTGCTGCTGCTGCAGTTGGGAGTGTGTGTTGTTGCTGCTGCTGCTGTAGTTGGGAGTGCGTGTTGCTGCTGCTGCTGCAGTTGGAAGTGTGTGTTACTGCTGCTGCAGCTGTAGTTGGGAGTGTGTACTGTTGCTGCTGCTGCTGCAGTTGGGAGTTTGTGTTGTTGCTGCTGCTGCAGTTGGGCGTGTGTGTTGCTGCTGTTGCAGTTGGGAGTGTGTGTTACTGCTGCTGCTGCAGTTGGGAGTGTGTGTTACTGCTGCTGCAGCAGTTGGGAGTGCTTGTTGCTGCTGCTGGTGCAGTTGGGAGTGTGTGTTACTGCTGTTGCTGCTGTAGTTGGGAGGGTGTGTTGCTGCTGCTGCTGCAGCAGTTGGGAGTGTGTGTTGTTGCTGCTGCTGCTGTAGTTGGGAGTGCGTGTTGCTGCTGCTGCTGCAGTTGGAAGTGTGTGTTACTGCTGCTGCTGCTGTAGTTGGGAGTGTGTATTGTTGCTGCTGCTGCTGCAGTTGGGAGTGTGTATTGTTGCTGCTGCTGCTGTAGTTGGGAGTGTGTGTTGTTGCTGCTGCTGCTGTAGTTGGGAGTGTGTGTTGCTGCTTCGGCTGCTGCAGCAGTTGGAAGTGTGTGTTGCTGCTGCTGCTGCAGTTGGGGATGTGTTTAGCTGCTGGTGCTGTTGCAGTTGGGAGTGCCTGTTGCTGTTGCAGCAGCAGTTGGGAGTGCTTGTTGCTGCTGCTGCTGCACTTGGGAGTGTGTTTTGCTGCTGCTGCTGGTGCAGTTGGGAGTGTGTGTTGTTGCTGCTACTGCTGCATTTGGGAGTGTGTGTTGCTGCTGCTGCAGTTGGGAGTGTGTGTTCTTGCTCTAGATGCTGCATTAGTTGGGAGTGTGTGTTCCTGCTGTAGATGCTGCTGCAGTTGAGAGTGTGTTGCTGATGCTGCAGCAGTTGGGAGTGTGTTGCTGCTGCTGCTACAGCAGTTGGGTGTGTGTGTTCCTGCTGTAGATGCTGCTGCAGTTGAGAGTGAGTTGCTGCTGCTGCTGTTGGGAGTGTGTGTGGCTGCTGCTGCTGCTGCTGCTGCAGTTGGGAGTGTGCATTGCTGCTGCTGCAGTTGGGAGTGTGTGTTGTTGCTGCTGCTGGTGCCGTTGCGAGTGTGTGTCCCTGCTGCTGCTGCAGTTGGGAGTGTGTGTTGTTGCTGCTGCTGCTGCATTTGGGAGTGTGTGTTGTTGCTTCTGCTGCTGCAGTTGGGAGTGTGTGTTGTTGGTGCTGCTGGTGCAGTTGGGAGTGTGTGTTGTTGCTGCTGCTGCAGCAGTTGGGAGTGTGTTGTTCCTGCTGTAGATGCTGCAGCAGTTGGGAGTGTGTGTTCCTGCTGTAGATGTAGCAGCAGAGGGGAGTGTTTGTTGCTGTTGCTACAGCAGTTGGGAGTTTGTGTCATTGCTGCTACTGCAGTTGGAAGTATGAGTTGCTGCTGCTGCTGCATTTGGGAGTTGGTTGCTGCTGATGCTGCAGTTGGTAGTGTGTGTTTTTGCTGCTGCGGCAGTTGGAAATGTATGTTGCTGCTGCTGCAGTTGAGAGTGTGTTTTGCAGGTGCTGCTGCCAAAGTTTGGAGTGTGTTTTGCTGCTGCAGCAGTTTGGAGCATGCTTTGTTGCTGCTGCAGTTGGGAGTGTGTGTTTTAATGCTGCAGCAGTTGGGAGTGTGTGTTGCTGTTGTTGCTGCTGCAGTTGAGAGTGTGTGTCCCTGCTGCAGCAGTTGGGATTGTGCTGCTGCTGCTGCTACAGCAGTTGGGAGTGTGTGTTCCTGCTGCTGCAATTGGGCGTGTGAGTTGCTGCTGCTGCAGCTGGCAGTGTGCATTGCCGCTGCTGCAGCAGCTGGGAGTGTATGTTTCTGCTGCTGATGCTGCATTTGGCAGTGTGTGTACTTGCTGCTGCTGCAGTTGGGAGTGTGTCTACTTGCTGCTGCTGCAGTTGGGAGTGTGCGTTGATGCTGCTGCTGCATTTGGGAGTGGGTTTTGCTGCTGATGCTGCACTTGGGAGTTTGTGTTGTTGCTGCAGCAGTTGGGATTGTGTGTTGTTGCTGCTGCAGCATTCAGGAGTGTGTGATGCTGCTACCGCAGCAGTTGAGAGTGTGTGTTTGTGCTGCTGCTGTGGCTGAAGTAGGGAGTGTGTGTTGCTGCTGCTGCAGTTGGGAGTGTGTGTTGCTGCTGTAGATGCTGAATTTTGGTGTGTGTATTTCTACTGCCGCTGCAGTTGGGAGTGTGTGTTGCTGCTGATGCTGCAGTTGGGGGTGCGTGTTGCTGCTGATGCTGCAGTTGGAGGTGCATGTTGTTGCTGTTGCTGTTGCTGCTACTGGGAGTGTGTGTTGTTGCTGCAGCTTTTGAGAATGTGTGTTGTGGCTGTTGCTGTTGCAGCATTTAGTAGTGTGTGTTGCTGCTGAAATTGGCAGTGTGTGTTTCTACTACCACTGCAGTTGGGAGTGTGAATTGTTGCTGCTGCTGCTGCAGTTGGGAATGTTTGTTGTTGCTGCTGCTGCTGCAGTTGGGAGTGTGTGTTGCTGCTGCTACAGCAGTTGGGAGTTTGAGTCATTGCTGCTACTGCAGTTGGAAGTATGAGTTGCTGCTGCTGCTGCTGCAATTGGGTGTTAGTTGTTGCTGATGCTGCAGTTGGGAGTGTGTGTTGCTGCTGCTGCTGCTGCTGCAGTTGGGAGGGTGTGTTGCTGCTGCAGCAGTTGGGAGTGTATGTTGCTGCTGCTGTGGTTAGCCAAGTGTTTTGCAGCTGCTGCTGCCAAGGTTGGGAGCGTGTTTTCCTGCTGCAGCAGTTGGGAGTTTGTGCTGCTGCTGCTGCAGCTGTTGGGAGTGTGTGTTGCCGCTGCTGCACAAGTTGGGAGTATGTTTTGCTGCTGCTGCTGGTGCAGTTGGGTGTGTGTGTTGTTGCTTCTCCTGCAGTTGGGAATGTGTGTTGTTGCTGCTCCGCAGCAGTTGGGAGTGTGTGTTCCTGCTGTAGATGTTGCAGCAGTTGGGAGTGTGTGTTGCTGCTGCTGCTGCAGTTGGGAGTGTATGTTGCGGCTGCTGTAGTTAGCCGTGTGTTTTGCAGCTGCTGCTGCCAAGGTTGGGAGTGTGTTTTCCTGCTGCAGCAGTTGGGAGTGGGTGTTGCTGCTGCTGCAGCAGTTGGGAGTTGGTTGCTGCTGATGCTGCAGTTGGGAGTGTGTCTTGCTGCTGCTGCTGCTGCTGATGCAGTTGGGCGTGTGTGTTGCTGCTGCAGCATTTGGGAGTGTGTGAGTTGCTGCTGCTGCAGTTGGGAGTGTGTTGCTGATGCTGCAGCAGTTGGGAGTGTGTTGCTGCTGCTGCTACAGCAGTTGGGTGTGTGTGTTCCTGCTCTAGATGCTGCAGTAGTTGGGAGTGTGTGTTCCTCTTCTAGATGCTGCTGCAGTTGAGAGTGTGAGTTGCTGCTGCTGCAGTTGGGAGTGTGTGTGGCTGGTTCTGCTGCTGCTGCAGTTGGGAGTGTACTTGCTGCTGCTGCAGTTGGGAGTGTGCGTTGCTGCTGCTGCAGTTGGGAGTGTGTGTTGTTTCTTCTGCTGCTGCAGTTGGGAGTGTGAGTTGTTGCTGCTGCTGGTGCAGTTGCGAGTGTGTGTTGTTGCTGCTGCTGCTGCAGTTGGGAGTGTGTGTTGCTGCTGCTGCAGCAGTTGGGAGTTGGTTGCTGCTGATGCTGCTGTTGATAGTGTGTGTTGCTGCTGCTGCTGCTGCAGTTGGGAGTTTGCGTTGCTGCTGCAGCATTTGGGAGTGTGTGATTTGCTGCCGCTGCAGTTGGGTGTGTGTTGCTGATGCTGCAGCAGTTGGGAGTGTGTTGCTGCTGCTGCTACAGCAGTTGGGTGTGTGTGTTCCTGCTCTAGATGCTGCATTAGTTAGGGGTGTGTGTTCCTGCTGTAGATGCTGCTGCAGTTGAGAGTGTGTTGCTGATGCTGCAGCGGTTGGGAGTGTGTTGCTGCTGTAGATGCTGCTGCAGTTGGGAGTGTGAGTTGCTGCTGCTGCAGTTGGGAGTGTGTGTAGCTGCTGCTGCTGCAGTTGGGAGTGTGTGTACTTGCTGCTGCTGCAGTTGGGAGTGTCTGTTGTTGCTGCTGCTGTTGCTGTTGGGAGTGTGTGTTGCTGATGCTACAGCAGTTGGGAGTTTGTGTCATTGCTGCTACTGCAGTTGGAAGTATGAGTTGCTGCTGCTGCTGCAGTTGGGAGTTGGTTGCTGCTGATGCTGCAGTTGGGAGTGTGTGTTGCTGCTGATGCTGCTGCTGCTGCAGTTGGGAGGGTGTGTTGCTGCTGCAGCAGTTAGGAGTGTATGTTGCAGCTGCTGCAGTTAGCCGTGTGTTTTGCAGCTGCTGCTGCCAAGGTTGGGTGTGTGTATTTCTACTGCCGCTGCAGTTGGGAGTGTGTGTTGCTGCTGCTGCTGCAGTTGGGAGTGTGTGTTGTTGCTGCTGCTGCTGCAGTTGGGAGTGTGTGATGCTGCTGCTGCAGCTGCTGGGAGTGTGTGTTGCTGCTGCTGCACAAGTTGGGAGTATGTTTTGCTGCTGCTGCTGGTCCAGTTGGGAGTCTATGCTGTTGCTGCTGCTGAAGCAGTTGGGAGTGTGTGTTTTAGCTGCTTCAGCTGCTGGGATTGTGTGTTGCTGCTGCTGCACAAGTTGGGAGTATGTTTTGCTGCTGCTGCTGGTGCAGTTGGGAGTGTGTGTTGTTGCTGCTCCTGCGGTTGGGAATGTGTGTTCTTGCTGCTGCTGCAACAGTTGGGAGTGTGTGTTCCTGCTGTAGATGTTGCAGCAGTTGGGATTGTGTGTTGCTGCTACTGCTGCAGTTGGGAGTGTATGTTGCGGCTGCTGAAGTTAGCCGTGTGTTTTGCAGCTGCTGCTGCCATAGTTGAGAGTGTGTTTTCCTGCTGCAGTAGTTGGGAGTGTTTGTTGCTGCTGCTGCAGCAGTTGGGAGTTGGTTGCTGCTGCTGCTGCAGTTGGGAGTGTGTGTTGCTGCTGCTGCTGCTGCAGTTGGGAGTGTATGTTGCGGCTGCTGAAGTTAGCCGTGTGTTTTGCAGCTGCTGCTGCCAAGGTTGAGAGTGTGTTTTCCTGCTGCAGTAGTTGGGAGTGTTTGTTGCTGCTGCTGCTGCAGTTGGGAGTGTGCATTGCTGCTGCAGTATTTGGGAGTGTGTGAGTTGCTGCCGCTGCAGTTGGGAGTGTATGTTGCTGCTGCTGCAGTTGGGACTGTGTTTTGAAGCTGCTGCTGCCAAAGTTGGGAGTGTGTTTTGCTGCTTCAGCAGTTTGGATCTTGCTTTGCTGCTGCTGCAGTTGGGAGTGTGTGTTCCTGCTGCTGCAGCAGTTGGGAGTGTGTGTTTTGCTGCTGCTGCAGCAGTTAGGACTGTGTGTTGCTGTTATTGCTGCTGCAGTTGAGAGTGTGTGTCCCAGATGCTGCAGTTGGGAGTGCATGTTGTTGCTGCTGCTGCTACAGCAGTTGGGAGTGTGTTGCTGCTGCTGCTACAGCAGTTGGGAGTGTGTGTTCCTGCTGCTGCAGTTGGGCGGGTGAGTTGCTGCTGCTGCAGCTGGCAGTGTGCATTGCCGCTTCTGCAGCAGCTGGGAGTGTATGTTGCTGCTACAGATGCTGCTTTTGGCAGTGTGTGTACTTGCTGCTGCTGCAGTTGGAAGTGTACGTTGCTGCTGCAGTTGGGAGTGTGTGTACTCGCTGCTGCTGCAGTTGGGAGTGTGCGTTGCTGCTGCTGATGCTGCTGCAGTTGGGAGTGTGTGTTGTTGCTGCTGCTGCTGCAGTTGGGAGTGGGTTTTGCTGCTGATGCTGCCGTTGGGAGTTTGTGTTGTTGCTGCAGCAGTTGGGATTGTGTGTTGTTGCTGCTGCAGCATTCAGGAGTGTGTGATGCTGCTGCTGCTGCAGTTGGAAGTGTACGTTGCTGCTGCAGTTGGGAGTGTGTGTACTCGCTGCTGCTGCAGTTGGGAGTGTGCGTTGCTGCTGCTGATGCTGCTGCAGTTGGGAGTGTGTGTTGTTGCTGCTGCTGCTGCAGTTGGGAGTGGGTTTTGCTGCTGATGCTGCCGTTGGGAGTTTGTGTTGTTGCTGCAGCAGTTGGGATTGTGTGTTGTTGCTGCTGCAGCATTCAGGAGTGTGTGATGCTGCTGCTGCTGCAGTTGGGAGTGTGTTTTGCTGCTGCTGCTGCAGTTGGGACTGTGTTGTTGCAGCAGCCGTTGGTATTGTGTCTTGTTGCTGCTGTTGCTGCAGCAGTTGCTGCTTCTGCTGCTGCAGTTTGAAGTGTATATTGCTGCTGCTGCTGCAGTTGGGAGTGTGTGTTGCTGCTGATGCTGCAGTTGGGAGTGCATGTTGCTGCTGATGCTGCAGTTGGGGGTGCGTGTTGCTGCTGATGCTGCAGTTGGGAGTATGTGTTGTTGCTGCTGCAGTTGGGTTGTGTGTTGTTGCTGTTGCTGTTGCTGCTATTGTGAGTGTGTGTTGTTGCTGCAGCTTTTGAGAATGTGTGTTGTGGCTGTTGCTGTTGCAGCATTTAGTAGTGTGTGTTGCTGCTGAATTTGGCAGTGTGTGTTTCTACTACCGCTGCAGTTGGGAGTGTGAGTTGTTGCTGCTGCTGCAGTTGGGAGTGTCTGTTGTTGCTGCTGCTGTTGCTGTTGGGAGTGTGTGTTGCTGATGCTACAGCAGTTGGGAGTTTGTGTCATTGCTGCTACTGCAGTTGGAAGTATGAGTTGCTGCTGCTGCTGCAGTTGGGAGTTGGTTGCTGCTGATGCTGCAGTTGGGAGTGTGTGTTGCTGCTGATGCTGCTGCTGCTGCAGTTGGGAGGGTGTGTTGCTGCTGCAGCAGTTAGGAGTGTATGTTGCAGCTGCTGCAGTTAGTCGTGTGTTTTGCAGCTGCTGCTGCCAAGGTTGGGTGTGTGTATTTCTACTGCTGCTGCAGTTGGGAGTGTGTGTTGCTGCTGCTGCTGCAGTTGGGAGTGTGTGTTGTTGCTGCTGCTGCTGCAGTTGGGAGTGTGTGATGCTGCTGCTGCAGCTGCTGGGAGTGTGTGTTGCTGCTGCTGCACAAGTTGGGAGTATGTTTTGCTGCTGCTGCTGGTCCAGTTGGGAGTCTATGCTGTTGCTGCTGCTGAAGCAGTTGGGAGTGTGTGTTCTAGCTGCTTCAGCTGCTGGGATTGTGTGTTGCTGCTGCTGCACAAGTTGGGAGTATGTTTTGCTGCTGCTGCTGGTGCAGTTGGGAGTGTGTGTTGTTGCTGCTGCTGCAGTTGGGAGTGTGTTGTTGCTGCTGCTGCTGTTGGGATTGTGTGTTGTTGCTGCAGCAGTTGAGAGTGTGTCTTTTTGCTGTTGCTGCTGCAGCATTCAGGAGTTTGTGTTGCTGCTGCAGCAGTTGGGAGTGTGTTGTTGCTGCTGCTTCTACAGTTGGGACTGTGTTTTGCTGCTGCTGCTGCAGTTGGGACTGTGTTGTTGCAGCAGCCGTTGGTATTGTGTGTTGTTGCTGCTGCTGCTGCAGTTGGGATTGTGTGTTGCTGCTGCTGCAGCAGTTGGGAGTTGGTTTCTGCTGATGCTGCAGTTGGGAGTGTGTGTTGCTAAAGCAGCAGTTAGGAGTGTATGTTGCGGCTGCTGCAGTTATCTGTGTGTTTTGCAGCTGCTGCTGCCAAGGTTGGGATTGTGTTTTCCTGCTGCAGCAGTAGGGAGTGTGTGTTGCTGCTGCTGCAGCAGTTGGGAGTGTGTGTTGTTGCTGGTGCTGCTGCAGTTGGGAGTGTGTGTTGCTGCTGCAGCAGTTGGGACTGTGTGTTGTTGCTGCTGCTGCTGCTTTTGGGATGTGTGTTCCTGCTGCTGCAGCAGCTGGGAGTGTGTGTTTTGCTGCTGCAGCAGTTGGGAGTGTGTGTTGCTGTTGTTGCTGCTGCAGTTGAGAGTGTGTGTCCCTGCTGCTGCAGTTGGGAGTGCATGTTGTTGCTGCTGCTGCTGAAGCAGTTGAGAGTGTGTTGCTGCTGCTGCTACAGCAGTTGGGAGTGTGTGTTCCTGCAGCTGCAATTGGGCGTGTGAGTTGCTGCTGCTGCAGCTGGCAGTGTGCATTGCAGCTGCTGCAGCAGCTGGGAGTGTATGTTGCTGCTACTGATGCTGCTTTTGGCAGTGTGTGTACTTGCTGCTGCTGCAGTTGGGAGTGTACATTGCTGCTGCAGTTGGGAGTGTGTGTTGTTGCTGCTGCAGCATTGAGGAGTGTGTGATGCTGCTGCCGCAGCAGTTGAGAGTGTGTGTTGTTGCTGCTGCTGCTGCAGTTGGGAGTGTGTGTTGCTGCTGCTGCAGCAGCAGTTGGGAGTTGGTTGCTGCTGATGCTGCAGTTGGGAGTGTGTGTTGCTGCTGCTGCTGCTGCTGCAGTTGGGAGGGTGTGTTGTTGCTGCTGCAGTTGGGTTGCGTGTTGTTGCTGTTGCTGTTGCTGCTATTGGGAGTGTTTGTTGTTGCTGCAGCTTTTGAGAATGTGTGTTGTGGCTGTTGCTGTTGCAGCATTTAGTAGTGTGTGTTGCTGCTGAATTTGGTTTCTACTACCGCTGCAGTTGGGACTGTGTTGTTGCAGCAGCCGTTGGTATTGTGTCTTGTTGCTGCTGTTGCTGCAGCAGTTGCTGCTTCTGCTGCTGCAGTTTGGAGTGTATATTGCTGCTGCTGCTGCAGTTGGGAGTGTGTGTTGCTGCTGATGCTGTAGTTGGGAGTGTGTGTTGCTGCTGATGCTGCAGTTGGGAGTATGTGTTGTTGCTGCTGCAGTTGGGTTGTGTGTTGTTGCTGTTGCTGTTGCTGCTATTGGGAGTGTGTGTTGTTGCTGCAGCTTTTGAGAATATGTGTTGTGGCTGTTGCTGTTGCATCATTTAGTAGTGTGTGTTGCTGCTGAATTTGGCAGTGTGTGTTTCTACTACCGCTGCAGTTGGGAGTGTGAGTTGTTGCTGCTGCTGCTGCAGTTGGGAGTGTGAGTTGTTGCTGCTACTGCAGTTGGGAGTGTCTGTTGTTGCTGCTGCTGTTGCTGTTGGGAGTTTGTGTTGCTGATGCTACAGCAGTTGGGAGTTTGTGTCATTGCTGCTACTGCAGTTGGAAGTATGAGTTGCTGCTGCTGCTGCAGTTGGGAGTTGGTTGCTGCTGATGCTGCAGTTGGGAGTGTGTGTTGCTGCTGATGCTGCTGCTGCTGCAGTTGGGAGGGTGTGTTGCTGCTGCAGCAGTTAGGAGTGTATGTTGCAGCTGCTGCAGTTAGCTGTGTGTTTTGCAGCTGCTGCTGCCAAGGTTGGGTGTGTGTATTTCTACTGCCGCTGCAGTTGGGAGTGTGTGATGCTGCTGCTGCAGCTGCTGGGAGTGTGTGTTGCTGCTGCTGCACATGTTGGGAGTATGTTTTGCTGCTGCTGCTGGTCCAGTTGGGAGTCTATGCTGTTGCTGCTGCTGAAGCAGTTGGGATTGTGTGTTTTAGCTGCTTCAGCTGCTGGGATTGTGTGTTGTTGCTGCTGCACAAGTTGGGAGTATGTTTTGCTGCTGCTGCTGGTGCAGTTGGGAGTGTGTGTTGTTGCTGCTGCTGCAGTTGGGAGTGTGTTGTTGCTGCTGCTGCTGTTGGGTGTATGTGTTGTTGCTGCAGCAGTTGAGAGTGTGTGTTTTTGCTGTTGCTGCTGCAGCATTCAGGAGTTTGTGTTGCTGCTGCAGCAGTTAGGAGTGTGTTGTTGCTGCTGCTTCTACAGTTGGGAGTGTGTTTTGCTGCTGCTGCTGCAGTTGGGACTGTGTTGTTGCAGCAGCCGTTGGTATTGTGTGTTGTTGCTGCTGCTGCTGCAGTTGGGATTGTGTGTTGCTGCTGCTGCAGCAGTTGGGAGTTGGTTTCTGCTGATGCTGCAGTTGGGAGTGTGTGTTGCTGCTGCTGCAGCAGTTGGGAGTTGGTTGCTGCTGATGCTGCAGTTGGGAGTGTGTGTTGCTGCTGCTGCTGCTGCAGTTGGTAGGGTGTGTTGCTAAAGCAGCAGTTAGGAGTGTATGTTGCGGCTGCTGCAGTTATCTGTGTGTTTTGCAGCTGCTGCTGCCAAGGTTGGGAGTGTGTTTTCCTGCTGCAGCAGTAGGGAGTGTGTGTTGCTGCTGCTGCAGCAGTTGGGAGTGTGTGTTGTTGCTGGCGCTGCTGCAGTTGGGAGTGTGTGTTGCTGCTGCAGCAGTTGGGACTGTGTGTTGTTGCTGCTGCTGCTGCAGTTGGGATGTGTGTTCCTGCTGCTGCAGCAGCTGGGTGTGTGTGTTTTGCTGCTGCAGCAGTTGGGAGTGTGTGTTGCTGTTGTTGCTGCTGCAGTTGAGAGTGTGTGTCCCTGCTGCTGCAGTTGGGAGTGCATGTTGTTGCTGCTGCTGCTGAAGCAGTTGGGAGTGTGTTGCTGCTGCTGCTACAGCAGTTGGGAGTGTGTGTTCCTGCAGCTGCAGTTGGGCGTGTGAGTTGCTGCTGCTGCAGCTGGCAGTGTGCATTGCAGCTGCTGCAGCAGCTGGGAGTGTATGTTGCAGCTACTGATGCTGCTTTTGGCAGTGTGTGTACTTGCTGCTGCTGCAGTTCGGAGTGTACGTTGCTGCTGCAGTTGGGAGTGTGTGTTGTTGCTGCTGCAGCATTCAGGAGTGTGTAATGCTGCTGCCGCAGCAGTTGAGAGTGTGTGTTGTTGCTGCTGCTGCTGCAGTTGGGAGTGTGTGTTGCTGCTGTTGCAGCAGTTGGGAGTTGGTTGCTGCTGATTCTGCAGTTGGGAGTGTGTGTTGCTGCTGCTGCTGCAGTTGGGAGGGTGTGTTGTTGCTGCTGCAGTTGGGTTGCGTGTTGTTGCTGTTGCTGTTGCTGCTATTGGGAGTGTTTGTTGTTGCTGCAGCTTTTGAGAATGTGTGTTGTGGCTGTTGCTGTTGCAGCATTTAGTAGTGTGTGTTGCTGCTGAATTTGGCAATGTGAGTTTCTACTACCGCTGCAGTTGGGAGTGTGAGTTGTTGCTGCTGCTGCTGCAGTTGGGAGTGTTTGTTGTTGCTGCTGCTGCTGCAGTTGGGAGTGTGTGTTATTGCTGCTGCTGCTGCAGTTGGGAGTGTGTGTTGCTGCTGCTACAGCAGTTGGGAGTTTGTGTCGTTGCTGCTACTGCAGTTGGAAGTGTAAGTTGCTGCTGCTGCTGCAGTTGGGAGTTGGTTTCTGCTGCTGCTGCAGCAGGCGGGAGTGGGTTTTCCTTCTGCTGCAGCAGATGCGAGTGTTTGTGGTTGCTGCTGCTGCTGCAGTTGGGAGTTGGTTGCTGCTGATGCTGCAGTTGGGAGTGTGTGTTGCTGCTGCTGCAGTTGGTAGGGTGTGTTGCTAAAGCAGCAGTTAGGAGTGTATGTTGCGGCTGCTGCAGTTAGCTGTGTGTTTTGCAGCTGCTGCTGCCAAGGTTGGGAGTGTGTTTTCCTGCTGCAGCAGTAGGGAGTGTGTGTTGCTGCTGCTGTAGCAGTTGGGAGTGTGTGTTGTTGCTTGCGCTGCTGCAGTTGGGAGTGTGTGTTGCTGCTGCTGCAGCAGTTGGGACTGTGTGTTGTTGTTGCTGCTGCTGCAGTTGGGATGTGTTGTTGCTGCTGCTGCTGCAGTTGGGAGTGTGTGTTGTTGCTGCTGCTGCTGCAGTTGGGAGTGTGTGTTGTTCTGGTGCTGCTGCAGTTGGGAGTGTGTGTTGTTGCTGCGGCTGCTGCAGTTGGGAGTGTGTGTTGTTCTGTTGCTGCTGCAGTTGAGAGTGTGTGTTGTTGCTGCTGCTGCTGTAGTTGGGAGTGTGTGTTGTTGTTGCTGCTGCAGTTGGGAGTGTTTTGTTGCTGCTGTTGCAGTTTGGATTATGTGTTGTTGCTGCAGAAGTTGAGAATGTATGTTTTTGCTGTTGCTGCTGCAGCATTCGATAGTTTGTGTTGCTGCTGCAGCAGTTGGGAGTGTGTTGTTGCTGCTGCTTCTACAGTTGGGAGTGTGTGTTGCTGCTGCTGATGCTGCAGTTGGGAGTGTGTTTTGCTGCTGCCGCGGCAGTTGGGACTGTGTTGTTGCAGCGGCCGTTGGTTTTGTGCGTTGTTGCTGCTGTTGCTGCAGCAGTTGCGACTGTATTTTACTGCTTCTGCTGCTGCAGTTTGGAGTGTATATTGTTGTTGCTGCTGCAGTTGAGAGTGTGTGTTGCTGCTGATGCTGCATTTGGGAGTGTGTGTTGCTGCTGATGCTGCAGTTGGGGGTGCTTGTTGCTGCTGATGCTGCAGTTGGGGGTGCGTGTTGCTGCTGATGCTACAGTTGGGGGTGCGTGTTGCTGCTGATGCTGCAGTTGGGGGTGCGTGTTGCTGCTGATGCTGCAGTTGGGGGTGCGTGTTGCTGCTGATGCTGCAGTTGGGAGTATGAGTTGTTGCTGCTGCAGTTGGGTTGTGTGTTGTTGCTGTTGCTGCTATTGGGAGTGTGTGTTGTTGCTGCTACAGCAGTTGGGAGTTTGTGTCATTGTTGCTACTGCAGTAGGAAGTATGAGTTGCTGCTGCTGCTGCAGTTGGGAGTTGGTTTCTGCTGCTGCTACAGCAGGCGGGAGTGGGTTTTCCTTCTGCTGCAGCAGATGCGAGTGTTTGTGGTTGCTGCTGCTGCTGCAGTTGGGAGTTGGTTGCTGCTGATGCTGCAGTTGGGAGTGTGTGTTGCTGCTGCTGCTGCAGTTGGTAGGGTGTGTTGCTAAAGCAGCAGTTAGGAGTGTATGTTGCGGCTGCTGCAGTTAGCTGTGTGTTTTGCAGCTGCTGCTGCCAAGGTTGGGAGTGTGTTTTCCTGCTGCAGCAGTAGGGAGTGTGTGTTGCTGCTGCTGTAGCAGTTGGGAGTGTGTGTTGTTGCTTGCGCTGCTGCAGTTGGGAGTGTGTGTTGCTGCTGCTGCAGCAGTTGGGACTGTGTGTTGTTGTTGCTGCTGCTGCAGTTGGGATGTGTTGTTGCTGCTGCTGCTGCAGTTGGGACTGTGTGTTGTTGCTGCTGCTGCTGCAGTTGGGAGTGTGTGTTGTTCTGGTGCTGCTGCAGTTGGGAGTGTGTGTTGTTGCTGCGGCTGCTGCAGTTGGGAGTGTGTGTTGTTCTGTTGCTGCTGCAGTTGAGAGTGTGTGTTGTTGCTGCTGCTGCTGTAGTTGGGAGTGTGTGTTGTTGTTGCTGCTGCAGTTGGGAGTGTTTTGTTGCTGCTGCTGCAGTTTGGATTATGTGTTGTTGCTGCAGCAGTTGAGAATGTATGTTTTTGCTGTTGCTGCTGCAGCATTCGGTAGTTTGTGTTGCTGCTGCAGCAGTTGGGAGTGTGTTGTTGCTGCTGCTTCTACAGTTGGGAGTGTGTGTTGCTGCTGCTGATGCTGCAGTTGGGAGTGTGTTTTGCTGCTGCCGCGGCAGTTGGGACTGTGTTGTTGCAGCGGCCGTTGGTTTTGTGCGTTGTTGCTGCTGTTGCTGCAGCAGTTGCGACTGTATTTTACTGCTTCTGCTGCTGCAGTTTGGAGTGTATATTGTTGCTGCTGCTGCAGTTGAGAGTGTGTGTTGCTGCTGATGCTGCATTTGGGAGTGTGTGTTGCTGCTGATGCGGCAGTTGGGGGTGCTTGTTGCTGCTGATGCTGCAGTTGGGGGTGCGTGTTGCTGCTGATGCTACAGTTGGGGGTGCGTGTTGCTGCTGATGCTGCAGTTGGGGGTGCGTGTTGCTGCTGATGCTGCAGTTGGGGGTGCGTGTTGCTGCTGATGCTGCAGTTGGGAGTATGAGTTGTTGCTGCTGCAGTTGGGTTGTGTGTTGTTGCTGTTGCTGCTATTGGGAGTGTGTGTTGTTGCTGCAGATTTTGAGAATGTGTGTTGTGGCTGTTGCTGTTGCAGCATTTAGTAGTGTGTGTTGCTGCTGAATTTGGCAGTGTGTGTTTCTACTACCGCTGCAGTTGGGAGTGTGAGTTGTTGCTGCTGCTGCTGCAGTTGGGAGTGTGAGTTGTTGCTGCTGCTGCTGCAGTTGGGAGTGTTTTTTGTTGCTGCTGCTGTTGCAGTTGGGAGTGTGTGTTGTTGCTGCTGCTGCTGCAGTTGGGAGTGTGTGATGCTGCTGCTGCTGCAGTTGGGAGTGTGTGTTGTTGCTGGCGCTGCTGCAGTTGGGAGTGTGTGTTGCTGCTGCAGCAGTTGTGACTGTGTGTTGTTGCTGCTGCTGCTGCAGTTGTGATGTGTGTTCCTGCTGCTGCAGCAGCTGGGTGTGTGTGTTTTGCTGCTGCAGCAGTTGGGAGTGTGTGTTGCTGTTGTTGCTGCTGCAGTTGAGAGTGTGTGTCCCTGCTGCTGCAGTTGGGAGTGCATGTTGTTGCTTCTGCTGCTGAAGCAGTTGGGAGTGTGTTGCTGCTGCTGCTACAGCAGTTGGGAGTGTGTGTTCCTGCAGCTGCAGTTGGGCGTGTGAGTTGCTGCTGCTGCAGCTGGCAGTGTGCATTGCAGCTGCTGCAGCAGCTGGGAGTGTATGTTGCAGCTACTGATGCTGCTTTTGGCAGTGTGTGTACTTGCTGCTGCTGCAGTTCGGAGTGTACGTTGCTGCTGCAGTTGGGAGTGTGTGTTGTTGCTGCTGCAGCATTCAGGAGTGTGTAATGCTGCTGCCGCAGCAGTTGAGAGTGTGTGTTGTTGCTGCTGCTGCTGCAGTTGGGAGTGTGTGTTGCTGCTGTTGCAGCAGTTGGGAGTTGGTTGCTGCTGATTCTGCAGTTGGGAGTGTGTGTTGCTGCTGCTGCTGCAGTTGGGAGGGTGCGTTGTTGCTGCTGCAGTTGGGTTGCGTGTTGTTGCTGTTGCTGTTGCTGCTATTGGGAGTGTTTGTTGTTGCTGCAGCTTTTGAGAATGTGTGTTGTGGCTGTTGCTGTTGCAGCATTTAGTAGTGTGTGTTGCTGCTGAATTTGGCAATGTGAGTTTCTACTACCGCTGCAGTTGGGAGTGTGAGTTGTTGCTGCTGCTGCTGCAGTTGGGAGTGTTTGTTGTTGCTGCTGCTGCTGCAGTTGGGAGTGTGTGTTATTGCTGCTGCTGCTGCAGTTGGGAGTGTGTGTTGCTGCTGCTACAGCAGTTGGGAGTTTGTGTCGTTGCTGCTACTGCAGTTGGAAGTGTAAGTTGCTGCTGCTGCTGCAGTTGGGAGTTGGTTTCTGCTGCTGCTGCAGCAGGCGGGAGTGGGTTTTCCTTCTGCTGCAGCAGATGCGAGTGTTTGTGGTTGCTGCTGCTGCTGCAGTTGGGAGTTGGTTGCTGCTGATGCTGCAGTTGGGAGTGTGTGTTGCTGCTGCTGCTGCTGCAGTTGGTAGGGTGTGTTGCTAAAGCAGCAGTTAGGTGTGTATGTTGCGGCTGCTGCAGTTAGCTGTGTGTTTTGCAGCTGCTGCTGCCAAGGTTGGGAGTGTGTTTTCCTGCTGCAGCAGTAGGGAGTGTGTGTTGCTGCTGCTGTAGCAGTTGGGAGTGTGTGTTGTTGCTTGCGCTGCTGCAGTTGGGAGTGTGTGTTGCTGCTGCTGCAGCAGTTGGGACTGTGTGTTGTTGTTGCTGCTGCTGCAGTTGGGATGTGTTGTTGCTGCTGCTGCTGCAGTTGGGACTGTGTGTTGTTGCTGCTGCTGCTGCAGTTGGGAGTGTGTGTTGTTCTGGTGCTGCTGCAGTTGGGAGTGTGTGTTGTTGCTGCAGCTGCTGCAGTTGGGAGTGTGTGTTGTTCTGTTGCTGCTGCAGTTGAGAGTGTGTGTTGTTGCTGCTGCTGCTGTAGTTGAGAGTGTGTGTTGTTGTTGCTGCTGCAGTTGGGAGTGTTTTGTTGCTGCTGTTGCAGTTTGGATTATGTGTTGTTGCTGCAGAAGTTGAGAATGTATGTTTTTGCTGTTGCTGCTGCAGCATTCGGTAGTTTGTGTTGCTGCTGCAGCAGTTGGGAGTGTGTTGTTGCTGCTGCTTCTACAGTTGGGAGTATGTGTTGCTGCTGCTGATGCTGCAGTTGGGAGTGTGTTTTGCTGCTGCCGCGGCAGTTGGGACTGTGTTGTTGCAGCGGCCGTTGGTTTTGTGCGTTGTTGCTGCTGTTGCTGCAGCAGTTGCGACTGTATTTTACTGCTTCTGCTGCTGCAGTTTGGAGTGTATATTGTTGTTGCTGCTGCAGTTGAGAGTGTGTGTTGCTGCTGATGCTGCATTTGGGAGTGTGTGTTGCTGCTGATGCTGCAGTTGGGGGTGCTTGTTGCTGCTGATGCTGCAGTTGGGGGTGCGTGTTGCTGCTGATGCTACAGTTGGGGGTGCGTGTTGCGGCTGATGCTGCAGTTGGGGGTGCGTGTTGCTGCTGATGCTGCAGTTGGGGGTGCGTGTTGCTGCTGATGCTGCAGTTGGGAGTATGGGTTGTTGCTGCTGCAGTTGGGTTGTGTGTTGTTGCTGTTGCTGCTATTGGGAGTGTGTGTTGTTGCTGCTACAGCAGTTGGGAGTTTCTGTCATTGTTGCTACTGCAGTTGGAAGTATGAGTTGCTGCTGCTGCTGCAGTTGGGAGTTGGTTTCTGCTGCTGCTACAGCAGGCGGGAGTGGGTTTTCCTTCTGCTGCAGCAGATGCGAGTGTTTGTGGTTGCTGCTGCTGCTGCAGTTGGGAGTTGGTTGCTGCTGATGCTGCAGTTGGGAGTGTGTGTTGCTGCTGCTGCTGCTGCAGTTGGTAGGGTGTGTTGCTAAAGCAGCAGTTAGGAGTGTATGTTGCGGCTGCTGCAGTTAGCTGTGTGTTTTGCAGCTGCTGCTGCCAAGGTTGGGAGTGTGTTTTCCTGCTGCAGCAGTAGGGAGTGTGTGTTGCTGCTGCTGTAGCAGTTGGGAGTGTGTGTTGTTGCTTGCGCTGCTGCAGTTGGGAGTGTGTGTTGCTGCTGCTGCAGCAGTTGGGACTGTGTGTTGTTGTTGCTGCTGCTGCAGTTGGGATGTGTTGTTGCTGCTGCTGCTGCAGTTGGGAGTGTGTGTTGTTGCTGCTGCTGCTGCAGTTGGGAGTGTGTGTTGTTCTGGTGCTGCTGCAGTTGGGAGTGTGTGTTGTTGCTGGGGCTGCTGCAGTTGGGAGTGTGTGTTGTTCTGTTGCTGCTGCAGTTGAGAGTGTGTGTTGTTGCTGCTGCTGCTGTAGTTGGGAGTGTGTGTTGTTGTTGCTGCTGCAGTTGGGAGTGTTTTGTTGCTGCTGCTGCAGTTTGGATTATGTGTTGTTGCTGCAGCAGTTGAGAATGTATGTTTTTGCTGTTGCTGCTGCAGCATTCGGTAGTTTGTGTTGCTGCTGCAGCAGTTGGGAGTGTGTTGTTGCTGCTGCTTCTACAGTTGGGAGTGTGTGTTGCTGCTGCTGATGCTGCAGTTGGGAGTGTGTTTTGCTGCTGCCGCGGCAGTTGGGACTGTGTTGTTGCAGCGGCCGTTGGTTTTGTGCGTTGTTGCTGCTGTTGCTGCAGCAGTTGCGACTGTATTTTACTGCTTCTGCTGCTGCAGTTTGGACTGTATATTGTTGTTGCTGCTGCAGTTGAGAGTGTGTGTTGCTGCTGATGCTGCATTTGGGAGTGTGTGTTGCTGCTGATGCGGCAGTTGGGGGTGCTTGTTGCTGCTGATGCTGCAGTTGGGGGTGCGTGTTGCTGCTGATGCTACAGTTGGGGGTGCGTGTTGCTGCTGATGCTGCAGTTGGGGGTGCGTGTTGCTGCTGATGCTGCAGTTGGGGGTGCGTGTTGCTGCTGATGCTGCAGTTGGGAGTATGAGTTGTTGCTGCTGCAGTTGGGTTGTGTGTTGTTGCTGTTGCTGCTATTGGGAGTGTGTGTTGTTGCTGCTACAGCAGTTGGGAGTTTGTGTCATTGTTGCTACTGCAGTTGGAAGTATGAGTTGCTGCTGCTGCTGCAGTTGGGAGTTGGTTTCTGCTGCTGCTACAGCAGGCGGGAGTGGGTTTTCCTTCTGCTGCAGCAGATGCGAGTGTTTGTGGTTGCTGCTGCTGCTGCAGTTGGGAGTTGGTTGCTGCTGATGCTGCAGTTGGGAGTGTGTGTTGCTGCTGCTGCTGCTGCAGTTGGTAGGGTGTGTTGCTAAAGCAGCAGTTAGGAGTGTATGTTGCGGCTGCTGCAGTTAGCTGTGTGTTTTGCAGCTGCTGCTGCCAAGGTTGGGAGTGTGTTTTCCTGCTGCAGCAGTAGGGAGTGTGTGTTGCTGCTGCTGTAGCAGTTGGGAGTGTGTGTTGTTGCTTGCGCTGCTGCAGTTGGGAGTGTGTGTTGCTGCTGCTGCAGCAGTTGGGACTGTGTGTTGTTGTTGCTGCTGCTGCAGTTGGGATGTGTTGTTGCTGCTGCTGCTGCAGTTGGGAGTGTGTGTTGTTGCTGCTGCTGCTGCAGTTGGGAGTGTGTGTTGTTCTGGTGCTGCTGCAGTTGGGAGTGTGTGTTGTTGCTGCTGCTGCTGTAGTTGGGAGTGTGTGTTGTTGTTGCTGCTGCAGTTGGGAGTGTTTTGTTGCTGCTGTTGCAGTTTGGATTATGTGTTGTTGCTGCAGAAGTTGAGAATGTATGTTTTTGCTGTTGCTGCTGCAGCATTCGGTAGTTTGTGTTGCTGCTGCAGCAGTTGGGAGTGTGTGTTGCTGCTGCTGCAGCAGTTGGGACTGTGTGTTGTTGTTGCTGCTGCTGCAGTTGGGATGTGTTGTTGCTGCTGCTGCTGCAGTTGGGAGTGTGTGTTGTTGCTGCTGCTGCTGCAGTTGGGAGTGTGTGTTGTTCTGGTGCTGCTGCAGTTGGGAGTGTGTGTTGTTGCTGCGGCTGCTGCAGTTGGGAGTGTGTGTTGTTCTGTTGCTGCTGCAGTTGAGAGTGTGTGTTGTTGCTGCTGCTGCTGTAGTTGGGAGTGTGTGTTGTTGTTGCTGCTGCAGTTGGGAGTGTTTTGTTGCTGCTGCTGCGGTTTGGATTATATGTTGTTGCTGCAGCAGTTGAGAATGTATGTTTTTGCTGTTGCTGCTGCAGCATTCGGTAGTTTGTGTTGCTGCTGCAGCAGTTGGGAGTGTGTTGTTGCTGCTGCTTCTACAGTTGGGAGTGTGTGTTGCTGCTGCTGATGCTGCAGTTGGGAGTGTGTTTTGCTGCTGCCGCGGCAGTTGGGACTGTGTTGTTGCAGCGGCCGTTGGCTTTGTGCGTTGTTGCTGCTGTTGCTGCAGCAGTTGCGACTGTATTTTACTGCTTCTGCTGCTGCAGTTTGGAGTGTATATTGTTGCTGCTGCTGCAGTTGAGAGTGTGTGTTGCTGCTGATGCTGCATTTGGGAGTGTGTGTTGCTGCTGATGTGGCAGTTGGGGGTGCTTGTTGCTGCTGATGCTGCAGTTGGGGGTGCGTGTTGCTGCTGATGCTACAGTTGGGGGTGCGCGTTGCTGCTGATGCTGCAGTTGGGGGTGCGTGTTGCTGCTGATGCTGCAGTTGGGGGTGCGTGTTGCTGCTGATGCTGCAGTTGGGAGTATGAGTTGTTGCTGCTGCAGTTGGGTTGTGTGTTGTTGCTGTTGCTGCTATTGGGAGTGTGTGTTGTTGCTGCAGATTTTGAGAATGTGTGTTGTGGCTGTTGCTGTTGCAGCATTTAGTAGTGTGTGTTGCTGCTGAATTTGGCAGTGTGTGTTTCTACTACCGCTGCAGTTGGGAGTGTGAGTTGTTGCTGCTGCTGCTGCAGTTGGGATTGTGAGTTGTTGCTGCTGCTGCTGCAGTTGGGAGTGTTTTTTGTTGCTGCTGCTGTTGCAGTTGGGAGTGTGTGTTGTTGCTGCTGCTGCTGCAGTTGGGAGTTGGTTGCTGCTGCTGCTGCTGCTGTTGGGAGTGTATGTTTCTGCTGCTGCTACAGCAGGCGGGAGTGGGTGTTCCTACTGCTGCAGCAGATGCGAGTGTTTGTGGTTGCTGCTGCTGCTGCAGTTGGGAGTGTGTGTTGCTGCTGCTGCAGTTGGGAGTGTGTGTTGCTGCTGCTGCAGTTGGGAGTGTGTTTTGCAACTGCTGCTGCCACAGTTGGGAGTGTGTTTTGCTGCTTCTGCAGTTGGGAGTGTGTTCCTGCTGTAGATGTTGAAGCAGTTGGGTGTGTGTGTTGCTGGTGCTGCTGCAGTTGGGAGTGTGTGTTGTTGCGGTAGATGTGCTGCAGTTGGGAGTGTGTGTTGTTGCTGTAGATGTTGCAGCAGTTGGGAGTGTGTGTTGTTGCTGCTGCTGCTGATGCAATTGGGAGTGTGTGTTGCAGCTGCTGCTGCTGCATTTGGGAGTGTGTGTTCTTGTTGCTGCTGCTGCTGCAGTAGGGAGTGTGTGTTCTTGCTGCTGCTGCTGCTGCAGTTGAGAGTGTATGTTGTTGTTGCTGCTGCTGCAGTTGGGAGTTTGTGTTTGTTGTTGCTGCCGCTGCAGTTGAGAGTGTGTGTTGTTGCTACTGCTGCAGCGGTTGGGAGTGATTGTGGCTGCTGCTGCTGCAGTTGGGAGTGTGTGTTGCTGCTGCTGCAGCAGTTGGCAGTGTGTGTTGTTGCTGCTGCTGCTGCAGTTGGGAGTGTGTGTTGTTGCTGCTGCTGCTGCAGTTGGGAGTGTGTGTTGTTGCTGCTGCTGCTGCAGTTGGGAGTGTGTGTTGTTGCTGCTGCTGCTGCATTTGGGAGTGTGTGTTGTTGCTGCTGCTGCTGCAGTTGGGAGTGTGTTGTTGCTGCTGCTGCAGTGGTTGGGAGTGAGTGTTGCTGCTGCTGCTGCAGTTCGGAGTGTGTGTTGCTGCTGCTGCAGCAGTTGGCAGTGTGTGTTGTTGTTGCTGCTGCAGCGGTTGGGAGTGAGTGTTGCAGCTGCTGCTGCTGCATTTGGGAGTGTGTGTTCTTGTTGCTGCTGCTGCTGCAGTAGGGAGTGTGTGTTCTTGCTGCTGCTGCTGCTGCTGCAGTTGAGAGTGTATGTTGTTGTTGCTGCTGCTGCAGTTGGGAGTTTGTGTTTGTTGTTGCTGCCGCTGCAGTTGAGAGTGTGTGTTGTTGCTGCTGCTGCAGCGGTTGGGAGTGAGTGTTGCTGCTGCTGCTGCAGTTGGGAGTGTGTGTTGCTGCTGCTGCAGCAGTTGGCAGTGTGTGTTGTTGCTGCTGCTGCTGCAGTTGGGAGTGTGTGTTGTTGCTGCTGCTGCTGCAGTTGGGAGTGTGTGTTGTTGCTGCTGCTGCTGCAGTTGGGAGTGTGTGTTGTTGCTGCTGCTGCTGCATTTGGGAGTGTGTGTTGTTGCTGCTGCTGCTGCAGTTGGGAGTGTGTGTTGTTGCTGCTGCTGCAGCGGTTGGGAGTGAGTGTTGCTGCTGCTGCTGCAGTTCGGAGTGTGTGTTGCTGCTGCTGCAGCAGTTGGCAGTGTGTGTTGTTGTTGCTGCTGCAGCGGTTGGAAGTGAGTGTTGCTGCTGCTGCTTCAGTTGGGAGTGTGTGTTGCTGCTGCTGCAGCAGTTGGCAGTGTGTGTTGTTGCTGCTGCTGCAGTTGGGAGTGTGTGTTGCTGCTGCTGCAGCAGTTGGCAGTGTGTGTTGTTGTTGCTGCTGCAGCGGTTGGGAGTGAGTGTTGCTGCTGCTGCTGCAGTTGGGAGTGTGTGTTGTTGCTGCTGCTGCTGCAGTTGGGAGTGTGTGTTGTTGCTGCTGCTGCAGCGTTTGGGAGTGAGTGTTGCTGCTGCTGCTGCAGTTGGGAGTGTGTGTTGTTGCTGCTGCAGCTGTTGGGATTGTGCCTTACTGCTGCTGCAGAAGTTTTGAGTATGATTTGCTGCTGCTGCTGGTGCAGTTGGGAGTGTGTGTTGTTGCTGCTGCTGCAGCAGTTGGGAGTGCATGTTCCTGCTGTAGATGCTGCAGCAGATCGGAGTGTGTGTTGCTGCTGCTGCTGCTAGCAGTTGGGAGTGTGTGTTCCTGCTGCTGCAGCATTTGGGAGTGTGTATTATTGCTGCTACTGCAGTTGGGAGTGTATGTTGCTGCTGCTGTTGCTGCACTTGGAGTGTGTGTAAATGCTGCTGCTGCATTTGGGAATGTGTGTTTCTGCTGCTGCTGCAGTTGTGAATGTATGTTTCTGCTGCTGCTACAGCAGTTGGGAGTGTGTATTCCTGCTGCTGCAGTTGGGAGTGTGTGTTGCTGCTGCAGCAGTTGGGAGTGTGTGTTGCTGCTGCTGCTGCTGCAGTTGGGAGGATGTATTCCTGCTGCTGCAGCATTTGCCAGTGGGTGTTATTGCTGCTGCTGCAGTTGGGAGGGTGTTTTGCTGCTGCAGCAGTTGGGAGGGTGTGTTGTTGCTGCTGGTGCTGCTGTAGTTAGGAGTGTGTTTTGCTGCTCCTGCAATTGGGAGTGTGTTGCTGCTGTAGATGTTGCTGCAGTTGAGAGTGTTGTTGCTGCTGCTGCAGCAGCTGGGAGTGTGTTGTTGTTGCTGCTACAGCAGTTGGGAGTGTGTGTTGTTGCTGCTGCTACAGCAGTTGGGAGTTTGAGTCATTGCTGCTATTGCAGTTGGAAATATGAGTTGCTGCTGCTGCTGCTGCAGTTGGGAGTGTGTGTTTCTGCTGCTGCTGCAGCTGCGAGTGTTTGTGGTTGCTGCTGCTACAGCAGTTGGGAGTTGGTTGCTGCTGATGCTGCAGTTGGGAGTGTGCATTGCTGCTGCTGCACAAGTTGGGAGTCTGTTTTGCTGCTGCTTCTGGTGCAGTTGGGAGTGTGTGTTGTTGCTGCTCCTGCAGTTGGGAATGTGTGTTGTTGCTGCTGCGTTTAGCCAAGTGTTTTGCAGCTGCTGCTGCCAAGGTTGGGAGCGTGTTTTCCTGCTGCAGCAGTTGGGAGTGTGTGTTGCTGCTGCTGCACAAGTTGGGAGTATGTTTTGCTGCTGCTGCTGGTGCATTTGGGAGCGTGTGTTGTTGCTGCTCCTGCAGTCGGGAGTGTATTTTGCTGCTGCTGCGGTTAGCCAATTGTTTTGCAGCTGCTGCTGCCAAGGTTGGGAGCGTGTTTTCCTGCTGCAGCAGTTAGGAGTGTGTGTTGCTGCTACTGCAGCAGTTGGGAGTGTGTGTTGCTGCTGCTGCAGCAATTGGGAGTGTGTGTTTTGCTGCTGCAGCTGTTGGGAGTGTGTGTTGCTGCTGCTGCAGCAGTTGGGAGTGTGTGTTGCTACTGCTGCACAAGTTGGGAGTATGTTTTGCTGCTGCTGCTGGTGCAGTTGGGAGTGTGTGTTGCTGCTGCTGCAGCAATTGTGAGTGTGTGTTTTGCTGCTGCAGCTATTGGGAGTGTGTGTTGCTGCTGCTGCACAAGTTGGGAGTATGTTTTGCTGCTGCTGCTGGTGCAGTTGGGAGTGTGTGTTGTTGCTGCTCCTGCGGTTGGGAATGTGTGTTCTTGCTGCTGCTGCAACAGTTGGGAGTGTGTGTTCCTGCTGTAGATGTTGCAGCAGTTGGGATTGTGTGTTGCTGCTACTGCTGCAGTTGGGAGTGTATGTTGCGGCTGCTGAAGTTAGCCGTGTGTTTTGCAGCTGCTGCTGCCATAGTTGAGAGTGTGTTTTCCTGCTGCAGTAGTTGGGAGTGTTTGTTGCTGCTGCTGCAGCAGTTGGGAGTTGGTTGCTGCTGATGCTGCAGTTGGGAGTGTGTGTTGCTGCTGCTGCTGCTGCAGTTGGGAGTGTATGTTGCGGCTGCTGAAGTTAGCCGTGTGTTTTGCAGCTGCTGCTGCCAAGGCTGAGTGTGTTTTCCTGCTGCAAAAGTTGGGAGTGTTTGTTGCTGCTGCTGCTGCAGTTGGGAGTGTGCATTGCTGCTGCAGTATTTGGGAGTGTGTGAGTTGCTGCCGCTGCAGTTGGGAGTGTATGTTGCTCCTGCTGCAGTTGGGACTGTATTTTGTAGCCGCTGCTGCCAAAGTTGGGAGTGTGTTTTGCTGCTTCAGCAGTTTGGATCTTGCTTTGCTGCTGCTGCAGTTGGGAGTGTGTTTTCCAGCTGCAGCAGTTGGGAGTGTGTGTTGCTGCTGCAGCAGTTTGGAGCATGCTTTGCTGCTGCTGCAGTTGGAAGTGTGTGTTGCTACTGCTGCAGCAGTTGGGAGTGTGTGTTCCTGCTGCTGCAGCAGTTGGGAGTGCGTGTTTTGCTGCTGCTGCAGCAGTTAGGACTGTGTGTTGCTGTTATTGCTGCTGCAGTTGAGAGTGTGTGTCCCTGCTGCTGCAGTAGGGAGTGCATGTTGTTGCTGCTGCTGCTACAGCAGTTGGGAGTGTGTTGCTGCTGCTGCTACAGCAGTTGGGAGTGTGTGTTCCTGCTGCTGCAGTTGGGCGGGTGAGTTGCTGCTGCTGCAGCTGGCAGTGTGCATTGCCGCTGCTGCAGCAGCTGGGAGTGTATGTTGCTGCTACTGATGCTGCTTTTGGCAGTGTGTGTACTTGCTGCTGCTGCAGTTGGGAGTGTACGTTGCTGCTGCAGTTGGGAGTGTGTGTACTCGCTGCTGCTGCAGTTGGGAGTGTGCGTTGCTGCTGCTGATGCTGCTGCAGTTGGGAGTGTGTGTTGTTGCTGCTGCTGCTGCAGTTGGGAGTGTGTGTTGATGCTGCTGCTGCAGTTGGGAGTGGGTTTTGCTGCTGATGCTGCCGTTGGGAGTTTGTGTTGTTGCTGCAGCAGTTGGGATTGTGTGTTGTTGCTGCTGCAGCATTCAGGAGTGTGTGATGCTGTTGCTGCTGCAGTTGGGAGTGTGTTTTGCTGCTGCTGCTGCAGTTGGGACTGTGTTGTTGCAGCAGCCGCTGGTATTGTGTGTTGTTGCTGCTGTTGCTGCAGCAGTTGCTGCTTCTGCTGCTGCAGTTTGGAGTGTATATTGCTGCTGCTGCTGCAGCTGGGAGTGTGTGTTGCTGCTGATGCTGCAGTTGGGAGTGCGTGTTGCTGCTGATGCTGCAGTTGGGAGTATGTGTTGTTGCTGCTGCAGTTGGGTTGTGTGTTGTTGCTGTTGCTGTTGCTGCTATTGGGAGTGTGTGTTGTTGCTGCAGCTTTTGAGAATGTGTGTTGTGGCTGTTGCTGTTGCTGTTGCAGCATTTAGTAGTGTGTGTTGCTGCTGAATTTGGCAGTGTGTGTTTCTACTACCACTGCAGTTGGGAGTGTGAGTTGTTGCTGCTGCTGCTGCAGTTGGGAGAGTGAGTTGTTGCTGCTGCTGCAGTTGGGAGTGTCTGTTGTTGCTGCTGCTGTTGCAGTTGGGAGTGTGTGTTGCTGATGCTACAGCAGTTGGGAGTTTGTGTCATTGCTGCTACTGCAGTTGGAAGTATGAGTTGCTGCTGCTGCTGCAGTTGGGTGTTGGTTGCTGCTGATGCTGCAGTTGGGAGTGTGTGTTGCTGCTGATGCTGCTGCTGCTGCAGTTGGGAGGGTGTGTTGCTGCTGCAGCAGTTAGGAGTGTATGTTGCAGCTGCTGCAGTTAGCCGTGTGTTTTGCAGCTGCTGCTGCCAAGGTTGGGAGTGTGTTTTCCTGCTGCAGAAGTTGGGAGTGTGTGTTGCTGCTGCTGCTGCAGTTGGGAGTGTGTGTTGTTGCTGCTGCTGCTGCAGTTGGGAGTGTGTGATGCTGCTGCTGCAGCTGCTGGGAGTGTGTGTTGCTGCTGCTGCACAAGTTGGGAGTATGTTTTGCTGCTGCTGCTGGTCCAGTTGGGAGTCTATGCTGTTGCTGCTGCTGAAGCAGTTGGGAGTGTGTCTTTTAGCTGCTTCAGCTGCTGGGATTATGTGTTGCTGCTGCTGCACAAGTTGGGAATATGTTTTGCTGCTGCTGCTGGTGCAGTTGGGAGTGTGTGTTGTTGCTGCTCCTGCAGTTGTGAATGTGTGTTGTTGCTCCTGCTGCAGCAGTTGGGAGAGTGTGTTCCTGCTGTAGATGTTGCAGCAGTTGGGAGTGTGTGTTGCTGCTGCTGATGCAGTTGGGAGTGTATGTTGCCACTGCTGCTGCTGCAGCCTGGAGGGTGTGTTGCTGCTGCAGCAGTTGGGAGTGTGTGTTTCTGCTGTAGATGCTGCAGCAGTTGGGAGTGTGTGTTCCTGCTGTAGATGTTGCAGCAGTTGGGAGTGTGTGTTGCTGCTGCTGCTGCTGTTGGGAGTGTATGTTGCTGCTGCCGCTGCAGCTGGGAGTGTTTTTTGCTGCTGCTGCAGTTGGGATTATGTGTTTCTGCTGCTGCTGCTGCAGGTGGGAGTGTGTGTTGCTGCTGCTGATGCAGTTGGTAGTGTGTGTGTTGCTGCTGCTGCTGCTGCAGTTGGGAGTGGGTGTTGCTGCTGCTGCTGCAGTTGGGAGGGTGTGTTGCTGTTATTGCTGCTGCAGTTGAGAGTGTGTGTCCCTGCTGCTGCAGTTGGGAGTGCATGTTGTTGCTACTGCTGCTACAGCAGTTGGGAGTGTGTTGCTGCTGCTGCTACAGCAGTTGGGAGTGTGTGTTCCTGCTGCTGCAGTTGGGCGTGTGAGTTGCTGCTGCTGCAGCTGGCAGTGTGCATTGCCGCTGCTGCAGCAGCTGGGAGTGTATGTTGCTGCAACTGATGCTGCTTTTGGCAGTGTGTGTACTTGCTGATGCTGCAGTTGGGAGTGTACGTTGCTGCTGCAGTTGGGAGTGTGCGTTGCTGTTGCTGATGCTGCTGCAGTTGGGAGTGGGTGTTGTTGCTGCTGCTGCTGCAGTTGGGAGTGTGTGTTGATGTTGCTGCTGCAGCAGTTGGGAGTGTGTGTTGCTGCTGCTGCTGCAGTTGGGAGTGTATGTTGCTGCTCCCGCTGCAGCTGGGAGTGTTTGTTGCTGCTGCTGCAGTTGGGATTATGTGTTTCTGCTGCTGCTGCTGCAGGTGGTAGTGTGTGTTGCTGCTGCTGATGCTGTTGGTAGTGTGTGTGTTGCTGCTGCTGCTGCTGCAGTTGAGAGTGGGTGTTGCTGCTGCTGCTGCAGTTGGGAGGGTGTGTTGTTGCTGTAGATGCTGCAGTTGGGAGTGTGTGTTGTTGCTGCTGATGCTGCAGTTGGGAGTGTGTTGTTGCTGCTGCTGCTGCAGTTGGGAGTGTGTGTTGCTGCTGCTGCTGCAGTTGGGAGCGTGTGTTGCTGCTGCTTCAGTTGGTAGTGTGTTTTGCAACTGCTGCTGCCACAGTTGGGCGTGTGTTTTGCTGCTTCTGCAGTTGGGAGTGTGCTCCTGCTGTAGATGTTGCAGCAGGTGGGAGCGTGTGTTGCTACTGCTGCAGCAGTTGGGAGTGTGTGTTCCTGCTGCTGCAGCAGTTGGGAGTGTGTGTTTTGCTGCTGCTGCAGCAGTTAGGAGTGTGTGTTGCTGTTATTGCTGCTGCAGTTGAGAGTGTGTGTCCCTGCTGCTGCAGTTGGGAGTTCATGTTGTTGCTGCTGCTGCTACAGCAGTTGGGAGTGTGTTGCTGCTGCTGCTACAGCAGTTGGGAGTGTGTGTTCCTGCTGCTGCAGTTGGGCGTGTGAGTTGCTGCTGCTGCAGCTGGCAGTGTGCATTGCCGCTGCTGCAGCAGCTGGGAGTGTATGTTGCTGCTACTGATGCTGCTTTTGGCAGTGTGTGTACTTGCTGATGCTGCAGTTGGGAGTGTACGTTGCTGCTGCAGTTGGGAGTGTGCGTTGCTGTTGCTGATGCTGCTGCAGTTGGGAGTGGGTGTTGTTGCTGCTGCTGCTGCAGTTGGGAGTGTGTGTTGATGTTGCTGCTGCAGCAGTTGGGAGTGTGTGTTGCTGCTGCTGCTGCAGTTGGGAGTGTATGTTGCTGCTCCCGCTGCAGCTGGGAGTGTTTGTTGCTGCTGCTGCAGTTGGGATTATGTGTTTCTGCTGCTGCTGCTGCAGGTGGTAGTGTGTGTTGCTGCTGCTGATGCTGTTGGTAGTGTGTGTGTTGCTGCTGCTGCTGCTGCAGTTGAGAGTGGGTGTTGCTGCTGCTGCTGCAGTTGGGAGGGTGTGTTGTTGCTGTAGATGCTGCAGTTGGGAGTGTGTGTTGTTGCTGCTGATGCTGCAGTTGGGAGTGTGTTGTTGCTGCTGCTGCTGCAGTTGGGAGTGTGTGTTGCTGCTGCTGCTGCAGTTGGGAGCGTGTGTTGCTGCTGCTTCAGTTGGGAGTGTGTTTTGCAACTGCTGCTGCCACAGTTGGGCGTGTGTTTTGCTGCTTCTGCAGTTGGGAGTGTGCTCCTGCTGTAGATGTTGCAGCAGGTGGGAGCGTGTGTTGCTACTGCTGCAGCAGTTGGGAGTGTGTGTTCCTGCTGCTGCAGCAGTTGGGAGTGTGTGTTTTGCTGCTGCTGCAGCAGTTAGGAGTGTGTGTTGCTGTTATTGCTGCTGCAGTTGAGAGTGTGTGTCCCTGCTGCTGCAGTTGGGAGTTCATGTTGTTGCTGCTGCTGCTGCTGCTACAGCAGTTGGGAGTGTGTTGCTGCTGCTGCTACAGCAGTTGGGAGTGTGTGTTCCTGCTGCTGCAGTTGAGCGTGTGAGTTGCTGCTGCTGCAGCTGGCAGTGTGCATTGCCGCTGCTGCAGCAGCTGGGAGTGTATGTTGCTGCTACTGATGCTGCTTTTGGCAGTGTGTGTACTTGCTGATGCTGCAGTTGGGAGTGTACGTTGCTGCTGCATTTGGGAGTGTGTGTACTCGCTGCTGCTGCAGTTGGGAGTGTGCGTTGCTGCTGCTGATGCTGCTGCAGTTGGGAGTGTGTGTTGTTGCTGCTGCTGGTGCAGTTGGGAGTGTGTGTTGATGCTGCTGCTGCAGTTGGGAGTGGGTTTTGCTGCTGATGCTGCCGTCGGGTGTTTGTGTTGTTGCTGCAGCAGTTGGGATTGTGTGTTGTTGCTGCTGCAGCATTCAGGAGTGTGTGATGCTGCTGCTGCTGCAGTTGGGAGTGTGTTTTGCTGCTGCTGCTGCAGTTGGGACTGTGTTGTTGCAGCAGCCGTTGGTATTGTGTGTTGTTGCTGCTGTTGCTGCAGCAGTTGCTGCTTCTGCTGCTGCAATTTGGAGTGTATATTGCTGCTGCTGCTGCAGTTGGGAGTGTGTGTTGCTGCTGATGCTGCAGTTGGGAGTATGTGTTGTTGCTGCTGCAGTTGGGTTGTGTGTTGTTGCTGTTGCTGTTGCTGCTATTGGGAGTGTTTGTTGTTGCTGCAGCTTTTGAGAATGTGTGTTGTGGCTGTTGCTGTTGCAGCATTTAGTAGTGTGTGTTGCTGCTGAATTTGGCAGTGTGTGTTTCTACTACCGCTGCAGTTGGGAGTGTGAGTTGTTGCTGCTGCTGCTGCAGTTGGGAGTGTGAGTTGTTGCTGCTGCTGCAGTTGGGAGTGTTTGTTGTTGCTGCTGCTTCTGCAGTTGGGAGTGTGTGTTGTTGCTGCTGCTGTTGCAGTTGGGAGTGTGTGTTGCTGCTGCTACAGCAGTTGGGAGTTTGTGTCATTGCTGCTACTGCAGTTGGAAATATGAGTTGCTACTGCTGCTGCAGTTGGGAGGGTGTGTTGCTGCTGCTGCTGCTGCAGTTGGGAGTGTGTGTTGCTGCTGCTGCTACAGCAGGCGGGAGGGGGTGTTCCTACTGCTGAAGCAGATGCGAGTGTTTGTGGTTGCTGCTGCTGCTGCAGTTGGGAGTTGGTTGCTGCTGATGCTGCAGTTGTGAGTGTGTGTTGCTGCTGATGCTGCTGCTGCTGCAGTTGGGAATGTGTGTTGCTGCTGCAGCAGTTGGCAGTCTGTGTTGTTGCTGCTGCTGCTGCAGTTGGGAGTGTGTGTTGTTGCTGCTGCTGCTGCTGCTGCCGTTGGGAGTGTGTTCCTGCTGTATATTTGGCAGCAGTTGGGAGTGTGTGTTGCTGCTGCTGCAGCAGTTGGGATTGTGTACTGCTGCTGCTGCAGAAGTTGGGAGTATGATTTGCTGCTGCTGCTGGTGCAGTTGGGAGTGTGTGTTGTTGCTGCTGCTGCAGCAGTTGGGAGTGCATGTTCCTGCTGTAGATGCTGCAGCAGATCGGAGTGTGTGTTGCTGCTGCTGCTAGCAGTTGGGAGTGTGTGTTCCTGCTGCTGCAACATTTGGGAGTGTTTGTTATTGCTGCTACTGCAGTTGGGAGTGTATGTTGCTGCTGCTGTTGCTGCACTTGGAGTGTGTGTAAATGCTGCTGCTGCAGTTGGGAATGTGTGTTTCTGCTGCTGCTGCAGTTGCGAATGTATGTTTCTGCTGCTGCTACAGCAGTTGGGAGTGTGTATTCCTGCTGCTGCAGCATTTGCAAGTGGGTGTTATTGCTGCTGCTGCAGTTGGGAGTGTGTGTTGCTGCTGAAGCTGCTGCAGTTGGGAGCGTGTATTCCTGCTGCTGCAGCATTTGCGAGTGGGTGTTATTGCTGCTGCTGCAGTTGGGAGGGTGCTTTGCTGCCACAGCAGTTGGGAGGGTGTGTTGTTGCTGCTGATGCTGCTGTAGTTGGGAGTGTGTTTTGCTGCTCCCACAGTTGGGAGTGTGTTGCTGCTGTAGATGTTGCTGCTGTTGGGAGTGTTTTTGTTGCTGCTGCAGCAGCTGGGAGTGTGTTGTTGCTGCTGCTACAGCAGTTGGGAGTGTGTGTTGCTGCTGCTGCTGCAGTTGGGAGTGTATGTTGCGGCTGCTGAAGTTAGCCGCGTGTTTTGCAGCTGCTGCTGCCAAGGTTGGGATTTTGTATTCTTGCTGCAGCAGTTGCGAGTGTGTGTTGCTGCTGCTGCAGCAGTTTGGAGTTGGTTGCTGCTGATGCTGCAGTTGGGAGTGTGTGTTGCTGCTGCTGCTGCTGCAGTTGGGAGTGTGCGTTGCTGCTGCAGCATTAGGGGGTGTGTGAGTTGCTGCCGCTGCAGTTGGGAGTGTATGTTGCTGCTGCTGCAGTTGGGAGTTTGTTTTGCTGCTTCAGCAGTTTGGAGCATGCTTTGCTGCTGCTGCAGTTGGGAGTGGGTTTTCCAGCTGCTGCATTTGGGAGGGTGTATTCCTGCTGCTGCAGCATTTGCGAGTGGGTGTTATTGCTGCTGCTGCAGTTGGGAGGGTGTTTTGCTGCCGCAGCATTTGGGAGGGTGTGTTGTTGCTGCTGATGCTGCTGTAGTTGGGAGTGTGTTTTGCTGCTCCCGCAGTTGGGAGTGTGTTGCTGCTGTAGATGTTGCTGCAGTTGGGAGTGTTGTTGCTGCTGCTGCAGCAGCTGTGAGTGTGTTGTTACTGCTGCTACAGCAGTTGGGAGTGTGTGTTGTTGCTGCTGCTACAGCAGTTGGGAGTTTGAGTCATTGCTGCTATTGCAGTTGGAAATATGAGTTGCTGCTGCTGCTGCTGCAGTTGGGAGTGTGTGTTTCTGCTGCTGCTGCAGCTGCGAGTGTTTGTGGTTGCTGCTGCTGCAGCAGTTGGGAGTTGGTTGCTGCTGATGCTGCAGTTGGGAGTGTGTGTTGTTGCTGCTGATGCTGCAGTTGGGAATGTGTGTTTCTGCTGTAGATGCTGCAGCAGTTGGGAGTGTGTGTTCCTGCTGTAGATGTTGCAGCAGTTGGGAGTGTGTGTTGCTGCTGCTGCTGCAGTTGGGAGTGTATGTTGCTTCTGCCGCTGCAGCTGGGAGTGTTTGTTGCTGCTGCTGCAGTTGGGATTATGTGTTTCTGCTGCTGCTGCTGCAGGTGGGAGTGTGTGTTGCTGCTGCTGATGCAGTTGGTCGTGTGTTTGTTGCTGCTGCTGCTGCTGCAGTTGGGAGTGGGTGTTGCTGCTGCTGCTGCAGTTGGGAGGGTGTGTTGTTGCTTTGGATGCTGCAGTTGGGAGTGTGTGTTGTTGCTGCTGATGCTGCAGTTGGGATTGTGTGTTGCTGCTGCTGCTGCAGTTGGGAGTGTGTGTTGCTGCTGCTGCAGCAGTTGGGAGTGGGTGTTGTTGCTGCTGATGCAGTTGGGAATGTGTGTTGCTGCTGCTTCAGTTGGGAGGGTGTTTTGCAATCGCTGCTGCCACAGTTTGGAATGTGTTTTGCTGCTTCTGCAGGTGGGAGCGTGTTCCTGCTGTAGATGTTGAAGCAGTTGGGAGTGTGTGTTGCTGCTGCTGCTAGCAGTTGGGAGTGTGTGTTCCTGCTGCTGCAACATTTGGGAGTGTGTGTTATTGCTGCTACTGCAGTTGGGAGTGTATGTTGCTGCTGCTGTTGCTGCACTTGGAGTGTGTGTAAATGCTGCTGCTGCAGTTGGGAATGTGTGTTTCTGCTGCTGCTGCAGTTGCGAATGTATGTTTCTGCTGCTGCTACAGCAGATAGGAGTGTGTATTCCTGCTGCTGCAGCATTTGCAAGTGGGTGTTATTGCTGCTGCTGCAGTTGGGAGTGTGTGTTGCTGCTGCAGCAGTTGGGAGTGTGTGTTGCTGCTGCTGCTGCTGCAGTTGGGAGCGTGTATTCCTGCTGCTGCAGCATTTGCGAGTGGGTGTTATTGCTGCTGCTGCAGTTGGGAGGGTGTTTTGCTGCCACAGCAGTTGGGAGGGTGTGTTGTTGCTGCTGATGCTGCTGTAGTTGGGAGTGTGTTTTGCTGCTCCCGCAGTTGGGAGTGTGTTGCTGCTGTAGATGTTGCCGCAGTTGGGAGTGTTTTTGTTGCTGCTGCAGCAGCTGGGAGTGTGTTGTTGCTGCTGCTACAGCAGTTGGGAGTGTGTGTTGCTGCTGCTGCTGCAGTTGGGAGTGTATGTCGCAGCTGCTGAAGTTAGCCGCGTGTTTTGCAGCTGCTGCTGCCAAGGTTGGGATTTTGTTTTCTTGCTGCAGCAGTTGCGAGTGTGTGTTGCTGCTGCTGCAGCAGTTGGGAGATGGTTGCTGCTGATGCTGCAGTTGGGAGTGTGTGTTGCTGCTGCTGCTGCTGCAGTTGGGAGTGTGCGTTGCTGCTGCAGCATTAGGGAGTGTGTGAGTTGCTGCCGCTGCAGTTGGGAGTGTATGTTGCTGCTGCTGCAGTTGGGAGTGTGTTTTGCAGCTGCTGCTGCCAAAGTTGGGAGTTTATTTTGCTGCTTCAGCAGTTTGGAGCATGCTTTGCTGCTGCTGCAGTTGGGAGTGGGTTTTCCAGCTGCTGCATTTGGGAGGGTGTATTCCTGCTGCTGCAGCATTTGCGAGTGGGTGTTATTGCTGCTGCTGCAGTTGGGAGGGTGTTTTGCTGCCGCAGCATTTGGGAGGGTGTGTTGTTGCTGCTGATGCTGCTGTAGTTGGGAGTGTGTTTTGCTGCTCCCGCAGTTGGGAGTGTGTTGCTGCTGTAGATGTTGCTGCAGTTGGGAGTGTTGTTGCTGCTGCTGCAGCAGCTGGGAGTGTGTTGTTGCTGCTGCTACAGCAGTTGGGAGTGTGTGTTGTTGCTGCTGCTACAGCAGTTGGGAGTTTGAGTCATTGCTGCTATTGCAGTTGGAAATATGAGTTGCTGCTGCTGCTGCTGCAGTTGGGAGTGTGTGTTTCTGCTGCTGCTGCAGCTGCGAGTGTTTGTGGTTGCTGCTGCTGCAGCAGTTGGGAGTTGGTTGCTGCTGATGCTGCAGTTGGGAGTGTGTGTTGTTGCTGCTGATGCTGCAGTTGGGAATGTGTGTTTCTGCTGTAGATGCTGCAGCAGTTGGGAGTGTGTGTTCCTGCTGTAGATGTTGCAGCATTTGGGAGTGTGTGTTGCTGCTGCTGCTGCAGTTGGGAGTGTATGTTGCTGCTGCCGCTGCAGCTGGGAGTGTTTTTTGCTGCTGCTGCAGTTGGGATTATGTGTTTCTGCTGCTGCTGCTGCAGGTGGGAGTGTGTGTTGCTGCTGCTGATGCAGTTGGTAGTGCGTGTTGCTGCTGCTGCTGCAGTTGGGAGTGGGTGTTGCTGCTGCTGCAGCAGTTGGGAGTGGGTGTTGTTGCTGCTGGTGCAGTTGGGAATGTGTGTTGCTGCTGCTTCAGTTGGGAGGGTGTTTTGCAACCGCTGCTGCCACAGTTTGGAATGTGTTTTGCTGCTTCTGCAGGTGGGAACGTGTTCCTGCTGTAGATGTTGAAGCAGTTGGGAGTGTGTGTTGCTGCTGCTGCTAGCAGTTGGGAGTGTGTGTTCCTGCTGCTGCAACATTTAGGAGTGTGTGTTATTGCTGCTACTGCAGTTGGGAGTGTATGTTGCTGCTGCTGTTGCTGCACTTGGAGTGTGTGTAAATGCTGCTGCTGCAGTTGGGAATGTGTGTTTCTGCTGCTGCTGCAGTTGCGAATGTATGTTTCTGCTGCTGCTACAGCAGATAGGAGTGTGTATTCCTGCTGCTGCAGCATTTGCAAGTGGGTGTTATTGCTGCTGCTGCAGTTGGGAGTGTGTGTTGCTGCTGCAGCAGTTGGGAGTGTGTGTTGCTGCTGCTGCTGCTGCAGTTGGGAGCGTGTATTCCTGCTGCTGCAGCATTTGCGAGTGGGTGTTATTGCTGCTGCTGCAGTTGGGAGGGTGTTTTGCTGCCACAGCAGTTGGGAGGGTGTGTTGTTGCTGCTGATGCTGCTGTAGTTGGGAGTGTGTTTGCTGCTCCCGCAGTTGGGAGTGTGTTGCTGCTGTAGATGTTGCTGCAGTTGGGAGTGTTTTTGTTGCTGCTGCAGCAGCTGGGAGTGTGTTGTTGCTGCTGCTACAGCAGTTGGGAGTGTGTGTTGCTGCTGCTGCTGCAGTTGGGAGTGTATGTTGCGGCTGCTGAAGTTAGCCGCGTGTTTTGCAGCTGCTGCTGCCAAGGCTGGGATTTTGTTTTCTTGCTGCAGCAGTTGCGAGTGTGTGTTGCTGCTGCTGCAGCAGTTGGGAGATGGTTGCTGCTGATGCTGCAGTTGGGAGTGTGTGTTGCTGCTGCTGCTGCTGCATTTGGGAGTGTGCGTTGCTGCTGCAGCATTAGGGGGTGTGTGAGTTGCTGCCTCTGCAGTTGGGAGTGTATGTTGCTGCTGCTGCTGTTGGGAGTGTGTTTTGCAGCTGCTGCTGCCAAAGTTGGGAGTTTATTTTGCTGCTTCAGCAGTTTGGAGCATGCTTTGCTGCTGCTGCAGTTGGGAGTGGGTTTTCCAGCTGCTGCATTTGGGAGGGTGTATTGCTGCTGCTGCAGCATTTGCGAGTGGGTGTTATTGCTGCTGCTGCAGTTGGAAGGGTGTTTTGCTGCCACAGCATTTGGGAGGGTGTGTTGTTGCTGCTGATGCTGCTGTAGTTGGGAGTGTGTTTTGCTGCTCCCGCAGTTGGGAGTGTGTTGCTGCTGTAGATGTGGCTGCAGTTGGGAGTGTTGTTGCTGCTGCTGCAGCAGCTGGGAGTGTGTTGTTGCTGCTGCTACAGCAGTTGGGAGTGTGTGTTGTTGCTGCTGCTACAGCAGTTGGGAGTTTGAGTCATTGCTGCTATTGCAGTTGGAAATATGAGTTGCTGCTGCTGCTGCTGCAGCTGCGAGTGTTTGTGGTTGCTGCTGCTGCAGCAGTTGGGAGTTGGTTGCTGCTGATGCTGCAGTTGGGAGTGTGTGTTGTTGCTGCTGATGCTGCAGTTGGGAGTGTGTGTTTCTGCTGTAGATGCTGCAGCAGTTGGGAGTGTGTGTTTCTGCTGTAGATGTTGCAGCAGTTGGGAGTGTGTGTTGCTGCTGCTGCTGCAGTTGGGAGTGTATGTTGCTGCTGCCGCTGCAGCTGGGAGTGTTTTTTGCTGCTGCTGCAGTTGGGATTATGTGTTTCTGCTGCTGCTGCTGCAGGTGGGAGTGTGTGTTGCTGCTGCTGATGCAGTTGGTAGTGTGTGTTGCTGCTGCTGCTGCTGTAGTTGGGAGTGGGTGTTGCTGCTGCTGCTGCAGTTGGGAGGGTGTGTTGTTGCTTTGGATGCTGCAGTTGGGAGTGTGTGTTGTTGCTGCTGATGCTGCAGTTGGGAGTGTGTGTTGCTGCTGCTGCAGCAGTTGGGAGTGGGTGTTGTTGCTGCTGGTGCAGTTGGGAATGTGTGTTGCTGCTGCTTCAGTTGGGAGGGTGTTTTGCAACTGCTGCTGCCACAGTTTGGAATGTGTTTTGCTGCTTCTGCAGGTGGGAGCGTGTTCCTGCTGTAGATGTTGAAGCAGTTGGGAGTGTGTGTTGCTGCTGCTGCTAGCAGTTGGGAGTGTGTGTTCCTGCTGCTGCAACATTTGGGAGTGTGTGTTATTGCTGCTACTGCAGTTGGGAGTGTATGTTGCTGCTGCTGTTGCTGCACTTGGAGTGTGTGTAAATGCTGCTGCTGCAGTTGGGAATGTGTGTTTCTGCTGCTGCTGCAGTTGCGAATGTATGTTTCTGCTGCTGCTACAGCAGATAGGAGTGTGTATTCCTGCTGCTGCAGCATTTGCAAGTGGGTGTTATTGCTGCTGCTGCAGTTGGGAGTGTGTGTTGCTGCTGCAGCAGTTGGGAGTGTGTGTTGCTGCTGCTGCTGCTGCAGTTGGGAGCGTGTATTCCTGCTGCTGCAGCATTTGCGAGTGGGTGTTATTGCTGCTGCTGCAGTTGGGAGGGTGTTTTGCTGCCACAGCAGTTGGGAGGGTGTGTTGTTGCTGCTGATGCTGCTGTAGTTGGGAGTGTGTTTGCTGCTCCCGCAGTTGGGAGTGTGTTGCTGCTGTAGATGTTGCTGCAGTTGGGAGTGTTTTTGTTGCTGCTGCAGCAGCTGGGAGTGTGTTGTTGCTGCTGCTACAGCAGTTGGGAGTGTGTGTTGCTGCTGCTGCTGCAGTTGGGAGTGTGTGTTGCGGCTGCTGAAGTTAGCCGCGTGTTTTGCAGCTGCTGCTGCCAAGGTTGGGATTTTGTTTTCTTGCTGCAGCAGTTGCGAGTGTGTGTTGCTGCTGCTGCAGCAGTTGAGAGATGGTTGCTGCTGATGCTGCAGTTGGGAGTGTGTGTTGCTGCTGCTGCTGCTGCATTTGGGAGTGTGCGTTGCTGCTGCAGCATTAGGGGGTGTGTGAGTTGCTGCCGCTGCAGTTGGGAGTGTATGTTGCTGCTGCTGCAGTTGGGAGTGTGTTTTGCAGCTGCTGCTGCCAAAGTTGGGAGTTTATTTTGCTGCTTCAGCAGTTTGGAGCATGCTTTGCTGCTGCTGCAGTTGGGAGTGGGTTTTCCAGCTGCTGCATTTGGGAGGGTGTATTGCTGCTGCTGCAGCATTTGCGAGTGGGTGTTATTGCTGCTGCTGCAGTTGGAAGGGTGTTTTGCTGCCACAGCATTTGGGAGGGTGTGTTGTTGCTGCTGATGCTGCTGTAGTTGGGAGTGTGTTTTGCTGCTCCCGCAGTTGGGAGTGTGTTGCTGCTGTAGATGTGGCTGCAGTTGGGAGTGTTGTTGCTGCTGCAGCAGCAGCTGGGAGTGTGTTGTTGCTGCTGCTACAGCAGTTGGGAGTGTGTGTTGTTGCTGCTGCTACAGCAGTTGGGAGTTTGAGTCATTGCTGCTATTGCAGTTGGAAATATGAGTTGCTGCTGCTGCTGCTGCAGTTGGGAGTGTGTGTTTCTGCTGCTGCTGTAGCTGCGAGTGTTTGTGGTTGCTGCTGCTGCAGCAGTTGGGAGTTGGTTGCTGCTGATGCTGCAGTTGGGAGGGTGTGTTGCTGCTGCTGCACAAGTTGGGCGTATGTTTTGCTGCTGCTGCTGCTGCAGCTGGGAGGGTGTGTTGCTGCTGCAGCAGTTGGGAGTGTGTGTTTCTGCTGTAGATGCTGCAGCAGTTGGGAGTGTGTGTTCCTGCTGTAGATGTTGCAGCAGTTGGGAGTGTGTGTTGCTGCTGCTGCTGCAGTTGGGAGTGTATGTTACTGCTGCCGCTGCAGCTGGGAGTGTTTGTTGCTGCTGCTGCAGTTAGGATTATGTGTTTCTGCTGCTGCTGCTGCAGGTGGGAGTGTGTGTTGCTGCTGCTGATGCAGTTGGTAGTGTGTGTGTTGCTGCTGCTGCTGCTGCAGTTGGGAGTGGGTGTTGCTGCTGCTGTTGCAGTTGGAAGGGTGTGTTGTTGCTGTAGATGCTGCAGTTGGGAGTGTGTGTTGTTGCTGCTGATGCTGCAGTTGGGAGTGTGTGTTGCTGCTGCTGCTGCAGCTGGGAGTGTTTGTTGCTGCTGCTGCAGTTGGGATTATGTGTTTCTGCTGCTGCTGCTGCAGGTGGGAGTGTGTGTTGCTGCTGCTGATGCAGTTGGTAGTGTGTGTGTTGCTGCTGCTGCTTCTGCAGTTGGGAGTGGGTGTTGCTGCTGCTGCTGCAGTTGGGAGGGAGTGTTGTTGCTGTAGATGCTGCAGTTGGGAGTGTGTGTTGTTGCTGCTGATGCTGCAGTTGGGAGTGTGTTTTGCTGCTGCTGCTGCAGTTGGGAGTGTGTGTTGCTGCTGCTGCAGCAGTTGGGAGTGGGTGTTGTTGGTGCTGGTGCAATTGGGAATGTCTTTTGCTGCTGCTTTAGTTGGGAGTGTGTTTTGCAACTGCTGCTGCCACAGTTGGGAGTGTGTTTTGCAGCTTCTGCAGTTGGGAGTGTGCTCCTGCTGTAGATGTTGCAGCAGGTGGGTGCGTGTGTTGCTGCTGCTGCAGCAGTTTGAGTGTGTGTTGTTGCTGCTGCAGCAGTTGGGAGTGTGTTTTGCAACTGCTGCTGCCACAGTTTGGAATGTGTTTTGCTGCTTCTGCAGGTGGGAGCGTGTTCCTGCTGTAGATGTTGAAGCAGTTGGGAGTGTGTGTTGCTGCTGCTGCTGCAGTTGGGAGTGTGTGTTGTTGCAGTAGATGTGCTGCAGTTGGGAGTGTGTGTTGTTGCTGTAGATGTTGCAGCAGTTGGGAGTGTGTGTTGTTGCTGCTGCTGATGCAATTGGGAGTGTGTGTTGCAGCTGCTGCTGCTGCAGTTGGGAGTGTGTGTTCTTGTTGCTGCTGCTGCTGCAGTAGGGAGTGTGTGTTCTTGCTGCTGCTGCTGCTGCAGTTGAGAGTGTATGTTGTTGTTGCTGCTGCTGCAGTTGGGAGTTTGTGTTTGTTGTTGCTGCCGCTGCAGTTGGGCGTGTGTGTTGTTGCTGCTGCTGCAGCGGTTGGGAGTGAGTGTTGCTGCTGCTGCTGCAGTTGGGAGTGTGTGTTGCTGCTGCTGCAGCAGTTGGCAGTGTTTGTTGTTGCTGCTGCTACTGCAGTTGGGAGTGTGTGTTGTTGCTGCTGCTGCTGCAGTTGGGAGTGTGTGTTGTTGCTGCTGCTGCTGCAGTTTGGAGTGTGTGTTGTTGCTGCTACTGCAGCGGTTGGGAGTGAGTGTTGCTGCTGCTGCTGCAGTTGGGAGTGTGTGTTGCTGCTGCTGCAGCAGTTGGCAGTGTGTGTTGTTGCTGCTGCTGCTGCAGTTGGGAGTGTGTGTTGTTGCTGCTGCTGCCGTTGGGAGTGTGTTCCTGCTGTATATTTTGCAGCAGTTGGGAGTGCGTGTTGCCGCTGCTGCAGCAGTTGGGATTGTGTCTTGCTGCTGCTGCAGAAGTTGGGAGTATGATTTGCTGCTGCTGCTGGTGCAGTTGGGAGTGTGTGTTGTTGCTGCTGCTGCAGCAGTTGGGAGTGCATGTTCCTGCTGTAGATGCTGCAGCAGATCGGAGTGTGTGTTGCTGCTGCTGCTAGCAGTTGGGAGTGTGTGTTCCTGCTGCTGCAACATTTGGGAGTGTGTGTTATTGCTGCTACTGCAGTTGGGAGTGTATGTTGCTGCTGCTGTTGCTGCACTTGGAGTGTGTGTAAATGCTGCTGCTGCAGTTGGGAATGTGTGCTTCTGCTGCTGCTGCAGTTGCGAATGTATGTTTCTGCTGCTGCTACAGCAGTTGGGAGAGTTTATTCCTGCTGCTGCAGCATTTGCAAGTGGGTGTTATTGCTGCTGCTGCAGTTGGGAGTGTGTGTTGCTGCTGCAGCAGTTGGGAGTGTGTGTTGCTGCTGCTGCTGCTGCAGTTGGGAGTGTATGTTGCGGCTGCTGAAGTTAGCCGCGTTTTTTGCAGCTGCTGCTGCCAAGGTTGGGATTTTGTTTACTTGCTGCAGCAGTTGCGAGTGTGTGTTGCTGCTGCTGCAGCAGTTGGGAGTTGCTTGCTGCTGATGCTGCAGTTGGGAGTGTGTGTTGCTGCTGCTGCTGCTGCAGTTGGGAGTGTGCGTTGCTGCTGCAGCATTAGGGAGTGTGTGAGTTGCTGCCGCTGCAGTTGGGAGTGTATGTTGCTTCTGCTGCAGTTGGGAGTGTGTTTTGCAGCTGCTGCTGCCACAGTTGGGAGTGTGTTTTGCTGCTTCTGCAGTTGGGAGTGTGCTCCTTCTGTAGATGTTGCAGCAGGTGGGAGCGTGTGTTGCTGCTGCTGCAGCAGTTGGAGTGTGTGCTGTTGCTGCTGCTGCAGTTGGGAGTGTGTTTTGCAACTGCTGCTGCCACAGTTTGGAGTGTGTTTTGCTGCTTCTGCAGTTGGGAGTGGGTTCCTGCTGTAGATGTTGAAGCAGTTGGGAGCATGTGTTGCTGCTGCTGCTGCAGTTGGGAGTGTGTGTTGCTGCTGCTGCTGCTGCTGCTGCAATTGGGAGTGTGTGTTGCAGCTGCTGCTGCTCCAGCTGGGAGTGTTTCTAGCTGCTGCTGCTGCAGTTGGGAGTATGTGTTTCGGCTGCTGCTGCTGCAGATGGGAGTGGGTGTTGCTGCTGCTGATGCAGTTGGGAGTGTGTGTTGCTGCTGCTGCTGCTGCTGCAGTTGGGAACGTGGGTTGTTGCTGCTGCTGCAGTTGGGAGGGTGTATTGCTGCTGCTGCAGCATTTGCGAGTGGGTGTTATTGCTGCTGCTGCAGTGGGAAGGGTGTTTTGCTGCCACAGCATTTGGGAGGGTGTGTTGTTGCTGCTGATGCTGCTGTAGTTGGGAGTGTGTTTTGCTGCTCCCGCAGTTGGGAGTGTGTTGCTGCTGTAGATGTTGCTGCAGTTGGGAGTGTTGTTGCTGCTGCTGCAGCAGCTGGGAGTGTGTTGTTGCTGCTGCTACAGCAGTTGGGAGTGTGTGTTGTTGCTGCTGCTACAGCAGTTGGGAGTTTGAGTCATTGCTGCTATTGCAGTTGGAAATATGAGTTGCTGCTGCTGCTGCTGCAGTTGGGAGTGTGTGTTTCTGCTGCTGCTGCAGCTGCGAGTGTTTGTGGTTGCTGCGGCTGCAGCAGTTGGGAGTTGGTTGCTGCTGATGCTGCAGTTGGGAGTGTGTGTTGCTGCTGCTGCACAAGTTGGGAGTATGTTTTGCTGCTGCTGCTGCTGCAGCTGGGAGGGTGTGTTGCTGCTGCAGCAGTTGGGAGTGTGTGTTTCTGCTGTAGATGCTGCAGCAGTTGGGAGTGTGTGTTCCTGCTGTAGATGTTGCAGCAGTTGGGAGTGTGTGTTTCTGCTGCTGCTGCAGTTGGGAGTGTATGTTGCTGCTGCCGCTGCAGCTGGGAGTGTTTGTTGCTGCTGCTGCAGTTGGGATTATGTGTTTCTGCTGCTGCTGCTGCAGGTGGGAGTGTGTGTTGCTGCTGCTGATGCAGTTGGTAGTGTGTGTGTTGCTGCTGCTGCTGCTGCAGTTGGGAGTGGGTGTTGCTGCTGCTGCTGCAGTTGGGAGGGTGTGTTGTTGCTGTAGATGCTGCAATTGGGAGTGTGTGTTGTTGCTGCTGATGCTGCAGTTGGGAGTGTGTGTTGCTGCTGCTGCTGCTGCAGTTGGGAGTGTGTTGTTGCTGCTGCTACAGCAGTTGGGAGTGTGTGTTGTTGCTGCTGCTACAGCAGTTGGGAGTTTGAGTCATTGCTGCTATTGCAGTTGGAAATATGAGTTGCTGCTGCTGCTGCTGCAGTTGGGAGTGTGTGTTTCTGCTGCTGCTGGCAGCTGCGAGTGTTTGTGGATGCTGCTGCTGCAGCAGTTTGGGAGTTGGATTGCTGCTGATGCAGCAGTTTGGGAGTGGTGTGTTGCTTCTGCTGCACAGTATGTTTTGCTGCTGCTGCTGGTGCAGTTGGGAGTGTGTTGTTGCTGTTCCTGCAGTTGTTAATGTGTAGTTGTTTGCTGCTGCTGCTGCAGTTGGAGTGTGTGTTTGTGCTGCTGCTGTGGCTGAAGTAGGAGGTGTGTTGCTGCTGCTGCAGTTGGGAGAAGTGTGTGTTGCTGCTGTAGATGCTGAATTTTGGTGTGTGTATTTCTACTGCCGCTGCAGTTGGGAGTGTGTGTTGCTGCTGCTGCTGCAGTTGGGAGTTTGTGTTGTGCTGCTGCGCTGCAGTTGGGAGTGTGTGATGCCTGCTGCTGCAGCTGCTGGGAGTGTGTGTTGCTGCTGCTGCACAAGTTGGGAGTATGTTTTGCTGCTGCTTGCTGAGTCCAGTTGGGAGGTCTATGCTGTTGCTGCTGCTGAAGCAGTTGGGAGTGTGTGTTTTAGCTGCTTCAGCTGCTGGGATTGTGTGTTGCTGCTGCTGCACAAGTTGGGAGTATGTTTTGCTGCTGCTGCTGCTGCAGTTGGGAGTGTGTGTTGTTGCTGCTGCTGCAGTTGGGAGTGTGTTGTTGCTGCTGCTGCCGTTGGGATTATGTGTTGTTGCTGCAGCAGTTGGGAGTGTGTGTTTTTGCTTTTGCTGCTGCAGCATTCAGGAGTTTGTGTTGCTGCTGCAGCAGTTGGGAGTGTGTTGTTGCTGCTGCTTCTACAGTTGGGAGTGTGTTTTGCTGCTGATGCTGCAGTTGGGACTGTGTTGTTGCAGCAGCCGTTGGTATTGTGTGTTGTTGCTGCTGCTGCTGCAGTTGGGAGTGTGTGTTGCTGCTGCTGCAGCAGTTGGGAGTTGGTTTCTGCTGATGCTGCAGTTGGGAGTGTGTGTTGCTGCTGCTGCAGCAGTTGGGAGTTGGTTGCTGCTGATGCTGCAGTTGGGAGTGTGTGTTGCTGCTGCTGCTGCTGCAGTTGGTAGGGTGTGTTGCTAAAGCAGCAGTTAGGAGTGTATGTTGCGGCTGCTGCAGTTAGCTGTGTGTTTTGCAGCTGCTGCTGCCAAGGTCGGGAGTGTGTTTTCCTGCTGCAGCAGTAGGGATTGTGTGTTGCTGCTGCTGCAGCAGTTGGGAGTGTGTGTTGTTGCTGGCGCTGCTGCAGTTGGGAGTGTGTGTTGCTGCTGCAGCAGTTGGGACTGTGTGTTGTTGCTGCTGCTGCTGCAGTTGGGATGTGTGTTCCTGCTGCTGCAGCAGCTGGGAGTGTGTGTTTTGCTGCTGCAGCAGTTGGGAGTGTGTGTTGCTGTTGTTGCTGCTGCAGTTGAGAGTGTGTGTCCCTGCTGCTGCAGTTGGGAGTGCATGTTGTTGCTGCTGCTGCTGAAGCAGTTGGGAGTGTGTTGCTGCTGCTGCTACAGCAGTTGGGAGTGTGTGTTCCTGCAGCTGCAGTTGGGCGTGTGAGTTGCTGCTGCTGCAGCTGGCAGTGTGCATTGAAGCTGTTGCAGCAGCTGGGAGTTTATGTTGCTGCTACTGATGCTGCTTTTGGCAGTGTGTGTACTTGCTGCTGCTGCAGTTGGGAGTGTACGTTGCTGCTGCAGTTGGGAGTGTGTGTTGTTGCTGCTGCAGCATTGAGGAGTGTGTGATGCTGCTGCCGCAGCAGTTGAGAGTGTGTGTTGTTGCTGCTGCTGCTGCAGTTGGGAGTGTGTGTTGCTGCTGCTGCAGCAGCAGTTGGGAGTTGGTTGCTGCTGATGCTGCAGTTGGGAGTGTGTGTCGCTGCTGCTGCTGCTGCTGCTGCAGTTGGGAGGGTGTGTTGTTGCTGCTGCAGTTGGGTTGCGTGTTGTTGCTGTTGCTGTTGCTGCTATTGGGAGTGTTTGTTGTTGCTGCAGCTTTTGAGAATGTGTGTTGTGGCTGTTGCTGTTGCAGCATTTAGTAGTGTGTGTTGCTGCTGAATTTGGCAATGTGTGTTTCTACTACCGCTGCAGTTGGGAGTGTGAGTTGTTGCTGCTGCTGCTGCAGTTGGGAGTGTGTGTTATTGCTGCTGCTGCTGCAGTTGGGAGTGTGTGTTGCTGCTGCTACAGCAGTTGGGAGTTTGTGTCATTGCTGCTACTGCAGTTGGAAGTATGAGTTGCTGCTGCTGCTGCAGTTGGGAGTTGGTTTCTGCTGCTGCTGCAGCAGGCGGGAGTGGGTGTTCCTACTGCTGCAGCAGATGCGAGTGATTGTGGTTGCTGCTGCTGCTGCAGTTGGGAGTTGGTTGCTGCTGATGCTGCAGTTGGGAGTGTGTGTTGCTGCTGCTGCTGCTGCAGTTGGTAGGGTGTGTTGCTAAAGCAGCAGTTAGGAGTGTATGTTGAGGCTGCTGCAGTTAGCTGTGTGTTTTGCAGCTGCTGCTGCCAAGGTTGGGAGTGTGTTTTCCTGCTGCAGCAGTAGGGAGTGTGTGTTGCTGCTGCTGCAGCAGTTGGGAGTGTGTGTTGTTGCTGGCGCTGCTGCAGTTGGGAGTGTGTGTTGCTGCTGCTGCAGCAGTTGGGAGTGTGTGTTGTTGCTGCTGCTGATGCAGTTGGGATGTGTTGTTGCTGCTGCTGCTGCAGTTGGGAGTGTGTGTTGTTGCTGCTACTGCTGCAGTTGGGAGTGTGTGTTGTTCTGGTGCTGCTGCAGTTGGGAGTGTGTGTTGTTGCTGCGGCTGCTGCAGTTGGGAGTGTGTGTTGTTCTGTTGCTGCTGCAGTTGAGAGTGTGTGTTGTTGCTGCTGCTGCTGTAGTTGGGAGTGTGTGTTGCTGTTGCTGCTGCAGTTGGGAGTGTTTTGTTGCTGCTGCTGCAGTTTGGATTATGTGTTGTTGCTGCAGAAGTTGAGAATGTATGTTTTTGCTGTTGCTGCTGCAGCATTCGGTAGTTTGTGTTGCTGCTGCAGCAGTTGGGAGTGTGTTGTTGCTGCTGCTTCTACAGTTGGGAGTGTGTGTTGCTGCTGCTGATGCTGCAGTTGGGAGTGTGTTTTGCTGCTGCCACGGCAGTTGGGACTGTGTTGTTGCAGCGGCCGTTGGTATTGTGCGTTGTTGCTGCTGTTGCTGCAGCAGTTGCGACTGTATTTTACGGCTTCTGCTGCTGCAGTTTGTAGTGTATATTGCTGCTGCTGCTGCAGTTGAGAGTGTGTGTTGCTGCTGATGCTGCAGTTGGGAGTGTGTGTTGCTGCTGATGCTGCAGTTGGGGGTGCTTGTTGCTGCTGATGCTGCAGTTGGGGGTGCGTGTTGCTGCTGATGCTACAGTTGGGGGTGCGTTTTGCTGCTGATGCTGCAGTTGGGGGTGCGTGTTGCTGCTGATGCTGCAGTTGGGAGTGTGTGTTGCTGCTGCTGCTGCAGTTGGGAGTGTGTGTTGTTGCTGCTGCTGCTGCAGTTGGGAGTGTGTCATGCTGCTGCTGCAGCTGCTGGGAGTGTGTGTTGCTGCTGCTGCACAAGTTGGGAGTATGTTTTGCTGCTGCTGCTGTTGCAGATTGGAGTGTGTGTTGTTGCTGCTGCTGCAGCAGTTGGGAGTGTGTGTTGCTGCTGCCGCTGCAGCTGGGAGTGTTTGTTGCTGCAGTTGGGATTATGTGTTTCTGCTGCTGCTGCTGCAGGTGGTAGTGTGTGTTGCTGCTGCTGATGCAGTGTGTAGTGTGTGTGTTGCTGCTGCTGCTGCTGCAGTTGGGAGTGGGTGTTGCAGCTTTTGAGAATGTGTGTTGTGGCTGTTGCTGTTGCAGCATTTAGTAGTGTGTGTTGCTGCTGAATTTGGCAGTGTGTGTTTCTACTACCGCTGCAGTTGGGAGTGTGAGTTGTTGCTGCTGCTGCTGCAGTTGGGAGTGTTTGTTGTTGCTGCTGCTGCTGCAGTTGGGAGTTTGAGTCATTGATGCTACAGCTTTTGGAAGTATGAGTTGCTGCTGCTGCTGCTGCTGGGAGTTGGTTGCTGCTGCTGCTGCTGCTGCTGCTGCAGTTGGGAGTGTGTGTTGAAGCTGCTGCTGCAGTTGGGAGTGGGTTTTGCTGCTGCAGTTGGGAGTGTGTGTACTCACTGCTGCTGCAGTTGGGAGTGTGTGTTGCTGCTGCTGATGCTGCTGCAGTTGGGAGTGGGTTTTGCTGCTGCTGCAGTTGGGAGGGTGTGTTGCTGCTGCTGATGCTGCTGCTGCTGCTGCAGTTGGGAGGGTGTGTTGCTGCTGCTGCTGCTGCTGCTGCAGTTGGGAGTGTGTGTTGCTGCTGCTGCTGCAGTTGGTAGGGTTTGTTGCTGCTGCTGCAGCAGTTGGGAGTGTGTGTTGTTGCTGCTGCTGCAGTTGGGAGCGTGTTTTGCTGCTTCAGCAGTTTGGAGCATGCTTTGCTGCTGCTGCAGTTGGGAGTGTGTTTTCCAGCTGCAGCAGTTGGGAGTGTGTGTTGCTGCAGCAGCAGTTTGGCGCATGCTTTGCTGCTGCTGCAGTTGGGAGTGTGTTTTGCTACTGCTGCAGCAGTTGGGAGTGTGTGTTGCTGCTGCTGCTGCAGTTGGGATTGTGTGTTTTGCTGCTGCAGCAGTTGGGAATGTGTGTTGCTGTTGTTGCTGCTGCAGTTGAGAGTGTGTGTCCTGTTGCTGCAGTTGGGAGTGCATGTTGTTGCTGCTGCTGCTACAGCAGTTGGGAGTGTGTGTTCCTGCTGCTGCAGTTGGGCGTGTGAGTTGCTGCTGCTGCAGCTGGGAGTGTATGTTGCTGCTGCTGATGCTGCATTTGGCTGTGTGTGTACTTGCTGCTGCTGCAGTTGGAAGTGTGCGTTGCTGCTGCAGTTGGGAGTGTGTGTTGTTGTTGCTGCTGCTGCAGTTGGGAGTGTGTGTTGATGCTGCTGCTGCAGTTGGAAATGGGTTTTGCTGCTGATGCTGCCGTTGGGAGTTTGTGTTGTTGCTGCAGCAGTTGGGATTGTGTGTTGTTGTTGCTGCTGCAGCATTCAGGAGTGTGTGATGCTGCTGCCGCAGCAGTTGAGAGTGTGTGTTTGTGCAGCTGCTGTGGCTGAAGTAGGGAGTGTGTGTTGCTGCTGCTGCAGTTGGGAGTGTGTGTTGCTGCTGTAGATGTTGAATTTTGGTGTGTGTATTTCTACTGCCGCTGCAGTTGGGAGTGTGTGTTGCTGCTGCTGCTGCAGTTTGGAGTGTTTATTGTTGCTGCTGCTGCAGTTGAGAGTGTGTGTTGCTGCTGATGCTGCATTTGGGAGTGTGTGTTGCTGCTGATGCTGCAGTTCGGGGTGCGTGTTGCTGCTGATGCTGCAGTTAGGGGTGTGTGTTGCTGCTGATGCTACAGTTGAGGGTGCGTGTTGCTGCTGATGCTGCAGTTGGGTGTATGTGTTGTTGCTGCTGCAGTTGGGTTGCGTGTTGTTGCTGTTGCTGTTGCTGCTATTGGGAGTGTGTGTGTTGTTGCTGCAGCTTTTGAGAATGTGTGCTGTGGCTGTTGCTGTTGCAGCATTTAGTAGTGTGTGTTGCTGCTGAATTTGGCAGTGTGTGTTTCTACTACCGCTGCAGTTGGGAGTGTGAGTTGTTGCTGCTGCTGCTGCAGTTGGGAGTGTTTGTTGTTGCTGCTGCTGCTGCAGTTGGGAGTGTGTGTTGCTGCTGCTACAGCAGTTGGGAGTTTGTGTCATTGCTGCTACTGCATTTGGAAGTATGAGTTGCTGCTGCTGCTGCCGTTGGGAGTTGGTTGCTGCTGCTGCTGCTGCTGCTGCAGTTGGGAGTGTGTGTTTCTGCTGCTGCTACAGCAGGCGGGAGTGGGTGTTCCTACTGCTGCAGCAGATGCGAGTGTTTGTGGTTGCTGCTGCTGCTGCAGTTGGGAGTTGGTTGCTGCTGATGCTGCAGTTGGGAGTGTGTGTTGCTGCTGCTGCTGCTGCTGCTGCTGCAGTTGGGAGGGTGTGTTGCTGCTGCTGCAGTTAGGAGTGTATGTTGCAGCTGCTGCAGTTAGCCGTGTGTTTTGCAGCTGCTGCTGCCAAGGTTGGGAGTGTGTTTTCCCGCTGCAGCAGTTGGGAGTGTGTGTTGCTGCTTCTGCAGCTGTTGGGAGTGTGTGTTGTTGCTGCTGCAGCTGCTGGGATTGTTGTTGCTGCTGCTGCACAAGTTGGGAGTATGTTTTGCAACTGCTGCTGCAGTTGGGAGTGTATGTTGTTGCTGCTGCTGCTGCTGGGAGTGTGTGTTGCTGCTGCTGCAGCTGCTGGGAGTGTGTGTTGCTGCTGCTCCTGCAGTTGGGAATGTGTGTTGTTGCTGCTCCTGCAGTTGGGAATGTGTGTTGTTGCTGCTGCTGCAGCGGTTGGGAGTGTGTCTTCCTGCTGTAGATGTTGCAGCAGTTAGGAGTGTGTGTTGCTGCTGCTGCTGCTGCAGCTGGGAAGGTGTGTTTCTGGTGCAGCAGTTGGTAGTGTGTGTTTCTGCTGTAGATGCTGCAGCAGTTGGGAGTGTGTGTTCCTGTTGTAGATGTTGCAGAAGTTGGGAGTATGTGTTGCTGCTGCTGCTGCAGTTGGGAGTATGTGTTTCTGCTGCTGCTGCTGCAGTTGGGAGTGTGTGTACTTGCTGCTGCTGCAGTTGGGAGTGTGCGTTGCTGCTGCAGTTGGGAGTGTGTGTACTCACTGCTGCTGCAGTTGGGAGTGTGCGTTGCTGCTGCTGATGCTGCTGCAGTTGGGAGCGTGTGTTGCTGCTGCTGCTGCTGCAGTTGGGAGTGTGCGTTGATGCTGGTGCTGCAGTTGGGAGTGGGTTTTGCTGCTGATGCTGCCATTGGGAGTTTGTGTTGTTGCTGCGGTAGTTGGGATTGTGTGTTGTTGCTGCTACAGCATTCAGGAGTGTGTGATGCTGCTGCCGCAGCAGTTGAGAGTGTGTGTTTGTGCTGCTGCTGTGGCTGAAGTATGGAGTCTGTTTTGCTGCTGCTGCTATTGGGAGTGTGTGTTGCTGCTGTAGATGCTGAATTTTGGTGTGTGTATTTCTATTGCCGCTGCAGTTGGGAGTGTGTGTTGCTGCTGATGCTGCAGTTGGGAGTATGTGTTGTTGCTGCTGCTGCTGCAGTTGGGTTGTGTGTTGTTGCTGTTGCTGTTGTTGCTATTGGGAGTGTGTGTTGTTGCTGCTGCAGCTTTTGAGAATGTGTGTTGTGGCTGTTGCTGTTGCAGCATTTAGTAGTGACTGTTGCTGCTGAATTTGGCAGTGTGTGTTTCTACTACCGCTGCAGTTGGGAGTGTGAGTTGTTGCTGCTGCTGCTGCAGTTGGGAGTGTTTGTTGTTGCTGCTGCTGCTGCAGTTGGGAGTGTTTGTTGTTGCTGCTGCTGCTGCAGTTGGGAGTGTGTGTTGCTGCTGCTGCTGCTGTTGGTGGTGTCTGTTGTTGCTGCTGCTGCAGTTGGGATGGTGTTTTATTGCTGCTGCTGCTGCAGTTGGAAGTGTGTGTTGCTGCTGCTACAGCAGTCGGGAGTTGGTTGCTGCTGATGCTGCAGTTGGGAGTGTTTGTTTCTGCTGCTGCTACAGGAGGCGGGAGTTGGTTTTCCTACTGCTGCAGCAGATGAGAGTGTTTGTGGTTGCTGCTGCTGCTGCAGTTGGGAGTGTGTACTGCTGCTGCTGCTGCTGCAGTTGGGAGGGTGTGTTGCGGCTGCTGCACTTAGCCGTGTGTTTTGCAGCTGCTGCTGCCAAGTTTGGGAGTGTGTTTTCCTGCTGCAGCGGTTGGGAGTGTGTGTTGCTGCTGCTGCAGCTGCTGGGAGTGTGTGTTGCTGCTGCTGCACAAGTTGGGAGTATGTTTTGCTGCTGCTGCTGGTGCAGTTGGGAGTGTGTGTTACTGCTGATGCTGCTGCAGTTGGGAGTGTGTGTTGCTGTTGCTGCTGCAGTTGGGAGTGTGTGTTGCTGCTGCTGCAGTTGGGAGTGTGTATTGCAACTGCTGCTGCCACAGTTGGGAGTGTGTTTTGCTGTTTCTGCAGTTGGGAGTGTGCTCCTTCTGTAGATGTTGCAGCAGGTGGGAGCGTGTGTTGCTGCTGCTGCAGCAGTTGGAGTGTGTGCTGTTGCTGCTGCTGCAGTTGGGAGTGTGTTTTGCAACTGCTGCTGCCACAGTTTGGAGTGTGTTTTGCTGCTTCTGCAGTTGGGAGTGGGTTCCTGCTGTAGATGTTGAAGCAGTTGGGAGCATGTGTTGCTGCTGCTGCTGCAGTTGGGAGTGTGTGTTGCTGCTGCTGCTGCTGCTGCTGCAATTGGGAGTGTGTGTTGCAGCTGCTGCTGCTCCAGCTGGGATTGCTTCTAGCTGCTGCTGCTGCAGTTGGGAGTATGTGTTTCGGCTGCTGCTGCTGCAGATGGGAGTGGGTGTTGCTGCTGCTGATGCAGTTGGGAGTGTGTGTTGCTGCTGCTGCTGCTGCAGTTGGGAACGTGGGTTGTTGCTGCTGCTGCAGTTGGGAGGGTGTATTGCTGCTGCTGCTGCTGCTGCAGTTGGGAGTGAGTGTTGCTGCTGCAGTTGGGAGAGTGTGTTGTTGCTGCTGCTGCAGTTGGGAGTTTGTGTTGCTGCTGCTGCTGCAGGTGGGAGCGTGTGTTGTTCCTGCTGCAGCAGTTGGGAGTGTGTGTTGCTGCTGCTGCTGCAGTTGGGAGTGTGTGTTGCTGCTGCTGCTGCAGTTGGGAGGGTGTGTTGCTGATGATTCTGCTGCAGTTGGGAGTGTGTGTTGCTGCTGCTGCTGTAGTTGGGAGAGTTTGTTGCTGCTGCTGTATTTGGGAGTACGTGTAGCTGCAGCTCCTGCTGCAGTTGGGAGTGTGTGTTGCTGCTGCTGCTGCTGCCGTTGGGAGTGTGTGTTGCTGCTGTTGCTGCTGTAGTTGGGAGTGTGTGTTACTGCTGCTGCTGCAGCAGTTTGGAGTGTGTGTTGCTGCTGCTGCAGCAGTTGGAGTGTGTTTTGCTGCTGCTGCAGTTGGGACTGTGTGTTGCTGCTGATGCTGCTGCTGCAGTTGGGAGTGTGTGTTGCTGCTGCTGCTGCAGTTGGGAGGGTGTGTTGCTGCTGCTGTTGCTGCTGCAGTTGGGAGTGGGTGTTGTTGCTGCTCCTGCAGATGTGAGTGTGTGTTGTTGCTGCTGCTGCAGCAGTTGGGACTGCTTGTTCCTGCTGTAGATGCTGTAGCAGTTGGGAGTGTGTGTTCCCGCTGTAGATGTTGGAGCAGATGGGAGTGCGTGTTGCTGCTGCTACAGCATTTGGGAGTGTGTTGCTGCTGCTGCTGCAGTTGGGGGTGTGTGTTGCAGCTGCTGCTGCTGCAGTTGGGAGTGTGTGTTGCTGCTGCTGCTGCAGTTGGGAGTGTGTGTTGCTGCTGCTGCTGCAGTTGGGATGGTGTGTTGCTGCTGTTGCTGCTGTAGTTGGTAGTGTGTATTCCTGCTGCTGAAGCATTTGCGAGTGGGTGTTATTGCTGCTGCTGCAGTTGGGAGTGTGTGTTGCTGCTGCTGCTGCAGTTGGGAGTGTGTTTTTTACTGCGGCTGCTGCAGTTGGGTGTGTGTGTTGCTGCTGCTGCTGCTGCTGTTGGGAGGGTGTGTTGCAGCTGCTGCAGTTGGGAGGGTGTGTTGCTGCTGCTGCTGCTGCAGTTGGGAGTGTGTGTTTTTGCTGCTGCAGCAGTTGGGAGTCTGTGTTGTTGCTGCTGCTGCTGCAGTTGGGAGTGGGTGTTTCTGCTGATGCTGCTGCAGTTGGGAGTCTGTGTTGCTGCTGTTGCTGCTGTAGTTGGGAGTGTGTGTTGCTGTTGCTGCTGCAGCAGTTGGGAGTGTGTGTTGCTGCTGCCGCTGCAGTAGAGAGTATGTGTTCTTGCTGCTGCTGCATTTGGGAGGGTCTGTTGCAGCTGCTGCTTTAGCAGTTGGCAGTGTGTATTCCTGCTGCTGAAGCATTTGCGAGTGGGTGTTATTGCTGCTGCTGCAGTTGGGAGTGTGTGTTGCTGCTGCTGCTGCAGTTGGGAGTGTGTTTTTTTCTGCTGCTGCTGCTGCAGTTGGGTGTGTGTGTTGCTGCTGCTGCTGCTGCAGTTGGGCGGGTGTGTTGCAGCTGCTGCAGTTGGGAGGGTGTGTCACGGCTGCTGCTGCAGGTGGGAGTGTGTCTTGTTGCTGCTGCAGCAGTTGGGAGTGTGTGTTGCTGCTGCTGCTGCTGCAGTTGGGAGAGTGTGTTGTTGCTGCTGCAGCAGTTGGGAGGGTGTTGTTGCTGCAGCTGCTGCTGTAGTTGGGAGTTTGTTTTGCTGCTGCTGCAGTTGGGAAAGTGTTGCTGCTGTAGATCATGCCGCAGTTGGCACTGTGTGTCGCTGCTGCTGCAGCAGCTGGGAGGGTGTTGCTGCTGCTGCAGCAGTTGGGAGGGTGTTGCTGCTGCTGCTACTGCAGTTGTGAGTGTGTGTTCCTGCTGCTGCTGCATTTGGGAATGTGTGTTATTGCTGCTGCTGCAGCTGGGAGTGTGTGTTGCTGCTGCTGCTGCAGTTGGGAGTGTATGTTGCTGCTTCTGCTGCTGCAGCTGGGAGAGTTTGTTGCTGCTGCTGCAGTTGGGAGTGTGTGTTGCTGCTGTTGCTGCTGTAGTTGGGAGTGTGTGTTGCTGCTGCCGCTGCAGTAGAGAGTATGTGTTCCTGCTGCTGCTGCATTTGGGAGGGTCTGTTGCTGCTGCTGCTTCAGCAGTTGGCAGTGTGTATTCCTGCTGCTGAGGTATTTGCGAGTGGGTGTTATTGCTGCTGCTGCAGTTGGGAGTGTGTGTTGCTGCTGCTGCTGCAGTTGGGTGTGTGTGCTGCTGCTGATGCTGCTGCAGTTGGGAGGGTGTGTTGCAGCTGCTGCAGTTGGAAGGGTGTGTTGCTGCTGCTGCTGTAGTTGGGAGTGTGTGTTGTTGCTGCTGCAGCAGTTGGGAGTGTGTGTTGCTGCTGCTGCTGCTGCTGCAGTTGGGAGGGTGTGTTCCTGCTGTAGATGTTGGAGCAGATGGGAGTGCGTGTTGCTGCTGCTACAGCATTTGGGAGTGTGTTGCTGCTGCTGCTGCAGTTGGGGGTGTGTGTTGCAGCTGCTGCTGCTGCAGTTGGGAGTGTGTGTTGCTGCTGCTGCTGCAGTTGGGAGTGTGTGTTGCTGCTGCTGCTGCAGTTGGGAGTGTGTGTTGCTGCTGCTGCTGCAGTTGGGAGGGTGTGTTGCTGCTGTTGCTGCTGTAGTTGGCAGTGTGTATTCCTGCTGCTGAAGCATTTGCGAGTGGGTGTTATTCCTGCTGCTGCAGTTGGGAGTGTGTGTTGCTGCTGCTGCACTTGGGAGTGTGTTTGTTACTGCTGCTGCTGCAGTAGGGTGTGTGTGTTGCTGCTGCTGCCACTGCTGTTGGGAGGGTGTGTTGTAGCTGCTGCAGTTGGGAGGGTGTGTTGCTGCTGCCGCTGCTGCAGTTGGGAGTGTATGTAGCTGCAGCTCCTGCTGCAGTTGGGAGGGTGTGTTGCTGCTGCTGCAGTTGGGAGGGTGTGTTGCAGCTGCTGCAGTTGGGAGGGTGTGTCGTGGCTGCTGCTGCAGGTGGGAGTGTGTCTTGTTGCTGCTGCAGCAGTTGGGAGTGTGTGTTGCTGCTGCTGCTGCTGCAGTTGGGAGGGTGTGTTGTTGCTGCTGCAGCAGTTGGGAGGGTGTTGTTGCTGCAGCTGCTGCTGTAGTTGGGAGTTTGTTTTGCTGCTCCTGCAGTTGGGAAAGTGTTGCTGCTGTAGATCTTGCCGCAGTTGGCACTGTTTGTCGCTGCTGCTGCAGCAGCTGGGAGGGTGTTGCTGCTGCTGCAGCAGTTGAGAGGGTGTTGCTGCTGCTGCTGCTGCTAATGCAGTTGTGAGTGTGTGTTCCTGCTGATGCTGCATTTGGGAATGTGTGTTATTGCTGCTGCTGCAGCTGGGAGTGTGTGTTGCTGCTGCTGCTGCAATTGGGAGTGTATGTTGCTGCTGCTGCTGCAGCTGGGAGAGTTTGTTGCTGCTGCTGCAGTTGGGAGTACGTGTTGCTGCAGCTCCTGCTGCAGTTGGGAGTGTGTGTTGCTGCTGTTGCTGCTGTAGTTGGGAGTGTGTGTTGCTGCTGCTGCTGCAGTTGGGTGTGTGTGCTGCTGCTGCTGCTGCTGCAGTTGGGAGTGTATGTTGATTCCGCTGCTGCTGCAGCTGGGAGAGTTTGTTGCTGCTGCTGCAGTTGGGAGTACGTGTAGCTTCAGCTCCTGCAGCAGTTGGGATTGTGTGTTGTTGCTGCTGTTGCAGTTTGGAGTGTGTGTTGCTGCTGCTGCTGCAGTTGGGAGGGTGTGTTGCTGCTGATTCTGCTGCTGTTGGGAGTGTGTGTTGCTGCTGTTGCTGCTGCAGTTGGGAGTGTGTTTTGCTGCTGCCGCTGCAGCAAAGAGTTTGTGTTCCTGCAGCTGCTGCATTTGGAAGGGTCTGTTGCTGCTGCTGCTTCAGCAGTTGGCAGTGTGTATTCCTGCTGCTGAAGCATTTGCGAGTGGGTGTTATTACTGCTGCTGCTGTTGGGAGTGTGTGTTGCTGCTGCTGCTGCAGTTGGGTGTGTGTGTTGCTGCTGCTGCTGCTGCTGCAGTTGGGAGTGTGTTTTTTTCTGCTGCTGCTGCAGTTGGGTGTGTGTGTTGCTGCTGCTGCTGCTGTTGGGAGTGTGTGTTGCAGCTGCTGCTGCTGCAGTTGGGAGTGTGTGTTGCTGCCGCTGCTGCAGTTGGGAGTGTGTGTTGCTGATGCTGCTGTAGTTGGGAGTGTTTGTTGCTGCTGCTGCAGTTGGGAGTACGTGTAGCTGCAGCTCCTGCTGCAGTTGGGAGTGTGTGTTGCTGCTGTTGCTGCTGTAGTTGGGAGTGTGTGTTACTGCTGCTGCTGCAGCAGTTTGGAGTGTGTGTTGCTGCTGCCGCTGCAGTAGAGAGTATGTGTTCCTGCTGCTGCTGCATTTGGGAGGGTCTGTTGCTGCTGCTGCTTCAGCAGTTGGCAGTGTGTATTCCTGCTGCTGAGGTATTTGCGAGTGGGTGTTATTGCTGCTGCTGCAGTTGGGAGTTTGTGTTGCTGCTGCTGCTGCAGGTGGGAGCGTGTGTTGTTCCTGCTGCAGCAGTTGGGAGTGTGTGTTGCTGCTGCTGCTGCAGTTGGGAGTGTGTGTTGCTGCTGCTGCTGCAGTTGGGAGGGTGTGTTGCTGATGATTCTGCTGCAGTTGGGAGTGTGTGTTGCTGCTGCTGCTGTAGTTGGGAGAGTTTGTTGCTGCTGCTGTATTTGGGAGTACGTGTAGCTGCAGCTCCTGCTGCAGTTGGGAGTGTGTGTTGCTGCTGCTGCTGCTGCCGTTGGGAGTGTGTGTTGCTGCTGTTGCTGCTGTAGTTGGGAGTGTGTGTTACTGCTGCTGCTGCAGCAGTTTGGAGTGTGTGTTGCTGCTGCTGCAGCAGTTGGAGTGTGTTTTGCTGCTGCTGCAGTTGGGAGTGTGTGTTGCTGCTGATGCTGCTGCTGCAGTTGGGAGTGTGTGTTGCTGCTGCTGCTGCAGTTGGGAGGGTGTGTTGCTGCTGCTGTTGCTGCTGCAGTTGGGAGTGGGTGTTGTTGCTGCTCCTGCAGATGTGAGTGTGTGTTGTTGCTGCTGCTGCAGCAGTTGGGACTGCTTGTTCCTGCTGTAGATGCTGTAGCAGTTGGGAGTGTGTGTTCCCGCTGTAGATGTTGGAGCAGATGGGAGTGCGTCTTGCTGCTGCTACAGCATTTGGGAGTGTGTTGCTGCTGCTGCTGCAGTTGGGGGTGTGTGTTGCAGCTGCTGCTGCTGCAGTTGGGAGTGTGTGTTGCTGCTGCTGCTGCAGTTGGGAGTGTGTGTTGCTGCTGCTGCTGCAGTTGGGATGGTGTGTTGCTGCTGTTGCTGCTGTAGTTGGTAGTGTGTATTCCTGCTGCTGAAGCATTTGCGAGTGGGTGTTATTGCTGCTGCTGCAGTTGGGAGTGTGTGTTGCTGCTGCTGCTGCAGTTGGGAGTGTGTTTTTTACTGCGGCTGCTGCAGTTGGGTGTGTGTGTTGCTGCTGCTGCTGCTGCTGTTGGGAGGGTGTGTTGCAGCTGCTGCAGTTGGGAGGGTGTGTTGCTGCTGCTGCTGCTGCAGTTGGGAGTGTGTGTTTTTGCTGCTGCAGCAGTTGGGAGTCTGTGTTGTTGCTGCTGCTGCTGCAGTTGGGAGTGGGTGTTTCTGCTGATGCTGCTGCAGTTGGGAGTCTGTGTTGCTGCTGTTGCTGCTGTAGTTGGGAGTGTGTGTTGCTGTTGCTGCTGCAGCAGTTGGGCGTGTGTGTTGCTGCTGCCGCTGCAGTAGAGAGTATGTGTTCTTGCTGCTGCTGCATTTGGGAGGGTCTGTTGCAGCTGCTGCTTTAGCAGTTGGCAGTGTGTATTCCTGCTGCTGAAGCATTTGCGAGTGGGTGTTATTGCTGCTGCTGCAGTTGGGAGTGTGTGTTGCTGCTGCTGCTGCAGTTGGGAGTGTGTTTTTTTCTGCTGCTGCTGCTGCAGTTGGGTGTGTGTGTTGCTGCTGCTGCTGCTGCAGTTGGGCGGGTGTGTTGCAGCTGCTGCAGTTGGGAGGGTGTGTCACGGCTGCTGCTGCAGGTGGGAGTGTGTCTTGTTGCTGCTGCAGCAGTTGGGAGTGTGTGTTGCTGCTGCTGCTGCTGCAGTTGGGAGAGTGTGTTGTTGCTGCTGCAGCAGTTGGGAGGGTGTTGTTGCTGCAGCTGCTGCTGTAGTTGGGAGTTTGTTTTGCTGCTGCTGCAGTTGGGAAAGTGTTGCTGCTGTAGATCATGCCGCAGTTGGCACTGTGTGTCGCTGCTGCTGCAGCAGCTGGGAGGGTGTTGCTGCTGCTGCAGCAGTTGGGAGGGTGTTGCTGCTGCTGCTACTGCAGTTGTGAGTGTGTGTTCCTGCTGCTGCTGCATTTGGGAATGTGTGTTATTGCTGCTGCTGCAGCTGGGAGTGTGTGTTGCTGCTGCTGCTGCAGTTGGGAGTGTATGTTGCTGCTTCTGCTGCTGCAGCTGGGAGAGTTTGTTGCTGCTGCTGCAGTTGGGAGTGTGTGTTGCTGCTGTTGCTGCTGTAGTTGGGAGTGTGTGTTGCTGCTGCCGCTGCAGTAGAGAGTATGTGTTCCTGCTGCTGCTGCATTTGGGAGGGTCTGTTGCTGCTGCTGCTTCAGCAGTTGGCAGTGTGTATTCCTGCTGCTGAGGTATTTGCGAGTGGGTGTTATTGCTGCTGCTGCAGTTGGGAGTGTGTGTTGCTGCTGCTGCTGCAGTTGGGTGTGTGTGCTGCTGCTGATGCTGCTGCAGTTGGGAGGGTGTGTTGCAGCTGCTGCAGTTGGAAGGGTGTGTTGCTGCTGCTGCTGTAGTTGGGAGTGTGTGTTGTTGCTGCTGCAGCAGTTGGGAGTGTGTGTTGCTGCTGCTGCTGCTGCTGCAGTTGGGAGGGTGTGTTCCTGCTGTAGATGTTGGAGCAGATGGGAGTGCGTGTTGCTGCTGCTACAGCATTTGGGAGTGTGTTGCTGCTGCTGCTGCAGTTGGGGGTGTGTGTTGCAGCTGCTGCTGCTGCAGTTGGGAGTGTGTGTTGCTGCTGCTGCTGCAGTTGGGAGTGTGTGTTGCTGCTGCTGCTGCAGTTGGGAGTGTGTGTTGCTGCTGCTGCTGCAGTTGGGAGGGTGTGTTGCTGCTGTTGCTGCTGTAGTTGGCAGTGTGTATTCCTGCTGCTGAAGCATTTGCGAGTGGGTGTTATTCCTGCTGCTGCAGTTGGGAGTGTGTGTTGCTGCTGCTGCACTTGGGAGTGTGTTTGTTACTGCTGCTGCTGCAGTAGGGTGTGTGTGTTGCTGCTGCTGCCACTGCTGTTGGGAGGGTGTGTTGTAGCTGCTGCAGTTGGGAGGGTGTGTTGCTGCTGCCGCTGCTGCAGTTGGGAGTGTATGTAGCTGCAGCTCCTGCTGCAGTTGGGAGGGTGTGTTGCTGCTGCTGCAGTTGGGAGGGTGTGTTGCAGCTGCTGCAGTTGGGAGGGTGTGTCGTGGCTGCTGCTGCAGGTGGGAGTGTGTCTTGTTGCTGCTGCAGCAGTTGGGAGTGTGTGTTGCTGCTGCTGCTGCTGCAGTTGGGAGGGTGTGTTGTTGCTGCTGCAGCAGTTGGGAGGGTGTTGTTGCTGCAGCTGCTGCTGTAGTTGGGAGTTTGTTTTGCTGCTCCTGCAGTTGGGAAAGTGTTGCTGCTGTAGATCTTGCCGCAGTTGGCACTGTTTGTCGCTGCTGCTGCAGCAGCTGGGAGGGTGTTGCTGCTGCTGCAGCAGTTGAGAGGGTGTTGCTGCTGCTGCTGCTGCTAATGCAGTTGTGAGTGTGTGTTCCTGCTGATGCTGCATTTGGGAATGTGTGTTATTGCTGCTGCTGCAGCTGGGAGTGTGTGTTGCTGCTGCTGCTGCAATTGGGAGTGTATGTTGCTGCTGCTGCTGCAGCTGGGAGAGTTTGTTGCTGCTGCTGCAGTTGGGAGTACGTGTTGCTGCAGCTCCTGCTGCAGTTGGGAGTGTGTGTTGCTGCTGTTGCTGCTGTAGTTGGGAGTGTGTGTTGCTGCTGCTGCTGCAGTTGGGTGTGTGTGCTGCTGCTGCTGCTGCTGCAGTTGGGAGTGTATGTTGATTCCGCTGCTGCTGCAGCTGGGAGAGTTTGTTGCTGCTGCTGCAGTTGGGAGTACGTGTAGCTTCAGCTCCTGCAGCAGTTGGGATTGTGTGTTGTTGCTGCTGTTGCAGTTTGGAGTGTGTGTTGCTGCTGCTGCTGCAGTTGGGAGGGTGTGTTGCTGCTGATTCTGCTGCTGTTGGGAGTGTGTGTTGCTGCTGTTGCTGCTGCAGTTGGGAGTGTGTTTTGCTGCTGCCGCTGCAGCAAAGAGTTTGTGTTCCTGCAGCTGCTGCATTTGGAAGGGTCTGTTGCTGCTGCTGCTTCAGCAGTTGGCAGTGTGTATTCCTGCTGCTGAAGCATTTGCGAGTGGGTGTTATTACTGCTGCTGCTGTTGGGAGTGTGTGTTGCTGCTGCTGCTGCAGTTGGGTGTGTGTGTTGCTGCTGCTGCTGCTGCTGCAGTTGGGAGTGTGTTTTTTTCTGCTGCTGCTGCAGTTGGGTGTGTGTGTTGCTGCTGCTGCTGCTGTTGGGAGTGTGTGTTGCAGCTGCTGCTGCTGCAGTTGGGAGTGTGTGTTGCTGCCGCTGCTGCAGTTGGGAGTGTGTGTTGCTGATGCTGCTGTAGTTGGGAGAGTTTGTTGCTGCTGCTGCAGTTGGGAGTACGTGTAGCTGCAGCTCCTGCTGCAGTTGGGAGTGTGTGTTGCTGCTGTTGCTGCTGTAGTTGGGAGTGTGTGTTACTGCTGCTGCTGCAGCAGTTTGGAGTGTGTGTTGCTGCTGCCGCTGCAGTAGAGAGTATGTGTTCCTGCTGCTGCTGCATTTGGGAGGGTCTGTTGCTGCTGCTGCTTCAGCAGTTGGCAGTGTGTATTCCTGCTGCTGAGGTATTTGCGAGTGGGTGTTATTGCTGCTGCTGCAGTTGGGAGTTTGTGTTGCTGCTGCTGCTGCAGGTGGGAGCGTGTGTTGTACCTGCTGCAGCAGTTGGGAGTGTGTGTTGCTGCTGCTGCTGCAGTTGGGAGTGTGTGTTGCTGCTGCTGCTGCAGTTGGGAGGGTGTGTTGCTGATGATTCTGCTGCAGTTGGGAGTGTGTGTTGCTGCTGCTGCTGTAGTTGGGAGAGTTTGTTGCTGCTGCTGTATTTGGGAGTACGTGTAGCTGCAGCTCCTGCTGCAGTTGGGAGTGTGTGTTGCTGCTGCTGCTGCTGCCGTTGGGAGTGTGTGTTGCTGCTGTTGCTGCTGTAGTTGGGAGTGTGTGTTACTGCTGCTGCTGCAGCAGTTTGGAGTGTGTGTTGCTGCTGCCGCTGCAGTAGAGAGTATGTGTTCCTGCTGCTGCTGCATTTGGGAGGGTCTGTTGCTGCTGCTGCTTCAGCAGTTGGCAGTGTGTATTCCTGCTGCTGAGGTATTTGCGAGTGGGTGTTATTGCTGCTGCTGCAGTTGGGAGTTTGTGTTGCTGCTGCTGCTGCAGGTGGGAGCGTGTGTTGTTCCTGCTGCAGCAGTTGGGAGTGTGTGTTGCTGCTGCTGCTGCAGTTGGGAGTGTGTGTTGCTGCTGCTGCTGCAGTTGGGAGGGTGTGTTGCTGATGATTCTGCTGCAGTTGGGAGTGTGTGTTGCTGCTGCTGCTGTAGTTGGGAGAGTTTGTTGCTGCTGCTGTATTTGTGAGTACGTGTAGCTGCAGCTCCTGCTGCAGTTGGGAGTGTGTGTTGCTGCTGCTGCTGCTGCCGTTGGGAGTGTGTTCCTGCTGTATATTTGGCAGCAGTTGGGAGTGTGTGTTGCTGCTGCTGCAGCAGTTGGGATTGTGTACTGCTGCTGCTGCAGAAGTTGGGAGTATGATTTGCTGCTGCTGCTGGTGCAGTTGGGAGTGTGTGTTGTTGCTGCTGCTGCAGCAGTTGGGTGTGCATGTTCCTGCTGTAGATGCTGCAGCAGATCGGAGTGTGTGTTGCTGCTGCTGCTAGCAGTTGGGAGTGTGTGTTCCTGCTGCTGCAACATTTGGGAGTGTTTGTTATTGCTGCTACTGCAGTTGTGAGTGTATGTTGCTGCTGCTGTTGCTGCACTTGGAGTGTGTGTAAATGCTGCTGCTGCAGTTGGGAATGTGTGTTTCTGCTGCTGCTGCAGTTGCGAATGTATGTTTCTGCTGCTGCTACAGCAGTTGGGAGTGTGTATTCCTGCTGCTGCAGCATTTGCAAGTGGGTGTTATTGCTGCTGCTGCAGTTGGGAGTGTGTGTTGCTGCTGAAGCTGCTGCAGTTGGGAGCGTGTATTCCTGCTGCTGCAGCATTTGCGAGTGGGTGTTATTGCTGCTGCTGCAGTTGGGAGGGTGTTTTGCTGCCACAGCAGTTGGGAGGGTGTGTTGTTGCTGCTGATGCTGCTGTAGTTGGGAGTGTGTTTTGCTGCTCCCGCAGTTGGGAGTGTGTTGCTGCTGTAGATGTTGCTGCTGTTGGGAGTGTTTTTGTTGCTGCTGCAGCAGCTGGGAGTGTGTTGTTGCTGCTGCTACAGCAGTTGGGAGTGTGTGTTGCTGCTGCTGCTGCAGTTGGGAGTGTATGTTGCGGCTGCTGAAGTTAGCCGCGTGTTTTGCAGCTGCTGCTGCCAAGGTTGGGATTTTGTATTCTTGCTGCAGCAGTTGCGAGTGTGTGTTGCTGCTGCTGCAGCAGTTTGGAGTTGGTTGCTGCTGATGCTGCAGTTGGGAGTGTGTGTTGCTGCTGCTGCTGCTGCAGTTGGGAGTGTGCGTTGCTGCTGCAGCATTAGGGGGTGCGTGAGTTGCTGCCGCTGCAGTTGGGAGTGTATGTTGCTGCTGCTGCAGTTGGGAGTTTGTTTTGCAGCTGCTGCTGCCAAAGTTGGGAGTTTATTTTGCTGCTTCAGCAGTTTGGAGCATGCTTTGCTGCTGCTGCAGTTGGGAGTGGGTTTTCCAGCTGCTGCATTTGGGAGGGTGTATTCCTGCTGCTGCAGCATTTGCGAGTGGGTGTTATTGCTGCTGCTGCAGTTGGGAGGGTGTTTTGCTGCCGCAGCATTTGGGAGGGTGTGTTGTTGCTGCTGATGCTGCTGTAGTTGGGAGTGTGTTTTGCTGCTCCCGCAGTTGGGAGTGTGTTGCTGCTGTAGATGTTGCTGCAGTTGGGAGTGTTGTTGCTGCTGCTGCAGCAGCTGGGAGTGTGTTGTTACTGCTGCTACAGCAGTTGGGAGTGTGTGTTGTTGCTGCTGCTACAGCAGTTGGGAGTTTGAGTCATTGCTGCTATTGCAGTTGGAAATATGAGTTGCTGCTGCTGCTGCTGCAGTTGGGAGTGTGTGTTTCTGCTGCTGCTGCAGCTGCGAGTGTTTGTGGTTGCTGCTGCTGCAGCAGTTGGGAGTTGGTTGCTGCTGATGCTGCAGTTGGGAGTGTGTGTTGTTGCTGCTGATGCTGCAGTTGGGAGTGTGTGTTTCTGCTGTAGATGCTGCAGCAGTTGGGAGTGTGTGTTCCTGCTGTAGATGTTGCAGCAGTTGGGAGTGTGTGTTGCTGCTGCTGCTGCAGTTGGGAGTGTATGTTGCTTCTGCCGCTGCAGCTGGGAGTGTTTGTTGCTGCTGCTGCAGTTGGGATTATGTGTTTCTGCTGCTGCTGCTGCAGGTGGGAGTGTGTGTTGCTGCTGCTGATGCAGTTGGTCGTGTGTTTGTTGCTGCTGCTGTTGCTGCAGTTGGGAGTGGGTGTTGCTGCTGCTGCTGCAGTTGGGAGGGTGTGTTGTTGCTTTGGATGCTGCAGTTGGGAGTGTGTGTTGTTGCTGCTGATGCTGCAGTTGGGAGTGTGTGTTGCTGCTGCTGCTGCAGTTGGGAGTGTGTGTTGCTGCTGCTGCAGCAGTTGGGAGTGGGTGTTGTTGCTGCTGATGCAGTTGGGAATGTGTGTTGCTGCTGCTTCAGTTGGGAGGGTGTTTTGCAATCGCTGCTGCCACAGTTTGGAATGTGTTTTGCTGCTTCTGCAGGTGGGAGCGTGTTCCTGCTGTAGATGTTGAAGCAGTTGGGAGTGTGTGTTGCTGCTGCTGCTAGCAGTTGGGAGTGTGTGTTCCTGCTGCTGCAACATTTGGGAGTGTGTGTTATTGCTGCTACTGCAGTTGGGAGTGTATGTTGCTGCTGCTGTTGCTGCACTTGGAGTGTGTGTAAATGCTGCTGCTGCAGTTGGGAATGTGTGTTTCTGCTGCTGCTGCAGTTGCGAATGTATGTTTCTGCTGCTGCTACAGCAGATAGGAGTGTGTATTCCTGCTGCTGCAGCATTTGCAAGTGGGTGTTATTGCTGCTGCTGCAGTTGGGAGTGTGTGTTGCTGCTGCAGCAGTTGGGAGTGTGTGTTGCTGCTGCTGCTGCTGCAGTTGGGAGCGTGTATTCCTGCTGCTGCAGCATTTGCGAGTGGGTGTTATTGCTGCTGCTGCAGTTGGGAGGGTGTTTTGCTGCCACAGCAGTTGGGAGGGTGTGTTGTTGCTGCTGATGCTGCTGTAGTTGGGAGTGTGTTTTGCTGCTCCCGCAGTTGGGAGTGTGTTGCTGCTGTAGATGTTGCCGCAGTTGGGAGTGTTTTTGTTGCTGCTGCAGCAGCTGGGAGTGTGTTGTTGCTGCTGCTACAGCAGTTGGGAGTGTGTGTTGCTGCTGCTGCTGCAGTTGGGAGTGTATGTCGCAGCTGCTGAAGTTAGCCGCGTGTTTTGCAGCTGCTGCTGCCAAGGTTGGGATTTTGTTTTCTTGCTGCAGCAGTTGCGAGTGTGTGTTGCTGCTGCTGCAGCAGTTGGGAGATGGTTGCTGCTGATGCTGCAGTTGGGAGTGTGTGTTGCTGCTGCTGCTGCTGCAGTTGGGAGTGTGCGTTGCTGCTGCAGCATTAGGGAGTGTGTGAGTTGCTGCCGCTGCAGTTGGGAGTGTATGTTGCTGCTGCTGCAGGTGGGAGTGTGTTTTGCAGCTGCTGCTGCCAAAGTTGGGAGTTTATTTTGCTGCTTCAGCAGTTTGGAGCATGCTTTGCTGCTGCTGCAGTTGGGAGTGGGTTTTCCAGCTGCTGCATTTGGGAGGGTGTATTCCTGCTGCTGCAGCATTTGCGAGTGGGTGTTATTGCTGCTGCTGCAGTTGGGAGGGTGTTTTGCTGCCGCAGCATTTGGGAGGGTGTGTTGTTGCTGCTGATGCTGCTGTAGTTGGGAGTGTGTTTTGCTGCTCCCGCAGTTGGGAGTGTGTTGCTGCTGTAGATGTTGCTGCAGTTGGGAGTGTTGTTGCTGCTGCTGCAGCAGCTGGGAGTGTGTTGTTGCTGCTGCTACAGCAGTTGGGAGTGTGTGTTGTTGCTGCTGCTACAGCAGTTGGGAGTTTGAGTCATTGCTGCTATTGCAGTTGGAAATATGAGTTGCTGCTGCTGCTGCTGCAGTTGGGTGTGTGTGTTTCTGCTGCTGCTGCAGCTGCGAGTGTTTGTGGTTGCTGCTGCTGCAGCAGTTGGGAGTTGGTTGCTGCTGATGCTGCAGTTGGGAGTGTGTGTTGTTGCTGCTGATGCTGCAGTTGGGAGTGTGTGTTTCTGCTGTAGATGCTGCAGCAGTTGGGAGTGTGTGTTCCTGCTGTAGATGTTGCAGCATTTGGGAGTGTGTGTTGCTGCTGCTGCTGCAGTTGGGTGTGTATGTTGCTGCTGCCGCTGCAGCTGGGAGTGTTTTTTGCTGCTGCTGCAGTTGGGATTATGTGTTTCTGCTGCTGCTGCTGCAGGTGGGAGTGTGTGTTGCTGCTGCTGATGCAGTTGGTAGTGTGTGTTGCTGCTGCTGCTGCAGTTGGGAGTGGGTGTTGCTGCTGCTGCTGCAGTTGGGAGGGTGTGTTGTTGCTTTGGATGCTGCAGTTGGGAGTGTGTGTTGTTGCTGCTGATGCTGCAGTTGGGAGTGTGTGTTGCTGCTGCTGCTGCAGTTGGGAGTGTGTGTTGCTGCTGCTGCAGCAGTTGGGAGTGGGTGTTGTTGCTGCTGGTGCAGTTGGGAATGTGTGTTGCTGCTGCTTCAGTTGGGAGGGTGTTTTGCAACCGCTGCTGCCACAGTTTGGAATGTGTTTTGCTGCTTCTGCAGGTGGGAGCGTGTTCCTGCTGTAGATGTTGAAGCAGTTGGGAGTGTGTGTTGCTGCTGCTGCTAGCAGTTGGGAGTGTGTGTTCCTGCTGCTGCAACATTTAGGAGTGTGTGTTATTGCTGCTACTGCAGTTGGGAGTGTATGTTGCTGCTGCTGTTGCTGCACTTGGAGTGTGTGTAAATGCTGCTGCTGCAGTTGGGAATGTGTGTTTCTGCTGCTGCTGCAGTTGCGAATGTATGTTTCTGCTGCTGCTACAGCAGATAGGAGTGTGTATTCCTGCTGCTGCAGCATTTGCAAGTGGGTGTTATTGCTGCTGCTGCAGTTGGGAGTGTGTGTTGCTGCTGCAGCAGTTGGGAGTGTGTGTTGCTGCTGCTGCTGCTGCAGTTGGGAGCGTGTATTCCTGCTGCTGCAGCATTTGCGAGTGGGTGTTATTGCTGCTGCTGCAGTTGGGAGGGTGTTTTGCTGCCACAGCAGTTGGGAGGGTGTGTTGTTGCTGCTGATGCTGCTGTAGTTGGGAGTGTGTTTGCTGCTCCCGCAGTTGGGAGTGTGTTGCTGCTGTAGATGTTGCTGCAGTTGGGAGTGTTTTTGTTGCTGCTGCAGCAGCTGGGAGTGTGTTGTTGCTGCTGCTACAGCAGTTGGGAGTGTGTGTTGCTGCTGCTGCTGCAGTTGGGAGTGTATGTTGCGGCTGCTGAAGTTAGCCGCGTGTTTTGCAGCTGCTGCTGCCAAGGCTGGGATTTTGTTTTCTTGCTGCAGCAGTTGCGAGTGTGTGTTGCTGCTGCTGCTGCTGCATTTGGGAGTGTGCGTTGCTGCTGCAGCATTAGGGGGTGTGTGAGTTGCTGCCTCTGCAGTTGGGAGTGTATGTTGCTGCTGCTGCTGTTGGGAGTGTGTTTTGCAGCTGCTGCTGCCAAAGTTGGGAGTTTATTTTGCTGCTTCAGCAGTTTGGAGCATGCTTTGCTGCTGCTGCAGTTGGGAGTGGGTTTTCCAGCTGCTGCATTTGGGAGGGTGTATTGCTGCTGCTGCAGCATTTGCGAGTGGGTGTTATTGCTGCTGCTGCAGTTGGAAGGGTGTTTTGCTGCCACAGCATTTGGGAGGGTGTGTTGTTGCTGCTGATGCTGCTGTAGTTGGGAGTGTGTTTTGCTGCTCCCGCAGTTGGGAGTGTGTTGCTGCTGTAGATGTGGCTGCAGTTGGGAGTGTTGTTGCTGCTGCTGCAGCAGCTGGGGGTGTGTTGTTGCTGCTGCTACAGCAGTTGGGAGTGTGTGTTGTTGCTGCTGCTACAGCAGTTGGGAGTTTGAGTCATTGCTGCTATTGCAGTTGGAAATATGAGTTGCTGCTGCTGCTGCTGCAGCTGCGAGTGTTTGTGGTTGCTGCTGCTGCAGCAGTTGGGAGTTGGTTGCTGCTGATGCTGCAGTTGGGAGTGTGTGTTGTTGCTGCTGATGCTGCAGTTGGGAGTGTGTGTTTCTGCTGTAGATGCTGCAGCAGTTGGGAGTGTGTATTCCTGCTGTAGATGTTGCAGCAGTTGGGAGTGTGTGTTGCTGCTGCTGCTGCAGTTGGGAGTGTATGTTGCTGCTGCCGCTGCAGCTGGGAGTGTTTTTTGCTGCTGCTGCAGTTGGGATTATGTGTTTCTGCTGCTGCTGCTGCAGGTGGGAGTGTGTGTTGCTGCTGCTGATGCAGTTGGTAGTGTGTGTTGCTGCTGCTGCTGCTGCAGTTGGGAGTGGGTGTTGCTGCTGCTGCTGCAGTTGGGAGGGTGTGTTGTTGCTTTGGATGCTGCAGTTGGGAGTGTGTGTTGTTGCTGCTGATGCTGCAGTTGGGAGTGTGTGTTGCTGCTGCTGCTGCAGTTGGGAGTGTGTGTTGCTGCTGCTGCAGCAGTTGGGAGTGGGTGTTGTTGCTGCTGGTGCAGTTGGGAATGTGTGTTGCTGCTGCTTCAGTTGGGAGGGTGTTTTGCAACTGCTGCTGCCACAGTTTGGAATGTGTTTTGCTGCTTCTGCAGGTGGGAGCGTGTTCCTGCTGTAGATGTTGAAGCAGTTGGGAGTGTGTGTTGCTGCTGCTGCTAGCAGTTGGGAGTGTGTGTTCCTGCTGCTGCAACATTTGGGAGTGTGTGTTATTGCTGCTACTGCAGTTGGGAGTGTATGTTGCTGCTGCTGTTGCTGCACTTGGAGTGTGTGTAAATGCTGCTGCTGCAGTTGGGAATGTGTGTTTCTGCTGCTGCTGCAGTTGCGAATGTATGTTTCTGCTGCTGCTACAGCAGATAGGAGTGTGTATTCCTGCTGCTGCAGCATTTGCAAGTGGGTGTTATTGCTGCTGCTGCAGTTGGGAGTGTGTGTTGCTGCTGCAGCAGTTGGGAGTGTGTGTTGCTGCTGCTGCTGCTGCAGTTGGGAGCGTGTATTCCTGCTGCTGCAGCATTTGCGAGTGGGTGTTATTGCTGCTGCTGCAGTTGGGAGGGTGTTTTGCTGCCACAGCAGTTGGGAGGGTGTGTTGTTGCTGCTGATGCTGCTGTAGTTGGGAGTGTGTTTGCTGCTCCCGCAGTTGGGAGTGTGTTGCTGCTGTAGATGTTGCTGCAGTTGGGAGTGTTTTTGTTGCTGCTGCAGCAGCTGGGAGTGTGTTGTTGCTGCTGCTACAGCAGTTGGGAGTGTATGTTGCTGCTGCTGTTGCTGCACTTGGAGTGTGTGTAAATGCTGCTGCTGCAGTTGGGAATGTGTGTTTCTGCTGCTGCTGCAGTTGCGAATGTATGTTTCTGCTGCTGCTACAGCAGATAGGAGTGTGTATTCCTGCTGCTGCAGCATTTGCAAGTGGGTGTTATTGCTGCTGCTGCAGTTGGGAGTGTGTGTTGCTGCTGCAGCAGTTGGGAGTGTGTGTTGCTGCTGCTGCTGCTGCAGTTGGGAGCGTGTATTCCTGCTGCTGCAGCATTTGCGAGTGGGTGTTATTGCTGCTGCTGCAGTTGGGAGGGTGTTTTGCTGCCACAGCAGTTGGGAGGGTGTGTTGTTGCTGCTGATGCTGCTGTAGTTGGGAGTGTGTTTGCTGCTCCCGCAGTTGGGAGTGTGTTGCTGCTGTAGATGTTGCTGCAGTTGGGAGTGTTTTTGTTGCTGCTGCAGCAGCTGGGAGTGTGTTGTTGCTGCTGCTACAGCAGTTGGGAGTGTGTGTTGCTGCTGCTGCTGCAGTTGGGAGTGTGTGTTGCGGCTGCTGAAGTTAGCCGCGTGTTTTGCAGCTGCTGCTGCCAAGGTTGGGATTTTGTTTTCTTGCTGCAGCAGTTGCGAGTGTGTGTTGCTGCTGCTGCAGCAGTTGAGAGATGGTTGCTGCTGATGCTGCAGTTGGGAGTGTGTGTTGCTGCTGCTGCTGCTGCATTTGGGAGTGTGCGTTGCTGCTGCAGCATTAGGGGGTGTGTGAGTTGCTGCCGCTGCAGTTGGGAGTGTATGTTGCTGCTGCTGCAGTTGGGAGTGTGTTTTGCAGCTGCTGCTGCCAAAGTTGGGAGTTTATTTTGCTGCTTCAGCAGTTTGGAGCATGCTTTGCTGCTGCTGCAGTTGGGAGTGGGTTTTCCAGCTGCTGCATTTGGGAGGGTGTATTGCTGCTGCTGCAGCATTTGCGAGTGGGTGTTATTGCTGCTGCTGCAGTTGGAAGGGTGTTTTGCTGCCACAGCATTTGGGAGGGTGTGTTGTTGCTGCTGATGCTGCTGTAGTTGGGAGTGTGTTTTGCTGCTCCCGCAGTTGGGAGTGTGTTGCTGCTGTAGATGTGGCTGCAGTTGGGAGTGTTGTTGCTGCTGCAGCAGCAGCTGGGAGTGTGTTGTTGCTGCTGCTACAGCAGTTGGGAGTGTGTGTTGTTGCTGCTGCTACAGCAGTTGGGAGTTTGAGTCATTGCTGCTATTGCAGTTGGAAATATGAGTTGCTGCTGCTGCTGCTGCAGTTGGGAGTGTGTGTTTCTGCTGCTGCTGTAGCTGCGAGTGTTTGTGGTTGCTGCTGCTGCAGCAGTTGGGAGTTGGTTGCTGCTGATGCTGCAGTTGGGAGGGTGTGTTGCTGCTGCTGCACAAGTTGGGCGTATGTTTTGCTGCTGCTGCTGCTGCAGCTGGGAGGGTGTGTTGCTGCTGCAGCAGTTGGGAGTGTGTGTTTCTGCTGTAGATGCTGCAGCAGTTGGGAGTGTGTGTTCCTGCTGTAGATGTTGCAGCAGTTGGGAGTGTGTGTTGCTGCTGCTGCTGCAGTTGGGAGTGTATGTTACTGCTGCCGCTGCAGCTGGGAGTGTTTGTTGCTGCTGCTGCAGTTGGGATTATGTGTTTCTGCTGCTGCTGCTGCAGGTGGGAGTGTGTGTTGCTGCTGCTGATGCAGTTGGTAGTGTGTGTGTTGCTGCTGCTGCTGCTGCAGTTGGGAGTGGGTGTTGCTGCTGCTGCTGCAGTTGGAAGGGTGTGTTGTTGCTGTAGATGCTGCAGTTGGGAGTGTGTGTTGTTGCTGCTGATGCTGCAGTTGGGAGTGTGTGTTGCTGCTGCTGCTGCAGCTGGGAGTGTTTGTTGCTGCTGCTGCAGTTGGGATTATGTGTTTCTGCTGCTGCTGCTGCAGGTGGGAGTGTGTGTTGCTGCTGCTGATGCAGTTGGTAGTGTGTGTGTTGCTGCTGCTGCTTCTGCAGTTGGGAGTGGGTGTTGCTGCTGCTGCTGCATTTGGGAGGGAGTGTTGTTGCTGTAGATGCTGCAGTTGGGAGTGTGTGTTGTTGCTGCTGATGCTGCAGTTGGGAGTGTGTGTTGCTGCTGCTGCTGCAGTTGGGAGTGTGTGTTGCTGCTGCTGCAGCAGTTGGGAGTGGGTGTTGTTGGTGCTGGTGCAATTGGGAATGTCTTTTGCTGCTGCTTTAGTTGGGAGTGTGTTTTGCAACTGCTGCTGCCACAGTTGGGAGTGTGTTTTGCAGCTTCTGCAGTTGGGAGTGTGCTCCTGCTGTAGATGTTGCAGCAGGTGGGTGCGTGTGTTGCTGCTGCTGCAGCAGTTTGAGTGTGTGTTGTTGCTGCTGCAGCAGTTGGGAGTGTGTTTTGCAACTGCTGCTGCCACAGTTTGGAATGTGTTTTGCTGCTTCTGCAGGTGGGAGCGTGTTCCTGCTGTAGATGTTGAAGCAGTTGGGAGTGTGTGTTGCTGCTGCTGCTGCAGTTGGGAGTGTGTGTTGTTGCAGTAGATGTGCTGCAGTTGGGAGTGTGTGTTGTTGCTGTAGATGTTGCAGCAGTTGGGAGTGTGTGTTGTTGCTGCTGCTGATGCAATTGGGAGTGTGTGTTGCAGCTGCTGCTGCTGCAGTTGGGAGTGTGTGTTCTTGTTGCTGCTGCTGCTGCAGTAGGGAGTGTGTGTTCTTGCTGCTGCTGCTGCTGCAGTTGAGAGTGTATGTTGTTGTTGCTGCTGCTGCAGTTGGGAGTTTGTGTTTGTTGTTGCTGCCGCTGCAGTTGGGCGTGTGTGTTGTTGCTGCTGCTGCAGCGGTTGGGAGTGAGTGTTGCTGCTGCTGCTGCAGTTGGGAGTGTGTGTTGCTGCTGCTGCAGCAGTTGGCAGTGTTTGTTGTTGCTGCTGCTACTGCAGTTGGGAGTGTGTGTTGTTGCTGCTGCTGCTGCAGTTGGGAGTGTGTGTTGTTGCTGCTGCTGCTGCAGTTTGGAGTGTGTGTTGTTGCTGCTACTGCAGCGGTTGGGAGTGAGTGTTGCTGCTGCTGCAGCAGTTGGCAGTGTGTGTTGTTGCTGCTGCTGCTGCAGTTGGGAGTGTGTGTTGTTGCTGCTGCTGCCGTTGGGAGTGTGTTCCTGCTGTATATTTTGCAGCAGTTGGGAGTGCGTGTTGCCGCTGCTGCAGCAGTTGGGATTGTGTCTTGCTGCTGCTGCAGAAGTTGGGAGTATGATTTGCTGCTGCTGCTGGTGCAGTTGGGAGTGTGTGTTGTTGCTGCTGCTGCAGCAGTTGGGAGTGCATGTTCCTGCTGTAGATGCTGCAGCAGATCGGAGTGTGTGTTGCTGCTGCTGCTAGCAGTTGGGAGTGTGTGTTCCTGCTGCTGCAGCATTTGGGAGTGTGTGTTATTGCTGCTACTGCAGTTGGGAGTGTATGTTGCTGCTGCTGTTGCTGCACTTGGAGTGTGTGTAAATGCTGCTGCTGCAGTTGGGAATGTGTGCTTCTGCTGCTGCTGCAGTTGCGAATGTATGTTTCTGCTGCTGCTACAGCAGTTGGGAGAGTTTATTCCTGCTGCTGCAGCATTTGCAAGTGGGTGTTATTGCTGCTGCTGCAGTTGGGAGTGTGTGTTGCTGCTGCAGCAGTTGGGAGTGTGTGTTGCTGCTGCTGCTGCTGCAGTTGGGAGTGTATGTTGCGGCTGCTGAAGTTAGCCGCGTTTTTTGCAGCTGCTGCTGCCAAGGTTGGGATTTTGTTTACTTGCTGCAGCAGTTGCGAGTGTGTGTTGCTGCTGCTGCAGCAGTTGGGAGTTGCTTGCTGCTGATGCTGCAGTTGGGAGTGTGTGTTGCTGCTGCTGCTGCTGCAGTTGGGAGTGTGCGTTGCTGCTGCAGCATTAGGGAGTGTGTGAGTTGCTGCCGCTGCAGTTGGGAGTGTATGTTGCTGCTGCTGCAGTTGGGAGTGTGTTTTGCAGCTGCTGCTGCCACAGTTGGGAGTGTGTTTTGCTGCTTCTGCAGTTGGGAGTGTGCTCCTTCTGTAGATGTTGCAGCAGGTGGGAGCGTGTGTTGCTGCTGCTGCAGCAGTTGGAGTGTGTGCTGTTGCTGCTGCTGCAGTTGGGAGTGTGTTTTGCAACTGCTGCTGCCACAGTTTGGAGTGTGTTTTGCTGCTTCTGCAGTTGGGAGTGGGTTCCTGCTGTAGATGTTGAAGCAGTTGGGAGCATGTGTTGCTGCTGCTGCTGCAGTTGGGAGTGTGTGTTGCTGCTGCTGCTGCTGCTGCTGCAATTGGGAGTGTGTGTTGCAGCTGCTGCTGCTCCAGCTGGGAGTGTTTCTAGCTGCTGCTGCTGCAGTTGGGAGTATGTGTTTCGGCTGCTGCTGCTGCAGATGGGAGTGGGTGTTGCTGCTGCTGATGCAGTTGGGAGTGTGTGTTGCTGCTGCTGCTGCTGCTGCAGTTGGGAACGTGGGTTGTTGCTGCTGCTGCAGTTGGGAGGGTGTATTGCTGCTGCTGCAGCATTTGCGAGTGGGTGTTATTGCTGCTGCTGCAGTGGGAAGGGTGTTTTGCTGCCACAGCATTTGGGAGGGTGTGTTGTTGCTGCTGATGCTGCTGTAGTTGGGAGTGTGTTTTGCTGCTCCCGCAGTTGGGAGTGTGTTGCTGCTGTAGATGTTGCTGCAGTTGGGAGTGTTGTTGCTGCTGCTGCAGCAGCTGGGAGTGTGTTGTTGCTGCTGCTACAGCAGTTGGGAGTGTGTGTTGTTGCTGCTGCTACAGCAGTTGGGAGTTTGAGTCATTGCTGCTATTGCAGTTGGAAATATGAGTTGCTGCTGCTGCTGCTGCAGTTGGGAGTGTGTGTTTCTGCTGCTGCTGCAGCTGCGAGTGTTTGTGGTTGCTGCGGCTGCAGCAGTTGGGAGTTGGTTGCTGCTGATGCTGCAGTTGGGAGTGTGTGTTGCTGCTGCTGCACAAGTTGGGAGTATGTTTTGCTGCTGCTGCTGCTGCAGCTGGGAGGGTGTGTTGCTGCTGCAGCAGTTGGGAGTGTGTGTTTCTGCTGTAGATGCTGCAGCAGTTGGGAGTGTGTGTTCCTGCTGTAGATGTTGCAGCAGTTGGGAGTGTGTGTTTCTGCTGCTGCTGCAGTTGGGAGTGTATGTTGCTGCTGCCGCTGCAGCTGGGAGTGTTTGTTGCTGCTGCTGCAGTTGGGATTATGTGTTTCTGCTGCTGCTGCTGCAGGTGGGAGTGTGTGTTGCTGCTGCTGATGCAGTTGGTAGTGTGTGTGTTGCTGCTGCTGCTGCTGCAGTTGGGAGTGGGTGTTGCTGCTGCTGCTGCAGTTGGGAGGGTGTGTTGTTGCTGTAGATGCTGCAATTGGGAGTGTGTGTTGTTGCTGCTGATGCTGCAGTTGGGAGTGTGTGTTGCTGCTGCTGCTGCTGCAGTTGGGAGTGTGTTGTTGCTGCTGCTACAGCAGTTGGGAGTGTGTGTTGTTGCTGCTGCTACAGCAGTTGGGAGTTTGAGTCATTGCTGCTATTGCAGTTGGAAATATGAGTTGCTGCTGCTGCTGCTGCAGTTGGGAGTGTGTGTTTCTGCTGCTGCTGCAGCTGCGAGTGTTTGTGGTTGCTGCTGCTGCAGCAGTTGGGAGTTGGTTGCTGCTGATGCTGCAGTTGGGAGTGTGTGTTGCTTCTGCTGCACAAGTTGGGCGTATGTTTTGCTGCTGCTGCTGCTGCAGCTGGGAGGGTATGTTGCTGCTGCAGCAGTTGGGTGTGTGTGTTTCTGCTGTAGATGCTGCAGCAGTTGGGAGTGTGTGTTCCTGCTGTAGATGTTGCAGCAGTTGGGAGTGTGTGTTGCTGCTGCTGCTGCAGTTGGGAGTGTATGTTACTGCTGCCGCTGCAGCTGGGAGTGTTTGTTGCTGCTGCTGCAGTTGGGATTATGTGTTTCTGCTGCTGCTGCTGCAGGTGGGAGTGTGTGTTGCTGCTGCTGATGCAGTTGGTAGTGTGTGTGTTGCTGCTGCTGCTGCTGCAGTTGGGAGTGGGTGTTGCTGCTGCTGCTGCAGTTGGGAGGGTGTGTTGTTGCTGTAGATGCTGCAGTTGGGAGTGTGTGTTGTTGCTGCTGATGCTGCAGTTGGGTGTGTGTGTTGCTGCTGCTGCTGCAGTTGGGAGTGTGTTGCTGCTGCTGCAGCAGTTGGGAGTGGGTGTTGTTGCTGCTGGTGCAGTTGGGAATGTGTGTTGCTGCTGCTTCAGTTGGGAGGGTGTTTTGCAACTGCTGCTGCCACAGTTGGGAGTGTGTTTTGCAGCTTCCGCAGTTGGGAGTGTGCTCCTGCTGTAGATGTTGCAGCAGGTGGGAGCGTGTGTTGCTGGTGCTGCAGCAGTTTGAGTGTGTGTTGTTGCTGCTGCAGCAGTTGGGAGTGTGTTTTGCAACTGCTGCTGCCACAGTTTGGAATGTGTTCTGCTGCTTCTGCAGGTGGGAGCGTGTTCCTGCTGTAGATGTTGAAGCAGTTGGGAGTGTGTGTTGCTGCTGCTGCTGCAGTTGGGAGTGTGTGTTGTTGCGGTAGATGTGCTGCAGTTGGGAGTGTGTGTTGTTGCTGTAGATGTTGCAGCAGTTGGGAGTGTGTGTTGTTGCTGCTGCTGATGCAATTGGGAGTGTGTGTTGCAGCTGCTGCTGCTGCTGCAGTTGAGAGTGTATGTTGTTGTTGCTGCTGCTGCAGTTGGGAGTTTGTGTTTGTTGTTGCTGCCGCTGCAGTTGGGAGTGTGTGTTGTTGCTGCTGCTGCAGCGGTTGGGAGTGAGTGTTGCTGCTGCTGCTGCAGTTGGGAGTGTGTGTTGCTGCTGCTGCAGCAGTTGGCAGTGTGTGTTGTTGCTGCTGCTGCTGCAGTTGGGAGTGTGTGTTGTTGCTGCTGCTGCTGCAGTTGGGAGTTTGTGTTGTTGCTGCAGCAGTTGGGATTGTGTGTTGTTGCTGCTGCAGCATTCAGGAGTGTGTGATGCTGCTCCCGCAGCAGTTGAGAGTGTGTGTTTGTGCTGCTGCTGTGGCTGAAGTAGGGAGTGTGTGTTGCTGCTGTAGATACTGAATTTTGGTGTGTGTATTTCTACTGCCGCTGCAGTTGGGAGTGTGTGTTGTTGCTGTTGCTGCTGCAGTTGAGAGTGTGTGTCCCTGCTGCTGCAGTTGGGAGTGTGTGTGTGTTGCTGCTGCTGCAGTTGGGAGGGTATGTTGTTGCTGCTGCAGCAGTTGGGAGGGTGTTGTTGCTGCAGCTGCTGCTGCAGTTGGGAGTGTGTGTTGCTGCTGCTGCTGCAGTTGGGAGTGTACATTGCTGCTGCAGTTGGGAGTGTGTGTACTCGCTGCTGCTGCAGTTGGGAGTGCATGTTGCTGCTGCTGATGCTGCTGCAGTTGGGAGTGTGTGTTGTTGCTGTTGCTGCTGCAGTTGGGAGTGTGTGTTGTTGCTGCTGCTGCAGTTGGGAGTGTGTTGTTGCTGCTGCTGCACAAGTTGGGAGTATGTTTTGCTGCTGCTGCTGGTGCTGTTGGGAGTGTGTTGTTGCTGCTCCTGCAGTTGTTAATGTGTGTTGTTGCTGCTGCTGCTGCAGTTGAGAGTGTGTGTTTGTGCTGCTGCTGTGGCTGAAGTAGGGAGTGTGTGTTGCTGCTGCTGCAGTTGGGAGTGTGTGTTGCTGCTGTAGATGCTGAATTTTGGTGTGTGTATTTCTACTGCCGCTGCAGTTGGGAGTGTGTGTTGCTGCTGCTGCTGCAGTTGGGAGTGTGTGTTGTTGCTGCTGCCGCTGCAGTTGGGAGTGTGTGATGCTGCTGCTGCAGCTGCTGGGAGTGTGTGTTGCTGCTGCTGCACAAGTTGGGAGTATGTTTTGCTGCTGCTGCTGGTCCAGTTGGGAGTCTATGCTGTTGCTGCTGCTGAAGCAGTTGGGAGTGTGTGTTTTAGCTGCTTCAGCTGCTGGGATTGTGTGTTGCTGCTGCTGCACAAGTTGGGAGTATGTTTTGCTGCTGCTGCTGCTGCAGTTGGGAGTGTGTGTTGTTGCTGCTGCTGCAGTTGGGAGTGTGTTGTTGCTGCTGCTGCCGTTGGGATTATGTGTTGTTGCTGCAGCAGTTGGGAGTGTGTGTTTTTGCTTTTGCTGCTGCAGCATTCAGGAGTTTGTGTTGCTGCTGCAGCAGTTGGGAGTGTGTTGTTGCTGCTGCTTCTACAGTTGGGAGTGTGTTTTGCTGCTGATGCTGCAGTTGGGACTGTGTTGTTGCAGCAGCCGTTGGTATTGTGTGTTGTTGCTGCTGCTGCTGCAGTTGGGAGTGTGTGTTGCTGCTGCTGCAGCAGTTGGGAGTTGGTTTCTGCTGATGCTGCAGTTGGGAGTGTGTGTTGCTGCTGCTGCAGCAGTTGGGAGTTGGTTGCTGCTGATGCTGCAGTTGGGAGTGTGTGTTGCTGCTGCTGCTGCTGCAGTTGGTAGGGTGTGTTGCTAAAGCAGCAGTTAGGAGTGTATGTTGCGGCTGCTGCAGTTAGCTGTGTGTTTTGCAGCTGCTGCTGCCAAGGTCGGGAGTGTGTTTTCCTGCTGCAGCAGTAGGGATTGTGTGTTGCTGCTGCTGCAGCAGTTGGGAGTGTGTGTTGTTGCTGGCGCTGCTGCAGTTGGGAGTGTGTGTTGCTGCTGCAGCAGTTGGGACTGTGTGTTGTTGCTGCTGCTGCTGCAGTTGGGATGTGTGTTCCTGCTGCTGCAGCAGCTGGGAGTGTGTGTTTTGCTGCTGCAGCAGTTGGGAGTGTGTGTTGCTGTTGTTGCTGCTGCAGTTGAGAGTGTGTGTCCCTGCTGCTGCAGTTGGGAGTGCATGTTGTTGCTGCTGCTGCTGAAGCAGTTGGGAGTGTGTTGCTGCTGCTGCTACAGCAGTTGGGAGTGTGTGTTCCTGCAGCTGCAGTTGGGCGTGTGAGTTGCTGCTGCTGCAGCTGGCAGTGTGCATTGAAGCTGTTGCAGCAGCTGGGAGTTTATGTTGCTGCTACTGATGCTGCTTTTGGCAGTGTGTGTACTTGCTGCTGCTGCAGTTGGGAGTGTACGTTGCTGCTGCAGTTGGGAGTGTGTGTTGTTGCTGCTGCAGCATTGAGGAGTGTGTGATGCTGCTGCCGCAGCAGTTGAGAGTGTGTGTTGTTGCTGCTGCTGCTGCAGTTGGGAGTGTGTGTTGCTGCTGCTGCAGCAGCAGTTGGGAGTTGGTTGCTGCTGATGCTGCAGTTGGGAGTGTGTGTTGCTGCTGCTGCTGCTGCTGCAGTTGGGAGGGTGTGTTGTTGCTGCTGCAGTTGGGTTGCGTGTTGTTGCTGTTGCTGTTGCTGCTATTGGGAGTGTTTGTTGTTGCTGCAGCTTTTGAGAATGTGTGTTGTGGCTGTTGCTGTTGCAGCATTTAGTAGTGTGTGTTGCTGCTGAATTTGGCAATGTGTGTTTCTACTACCGCTGCAGTTGGGAGTGTGAGTTGTTGCTGCTGCTGCTGCAGTTGGGAGTGTGTGTTATTGCTGCTGCTGCTGCAGTTGGGAGTGTGTGTTGCTGCTGCTACAGCAGTTGGGAGTTTGTGTCATTGCTGCTACTGCAGTTGGAAGTATGAGTTGCTGCTGCTGCTGCAGTTGAGAGTTGGTTTCTGCTGCTGCTGCAGCAGGCGGGAGTGGGTGTTCCTACTGCTGCAGCAGATGCGAGTGATTGTGGTTGCTGCTGCTGCTGCAGTTGGGAGTTGGTTGCTGCTGATGCTGCAGTTGGGAGTGTGTGTTGCTGCTGCTGCTGCTGCAGTTGGTAGGGTGTGTTGCTAAAGCAGCAGTTAGGAGTGTATGTTGCGGCTGCTGCAGTTAGCTGTGTGTTTTGCAGCTGCTGCTGCCAAGGTTGGGAGTGTGTTTTCCTGCTGCAGCAGTAGGGAGTGTGTGTTGCTGCTGCTGCAGCAGTTGGGAGTGTGTGTTGTTGCTGGCGCTGCTGCAGTTGGGAGTGTGTGTTGCTGCTGCTGCAGCAGTTGGGAGTGTGTGTTGTTGCTGCTGCTGATGCAGTTGGGATGTGTTGTTGCTGCTGCTGCTGCAGTTGGGAGTGTGTGTTGTTGCTGCTACTGCTGCAGTTGGGAGTGTGTGTTGTTCTGGTGCTGCTGCAGTTGGGAGTGTGTGTTGTTGCTGCGGCTGCTGCAGTTGGGAGTGTGTGTTGTTCTGTTGCTGCTGCAGTTGAGAGTGTGTGTTGTTGCTGCTGCTGCTGTAGTTGGGAGTGTGTGTTGCTGTTGCTGCTGCAGTTGGGAGTGTTTTGTTGCTGCTGCTGCAGTTTGGATTATGTGTTGTTGCTGCAGAAGTTGAGAATGTATGTTTTTGCTGTTGCTGCTGCAGCATTCGGTAGTTTGTGTTGTTGCTGCTGCTTCTACAGTTGGGAGTGTGTGTTGCTGCTGCTGATGCTGCAGTTGGGAGTGTGTTTTGCTGCTGCCACGGCAGTTGGGACTGTGTTGTTGCAGCGGCCGTTGGTATTGTGCGTTGTTGCTGCTGTTGCTGCAGCAGTTGCGACTGTATTTTACGGCTTCTGCTGCTGCAGTTTGTAGTGTATATTGCTGCTGCTGCTGCAGTTGAGAGTGTGTGTTGCTGCTGATGCTGCAGTTGGGAGTGTGTGTTGCTGCTGATGCGGCAGTTGGGGGTGCTTGTTGCTGCTGATGCTGCAGTTGGGGGTGCGTGTTGCTGCTGATGCTACAGTTGGGGGTGCGTTTTGCTGCTGATGCTGCAGTTGGGGGTGCGTGTTGCTGCTGATGCTGCAGTTGGGAGTGTGTGTTGCTGCTGCTGCTGCAGTTGGGAGTGTGTGTTGTTGCTGCTGCTGCTGCAGTTGGGAGTGTGTCATGCTGCTGCTGCAGCTGCTGGGAGTGTGTGTTGCTGCTGCTGCACAAGTTGGGAGTATGTTTTGCTGCTGCTGCTGTTGCAGATTGGAGTGTGTGTTGTTGCTGCTGCTGCAGCAGTTGGGAGTGTGTGTTGCTGCTGCCGCTGCAGCTGGGAGTGTTTGTTGCTGCAGTTGGGATTATGTGTTTCTGCTGCTGCTGCTGCAGGTGGTAGTGTGTGTTGCTGCTGCTGATGCAGTGTGTAGTGTGTGTGTTGCTGCTGCTGCTGCTGCAGTTGGGAGTGGGTGTTGCAGCTTTTGAGAATGTGTGTTGTGGCTGTTGCTGTTGCAGCATTTAGTAGTGTGTGTTGCTGCTGAACTTGGCAGTGTGTGTTTCTACTACCGCTGCAGTTGGGAGTGTGAGTTGTTGCTGCTGCTGCTGCAGTTGGGAGTGTTTGTTGTTGCTGCTGCTGCTGCAGTTGGGAGTTTGAGTCATTGATGCTACAGCTTTTGGAAGTATGAGTTGCTGCTGCTGCTGCAGCTGGGAGTTGGTTGCTGCTGCTGCTGCTGCTGCTGCTGCAGTTGGGAGTGTGTGTTGAAGCTGCTGCTGCAGTTGGGAGTGGGTTTTGCTGCTGCAGTTGGGAGTGTGTGTACTCACTGCTGCTGCAGTTGGGAGTGTGTGTTGCTGCTGCTGATGCTGCTGCAGTTGGGAGTGGGTTTTGCTGCTGCTGCAGTTGGGAGGGTGTGTTGCTGCTGCTGATGCTGCTGCTGCTGCTGCAGTTGGGAGGGTGTGTTGCTGCTGCTGCTGCTGCTGCAGTTGGGAGTGTGTGTTGCTGCTGCTGCTGCAGTTGGTAGGGTTTGTTGCTGCTGCTGCAGCAGTTGGGAGTGTGTGTTGTTGCTGCTGCTGCAGTTGGGAGCGTGTTTTGCTGCTTCAGCAGTTTGGAGCATGCTTTGCTGCTGCTGCAGTTGGGAGTGTGTTTTCCAGCTGCAGCAGTTGGGAGTGTGTGTTGCTGCAGCAGCAGTTTGGCGCATGCTTTGCTGCTGCTGCAGTTGGGAGTGTGTTTTGCTACTGCTGCAGCAGTTGGGAGTGTGTGTTGCTGCTGCTGCTGCAGTTGGGATTGTGTGTTTTGCTGCTGCAGCAGTTGGGAATGTGTGTTGCTGTTGTTGCTGCTGCAGTTGAGAGTGTGTGTCCTGTTGCTGCAGTTGGGAGTGCATGTTGTTGCTGCTGCTGCTACAGCAGTTGGGAGTGTGTGTTCCTGCTGCTGCAGTTGGGCGTGTGAGTTGCTGCTGCTGCAGCTGGGAGTGTATGTTGCTGCTGCTGATGCTGCATTTGGCTGTGTGTGTACTTGCTGCTGCTGCAGTTGGAAGTGTGCGTTGCTGCTGCAGTTGGGAGTGTGTGTTGTTGTTGCTGCTGCTGCAGTTGGGAGTGTGTGTTGATGCTGCTGCTGCAGTTGGAAATGGGTTTTGCTGCTGATGCTGCCGTTGGGAGTTTGTGTTGTTGCTGCAGTAGTTGGGATTGTGTGTTGTTGTTGCTGCTGCAGCATTCAGGAGTGTGTGATGCTGCTGCCGCAGCAGTTGAGAGTGTGTGTTTGTGCAGCTGCTGTGGCTGAAGTAGGGAGTGTGTGTTGCTGCTGCTGCAGTTGGGAGTGTGTGTTGCTGCTGTAGATGTTGAATTTTGGTGTGTGTATTTCTACTGCCGCTGCAGTTGGGAGTGTGTGTTGCTGCTGCTGCTGCAGTTGGGAGTGTGTGTTGTTGCTGCTGCTGCTGCAGTTGGGAGTGTGTGTTGTTGCTGCTGATGCTGCAGTTGGGGGTGCGTGTTGCTGCTGATGCTGCAGTTAGGGGTGTGTGTTGCTGCTGATGCTACAGTTGAGGGTGCGTGTTGCTGCTGATGCTGCAGTTGGGTGTATGTGTTGTTGCTGCTGCAGTTGGGTTGCGTGTTGTTGCTGTTGCTGTTGCTGCTATTGGGAGTGTGTGTGTTGTTGCTGCAGCTTTTGAGAATGTGTGCTGTGGCTGTTGCTGTTGCAGCATTTAGTAGTGTGTGTTGCTGCTGAATTTGGCAGTGTGTGTTTCTACTACCGCTGCAGTTGGGAGTGTGAGTTGTTGCTGCTGCTGCTGCAGTTGGGAGTGTTTGTTGTTGCTGCTGCTGCTGCAGTTGGGAGTGTGTGTTGCTGCTGCTACAGCAGTTGGGAGTTTGTGTCATTGCTGCTACTGCATTTGGAAGTATGAGTTGCTGCTGTTGCTGCAGTTGGGAGTTGGTTGCTGCTGCTGCTGCTGCTGCTGCAGTTGGGAGTGTGTGTTTCTGCTGCTGCTACAGCAGGCGGGAGTGGGTGTTCCTACTGCTGCAGCAGATGCGAGTGTTTGTGGTTGCTGCTGCTGCTGCAGTTGGGAGTTGGTTGCTGCTGATGCTGCAGTTGGGAGTGTGTGTTGCTGCTGCTGCTGCTGCTGCTGCAGTTGGGAGGGTGTGTTGCTGCTGCTGCAGTTAGGAGTGTATGTTGCAGCTGCTGCAGTTAGCCGTGTGTTTTGCAGCTGCTGCTGCCAAGGTTGGGAGTGTGTTTTCCCGCTGCAGCAGTTGGGAGTGTGTGTTGCTGCTTCTGCAGCTGTTGGGAGTGTGTGTTGTTGCTGCTGCAGCTGCTGGGATTGTGTGTTGCTGCTGCTGCACAAGTTGGGAGTATGTTTTGCAACTGCTGCTGCAGTTGGGAGTGTATGTTGTTGCTGCTGCTGCTGCTGGGAGTGTGTGTTGCTGCTGCTGCAGCTGCTGGGAGTGTGTGTTGCTGCTGCTCCTGCAGTTGGGAATGTGTGTTGTTGCTGCTGCTGCAGCGGTTGGGAGTGTGTCTTCCTGCTGTAGATGTTGCAGCAGTTAGGAGTGTGTGTTGCTGCTGCTGCTGCTGCAGCTGGGAAGGTGTGTTTCTGGTGCAGCAGTTGGTAGTGTGTGTTTCTGCTGTAGATGCTGCAGCAGTTGGGAGTGTGTGTTCCTGTTGTAGATGTTGCAGCAGTTGGGAGTATGTGTTGCTGCTGCTGCTGCAGTTGGGAGTATGTGTTTCTGCTGCTGCTGCTGCAGTTGGGAGTGTGTGTACTTGCTGCTGCTGCAGTTGGGAGTGTGCGTTGCTGCTGCAGTTGGGAGTGTGTGTACTCACTGCTGCTGCAGTTGGGAGTGTGCGTTGCTGCTGCTGATGCTGCTGCAGTTGGGAGCGTGTGTTGCTGCTGCTGCTGCTGCAGTTGGGAGTGTGCGTTGATGCTGGTGCTGCAGTTGGGAGTGGGTTTTGCTGCTGATGCTGCCATTGGGAGTTTGTGTTGTTGCTGCGGTAGTTGGGATTGTGTGTTGTTGCTGCTACAGCATTCAGGAGTGTGTGATGCTGCTGCCGCAGCAGTTGAGAGTGTGTGTTTGTGCTGCTGCTGTGGCTGAAGTATGGAGTCTGTTTTGCTGCTGCTGCTGTTGGGAGTGTGTGTTGCTGCTGTAGATGCTGAATTTTGGTGTGTGTATTTCTATTGCCGCTGCAGTTGGGAGTGTGTGTTGCTGCTGATGCTGCAGTTGGGAGTATGTGTTGTTGCTGCTGCTGCTGCAGTTGGGTTGTGTTTTCCTGCTGCAGCGGTTGGGAGTGTGTGTTGCTGCTGCTGCAGCTGCTGGGAGTGTGTGTTGCTGCTGCTGCACAAGTTGGGAGTATGTTTTGCTGCTGCTGCTGGTGCAGTTGGGAGTGTGTGTTGCTGCTGCTGATGAAGTTGGGAGTGTGTGTTGCTGCTGATGCTGCTGCAGTTGGGAGTGTGTGTTGCTGTTGCTGCTGCCGTTGGGAGTGTGTGTTGCTGCTGCTGCAGTTGGGAGTTTGTTTTGCAACTGCTGCTGCCACAGTTGGGAATGTGTTTTGCTGCTTCTGCAGTAGGGAGTGTGCTCCTTCTGTAGATGTTGCAGCAGGTGGGAGCGTGTGTTGCTGCTGCTGCAGCAGTTGGAGTGTGTGCTGTTGCTGCTGCTGCAGTTGGGAGTGTGTTTTGCAACTGCTGCTGCCACAGTTTGGAGTGTGTTTTGCTGCTTCTGCAGTTGGGAGTGGGTTCCTGCTGTAGATGTTGAAGCAGTTGGGAGCATGTGTTGCTGCTGCTGCTGCAGTTGGGAGTGTGTGTTGCTGCTGCTGCTGCTGCTGCTGCTGCTGCTGCAATTGGGAGTGTGTGTTGCAGCTGCTGCTGCTCCAGCTGGGAGTGTTTCTAGCTGCTGCTGCTGCAGTTGGGAGTATGTGTTTCGGCTGCTGCTGCTGCAGATGGGAGTGGGTGTTGCTGCTGCTGATGCTGCAGTTGGGAGTGTTTGTTTCTGCTGCTGCTACAGGAGGCGGGAGTTGGTTTTTCTACTGCTGCAGCAGATGAGAGTGTTTGTGGTTGCTGCTGCTGCTGCAGTTGGGAGTGTGTACTGCTGCTGCTGCTGCTGCAGTTGGGAGGGTGTGTTGCGGCTGCTGCACTTAGCCGTGTGTTTTGCAGCTGCTGCTGCCAAGTTTGGGAGTGTGTTTTCCTGCTGCAGCGGTTGGGAGTGTGTGTTGCTGCTGCTGCAGCTGCTGGGAGTGTGTGTTGCTGCTGCTGCACAAGTTGGGAGTATGTTTTGCTGCTGCTGCTGGTGCAGTTGGGAGTGTGTGTTGCTGCTGATGCTGCTGCAGTTGGGAGTGTGTGTTGCTGTTGCTGCTGCAGTTGGGAGTGTGTGTTGCTGCTGCTGCAGTTGGGAGTGTGTATTGCAACTGCTGCTGCCACAGTTGGGAGTGTGTTTTGCTGTTTCTGCAGTTGGGAGTGTGCTCCTTCTGTAGATGTTGCAGCAGGTGGGAGCGTGTGTTGCTGCTGCTGCAGCAGTTGGAGTGTGTGCTGTTGCTGCTGCTGCAGTTGGGAGTGTGTTTTGCAACTGCTGCTGCCACAGTTTGGAGTGTGTTTTGCTGCTTCTGCAGTTGGGAGTGGGTTCCTGCTGTAGATGTTGAAGCAGTTGGGAGCATGTGTTGCTGCTGCTGCTGCTGCAGTTGGGAGTGTGTGTTGCTGCTGCTGCTGCTGCTGCTGCAATTGGGAGTGTGTGTTGCAGCTGCTGCTGCTCCAGCTGGGATTGTTTCTAGCTGCTGCTGCTGCAGTTGGGAGTATGTGTTTCGGCTGCTGCTGCTGCAGATGGGAGTGGGTGTTGCTGCTGCTGATGCAGTTGGGAGTGTGTGTTGCTGCTGCTGCTGCTGCAGTTGGGAACGTGGGTTGTTGCTGCTGCTGCAGTTGGGAGGGTGTATAGCTGCTGCTGCTGCTGCTGCAGTTGGGAGTGAGTGTTGCTGCTGCAGTTGGGAGAGTGTGTTGTTGCTGCTGCTGCAGTTGGGAGTGTGTGTTGCTGCTGCTGCAGTTGGGAGTGTGTTTTGCAACTGCTGCTGCCACAGTTTGGAGTGTGTATTCCTGGTTCTGCAGTTGGGAGTGTGTTCCTGCTGTAGAAGTAGAAGCAGTTGGGAGCGTGTGTTGCTGCTGCTACAGCAGTTGGGAGTGTGTGTGGCTGCTGCTGCTGCAGTTGGGAGTGTGTGTTGTTGCTGTAGATGTTGCAGCAGTTGGGAGTGTGTGTTGCTGCTGCTGCTGCAATTGGGAGTGTGTATTGCAACTGCTGCTGCTACAGTTGGGAGTGTGTTTTGCTGCTTCTGCAGTTGGGAGTGTGCTCCTGCTGTAGATGTTGCAGCAGGTGGGACGGTGTGTTGCTGCTGCTGCAGCAGTTGGAGTGTGTTTTGCTGCTGCTGCAGTTGGGAGTGTGTGTTGCTGCTGATGCTGCTGCTGCAGTTGGGAGTGTGTGTTGCTGCTGCTGCTGCAGTTGGGAGGGTGTATAGCTGCTGCTGCTGCTGCTGCAGTTGGGAGTGAGTGTTGCTGCTGCAGTTGGGAGAGTGTGTTGTTGCTGCTGCTGCAGTTGGGAGTGTGTGTTGCTGCTGCTGCAGTTGGGAGTGTGTTTTGCAACTGCTGCTGCCACAGTTTGGAGTGTGTATTCCTGGTTCTGCAGTTGGGAGTGTGTTCCTGCTGTAGAAGTAGAAGCAGTTGGGAGCGTGTGTTGCTGCTGCTACAGCAGTTGGGAGTGTGTGTGGCTGCTGCTGCTGCAGTTGGGAGTGTGTGTTGTTGCTGTAGATGTTGCAGCAGTTGGGAGTGTGTGTTGTTGCTGCTGCTGCTGCAATTGGGAGTGTGTATTGCAACTGCTGCTGCTACAGTTGGGAGTGTGTTTTGCTGCTTCTGCAGTTGGGAGTGTGCTCCTGCTGTAGATGTTGCAGCAGGTGGGACGGTGTGTTGCTGCTGCTGCAGCAGTTGGAGTGTGTTTTGCTGCTGCTGCAGTTGGGAGTGTGTGTTGCTGCTGATGCTGCTGCTGCAGTTGGGAGTGTGTGTTGCTGCTGCTGCTGCAGTTGGGAGGGTGTGTTGCTGCTGCTGTTGCTGCTGCAGTTGGGAGTGGGTGTTGTTGCTGCTCCTGCAGATGTGAGTGTGTGTTGTTGCTGCTGCTGCAGCAGTTGGGACTGCTTGTTCCTGCTGTAGATGCTGTAGCAGTTGGGAGTGTGTGTTCCCGCTGTAGATGTTGGAGCAGATGGGAGTGCGTGTTGCTGCTGCTACAGCATTTGGGAGTGTGTTGCTGCTGCTGCTGCAGTTGGGGGTGTGTGTTGCAGCTGCTGCTGCTGCAGTTGGGAGTGTGTGTTGCTGCTGCTGCTGCAGTTGGGATGGTGTGTTGCTGCTGTTGCTGCTGTAGTTGGTAGTGTGTATTCCTGCTGCTGAAGCATTTGCGAGTGGGTGTTATTGCTGCTGCTGCAGCTGGGAGTGTGTGTTGCTGCTGCTGCTGCAGTTGGGAGTGTGTTTTTTACTGCGGCTGCTGCAGTTGGGTGTGTGTGTTGCTGCTGCTGCTGCTGCTGTTGGGAGGGTGTGTTGCAGCTGCTGCAGTTGGGAGGGTGTGTTGCTGCTGCTGCTGCTGCAGTTGGGAGTGTGTGTTTTTGCTGCTGCAGCAGTTGGGAGTCTGTGTTGTTGCTGCTGCTGCTGCAGTTGGGAGTGTGTGTTTCTGCTGATGCTGCTGCAGTTGGGAGTGTGTGTTGCTGCTGTTGCTGCTGTAGTTGGGAGTGTGTGTTGCTGTTGCTGCTGCAGCAGTTGGGAGTGTGTGTTGCTGCTGCCGCTGCAGTAGAGAGTATGTGTTCCTGCTGCTGCTGCATTTGGGAGGGTCTGTTGCTGCTGCTGCTTTAGCAGTTGGCAGTGTGTATTCCTGCTGCTGAAGCATTTGCGAGTGGGTGTTATTGCTGCTGCTGCAGTTGGGAGTGTGTGTTGCTGCTGCTGCTGCAGTTGGGAGTGTGTTTTTTTCTGCTGCTGCTGCTGCAGTTGGGTGTGTGTGTTGCTGCTGCTGCTGCTGCAGTTGGGCGGGTGTGTTGCAGCTGCTGCAGTTGGGAGGGTGTGTCACGGCTGCTGCTGCAGGTGGGATTGTGTCTTGTTGCTGCTGCAGCAGTTGGGAGTGTGTGTTGCTGCTGCTGCTGCTGCAGTTGGGAGAGTGTGTTGTTGCTGCTGCTGCAGTTGGGAGTGTGTTTTTTTCTGCTGCTGCTGCTGCAGTTGGGTGTGTGTGTTGCTGCTGCTGCTGCTGCAGTTGGGCGGGTGTGTTGCAGCTGCTGCAGTTGGGAGGGTGTGTCACGGCTGCTGCTGCAGGTGGGAGTGTGTCTTGTTGCTGCTGCAGCAGTTGGGAGTGTGTTTTGCTGCTTCTGCAGTTGGGAGTGTGCTCCTGCTGTAGATGTTGCAGCAGGTGGGACGGTGTGTTGCTGCTGCTGCAGCAGTTGGAGTGTGTTTTGCTGCTGCTGCAGTTGGGAGTGTGTGTTGCTGCTGATGCTGCTGCTGCAGTTGGGAGTGTGTGTTGCTGCTGCTGCTGCAGTTGGGAGGGTGTATAGCTGCTGCTGCTGCTGCTGCAGTTGGGAGTGAGTGTTGCTGCTGCAGTTGGGAGAGTGTGTTGTTGCTGCTGCTGCAGTTGGGAGTGTGTGTTGCTGCTGCTGCAGTTGGGAGTGTGTTTTGCAACTGCTGCTGCCACAGTTTGGAGTGTGTATTCCTGGTTCTGCAGTTGGGAGTGTGTTCCTGCTGTAGAAGTAGAAGCAGTTGGGAGCGTGTGTTGCTGCTGCTACAGCAGTTGGGAGTGTGTGTGGCTGCTGCTGCTGCAGTTGGGAGTGTGTGTTGTTGCTGTAGATGTTGCAGCAGTTGGGAGTGTGTGTTGTTGCTGCTGCTGCTGCAATTGGGAGTGTGTATTGCAACTGCTGCTGCTACAGTTGGGAGTGTGTTTTGCTGCTTCTGCAGTTGGGAGTGTGCTCCTGCTGTAGATGTTGCAGCAGGTGGGACGGTGTGTTGCTGCTGCTGCAGCAGTTGGAGTGTGTTTTGCTGCTGCTGCAGTTGGGAGTGTGTGTTGCTGCTGATGCTGCTGCTGCAGTTGGGAGTGTGTGTTGCTGCTGCTGCTGCAGTTGGGAGGGTGTGTTGCTGCTGCTGTTGCTGCTGCAGTTGGGAGTGGGTGTTGTTGCTGCTCCTGCAGATGTGAGTGTGTGTTGTTGCTGCTGCTGCAGCAGTTGGGACTGCTTGTTCCTGCTGTAGATGCTGTAGCAGTTGGGAGTGTGTGTTCCCGCTGTAGATGTTGGAGCAGATGGGAGTGCGTGTTGCTGCTGCTACAGCATTTGGGAGTGTGTTGCTGCTGCTGCTGCAGTTGGGGGTGTGTGTTGCAGCTGCTGCTGCTGCAGTTGGGAGTGTGTGTTGCTGCTGCTGCTGCAGTTGGGATGGTGTGTTGCTGCTGTTGCTGCTATAGTTGGTAGTGTGTATTCCTGCTGCTGAAGCATTTGCGAGTGGGTGTTATTGCTGCTGCTGCAGTTGGGAGTGTGTGTTGCTGCTGCTGCTGCAGTTGGGAGTGTGTTTTTTACTGCGGCTGCTGCAGTTGGGTGTGTGTGTTGCTGCTGCTGCTGCTGCTGTTGGGAGGGTGTGTTGCAGCTGCTGCAGTTGGGAGGGTGTGTTGCTGCTGCTGCTGCTGCAGTTGGGAGTGTGTGTTTTTGCTGCTGCAGCAGTTGGGAGTCTGTGTTGTTGCTGCTGCTGCTGCAGTTGGGAGTGTGTGTTTCTGCTGATGCTGCTGCAGTTGGGAGTGTGTGTTGCTGCTGTTGCTGCTGTAGTTGGGAGTGTGTGTTGCTGTTGCTGCTGCAGCAGTTGGGAGTGTGTGTTGCTGCTGCCGCTGCAGTAGAGAGTATGTGTTCCTACTGCTGCTGCATTTGGGAGGGTCTGTTGCTGCTGCTGCTTTAGCAGTTGGCAGTGTGTATTCCTGCTGCTGAAGCATTTGCGAGTGGGTGTTATTGCTGCTGCTGCAGTTGGGAGTGTGTGTTGCTGCTGCTGCTGCAGTTGGGAGTGTGTTTTTTTCTGCTGCTGCTGCTGCAGTTGGGTGTGTGTGTTGCTGCTGCTGCTGCTGCAGTTGGGCGGGTGTGTTGCAGCTGCTGCAGTTGGGAGGGTGTGTCACGGCTGCTGCTGCAGGTGGGAGTGTGTCTTGTTGCTGCTGCAGCAGTTGGGAGTGTGTGTTGCTGCTGCTGCTGCTGCAGTTGGGAGAGTGTGTTGTTGCTGCTGCAGCAGTTGGGAGGGTGTTGTTGCTGCAGCTGCTGCTGTAGTTGGGAGTTTGTTTTGCTGCTGCTGCAGTTGGGAAAGTGTTGCTGCTGTAGATCATGCCGCAGTTGGCACTGTGTGTCGCTGCTGCTGCAGCAGCTGGGAGGGTGTTGCTGCTGCTGCAGCAGTTGGGAGGGTGTTGCTGCTGCTGCTACTGCAGTTGTGAGTGTGTGTTCCTGCTGCTGCTGCATTTGGGAATGTGTGTTATTGCTGCTGCTGCAGCTGGGAGTGTGTGTTGCTGCTGCTGCTGCAGTTGGGAGTGTATGTTGCTGCTTCTGCTGCTGCAGCTGGGAGAGTTTGTTGCTGCTGCTGCAGTTGGGAGTGTGTGTTGCTGCTGTTGCTGCTGTAGTTGGGAGTGTGTGTTGCTGCTGCCGCTGCAGTAGAGAGTATGTGTTCCTGCTGCTGCTGCATTTGGGAGGGTCTGTTGCTGCTGCTGCTTCAGCAGTTGGCAGTGTGTATTCCTGCTGCTGAGGTATTTGCGAGTGGGTGTTATTGCTGCTGCTGCAGTTGGGAGTGTGTGTTGCTGCTGCTGCTGCAGTTGGGTGTGTGTGCTGCTGCTGCTGCTGCTGCAGTTGGGAGGGTGTGTTGCAGCTGCTGCAGTTGGAAGGGTGTGTTGCTGCTGCTGCTGTAGTTGGGAGTGTGTGTTGTTGCTGCTGCAGCAGTTGGGAGTGTGTGTTGCTGCTGCTGCTGCTGCTGCAGTTGGGAGGGTGTGTTCCTGCTGTAGATGTTGGAGCAGATGGGAGTGCGTGTTGCTGCTGCTACAGCATTTGGGAGTGTGTTGCTGCTGCTGCTGCAGTTGGGGGTGTGTGTTGCAGCTGCTGCTGCTGCAGTTGGGAGTGTGTGTTGCTGCTGCTGCTGCAGTTGGGAGTGTGTGTTGCTGCTGCTGCTGCAGTTGGGAGTGTGTGTTGCTGCTGCTGCTGCAGTTGGGAGGGTGTGTTGCTGCTGTTGCTGCTGTAGTTGGCAGTGTGTATTCCTGCTGCTGAAGCATTTGCGAGTGGGTGTTATTCCTGCTGCTGCAGTTGGGAGTGTGTGTTGCTGCTGCTGCTGCACTTGGGAGTGTGTTTGTTACTGCTGCTGCTGCAGTAGGGTGTGTGTGTTGCTGCTGCTGCCACTGCTGTTGGGAGGGTGTGTTGTAGCTGCTGCAGTTGGGAGGGTGTTTTGCTGCTGCCGCTGCTGCAGTTGGGAGTGTATGTAGCTGCAGCTCCTGCTGCAGTTGGGAGGGTGTGTTGCTGCTGCTGCTGCTGTAGTTGGGAGGGTGTGTTGCAGCTGCTGCAGTTGGGAGGGTGTGTCGTGGCTGCTGCTGCAGGTGGGAGTGTGTCTTGTTGCTGCTGCAGCAGTTGGGAGTGTGTGTTGCTGCTGCTGCTGCTGCAGTTGGGAGGGTGTGTTGTTGCTGCTGCAGCAGTTGGGAGGGTGTTGTTGCTGCAGCTGCTGCTGTAGTTGGGAGTTTGTTTTGCTGCTCCTGCAGTTGGGAAAGTGTTGCTGCTGTAGATCTTGCCGCAGTTGGCACTGTTTGTCGCTGCTGCTGCAGCAGCTGGGAGGGTGTTGCTGCTGCTGCAGCAGTTGAGAGGGTGTTGCTGCTGCTGCTGCTAATGCAGTTGTGAGTGTGTGTTCCTGCAGATGCTGCATTTGGGAATGTGTGTTATTGCTGCTGCTGCAGCTGGGAGTGTGTGTTGCTGCTGCTGCTGCAATTGGGAGTGTATGTTGCTGCTGCTGCTGCAGCTGGGAGAGTTTGTTGCTGCTGCTGCAGTTGGGAGTACGTGTTGCTGCAGCTCCTGCTGCAGTTGGGAGTGTGTGTTGCTGCTGTTGCTGCTGTAGTTGGGAGAGTGTGTTGCTGCTGCCGCTGCAGTAGAGAGTATGTGTTCCTGCTGCTGCTGCATTTGGGATGGTCTGTTGCTGCTGCTGCTTCAGCAGTTGGCAGTGTGTATTCCTGCTGCTGAAGCATTTGCGAGTGGGTGTTATTGCTGCTGCTGCAGTTGGGAGTGTGTGTTGCTGCTGCTGCTGCAGTTGGGTGTGTTTGTTGCTGCTGCTGCAGTTGGGAGTACGTGTAGCTTCAGCTCCTGCAGCAGTTGGGATTGTGTGTTGTTGCTGCTGTTGCAGTTTGGAGTGTGTGTTGCTGCTGCTGCTGCAGTTGGGAGGGTGTGTTGCTGCTGCAGCAGTTGGGAGTGTGTGTTGCTGCTGATTCTGCTGCTGTTGGGAGTGTGTGTTGCTGCTGTTGCTGCTGCAGTTGGGAGTGTGTTTTGCTGCTGCCGCTGCAGCAAAGAGTTTGTGTTCCTGCAGCTGCTGCATTTGGAAGGGTCTGTTGCTGCTGCTGCTTCAGCAGTTGGCAGTGTGTATTCCTGCTGCTGAAGCATTTGCGAGTGGGTGTTATTACTGCTGCTGCTGTTGGGAGTGTGTGTTGCTGCTGCTGCTGCAGTTGGGTGTGTGTGTTGCTGCTGCTGCTGCTGCTGCAGTTGGGAGTGTGTTTTTTTCTGCTGCTGCTGCAGTTGGGTGTGTGTGTTGCTGCTGCTGCTGCTGTTGGGAGGGTGTGTTGCAGCTGCTGCTGCTGCAGTTGGGAGTGTGTGTTGCTGCCGCTGCTGCAGTTGGTAGGGTGTGTTGCTGATGATTCTGCTGCAGTTGGGAGTGTGTGTTGCTGCTGCTGCTGTAGTTGGGAGAGTTTGTTGCTGCTGCTGCAGTTGGGAGTACGTGTAGCTGCAGCTCCTGCTGCAGTTGGGAGTGTGTGTTGCTGCTGTTGCTGCTGTAGTTGGGAGTGTGTGTTACTGCTGCTGCTGCAGCAGTTTGGAGTGTGTGTTGCTGCTGCCGCTGCAGTAGAGAGTATGTGTTCCTGCTGCTGCTGCATTTGGGAGGGTCTGTTGCTGCTGCTGCTTCAGCAGTTGGCAGTGTGTATTCCTGCTGCTGAGGTATTTGCGAGTGGGTGTTATTGCTGCTGCTGCAGTTGGGAGTTTGTGTTGCTGCTGCTGCTGCAGGTGGGAGCGTGTGTTGTTCCTGCTGCAGCAGTTGGGAGTGTGTGTTGCTGCTGCTGCTGCAGTTGGGAGTGTGTGTTGCTGCTGCTGCTGCAGTTGGGAGGGTGTGTTGCTGATGATTCTGCTGCAGTTGGGAGTGTGTGTTGCTGCTGCTGCTGTAGTTGGGAGAGTTTGTTGCTGCTGCTGTATTTGGGAGTACGTGTAGCTGCAGCTCCTGCTGCAGTTGGGAGTGTGTGTTGCTGCTGTTGCTGCTGCAGTTGGGAGTGTGTGATTCTGCTGATGCTGCTGCAGTTGGGAGTGTGTGTTGCTGCTGTCGCTGCTGTAGTTGGGAGTGTGTGTTGCTGCTGCTGCTGCAGCAGTTGGGAGTGTGTGTTGCTGCTGCTGCTGCAGCAGTTGGCAGTGTGTATTGCTGCTGCTGAAGCATTTGCGAGTGGGTGTTATTGCTGCTGCTGCAGTTGGGAGTGTGTGTTGCTGCTGCTGCTGCAGTTGGGAGTGTGTTTTTTTCTGCTGCTGCTGCTGCAGTTGGGTGTGTGTGTTGCTGCTGCTGCTGCTGCAGTTGGGAGGGTGTGTTGCAGCTGCTGCAGTTGGGAGGGTGTGTCGTGGCTGCTGCTGCAGGTGGGAGTGTGTCTTGTTGCTGCTGCAGCAGTTGGGAGTGTGTGTTGCTGCTGCTGCTGCTGCAGTTGGGAGGGTGTGTTGTTGCTGCTGCAGCAGTTGGGAGGGTGTTGTTGCTGCAGCTGCTGCTGTAGTTGGGAGTTTGTTTTGCTGCTCCTGCAGTTGGGAAAGTGTTGCTGCTGTAGATCTTGCCGCAGTTGGCACTGTTTGTCGCTGCTGCTGCAGCAGCTGGGAGGGTGTTGCTGCTGCTGCAGCAGTTGAGAGGGTGTTGCTGCTGCTGCTGCTAATGCAGTTGTGAGTGTGTGTTCCTGCAGATGCTGCATTTGGGAATGTGTGTTATTGCTGCTGCTGCAGCTGGGAGTGTGTGTTGCTGCTGCTGCTGCAATTGGGAGTGTATGTTGCTGCTGCTGCTGCAGCTGGGAGAGTTTGTTGCTGCTGCTGCAGTTGGGAGTACGTGTTGCTGCAGCTCCTGCTGCAGTTGGGAGTGTGTGTTGCTGCTGTTGCTGCTGTAGTTGGGAGAGTGTGTTGCTGCTGCCGCTGCAGTAGAGAGTATGTGTTCCTGCTGCTGCTGCATTTGGGATGGTCTGTTGCTGCTGCTGCTTCAGCAGTTGGCAGTGTGTATTCCTGCTGCTGAAGCATTTGCGAGTGGGTGTTATTGCTGCTGCTGCAGTTGGGAGTGTGTGTTGCTGCTGCTGCTGCAGTTGGGTGTGTTTGTTGCTGCTGCTGCAGTTGGGAGTACGTGTAGCTTCAGCTCCTGCAGCAGTTGGGATTGTGTGTTGTTGCTGCTGTTGCAGTTTGGAGTGTGTGTTGCTGCTGCTGCTGCAGTTGGGAGGGTGTGTTGCTGCTGCAGCAGTTGGGAGTGTGTGTTGCTGCTGATTCTGCTGCTGTTGGGAGTGTGTGTTGCTGCTGTTGCTGCTGCAGTTGGGAGTGTGTTTTGCTGCTGCCGCTGCAGCAAAGAGTTTGTGTTCCTGCAGCTGCTGCATTTGGAAGGGTCTGTTGCTGCTGCTGCTTCAGCAGTTGGCAGTGTGTATTCCTGCTGCAGAAGCATTTGCGAGTGGGTGTTATTACTGCTGCTGCTGTTGGGAGTGTGTGTTGCTGCTGCTGCTGCAGTTGGGTGTGTGTGTTGCTGCTGCTGCTGCTGCTGCAGTTGGGAGTGTGTTTTTTTCTGCTGCTGCTGCAGTTGGGTGTGTGTGTTGCTGCTGCTGCTGCTGTTGGGAGGGTGTGTTGCAGCTGCTGCTGCTGCAGTTGGGAGTGTGTGTTGCTGCCGCTGCTGCAGTTGGTAGGGTGTGTTGCTGATGATTCTGCTGCAGTTGGGAGTGTGTGTTGCTGCTGCTGCTGTAGTTGGGAGAGTTTGTTGCTGCTGCTGCAGTTGGGAGTACGTGTAGCTGCAGCTCCTGCTGCAGTTGGGAGTGTGTGTTGCTGCTGTTGCTGCTGTAGTTGGGAGTGTGTGTTACTGCTGCTGCTGCAGCAGTTTGGAGTGTGTGTTGCTGCTGCCGCTGCAGTAGAGAGTATGTGTTCCTGCTGCTGCTGCATTTGGGAGGGTCTGTTGCTGCTGCTGCTTCAGCAGTTGGCAGTGTGTATTCCTGCTGCTGAGGTATTTGCGAGTGGGTGTTATTGCTGCTGCTGCAGTTGGGAGTTTGTGTTGCTGCTGCTGCTGCAGGTGGGAGCGTGTGTTGTTCCTGCTGCAGCAGTTGGGAGTGTGTGTTGCTGCTGCTGCTGCAGTTGGGAGTGTGTGTTGCTGCTGCTGCTGCAGTTGGGAGGGTGTGTTGCTGATGATTCTGCTGCAGTTGGGAGTGTGTGTTGCTGCTGCTGCTGTAGTTGGGAGAGTTTGTTGCTGCTGCTGTATTTGGGAGTACGTGTAGCTGCAGCTCCTGCTGCAGTTGGGAGTGTGTGTTGCTGCTGTTGCTGCTGCAGTTGGGAGTGTGTGATTCTGCTGATGCTGCTGCAGTTGGGAGTGTGTGTTGCTGCTGTCGCTGCTGTAGTTGGGAGTGTGTGTTGCTGCTGCTGCTGCAGCAGTTGGGAGTGTGTGTTGCTGCTGCTGCTGCAGCAGTTGGCAGTGTGTATTGCTGCTGCTGAAGCATTTGCGAGTGGGTGTTATTGCTGCTGCTGCAGTTGGGAGTGTGTGTTGCTGCTGCTGCTGCAGTTGGGAGTGTGTTTTTTTCTGCTGCTGCTGCTGCAGTTGGGTGTGTGTGTTGCTGCTGCTGCTGCTGCAGTTGGGCGGGTGTGTTGCAGCTGCTGCAGTTGGGAGGGTGTGTCACGGCTGCTGCTGCAGGTGGGAGTGTGTCTTGTTGCTGCTGCAGCAGTTGGGAGTGTGTGTTGCTGCTGCTGCTGCTGCAGTTGGGAAAGTGTTGCTGCTGTAGATCATGCCGCAGTTGGCACTGTGTGTCGCTGCTGCTGCAGCAGCTGGGAGGGTGTTGCTGCTGCTGCAGCAGTTGGGAGGGTGTTGCTGCTGCTGCTACTGCAGTTGTGAGTGTGTGTTCCTGCTGCTGCTGCATTTGGGAATGTGTGTTATTGCTGCTGCTGCAGCTGGGAGTGTGTGTTGCTGCTGCTGCTGCAGTTGGGAGTGTATGTTGCTGCTGCTGCTGCTGAAGCTGGGAGAGTTTGTTGCTGCTGCTGCAGTTGGGAGTGTGTGTTGCTGCTGTTGCTGCTGTAGTTGGGAGTGTGTGTTGCTGCTGCCGCTGCAGTAGAGAGTTTGTGTTCCTGCTGCTGCTGCATTTGGGAGGGTCTGTTGCTGCTGCTGCTTCAGCAGTTGGGAGTGTGTATTCCTGCTGCTGAAGCATTTGCGAGTGGGTGTTATTGCTGCTGCTGCAGTTGGGAGTGTGTGTTGCTGCTGCTGCTGCAGTTGGGTGTGTGTGCTGCTGCTGCTGCTGCTGCAGTTGGAAGGGTGTGTTGCTGCTGCTGCTGCAGTTGGGAGTGTGTGTTGTTGCTGCTGCAGCAGTTGGGAGTGTGTGTTGCTGCTGCTGCTGCTGCTGCAGTTGGGAGGGTGTGTTCCTGCTGTAGATGTTGGAGCAGATGGGAGTGCGTGTTGCTGCTGCTACAGCATTTGGGAGTGTGTTGCTGCTGCAGCTGCAGTTGGGGGTGTGTGTTGCAGCTGCTGCTGCTGCAGTTGGGAGTGTGTGTTGCTGCTGCTGCTGCAGTTGGGAGTGTGTGTTGCTGCTGCTGTTGCAGTTGGGAGTGTGTGTTGCTGCTGCTGCTGCAGTTGGGAGGGTGTGTTGCTGCTGCTGCAGTTGGGAAAGTGTTGCTGCTGTAGATCATGCCGCAGTTGGCACTGTGTGTCGCTGCTGCTGCAGCAGCTGGGAGGGTGTTGCTGCTGCTGCAGCAGTTGGGAGGGTGTTGCTGCTGCTGCTACTGCAGTTGTGAGTGTGTGTTCCTGCTGCTGCTGCATTTGGGAATGTGTGTTATTGCTGCTGCTGCAGCTGGGAGTGTGTGTTGCTGCTGCTGCTGCAGTTGGGAGTGTATGTTGCTGCTGCTGCTGCTGAAGCTGGGAGAGTTTGTTGCTGCTGCTGCAGTTGGGAGTGTGTGTTGCTGCTGTTGCTGCTGTAGTTGGGAGTGTGTGTTGCTGCTGCCGCTGCAGTAGATAGTATGTGTTCCTGCTGCTGCTTCATTTGGGAGGGTCTGTTGCTGCTGCTGCTTCAGCAGTTGGGAGTGTGTATTCCTGCTGCTGAAGCATTTGCGAGTGGGTGTTATTGCTGCTGCTGCAGTTGGGAGTGTGTGTTGCTGCTGCTGCTGCAGTTGGGTGTGTGTGCTGCTGCTGCTGCTGCTGCAGTTAGGAGGGTGTGTTGCAGCTGCTGCAGTTGGAAGGGTGTGTTGCTGCTGCTGCTGCAGTTGTGAGTGTGTGTTAATGCTGATGCTGCATTTGGGAATGTGTGTTATTGCTGCTGCTGCAGCTGGGAGTGTGTGTTGCTGCTGCTGCTGCAATTGGGAGTGTATGTTGCTGCTGCTGCTGCAGCTGGGAGAGTTTGTTGCTGCTGCTGCAGTTGGGAGTACGTGTTGCTGCAGCTCCTGCTGCAGTTGGGAGTGTGTGTTGCTGCTGTTGCTGCTGTAGTTGGGAGTGTGTGTTGCTGCTGCCGCTGCAGTAGAGAGTATGTGTTCCTGCTGCTGCTGCATTTGGGATGGTCTGTTGCTGCTGCTGCTTCAGCAGTTGGCAGTGTGTATTCCTGCTGCTGAAGCATTTGCGAGTGGGTGTTATTGCTGCTGCTGCAGTTGGGAGTGTGTGTTGCTGCTGCTGCTGCAGTTGGGTGTGTGTGCTGCTGCTGCTGCTGCTGCAGTTGGGAGTGTATGTTGATTCCGCTGCTGCTGCAGCTGGGAGAGTTTGTTGCTGCTGCTGCAGTTGGGAGTACGTGTAGCTTCAGCTCCTGCAGCAGTTGGGATTGTGTGTTGTTGCTGCTGTTGCAGTTTGGAGTGTGTGTTGCTGCTGCTGCTGCAGTTGGGAGGGTGTGTTGCTGCTGCAGCAGTTGGGAGTGTGTGTTGCTGCTGATTCTGCTGCTGTTGGGAGTGTGTGTTGCTGCTGTTGCTGCTGCATTTGGGAGTGTGTTTTGCTGCTGCCGCTGCAGCAAAGAGTTTGTGTTCCTGCAGCTGCTGCATTTGGAAGGGTCTGTTGCTGCTGCTGCTTCAGCAGTTGGCAGTGTGTATTCCTGCTGCTGAAGCATTTGCGAGTGGGTGTTATTACTGCTGCTGCTGTTGGGAGTGTGTGTTGCTGCTGCTGCTGCAGTTGGGTGTGTGTGTTGCTGCTGCTGCTGCTGCTGCAGTTGGGAGTGTGTTTTTTTCTGCTGCTGCTGCAGTTGGGTGTGTGTGTTGCTGCTGCTGCTGCTGTTGGGAGGGTGTGTTGCAGCTGCTGCTGCTGCAGTTGGGAGTGTGTGTTGCTGCCGCTGCTGCAGTTGGTAGGGTGTGTTGCTGATGATTCTGCTGCAGTTGGGAGTGTGTGTTGCTGCTGCTGCTGTAGTTGGGAGAGTTTGTTGCTGCTGCTGCAGTTGGGAGTACGTGTAGCTGCAGCTCCTGCTGCAGTTGGGAGTGTGTGTTGCTGCTGTTGCTGCTGTAGTTGGGAGTGTGTGTTACTGCTGCTGCTGCAGTAGAGAGTATGTGTTCCTGCTGCTGCTGCATTTGGGAGGGTCTGTTGCTGCTGCTGCTTCAGCAGTTGGCAGTGTGTATTCCTGCTGCTGAGGTATTTGCGAGTGGGTGTTATTGCTGCTGCTGCAGTTGGGAGTTTGTGTTGCTGCTGCTGCTGCAGGTGGGAGCGTGTGTTGTTCCTGCTGCAGCAGTTGGGAGTGTGTGTTGCTGCTGCTGCTGCAGTTGGGAGTGTGTGTTGCTGCTGCTGCTGCAGTTGGGAGGGTGTGTTGCTGATGATTCTGCTGCAGTTGGGAGTTTGTGTTGCTGCTGCTGCTGCAGGTGGGAGCGTGTGTTGTTCCTGCTGCAGCAGTTGGGAGTGTGTGTTGCTGCTGCTGCTGCAGTTGGGAGTGTGTGTTGCTGCTGCTGCTGCAGTTGGGAGGGTGTGTTGCTGATGATTCTGCTGCAGTTGGGAGTGTGTGTTGCTGCTGCTGCTGTAGTTGGGAGAGTTTGTTGCTGCTGCTGTATTTGGGAGTACGTGTAGCTGCAGCTCCTGCTGCAGTTGGGAGTGTGTGTTGCTGCTGTTGCTGCTGCAGTTGGGAGTGTGTGATTCTGCTGATGCTGCTGCAGTTGGGAGTGTGTGTTGCTGCTGTTGCTGCTGTAGTTGGGAGTGTGTGTTGCTGCTGCTGCTGCAGCAGTTGGGAGTGTGTGTTGCTGCTGCCGCTGCAGTAGAGAGTATGTGTTCCTGCTGCTGCTGCATTTGGGAGGGTCTGTTGCTGCTGCTGCTTTAGCAGTTGGCAGTGTGTATTGCTGCTGCTGAAGCATTTGCGAGTGGGTGTTATTGCTGCTGCTGCAGTTGGGAGTGTATGTTGCTGCTGCTGCTGCAGTTGGGAGTGTGTTTTTTTCTGCTGCTGCTGCTGCAGTTGGGTGTGTGTGTTGCTGCTGCTGCTGCTGCAGTTGGGCGGGTGTGTTGCAGCTGCTGCAGTTGGGAGCGTGTGTCACGGCTGCTGCTGCAGGTGGGAGTGTGTCTTGTTGCTGCTGCAGCAGTTGGGAGTGTGTGTTGCTGCTGCTGCTGCTGCAGTTGGGAGTTTGTTTTGCTGCTGCTGCAGTTGGGAAAGTGTTGCTGCTGTAGATCATGCCGCAGTTGGCACTGTGTGTCGCTGCTGCTGCAGCAGCTGGGATGGTGTTGCTGCTGCTGCAGCAGTTGGGAGGGTGTTGCTGCTGCTGCTACTGCAGTTGTGAGTGTGTGTTCCTGCTGCTGCTGCATTTGGGAATGTGTGTTATTGCTGCTGCTGCAGCTGGGAGTGTGTGTTGCTGCTGCTGCTGCAGTTGGGAGTGTATGTTGCTGCTGCTGCTGCTGAAGCTGGGAGAGTTTGTTGCTGCTGCTGCAGTTGGGAGTGTGTGTTGCTGCTGTTGCTGCTGTAGTTGGGAGTGTGTGTTGCTGCTGCCGCTGCAGTAGAGAGTTTGTGTTCCTGCTGCTGCTGCATTTGGGAGGGTCTGTTGCTGCTGCTGCTTCAGCAGTTGGGAATGTGTATTCCTGCTGCTGAAGCATTTGCGAGTGGGTGTTATTGCTGCTGCTGCAGTTGGGAGTGTGTGTTGCTGCTGCTGCTGCAGTTGGGTGTGTGTGCTGCTGCTGCTGCAGTTGGGAGGGTGTGTTGCAGCTGCTGCAGTTGGAAGGGTGTGTTGCTGCTGCTGCTGCAGTTGGGAGTGTGTGTTTTTGCTGCTGCAGCAGTTGGGAGTGTGTGTTGCTGCTGCTGCTGCTGCTGCAGTTGGGAGGGTGTGTTCCTGCTGTAGATGTTGGAGCAGATGGGAGTGCGTGTTGCTGCTGCTACAGCATTTGGGAGTGTGTTGCTGCTGCAGCTGCAGTTGGGGGTGTGTGTTGCAGCTGCTGCTGCTGCAGTTGGGAGTGTGTGTTGCTGCTGCTGCTGCAGTTGGGAGTGTGTGTTGCTGCTGCTGTTGCAGTTGGGAGTGTGTGTTGCTGCTGCTGCTGCAGTTGGGAGGGTGTGTTGCTGCTGCTGCAGTTGGGAAAGTGTTGCTGCTGTAGATCATGCCGCAGTTGGCACTGTGTGTCGCTGCTGCTGCAGCAGCTGGGAGGGTGTTGCTGCTGCTGCAGCAGTTGGGAGGGTGTTGCTGCTGCTGCTACTGCAGTTGTGAGTGTGTGTTCCTGCTGCTGCTGCATTTGGGAATGTGTGTTATTGCTGCTGCTGCAGCTGGGAGTGTGTGTTGCTGCTGCTGCTGCAGTTGGGAGTGTATGTTGCTGCTGCTGCTGCTGAAGCTGGGAGAGTTTGTTGCTGCTGCTGCAGTTGGGAGTGTGTGTTGCTGCTGTTGCTGCTGTAGTTGGGAGTGTGTGTTGCTGCTGCTGCTGCAGTAGAGAGTATGTGTTCCTGCTGCTGCTTCATTTGGGAGGGTCTGTTGCTGCTGCTGCTTCAGCAGTTGGGAGTGTGTATTCCTGCTGCTGAAGCATTTGCGAGTGGGTGTTATTGCTGCTGCTGCAGTTGGGAGTGTGTGTTGCTGCTGCTGCTGCAGTTGGGTGTGTGTGCTGCTGCTGCTGCTGCTGCAGTTAGGAGGGTGTGTTGCAGCTGCTGCAGTTGGAAGGGTGTGTTGCTGCTGCTGCTGCAGTTGGGAGTGTGTGTTGTTGCTGCTGCAGCAGTTGGGAGTGTGTGTTGCTGCTGCTGCTGCTGCTGCAGTTGGGAGGGTGTGTTCCTGCTGTAGATGTTGGAGCAGATGGGAGTGCATGTTGCTGCTGCTACAGCATTTGGGAGTGTGTTGCTGCTGCTGCTGCAGTTGGGGGTGTGTGTTGCAGCTGCTGCTGCTGCAGTTGGGAGTGTGTGTTGCTGCTGCCGCTGCAGTTGGGAGTGTGTGTTGCTGCTGCTGCTGCAGTTGGGAGTGTGTGTTGCTGCTGCTGCTGCAGTTGGGAGGGTGTGTTGCTGCTGTTGCTGCTGTAGTTGGCAGTGTGTATTCCTGCTGCTGAAGCATTTGCGAGTGGGTGTTATTCCTGCTGCTGCAGTTGGGAGTGTGTGTTGCTGCTGCTGCTGCACTTGGGAGTGTGTTTGTTACTGCTGCTGCTGCAGTAGGGTGTGTGTGTTGCTGCTGCTGCTGCTGCTGCTGTTGGGAGGGTGTGTTGTAGCTGCTGCAGTTGGGAGGGTTTGTTGCTGCTGCTGCTGCTGCAGTTGGGAGTGTATGTAGCTGCAGCTCCTGCTGCAGTTGGGAGGGTGTGTTGCTGCTGCTGCTGCTGCAGTTGGGAGGGTGTGTTGCAGCTGCTGCAGTTGGGAGGGTGTGTCGCGGCTGCTGCTGCAGGTGGGAGTGTGTCTTGTTGCTGCTGCAGCAGTTGGGAGTGTGTGTTGCTGCTGCTGCAGTTGGGAGGGTGTGTTGCTGCTGCAGCAGTTGGAAGGGTGTTGTTGCTGCAGCTGCTGCTGTAGTTGGGAGTTTGTTTTGCTGCTCCTGCAGTTGGGAAAGTGTTGCTGCTGTAGATCTTGCCGCAGTTGGCACTGTTTGTCGCTGCTGCTGCAGCAGCTGGGAGGGTGTTGCTGCTGCTGCAGCAGTTGGGAGGGTGTTGCTGCTGCTGCTGCAGCTGGGAGAGTTTGTTGCTGCTGCTGCAGATGGGAGTACGTGTTGCTGCAGCTCCTGCTGCAGTTGGGAGTGTGTGTTGCTGCTGTTGCTGCTCAAGTTGGGAGTGTGTGTTGCTGCTGCCGCTGCAGTAGAGAGTATGTATTCCTGCTGCTGCTGCATTTGGGATGGTCTGTTGCTGCTGCTGCTTCAGCAGTTGGCAGTGTGTATTCCTGCTGCTGAAGCATTTGCGAGTGGGTGTTATTGCTGCTGCTGCAGTTGGGTGTGTGTGCTGCTGCTGCTGCTGCTGCAGTTGGGAGTGTATGTTGATTCCGCTGCTGCTGCAGCTGGGAGAGTTTGTTGCTGCTGCTGCAGTTGGGAGTACGTGTAGCTTCAGCTCCTGCAGCAGTTGGGATTGTGTGTTGTTGCTGCTGTTGCAGTTTGGAGTGTGTGTTGCTGCTGCTGCTGCATTTGGGAGGGTGTGTTGCTGCTGCAGCAGTTGGGAGTGTGTGTTGCTGCTGATTCTGCTGCTGTTGGGAGTGTGTGTTGCTGCTGTTGCTGCTGCAGTTGGGAGTGTGTTTTGCTGCTGCCGCTGCAGCAAAGAGTTTGTGTTCCTGCAGCTGCTGCATTTGGAAGGGTCTGTTGCTGCTGCTGCTTCAGCAGTTGGCAGTGTGTATTCCTGCCGCTGAAGCATTTGCGAGTGGGTGTTATTACTGCTGCTGCTGTTGGGAGTGTGTGTTGCTGCTGCTGCTGCAGTTGGGTGTGTGTGTTGCTGCTGCTGCTGCAGTTGGGAGTGTGTGTTGCAGCTGCTGCTGCAGCAGTTGGGAGTGTGTGTTGCTGCTGCTGCTGCAGTTGGGAGTGTGTGTTGCTGCTGCTGCTGCAGTTGGTAGGGTGTGTTGCTGATGATTCTGCTGCAGTTGGGAGTGTGTGTTGCTGCTGCTGCTGTAGTTGGGAGTATGTGTAGCTGCAGCTCCTGCTGCAGTTGGGAGTGTGTGTTGCTGCTGTTGCTGCTGTAGTTGGGAGTGTGTGTTACTGCTGCTGCTGCAGCAGTTTGGAGTGTGTGTTGCTGCTGCCGCTGCATTAGAGAGTATGTGTTCCTGCTGCTGCTGCATTTGGGAGGGTCTGTTGCTGCTGCTGCATCAGCAGTTGGCAGTGTGTATTCCTGCTGCTGAGGTATTTGTGAGTGGGTGTTATTGCTGCTGCTGCAGTTGGGAGTTTGTGTTGCTGCTGCTGCTGCTGTTGGGAGGGTGTGTTGCAGCTGCTGCTGCTGCAGTTCGAGTGTGTGTTGCTGCTGCTGCTGCTGCAGTTGGGAGTGTGTGTTGCTGCTGATGCTGCAGTTGGGAGGGTGTGTTGCTGATGATTCTGCTGCAGTTGGGAGTGTGTGTTGCTGCTGCTGCTGTAGTTGGGAGAGTTTGTTGCTGCTGCTGTAGTTGGGAGTACGTGTAGCTGCAGCTCCTGCTGCAGTTGGGAGTGTGTGTTGCTGCTGTTCCTGCTGTAGTTGGGAGTGTGTGTTATGCTGCTGCTGCAGCAGTTGGGAGTGTGTGTTGCTGCTGCCGCTGCAGTAGAGAGTATGTGTTCCTGCTGCTGCTGCATTTGGGAGGGTCTGTTGCTGCTGCTGCTTCAGCAGTTGGCAGTGTGTATTCCTGCTGCTGAGGTATTTGCGAGTGGGTGTTATTGCTGCTGCTGCAGTTGGGAGTGTGTGTTGCTGCTGCTGCTGCAGTTGGGAGTGTCTATAGTTGCTGCTGCTATAGCAGTTGGGAGTGTGTGTTGTTGCTGCTGCTGCAGCAGTTGGGAGTGTGTGTTGTCGCTGCTGCTACAGCAGTTGGTAGTGTGTGTTGCTGCTGCTGCTGTAGTTGGGAGTGTGTGTTGCTGCTGCTGCAGTTGGGAGGGTGTGTTGCTGCTGCAGCAGTTGGAAGGGTGTTGTTGCTGCAGCTGCTGCTGTAGTTGGGAGTTTGTTTTGCTGCTCCTGCAGTTGGGAAAGTGTTGCTGCTGTAGATCTTGCCGCAGTTGGCACTGTTTGTCGCTGCTGCTGCAGCAGCTGGGAGGGTGTTGCTGCTGCTGCAGCAGTTGGGAGGGTGTTGCTGCTGCTGCTGCAGCTGGGAGAGTTTGTTGCTGCTGCTGCAGATGGGAGTACGTGTTGCTGCAGCTCCTGCTGCAGTTGGGAGTGTGTGTTGCTGCTGTTGCTGCTCAAGTTGGGAGTGTGTGTTGCTGCTGCCGCTGCAGTAGAGAGTATGTATTCCTGCTGCTGCTGCATTTGGGATGGTCTGTTGCTGCTGCTGCTTCAGCAGTTGGCAGTGTGTATTCCTGCTGCTGAAGCATTTGCGAGTGGGTGTTATTGCTGCTGCTGCAGTTGGGTGTGTGTGCTGCTGCTGCTGCTGCTGCAGTTGGGAGTGTATGTTGATTCCGCTGCTGCTGCAGCTGGGAGAGTTTGTTGCTGCTGCTGCAGTTGGGAGTACGTGTAGCTTCAGCTCCTGCAGCAGTTGGGATTGTGTGTTGTTGCTGCTGTTGCAGTTTGGAGTGTGTTTTGCTGCTGCTGCTGCATTTGGGAGGGTGTGTTGCTGCTGCAGCAGTTGGGAGTGTGTGTTGCTGCTGATTCTGCTGCTGTTGGGAGTGTGTGTTGCTGCTGTTGCTGCTGCAGTTGGGAGTGTGTTTTGCTGCTGCCGCTGCAGCAAAGAGTTTGTGTTCCTGCAGCTGCTGCATTTGGAAGGGTCTGTTGCTGCTGCTGCTTCAGCAGTTGGCAGTGTGTATTCCTGCCGCTGAAGCATTTGCGAGTGGGTGTTATTACTGCTGCTGCTGTTGGGAGTGTGTGTTGCTGCTGCTGCTGCAGTTGGGTGTGTGTGTTGCTGCTGCTGCTGCAGTTGGGAGTGTGTTTTTTTCTGCTGCTGCTGCAGTTGGGTGTGTGTGTTGCTGCTGCTGCTGCTGTTGGGAGGGTGTGTTGCAGCTGCTGCTGCAGCAGTTGGGAGTGTGTGTTGCTGCTGCTGCTGCAGTTGGGAGTGTGTGTTGCTGCTGCTGCTGCAGTTGGTAGGGTGTGTTGCTGATGATTCTGCTGCAGTTGGGAGTGTGTGTTGCTGCTGCTGCTGTAGTTGGGAGAGTTTGTTGCTGCTGCTGTAGTTGGGAGTATGTGTAGCTGCAGCTCCTGCTGCAGTTGGGAGTGTGTGTTGCTGCTGTTGCTGCTGTAGTTGGGAGTGTGTGTTACTGCTGCTGCTGCAGCAGTTTGGAGTGTGTGTTGCTGCTGCCGCTGCATTAGAGAGTATGTGTTCCTGCTGCTGCTGCATTTGGGAGGGTCTGTTGCTGCTGCTGCATCAGCAGTTGGCAGTGTGTATTCCTGCTGCTGAGGTATTTGTGAGTGGGTGTTATTGCTGCTGCTGCAGTTGGGAGTTTGTGTTGCTGCTGCTGCTGCAGGTGGGAGTGTGTGTTGTTCCTGCTGCAGCAGTTGGGAGTGTGTGTTGCTGCTGCTGCTGCAGTTGGGAGTGTGTGTTGCTGCTGCTGCTGCAGTTGGGAGGGTGTGTTGCTGATGATTCTGCTGCAGTTGGGAGTGTGTGTTGCTGCTGCTGCTGTAGTTGGGAGAGTTTGTTGCTGCTGCTGTAGTTGGGAGTACGTGTAGCTGCAGCTCCTGCTGCAGTTGGGAGTGTGTGTTGCTGCTGTTGCTGCTGTAGTGGGGAGTGTGTGTTACTGCTGCTGCTGCAGCAGTTTGGAGTGTGTGTTGCTGCTGCCGCTGCAGTAGAGAGTATGTGTTCCTGCTGCTGCTGCATTTGGGAGGGTCTGTTGCTGCTGCTGCTTCAGCAGTTGGCCGTGGGTATTCCTGCTGCTGAGGTATTTGCGAGTGGGTGTTATTCCTGCGGCTGCAGTTGTGAGTGTGTGTTGCTGCTGCTGCTGCAGTTGGGAGTGTGTGTTGTTGCTGCTGCAGCAGTTGGGAAAGTGTGTTGCTGCTGCTGCTGCAATTGGGAGTGTGTGTTGTTGCTGCTGCAGAAGTTTGGAGGGTGTTGTTGCTGCAGCTGCTGCTGTAGTTGGGAGTTTGTTTTGCTGCTCCTGCAGTTGGGAAAGTGTTGCTGCTGTAGATCTTGCCGCAGTTGGCACTGTGTGTCGCTGCTGCTGCAGCAGCTGGGAGTGTGTTCCTGCTGCTGCTGCTACTGCAGTTGTGAGTATTTGTTCCTGCTGCTGCTGCATTTGGAAATGTGTGTTATTGCTGCTGCTGCAGCTAGGAGTGTATGTTGCTGCTGCTGCTGCTGCAGTTGGGAGTGTATGTTGCTTCTGCTGCTACTGCAGTTGGGAGAGTTTGTAGCTGCTGCTGTAGTTGGGAGTACGTGTAGCTGCAGCTCCTGCTGCAGTTGGGAGTGTGTGTTGCTGCTGTTGCTGCTGTAGTTGGGAGTGTGTGTTGCTGCTGCAGCAGTTGGGAGTGTGTGTTGCTGCTGCCGCTGCAGTAGAGAGTATGTGTTCCTGCTGCTGCTGCATTTGGGAGGGTCTGTTGCTGCTGCTGCTTCAGCAGTTGGCAGTGTGTATTCCTGCTGCTGCTGCATTTGGGAATGTGTGTTATTGCTGCTGCTGCAGCTGGGAGTGTGTGTTGCTGCTGCTGCTGCAGTTGGGAGAGTATGTTGATTCCGCTGCTGCTGCAGCTGGGAGAGTTTGTTGCTGCTGCTGCAGTTGGGGGTGTGTGTTGCAGCTGCTGCTGCTGCAGTTGGGAGTGTGTGTTGCTGCTGCTGCTGCAGTTGGGAGGGTGTGTTGCTGCTGCAGCAGTTGGGAGTGTGTGTTGCTGCTGATTCTGCTGCTGTTGGGAGTGTGTGTTGCTGCTGTTGCTGCTGCAGTTGGGAGTGTATTTTGCTGCTGCCGCTGCAGCAAAGAGTTTGTGTTCCTGCAGCTGCTGCATTTGGAAGGGTCTGTTGCTGCTGCTGCTTCAGCAGTTGGCAGTGTGTATTCCTGCTGCTGAAGCATTTGCGAGTGGGTGTTATTACTGCTGCTGCTGTTGGGAGTGTGTGTTGCTGCTGCTGCTGCAGTTGGGTGTGTGTGTTGCTGCTGCTGCAGTTGGGAGTGTGTTTTTTTCTGCTGCTGCGGCAGTTGGGTGTGTGTGTTGCTGCTGCTGCTGCTGTTGGGAGGGTGTGTTGCAGCTGCTGCTGCTGCAGTTCGAGTGTGTGTTGCTGCTGCTGCTGCTGCAGTTGGGAGTGTGTGTTGCTGCTGATGCTGCAGTTGGGAGGGTGTGTTGCTGATGATTCTGCTGCAGTTGGGAGTGTGTGTTGCTGCTGCTGCTGTAGTTGGGAGAGTTTGTTGCTGCTGCTGTAGTTGGGAGTACGTGTAGCTGCAGCTCCTGCTGCAGTTGGGAGTGTGTGTTGCTGCTGTTCCTGCTGTAGTTGGGAGTGTGTGTTATGCTGCTGCTGCAGCAGTTGGGAGTGTGTGTTGCTGCTGCCGCTGCAGTAGAGAGTATGTGTTCCTGCTGCTGCTGCATTTGGGAGGGTCTGTTGCTGCTGCTGCTTCAGCAGTTGGCAGTGTGTATTCCTGCTGCTGAGGTATTTGCGAGTGGGTGTTATTGCTGCTGCTGCAGTTGGGAGTGTGTGTTGCTGCTGCTGCTGCAGTTGGGAGTGTCTATAGTTGCTGCTGCTATAGCAGTTGGGAGTGTGTGTTGTTGCTGCTGCTGCAGCAGTTGGGAGTGTGTGTTGTCGCTGCTGCTACAGCAGTTGGTAGTGTGTGTTGCTGCTGCTGCTGTAGTTGGGAGTGTGTGTTGCTGCTGCTGCAGTAGTTGCCAGCGTGTCTTGCTGATGATTCTGCTGCAGTTGGGAGTGTTTGTTGCTGCTGCTGCTGCTGCTGTCGTTGGGAGTGTGTGTTGCTGCTGCTGCAGTAGTTGGGAGCGTGTGTTGCTGCTGCTGCTGCAGTTGGGAGTGTGTTTTTTTCTGCTGCTGCGGCAGTTGGGTGTGTGTGTTGCTGCTGCTGCTGCTGTTGGGAGGGTGTGTTGCTGCTGCTGCTGCAGTTCGAGTGTGTGTTGCTGCTGCTGCTGCTGCAGTTGGGAGTGTGTGTTGCTGCTGCTGCTGCAGTTGGGAGGGTGTGTTGCTGATGATTCTGCTGCAGTTGGGAGTGTGTGTTGCTGTTGCTGCTGTAGTTGGGAGAGTTTGTTGCTGCTGCTGTAGTTGGGAGTACGTGTAGCTGCAGCTCCTGCTGCAGTTGGGAGTGTGTGTTGCTGCTGTTCCTGCTGTAGTTGGGAGTGTGTGTTACTGCTGCTGCTGCAGCAGTTGGGAGTGTGTGTTGCTGCTGCCGCTGCAGTAGAGAGTATGTGTTCCTGCTGCTGCTGCATTTGGGAGGGTCTGTTGATGCTGCTGCTTCAGCAGTTGGCAGTGTGTATTCCTGCTGCTGAGGTATTTGCGAGTGGGTGTTATTGCTGCTGCTGCAGTTGGGAGTGTGTGTTGCTGCTGCTGCTGCAGTTGTGAGTGTCTATAGTTGCTGCTGCTATAGCAGTTGGGAGTGTGTGTTGTTGCTTCTGCTGCAGCAGTTGGGAGTGTGTGTTGTCGCTGCTGCTACAGCAGTTGGTAGTGTGTGTTGCTGCTGCTGCTGTAGTTGGGAGTGTGTGTTGCTGCGGCTGCAGTAGTTGCCAGCGTGTCTTGCTGATGATTCTGCTGCAGTTGGGAGTGTTTGTTGCTGCTGCTGCTGCTGCTGTCGTTGGGAGTGTGTGTTGCTGCTGCTGCAGTAGTTGGGAGCGTGTGTTGCTGCTGCCGCTGCAGTAGAGAGTTTGTGTTCCTGCTGCTGCAGCATTTGCAAGGGGGTGTTGCTGCTGCTGCTACAGCAGTTGGGAGTGTGTAGTCCAGCTGCTGAAGCATTTGTGAGTGGGTGTTATTGCTGCTGCTGCTGCAGTTGGGAGTGTGTATTGCTGCTTCTGCTGCAGTTGGGTGTGTGTGTTGCTGCTGCTGCTGCAGTTGGGAGTGTATGTTGCTGCTGCTGCTGCTGCAGCTGGGAGAGTTTGTTGCTGCTGCTGCAGTTGGGAGTGTGTGTTGCTGCTGCCGCTGCAGTAGAGAGTGTGTGTTCCTGCTGCTGCAGCATTTGCGATGGGCTGCTGCTGCTGCTGCTTTAGCAGTTGGGAGTGTGTAGTCCTGCTGCTGAATCATTTGTGAGTGGGTGTTGTTGCTGCTGCTGCAGTTGGGTGTGTGTGTTGCTGCTGCTGCTGCAGTTGGGAGTGTGTGTTGCTGCTGCTGCTGCAGTTGGGAGTGTGTGTTGCTGCTGCTGCTGCAGTTAGGTGTGTGTGTTGCTGCTGCTGTTGCTGCTGCAGTTGGGAGGGTGTGTTGCTGCTGCAGCTGCAGTTGGGAGAGTATGTTGCTGCTGCTGCTGCTGCAGCTGGGAGAGTTTGTTGCTGCTGCTGCTGCAGTTGGGAGTACGTGTAGCTGCAGCTCCTGCTGCAGTTGGGATTGTGTGTTGTTGCTGCTGCAGCAGTTGGGAGTGTGTGTTGCTGCTGCTGCAGTTGGGAGTGTGTGTTGCTCCTCCTGCTGCAATTGGGAGTGTGTGTGCTGCTGCTGCTGCAGTTTTGAGGGTGTGTTGTTGCTAGAGCCGTTGGGAGTGTGTGTTGTTGCTGCTGCAGCAGTAGGGAGTGTGTGTTGCTGCTGCTGCTGCTGCAGTTGGGAGGGTATGTTGTTGCTGCTGCAGCAGATGGGAATGTGTTGTTGCTGCTACTGCTGCAGTTGGGAGTGTATGTTGCTGCTGCTGCTGCAGTTGGGTGTGTGTGTTGCTGCTGCTGTAGTTGGGAGAGTTTGTTGCTGCTGCTGTAGTTGGGAGTACGTGTAGCTGCAGCTCCTGCTGCAGTTGGGAGTGTGTGTTGCTGCTGTTGCTGCTGTAGTTGGGAGTGTGTGTTACTGCTGCTGCTGCAGCAGTTGGGAGTGTGTGTTGCTGCTGCCGCTGCAGTGGAGAGTATGTGTTCCTGCTGCTGCTGCATTTGGGAGGGTCTGTTGCTGCTGCTGCTTCAGCAGTTGGCAGTGTGTATTCCTGCTGCTGAGGTATTTGCGAGTGGGTGTTATTGCTGCTGCTGCAGTTGGGAGTGTGTGTTGCTGCTGCTGCTGCAGTTGGGAGTGTGTGTTGATGCTGCTGCTGCTGCAGCTGGGAGAGTTTTTTGCTGCTGCTGCAGTTGCGAGTGTGTGTAGCTTCAGCTCCTGCAGCAGTTGGGATTGTGTGTTGTTGCTGCTGCAGCAGTTGGGAGTGTGTGTTGCTGCTGCTGCATTTGGGAGTGTGTGTTGCTGCTGCTGCTGCCGTTGGCAGTGTGTGTTGCAGCTGCTGCTGCTGCAGTTGGGAGTGTGTGTTGCTGCTGCTGCTGCAGTTGGGAGGGTGTGTTGCTGCTGCAGCAATTGGGAGTGTGTGTTGCTGCTGATTCTGCTGCTGTTGGGAGTGTGTGTTGCTGCTGTTGCTGCTGCAGTTGGGAGTGTGTTTTGCTGCTGCCGCTGCAGCAAAGAGTTTGTGTTCCTGAAGCTGCTGCATTTGGAAGGGTCTGTTGCTGCTGCTGCTTCAGCAGTTGGCAGTGTGTATTCCTGCTGCTGAAGCATTTGCGAGTGTGTGTTATTACTGCTGCTGCTGTTGGGAGTGTGTGTTGCTGCTGCTGCTGCAGTTGGGTGTGTGTGTTGCTGCTGCTGCTGCAGTTGGGAGTGTGTTTTTTCCTGCTGCTGCGGCAGTTGGGTGTGTGTGTTGCTGCTGCTGCTGCTGTTGGGAGGGTGTGTTGCAGCTGCTGCTGCTGCAGTTCGAGTGTGTGTTGCTGCTGCTGCTGCTGCAGTTGGGAGTGTGTGTTGCTGCTGCTGCTGTAGTTGGGAGAGTTTGTTGCTGCTGCTGTAGTTGGGAGTACGTTTAGCTGCAGCTCCTGCTGCAGTTGGGAGTGTGTGTTGCTGCTGTTGCTGCTGTAGTTGGGAGTCTGTGTTACTGCTGCTGCTGCAGCAGTTGGGAGTGTGTGTTGCTGCAGCCGCTGCAGTAGAGAGTATGTGTTCCTGCTGCTGCTGCATTTGGGAGGGTCTGTTGCTGCTGCTGCTTCAGCAGTTGGCAGTGTGTATTCCTGCTGCTGAGGTATTTGCGAGTGGGTGTTATTGCTGCTGCTGCAGTTGGGAGTGTGTGTTGCTGCTGCTGCTGCAGTTGGGAGTGTGTGTTGTTGCTGCTGCAGCAGTTGGGAGTGTGTGTTGCTGCTGCTGCTGCTGCAGTTGGGAGAGTGTGTTGTTGCTGCTGCAGCAGTTGGGAGGGTGTTGTTGCTGCAGCTGCTGCTGTAGTTGGGAGTTTGTTTTGCTGCTCCTGCAGTTGGGAAAGTGTTGCTGCTGTAGATCATGCCGCAGTTGGCACTGTTTGTCGCTGCTGCTGCAGCAGCTGGGAGGGTGTTGCTGCTGCTGCAGCAGTTGGGAGGGTGTTGCTGCTGCTGCTGCTAATGCAGTTGTGAGTGTGTGTTCCTGCTGATGCTGCATTTGGGAATGTGTGTTATTGCTGCTGCTGCAGCTGGGAGTGTGTGTTGCTGCTGCTGCTGCAGTTGGGAGTGTATGTTGCTGCTTCTGCTGCTGCAGCTGGGAGAGTTTGTTGCTGCTGCTGCAGTTGGGAGTGTGTGTTGCTGCTGTTGCTGCTGTAGTTGGGAGTGTGTGTTGCTGCTGCCGCTGCAGTAGAGAGTATGTGTTCCTGCTGCTGCTGCATTTGGGAGGGTCTGTTGCTGCTGCTGCTTCAGCAGTTGGCAGTGTGTATTCCTGCTGCTGAGGTATTTGCGAGTGGGTGTTATTGCTGCTGCTGCAGTTGCGAGTGTGTGTTGCTGCTGCTGCTGCAGTTGGGTGTGTGTGCTGCTGCTGCTGCTGCTGCAGTTGGGAGTGTGTGTTGCAGCTGCTGAAGTTGGAAGGGTGTGTTGCTGCTGCTGCTGTAGTTGGGAGTGTGTGTTTTTGCTGCTGTAGCAGTTGGGAGTGTGTGTTGCTGCTGCTGCTGCTGCTGCAGTTGGGAGGGTGTGTTCCTGCTGTAGATGTTGGAGCAGATGGGAGTGCGTGTTGCTGCTGCTACAGCATTTGGGAGTGTGTTGCTGCTGCTGCTGCAGTTGGGGGTGTGTGTTGCAGCTGCTGCTGCTGCAGTTGGGAGAGTGTGTTGCTGCTGCTGCTGCAGTTGGGAGTGTGTGTTGCTGCTGCTGCTGCAGTTGGGAGTGTGTGTTGCTGCTGCTGCTGCAGTTGGGAGGGTGTGTTGCTGCTGTTGCTGCTGTAGTTGGCAGTGTGTATTCCTGCTGCTGAAGCATTTGCGAGTGGGTGTTATTCCTGCTGCTGCAGTTGGGAGTGTGTGTTGCTGCTGCTGCTGCACTTGGGAGTGTGTTTGTTACTGCTGCTGCTGCAGTAGGGTGTGTGTGTTGCTGCTGCTGCCACTGCTGTTGGGAGGGTGTGTTGTAGCTGCTGCAGTTGGGAGGGTGTGTTGCTGCTGCCGCTGCTGCAGTTGGGAGTGTATGTAGCTGCAGCTCCTGCTGCAGTTGGGAGGGTGTGTTGCTGCTGCTGCTGCTGCAGTTGGGAGGGTGTGTTGCAGCTGCTGCAGTTGGGAGGGTGTGTCGTGGCTGCTGCTGCAGGTGGGAGTGTGTCTTGTTGCTGCTGCAGCAGTTGGGAGTGTGTGTTGCTGCTGCTGCTGCTGCAGTTGGGAGGGTGTGTTGTTGCTGCTGCAGCAGTTGGGAGGGTGTTGTTGCTGCAGCTGCTGCTGTAGTTGGGAGTTTGTTTTGCTGCTCCTGCAGTTGGGAAAGTGTTGCTGCTGTAGATCTTGCCGCAGTTGGCACTGTTTGTCGCTGCTGCTGCAGCAGCTGGGAGGGTGTTGCTGCTGCTGCAGCAGTTGAGAGGGTGTTGCTGCTGCTGCTGCTAATGCAGTTGTGAGTGTGTGTTCCTGCTGATGCTGCATTTGGGAATGTGTGTTACTGCTGCTGCTGCAGCTGGGAGTGTGTGTTGCTGCTGCTGCTGCAATTGGGAGTGTATGTTGCTGCTGCTGCTGCAGCTGGGAGAGTTTGTTGCTGCTGCTGCAGTTGGGAGTACGTGTTGCTGCAGCTCCTGCTGCAGTTGGGAGTGTGTGTTGCTGCTGTTGCTGCTGTAGTTGGGAGTGTGTGTTGCTGCTGCCGCTGCAGTAGAGAGTATGTGTTCCTGCTGCTGCTGCATTTGGGATGGTCTGTTGCTGCTGCTGCTTCAGCAGTTGGCAGTGTGTATTCCTGCTGCTGAAGCATTTGCGAGTGGGTGTTATTGCTGCTGCTGCAGTTGGGAGTGTGTGTTGCTGCTGCTGCTGCAGTTGGGTGTGTGTGCTGCTGCTGCTGCTGCTGCAGTTGGGAGTGTATGTTGATTCCGCTGCTGCTGCAGCTGGGAGAGTTTGTTGCTGCTGCTGCAGTTGGGAGTACGTGTAGCTTCAGCTCCTGCAGCAGTTGGGATTGTGTGTTGTTGCTGCTGTTGCAGTTTGGAGTGTGTGTTGCTGCTGCTGCTGCAGTTGGGAGGGTGTGTTGCTGCTGCAGCAGTTGGGAGTGTGTGTTGCTGCTGATTCTGCTGCTGTTGGGAGTGTGTGTTGCTGCTGTTGCTGCTGCAGTTGGGAGTGTGTTTTGCTGCTGCCGCTGCAGCAAAGAGTTTGTGTTCCTGCAGCTGCTGCATTTGGAAGGGTCTGTTGCTGCTGCTGCTTCAGCAGTTGGCAGTGTGTATTCCTGCTGCTGAAGCATTTGCGAGTGGGTGTTATTACTGCTGCTGCTGTTGGGAGTGTGTGTTGCTGCTGCTGCTGCAGTTGGGTGTGTGTGTTGCTGCTGCTGCTGCTGCTGCAGTTGGGAGTGTGTTTTTTTCTGCTGCTGCTGCAGTTGGGTGTGTGTGTTGCTGCTGCTGCTGCTGTTGGGAGGGTGTGTTGCAGCTGCTGCTGCTGCAGTTGGGAGTGTGTGTTGCTGCCGCTGCTGCAGTTGGTAGGGTGTGTTGCTGATGATTCTGCTGCAGTTGGGAGTGTGTGTTGCTGCTGCTGCTGTAGTTGGGAGAGTTTGTTGCTGCTGCTGCAGTTGGGAGTACGTGTAGCTGCAGCTCCTGCTGCAGTTGGGAGTGTGTGTTGCTGCTGTTGCTGCTGTAGTTGGGAGTGTGTGTTACTGCTGCTGCTGCAGCAGTTTGGAGTGTGTGTTGCTGCTGCCGCTGCAGTAGAGAGTATGTGTTCCTGCTGCTGCTGCATTTGGGAGGGTCTGTTGCTGCTGCTGCTTCAGCAGTTGGCAGTGTGTATTCCTGCTGCTGAGGTATTTGCGAGTGGGTGTTATTGCTGCTGCTGCAGTTGGGAGTTTGTGTTGCTGCTGCTGCTGCAGGTGGGAGCGTGTGTTGTTCCTGCTGCAGCAGTTGGGAGTGTGTGTTGCTGCTGCTGCTGCAGTTGGGATTGTGTGTTGCTGCTGCTGCTGCAGTTGGGAGGGTGTGTTGCTGATGATTCTGCTGCAGTTGGGAGTGTGTGTTGCTGCTGCTGCTGTAGTTGGGAGAGTTTGTTGCTGCTGCTGTATTTGGGAGTACGTGTAGCTGCAGCTCCTGCTGCAGTTGGGAGTGTGTGTTGCTGCTGTTGCTGCTGCAGTTGGGAGTGTGTGATTCTGCTGATGCTGCTGCAGTTGGGAGTGTGTGTTGCTGCTGTTGCTGCTGTAGTTGGGAGTGTGTGTTGCTGCTGCTGCTGCAGCAGTTGGGAGTGTGTGTTGCTGCTGCCGCTGCAGTAGAGAGTATGTGTTCCTGCTGCTGCTGCATTTGGGCGGGTCTGTTGCTGCTGCTGCTTTAGCAGTTGGCAGTGTGTATTGCTGCTGCTGAAGCATTTGCGAGTGGGTGTTATTGCTGCTGCTGCAGTTGGGAGTGTGTGTTGCTGCTGCTGCTGCAGTTGGGAGTGTGTTTTTTTCTGCTGCTGCTGCTGCAGTTGGGTGTGTGTGTTGCTGCTGCTGCTGCTGCAGTTGGGCGGGTGTGTTGCAGCTGCTGCAGTTGGGAGGGTGTGTCACGGCTGCTGCTGCAGGTGGGAGTGTGTCTTGTTGCTGCTGCAGCAGTTGGGAGTGTGTGTTGCTGCTGCTGCTGCTGCAGCTGGGAGTTTGTTTTGCTGTTGCTGCAGTTGGGAAAGTGTTGCTGCTGTAGATCATGCCGCAGTTGGCACTGTGTGTCGCTGCTGCTGCAGCAGCTGGGAGGGTGTTGCTGCTGCTGCAGCAGTTGGGAGGGTGTTGCTGCTGCTGCTACTGCAGTTGTGAGTGTGTGTTCCTGCTGCTGCTGCATTTGGGAATGTGTGTTATTGCTGCTGCTGCAGCTGGGAGTGTGTGTTGCTGCTGCTGCTGCAGTTGGGAGTGTATGTTGCTGCTGCTGCTGCTGAAGCTGGGAGAGTTTGTTGCTGCTGCTGCAGTTGGGAGTGTGTGTTGCTGCTGTTGCTGCTGTAGTTGGGAGTGTGTGTTGCTGCTGCCGCTGCAGTAGAGAGTTTGTGTTCCTGCTGCTGCTGCATTTGGGAGGGTCTGTTGCTGCTGCTGCTTCAGCAGTTGGGAGTGTGTATTCCTGCTGCTGAAGCATTTGCGAGTGGGTGTTATTGCTGCTGCTGCAGTTGGGAGTGTGTGTTGCTGCTGCTGCTGCAGTTGGGTGTGTGTGCTGCTGCTGCTGCTGCTGCAGTTGGGAGGGTGTGTTGCAGCTGCTGCAGTTGGAAGGGTGTGTTGCTGCTGCTGCTGCAGTTGGGAGTGTGTGTTGTTGCTGCTGCAGCAGTTGGGAGTGTGTGTTGCTGCTGCTGCTGCTGCTGCAGTTGGGAGGGTGTGTTCCTGCTGTAGATGTTGGAGCAGATGGGAGTGCGTGTTGCTGCTGCTACAGCATTTGGGAGTGTGTTGCTGCTGCAGCTGCAGTTGGGGGTGTGTGTTGCAGCTGCTGCTGCTGCAGTTGGGAGTGTGTGTTGCTGCTGCTGCTGCAGTTGGGAGTGTGTGTTGCTGCTGCTGTTGCAGTTGGGAGTGTGTGTTGCTGCTGCTGCTGCAGTTGGGCGGGTGTGTTGCTGCTGCTGCAGTTGGGAAAGTGTTGCTGCTGTAGATCATGCCGCAGTTGGCACTGTGTGTCGCTGCTGCTGCAGCAGCTGGGAGGGTGTTGCTGCTGCTGCAGCAGTTGGGAGGGTGTTGCTGCTGCTGCTACTGCAGTTGTGAGTGTGTGTTCCTGCTGCTGCTGCATTTGGGAATGTGTGTTATTGCTGCTGCTGCTGAAGCTGGGAGAGTTTGTTGCTGCTACTGCATTTGGGAGTGTGTGTTGCTGCTGTTGCTGCTGTAGTTGGGAGTGTGTGTTGCTGCTGCCGCTGCAGTAGAGAGTATGTGTTCCTGCTGCTGCTGCATTTGGGAGGGTCTGTTGCTGCTGCTGCTTCAGCAGTTGGGAGTGTGTATTCCTGCTGCTGAAGCATTTGCGAGTGGGTGTTATTGCTGCTGCTGCAGTTGGGAGTGTGTGTTGCTGCTGCTGCTGCAGTTGGGTGTGTGTGCTGCTGCTGCTGCTGCTGCAGTTAGGAGGGTGTGTTGCAGCTGCTGCAGTTGGAAGGGTGTGTTGCTGCTGCTGCTGCAGTTGTGAGTGTGTGTTCCTGCTGATGCTGCATTTAGGAATGTGTGTTATTGCTGCTGCTGCAGCTGGGAGTGTGTGTTGCTGCTGCTGCTGCAATTGGGAGTGTATGTTGCTGCTGCTGCTGCAGCTGGGAGAGTTTGTTGCTGCTGCTGCAGTTGGGAGTACGTGTTGCTGCAGCTCCTGCTGCAGTTGGGAGTGTGTGTTGCTGCTGCTGCTGCTGCAGTTGGGAGGGTGTGTTGTTGCTGCTGCAGCAGTTGGGAGGGTGTTGTTGCTGCAGCTGCTGCTGTAGTTGGGAGTTTGTTTTGCTGCTCCTGCAGTTGGGAAAGTGTTGCTGCTTTAGATCTTGCCGCAGTTGGCACTGTGTTTCGCTGCTGCTGCAGCAGCTGGGAGTGTGTTGCTGCTGCTGCAGCAGTTGGGAGGGTGGTGCTGCTGCTGCTGCTGCTGCTGCTACTGCAGCCGTGAGTGTGTGTTCCTGCTGCTGCTGCATTTGGGAATGTGTGTTATTGCTGCTGCTGCAGCTGGGAGTGTGTGTTGCTGCTGCTGCTGCAGTTGGGAGTGTATGTTGATGCTGCTGCTGCTGCAGTTGGGAGTGTGTGTTGCTGCTGCTGCTGCAGTTGGCAGGGTGTGTTGCAGCTGCTGCAGTTGGGAGGGTGTGTTGCTGCTGCTGCTGCAGTTGGGAGCGTGTGTTGCTGCTGCTGCAGTTGGGAGTGTGTGTTGCTGCTGCTGCAGCAGTTGGGAGGGTGTTCTTGCTGCAGCTCAGCTGTAGTTAGGAGTGTGTTTTGCTGCTCCTGCAGTTGGGAGAGTGTTGCTGCTGTAGATTTTGCTGCAGTTGGGAGTGTGTATAGTTGCTGCTGCTTTAGCAGTTGGGAGTGTGTGTTGTTGCTGCTGCTGCAGCAGTTGGGAGTGTGTTTTGTCGCTGCTGCTACAGCAGTTGGTAGTGTGTGTTGCTGCTGCTGCTGTAGTTGGGAGTGTGTGTTGCTGCTGCAGCAGTAGTTGGGAGCGTGTCTTGCTGATGATTCTGCTGCAGTTGGGAGTGTGTGTTGCTGCTGCTGCTGTCGTTGGGAGTGTGTGTTGCTGCTGCTGCAGTAGTTGGGATCATGTGTTGCTGCTGCCGCTGCAGTAGAGAGTGTGTGTTCCTGCTGCTGAAGCATTTGTGAGTGGGTGTTGCTGCTGCTGCTTCAGCAGTTGGGAGTGTGTAGTGCTGCTTCTGCTGCAGTTGGGTGTGTGTGTTGCTGCTGCTGCTGCAGTTGGGAGTGTATGTTGCTGCTGCTGCTGCTGCAGCTGGGAGAGTTTGTTGCTGCTGCTGCAGTTGGGAGTGTGTGTTGCTGCTGCCGCTGCAGTAGAGAGTGAGTGTTCCTGCTGCTGCAACACTTGCGATGGGGTGCTGCTGCTGCTGCTTTAGCAGTTGGGAGTGTGTAGTCCTGCTGCTGAAGCATTTGTGAGTGGGTGTTATTGCTGCTGCTGCAGTTGGGAGTGTGTGTTGCTGCTGCTGCTGCAGTTGGGTGTGTGTGTTGCTGCTGCTGCTGCAGTTGGGAGTGTGTGTTGCTGCTGCTGCTGCAGTTAGGTGTGTGTGTTGCTGCTGCTGTTGCTGCTGCAGTTGGGAGGGTGTGTTGCTGCTGCAGCTGCAGTTGGGAGAGTATGTTCCTGCTGCTGCTGCAGCTGGGAGAGTTTGTTGCTGCTGCTGCTGCAGTTGGGAGTACGTGTAGCTGCAGCTCCTGCTGCAGTTGGGAATGTGTGTTGTTGCTGCTGCAGCAGTTGGGAGTGTGTGTTGCTGCTGCTGCTGCTGCAGTTGGGAGTGTGTGTTGCTCCTCCTGCTGCAATTGGGAGTGTGTGTTGCTGCTGCTGCTGTAGTTTTGAGGGTGTGTTGCTGCTAGAGCAGTTGGGAGTGTGTGTTGTTGCTGCTGCAGCAGATGGGAATGTGTTGTTGCTGCTACTGCTGCAGTTGGGAGTGTATGTTGCTGCTGCTGCTGCAGTTGGGTGTGTGTGTTGCTGCTGCTGCTGTAGTTGGGAGAGTTTGTTGCTGCTGCTGTAGTTGGGAGTACGTGTAGCTGCAGCTCCTGCTGCAGTTGGGAGTGTGTGTTGCTGCTGTTGCTGCTGTAGTTGGGAGTGTGTGTTACTGCTGCTGCTGCAGCAGTTGGGAGTGAGTGTTGCTGCTGCCGCTGCAGTAGAGAGTATGTGTTCCTGCTGCTGCTGCATTTGGGAGGGTCTGTTGCTGCTGCTGCTTCAGCAGTTGGCAGTGTGTATTCCTGCTGCTGAGGTATTTGCGAGTGGGTGTTATTGCTGCTGCTGCAGTTGGGAGTGTGTGTTGCTGCTGCTGCTGCAGTTGGGAGTGTGTGTTGTTGCTGCTGCAGCAGTTGGGTGTGTGTGTTGCTGCTGCTGCTGCTGCAGTTGGGAGGGTGTGTTGTTGCTGCTGCAGCAGTTGGGAGGGTGTTGTTGCTGCAGCTGCTGCTGTAGTTGGGAGTTTGTTTTGCTGCTCCTGCAGTTGGGAAAGTGTTGCTGCTTTAGATCTTGCCGCAGTTGGCACTGTGTTTCGCTGCTGCTGCAGCAGCTGGGAGTGTGTTGCTGCTGCTGCAGCAGTTGGGAGGGTGGTGCTGCTGCTGCTGCTACTGCAGCTGTGAGTGTGTGTTCCTGCTGCTGCTGCATTTGGGAATGTGTGTTATTGCTGCTGCTGCAGCTGGGAGTGTGTGTTGCTGCTGCTGCTGCAGTTGGGAGTGTATGTTGATGCTGCTGCTGCTGCAGTTGGGAGTGTATGTTGCTGCTGCTGCTGCTGCAGTTGGGAGAGTTTGTAGCTGCTGCTGTAGTTGGGAGTACGTATAGCTGCAGCTCCTGCTGCAGTTGGGAGTGTGTGTTGCTGCTGTTGCTGCTGTAGTTGGGAGTGTGTGTTGCTGCTGCTGCTGCAGCAGTTGGGAGTGTTTGTTGCTGCTGCTGCTGCAGTTGGGAGTGTGTGTTGCTGCTGCTACTGCAGTTGGGTGTGTGTGTTGCTGCTGCTGCTGCTGTTGGGAGGGTGTGTTGCAGCTGCTGCTGCTGCAGTTGGGAGTGTGTGTTGCTGCTGCTGCTGCAGTTGGGAGTGTGTGTTGCTGCTGCTGCTGCAGTTGGGAGGGTGTGTTGCTGATGATTCTGCTGCAGTTGGGAGTGTGTGTTGCTGCTGCTGCTGTAGTTGGGAGTGTGTGTTGCTGCTGCTGCAGTAGTTGGGAGCGTGTCTTGCTGATGATTCTGCTGCAGTTGGGAGTGTGTGTTGCTGCTGCTGCTACTGCTGTCGTTGGGAGTGTGTGTTGCTGCTGCTGCAGTAGTTGGGAACGTGTGTTGCTGCTGCCGCTGCAGTAGAGAGTGTGTGTTCCTGCTGCTGCAGCATTTGCAAGGGGGTGTTGCTTCAGCAGTTGGGAGTGTGTAGTCCAGCTGCTGAAGCATTTGTGAGTGGGTGTTATTGCTGCTGCTGCTGCAGTTGGGAGTGTGTATTGCTGCTTCTGCTGCAGTTGGGTGTGTGTGTTGCTGCTGCTGCTGCAGTTGGGAGTGTATGTTGCTGCTGCTGCTGCTGCAGCTGGGAGAGTTTGTTGCTGCTGCTGCAGTTGGGAGTGTGTGTTGCTGCTGCCGCTGCAGTAGAGAGTGTGTGTTCCTGCTGCTGCAGCATTTGCGATGGGCTGCTGCTGCTGCTGCTTTAGCAGTTGGGAGTGTGTAGTCCTGCTGCTGAAGCATTTGTGAGTGGGTGTTATTGCTGCTGCTGCAGTTGGGAGTGTGTGTTGCTGCTGCTGCTGCAGTTGGTTGTGTGTGTTGCTGCTGCTGCTGCAGTTGGGAGCGTGTGTTGCTGCTGCTGCTGCTGCTGCTGCAGCTGGGAGAGTTTGTTGCTGCTGCAGCTGCAGTTTGGAGTATGTGTAGCTGCAGCTCCTGCTGCAGTTGGGATTGTGTATTGTTGCTGCTGCAGCAGTTGGGAGTTTGTGTTGCTGCTGCTGCTGCTGCAGTTGGGAGTGGGTGTTGCTGCTGCTGCAGTTGGGAGGGTGTGTTGTTGCTGCTGCAGCAGTTGGGAGGGTGTTGTTGCTTCAGCTGCTGCTGTAGTTGGGAGTTTGTTTTGCTGCTCCTGCAGTTGGGAGTGTGTGTTGCTACTGTAGATTTTGCCGCAGTTGGGACTGTGTGTCGCTGCTGCTGCAGCAGCGGGGAGTGTGTTGCTGCTGCTGCAGCAGTTGGGAGGGTGTTGCTTCTGCTGCTGCTCCTGCAGTTGGGAAAGTTTTGCTGCTTTAGATCTTGCCGCAGTTGGCACTGTGTGTCGCTGCTGCTGCAGCAGCTGGGAGTGTGTTGCTGCTGCTGCTACTGCAGTTGTGAGTGTGTGTTCCTGCTGCTGCTGCATTTGGGAATGTGTGTTATTGCTGCTGCTGCAGTTGGGAGTGTGTGTTGCTGCTGCTGCTGCAGTTGGGAGTGTATGTTGATGCTGCTGCTGCTGCAGCTGGGAGAGTTTGTTGCTGCTGCTGCAGTTGGGAGTCCGTGTAGCTTCAGCTCCTGCAGCAGTTGGGATTGTGTGTTGTTGCTGCTGCAGCAGTTGGGAGTGTGTGTTGCTGCTGCTGCATTTGGAAGTGTGTGTTGCTGTTGCTGCTGCAGTTGGGAGGGTGTGTTGCAGCTGCTGCTGCTGCAGTTGGGAGTGTGTGTTGCTGCGGCTGCTGCAGTTGGGAGGGTGTGTTGCTGCTGCAGCAGTTGGGAGTGTGTGTTGCTGCTGATTCTGCTGCTGTTGGGAGTGTGTGTTGCTGCTGTTGCTGCTGCAGTTGGGAGTGTGTTTTGCTGCTGCCGCTGCAGCAAAGAGTTTGTGTTCCTGCAGCTGCTGCATTTGGAAGGGTCTGTTGCTGCTGCTGCTTCAGCAGTTGGCAGTGTGTATTCCTGCTGCTGAAGCATTTGCGAGTGGGTGTTATTACTGCTGCTGCTGTTGGGTGTGTGTGTTGCTGCTGCTGCTGCAGTTGGGAGTGTGTTTTTTTCTGCTGCTGCTGCAGTTGGGTGTGTGTGTTGCTCCTGCTGCTGCTGTTGGGAGGGTGTGTTGCAGCTGCTGCTGCTGCAGTTGGGAGTGTGTGTTGCTGCTGCTGCTGCAGTTGGGAGTGTGTGTTGCTGCTGCTGCTGCAGTTGGGAGGGTGTGTTGCTGAGGATTCTGCTGCAGCTGGGAGTGTGTGTTGCTGCTGCTGCTGTAGTTGGGAGTGTGTGTTGCTGCTGCAGCAGTAGTTGGGAGCGTGTCTTGCTGATGATTCTGCTGCAATTGGGAGTGTGTGTTGCTGCTTCTGCTGCTGCTGTAGTTTGGAGTGTGTGTTGCTGCTGCTGCAGTAGTTGGGAGTGTGTGTTGCTGCTGCCGATGCAGTAGAGAGTGTGTGTTCCTGCTGCTGCAGCATTTGCAAGGGGGTGTTGCTGCTGCTGCTTCAGCAGTTGGGAGTGTGTAGTCCTGCTGCTGAAGCATTTGTGAGTGGGTGTTATTGCTGCTGCTGCTGCTGCTGCAGTTGGGAGTGTATGTTGCTGCTGCTGCTGCAGCTGGGAGAGTTTGTTGCTGCTGCTGCAGTTGGGAGTGTGTGTTGCTGCTGCCGCTGCAGTAGAGAGTGTGTGTTCCTGCTGCTGCAGCATTTGCGATGGGGTGCTGCTGCTGCTGCTTTAGCAGTTGGGAGTGTGTAGTCCTGCTGCTGAAGCATTTGTGAGTGGGTGTTATTGCTGCTGCTGCAGTTGGGAGTGTGTGTTGCTGCTGCTGCTGCAGTTGGTTGTGTGTGTTGCTGCTGCTGCTGCAGTTGGGAGTGTGTGTTGCTGCTGCTGCTGCTGCAGTTGGGAGGGTGTGTTGTTGCTGCTGCAGCAGATGGGAATGTGTTGTTGCTGCTACTGCTGCAGTTGGGAGTGTATGTTGCTGCTGCTGCTGCAGCTGGGAGAGTTTGTTGCTGCTGCAGCTGCAGTTTGGAGTATGTGTAGCTGCAGCTCCTGCTGCAGTTGGGATTGTGTGTTGTTGCTGCTGCAGCAGTTGGGAGTTTGTGTTGCTGCTGCTGCTGCAGTTGGGAGTGGGTGTTGCTGCTGCTGCAGTTGGGAGGGTGTGTTGTTGCTGCTGCAGCAGTTGGGAGGGTGTTGTTGCTTCAGCTGCTGCTGTAGTTGGGAGTTTGTTTTGCTGCTCCTGCAGTTGGGAGTGTGTGTTGCTACTGTAGATTTTGCCGCAGTTGGGACTGTGTGTCGCCTGTGTGTTTCTGCTGCTGCTGCAGTTGGGAGTGTGCGTTGCTGCTGCTGCTGCAGTTGGGAGGGTGTGTTGCTGATGCAGCAGTTGGGAGTGTGTTTTGCTGCTGTTGCTGCAGTTGCGAGGGTGTGTTGCCTCTGCAGCAGTTGGGCGTGTTTGTTTCTGCTGCTGCTACAGCATTTGGTAGTGTGTGTTGTTGCTGCTGCTACAGCAGTTGGGAGTGTGTGTTCCTGCTGTAGATGTTGCAGCAGATGGGAGTGCGTGTTGCTGCTGCTGGAGAATTTGGGAGCGTGTTGCTGCTGCTGCTGCAGTTGGGAGTGTGTGTTGCAGCTGCTGCTGCAGTTGGGAGTGTGTGTTGTCGCTGCTGCTACAGCAGTTGGTAATGTGTGTTGTTGCTGCTGCTACAGCAGTTGGGAGTGTGTATTGTTGCTGCTACCGCAGTTGGGAGTGTGTGTTGTTGCTGCTGCTACAGCAGTTGGGAGTGTGTGTTGCTGCTGCTGCTGCAGTTGGGAGGGTGTGTTGCTGCTGATTCTGCTGCAGTTGGGAATGTGTGTTGCTGCTGCTGCTGCTGCTGTAGTTGGAAGTGTGTGTTGCTGCTGCTGCTGCAGTAGAGATTGTGTGTTCCTGCTGCTGCAGCATTTGCGAGGGGGTGTTGCTGCGGCTGCTTCAGCAGTTGGGAGTGTGTAGTCCTGCTGCTGAAGCATTTTTGAGTGGGTGTTCTTGCTGCTGCTGCAGTTGCGAGTGTGTGTTGCTGCTGCTGCCGGAGTTGGGTGTGTGTCTTGCTGCTGCTGCTGCAGTTGGGAGTGTGTGTTGCTGCTGCAATTGGGTGTGTGTGTTGCTGCTGCTGCTGCATTTGGGAGTGTGTTTTTTGCTGCTGCTGCTGCTGCAGTTTGGTGTGTGTGTTGCTGCTGCTGCTGCTGCAGTTGGGAGGGTGTGTTGCAGCTGCTGCAGTTGGGAGGGTGTATTGCTGCTGCTGCTGCAGTTGGGAGTGTATGTTGTTGCTGCTGCAGCAGTTGGGAGTGTGTGTTGCTGCTGCTGCTGCAGTTGGGAGAGTGTGTTGCTGCTGCTGCTGCAGTTGGCAGTGTGTGTTGCAGCTGCTGCTGCTGCAGTTGGGAGTGTGTGTTGCTGCTGCTGCTGCTGCAGTTGGGAGGGTGTGTTGCTGCTGCTGCTGCAGTTGGGAGGGTGTGTTGCTGCTGCAGCAGTTGGGAATGTGTGTTGCTGCTGCTGCTGCAGTTGGGAGTGTGTGTTGCTGCTGCCGCTGCAGTTGGGAGGGTGTGTTGCTGCTGCAGCAGTTGGGAGTGTGTGTTTCTGCTTAGGCTGCTGCAGTTGGGAGTGTGTGTTGCTGCTGTTGCTGCTGTAGTTGGAAGTGTGTGCTGCTGCTGCTGCTGCAGCAGTTGGGAGTGTGTGTTGCTGCTGGCGCTGCAGTAGAGAGTATGTGTTCCTGCTGCTGCAGCATTTGGGAGGGTGTGTTGCTGCTGCTGCTGCAGCAGTTGGCAGTGTGTATTCCAGCTGCTGAAGCATTTGTGAGTGTGTGTTATTGCTACTGCTGCAGTTGGGAATGTGTGTTGCTGCTGCTGCTGCAGTTGCGTGTGTGTTTTTTGATATTGCGGCTGCAGTTGGGAATTTGTGTTGCTGCTGCTGCTGCAGTTGGGAGGTTGTGTTGCTGCTGCAGCAGTTGGGAGTGTGTGTTTCTGCTTATGCTGCTTCAGTTGGGAGTGTGTGTTGCTGCTGCCGCTGCAGTTGGGAGGGTGTGTTGCTGCTGCAGCAGTTGGGAGTGTGTGTTTCTGCTTATGCTGCTGCAGTTGGGAGTGTGTGTTGCTGCTGTTGCTGCTGTAGTTGGAAGTGTGTGCTGCTGCTGCTGCTGCAGCAGTTGGGAGTGTGTGTTGCTGCTGGCGCTGCAGTAGAGAGTATGTGTTCCTGCTGCTGCAGCGTTTGGGAGGGTGTGTTGCTGCTGCTGCTGCAGCAGTTGGCAGTGTGTATTTCAGCTGTTGAAGCATTTGTGAGTGTGTGTTATTGCTACTGCTGCAGTTGGGAATGTGTGTTGCTGCTGCTGCTGCAGTTGTGTGTGTGTTTTTTGATATTGCGGCTGCAGTTGGGAATTTGTGTTGCTGCTGCTGCTGCAGTTGGGAGGTTGTGTTGCTGCTGCAGCAGTTTGGGAAGTGTTGCTGCTGTAGATCTTGCCGCAGTTGGCACTGTGTCGCTGCTGCTGCAGCAGCTGGGAGTTTGTTGCTGCTGCTGCAGCAATTGGGAGGATGTTGCTGCTGCTGCTGCTACTGCAGTTGTGAGTGTGTGTTCCTGCTGCTGCTGCATTTGGGAATGTGTGTTATTGCTGCTGCTGCAGCTGGCAGTGTGTGTTGCTGCTGTTGCTGCAGTTGGGAGTGTATGTTGCTGCTGCTGCTGCAGCTGGGAGAGTTTGTTGCTGCTGCTGCTGCAGTTGGGAGTATGTGTAGCTGCAGCTCCTGCTGCAGTTGGGAGTGTGTGTTGTTGCTGCTGCAGCAGCAGTTGGAAGTGTGTGTTGCTGCTGCTGCTGCTGCAGTTGGGAGTGTGTGTTGCTGCTGCTGCTGCAGTTGGCAGTGTGTGTTGCATCTGCTGCTGCTACTGCAGTTGGGAGTGTGTGTTGCTGCTGCTGCTGCTTTTGGGAGTGTGTGTTGCTGCTGTTGCTGCAGTTGAGATGGTGTTTTGCTGCTGCTGCTGCAGTTGGCAGTGTGTGTTGCTGCTGATTCTGCTGCAGTTGGGAGTGTGTGTTGCTGCTGCCGCTGCAGTAGAGAGTGTGTTCCTGCTTCTGCAGCATTTGCGAGGGGGTGTTGCTTCTGCTGCTTCAGCAGTTGGGAGTGTGTAGTCCTGCTGCTGAAGCGCCTGTGAGAGGGTATTTTTGCTGCTGCTGCAGTTGGGAGTGTGTGTTGCTGCTGCTGCTGCAGTTGGGAGTGTGTGTTGCTGCTGCTGCTGCAGTTGGGAGTGTGTGTTGCTGCTGCTGCTGCAGTTGGGTGTGTGTGTTGCAGCTGCTGCAGTTGGGAGGGTGTATTGCTGCTGCTGCTGCAGTTGGGAGTGTATGTTGTTGCTGCTGCAGCAGTTGGGAGTGTGTGTTGCTGCTGCTGCTGCAGTTGGGAGAGTGTGTTGCTGCTGCTGCTGCTGCAGTTGGCAGTGTGTGTTGCAGCTGCTGCTGCTGCAGTTGGGAGTGTGTGTTGCTGCTGCTGCTGCTGCAGTTGGGAGGGTGTGTTGCTGCTGCTGCTGCAGTTGGGAGGTTGTGTTGCTGCTGCAGCAGTTGGGAATGTGTGTTGCTGCTGCTGCTGCAGTTGGGAGTGTGTGTTGCTGCTGCCGCTGCAGTTGGGAGGGTGTGTTGCTGCTGCAGCAGTTGGGAGTGTGTGTTTCTGCTTATGCTGCTGCAGTTGGGAGTGTGTGTTGCTGCTGTTGCTGCTGTAGTTGGAATTGTGTGCTGCTGCTGCTGCTGCAGCAGTTGGGAGTGTGTGTTGCTGCTGGCGCTGCAGTAGAGAGTATGTTTTCCTGCTGCTGCAGCATTTGGGAGGGTGTGTTGCTGCTGCTGCTGCAGCAGTTGGCAGTGTGTATTCCAGCTGCTGAAGCATTTGTGAGTGTGTGTTATTGCTACTGCTGCAGTTGGGAATGTGTGTTGCTGCTGCTGCTGCAGTTGTGTGTGTGTTTTTTGATATTGCGGCTGCAGTTGGGAATTTGTGTTGCTGCTGCTGCTGCAGTTGGGAGGTTGTGTTGCTGCTGCAGCAGTTGGGAGTGTGTGTTTCTGCTTATGCTGCTTCAGTTGGGAGTGTGTGTTGCTGCTGCTGCTGCTGCAGTAGTTGGGAGTGTGTGTTGCCGCTGGCGCTGCAGTAGAGAGTATGTGTTCCTGCTGCTACAGCATTTGGGAGTGTGTGTTGTTGCTGCTGCAGCAGTTGGGAGTGTGTGTTGCTGCTGCTGCCGCTGCTGCAGTTGGGAGGGTGTGTTGTTGCTGCTGCAGCAGTTGGGAGGGTGTTGTTGCTGCAGCTGCTGCTGTAGTTGGGAGTTTGTTTTGCTGCTACTGCAGTTTGGGAAGTGTTGCTGCTGTAGATCTTGCCGCAGTTGGCACTGTGTCGCTGCTGCTGCAGCAGCTGGGAGTTTGTTGCTGCTGCTGCTGCTACTGCAGTTGTGAGTATTTGTTCCTGCTGCTGCTGCATTTGGAAATGTGTGTTATTGCTGCTGCTGCAGCTAGGAGTGTATGTTGCTGCTGCTGCTGCTGCAGTTGGGAGTGTATGTTGCTTCTGCTGCTGCTGCAGTTGGGAGAGTTTGTAGCTGCTGCTGTAGTTGGGAGTACGTGTAGCTGCAGCTCCTGCTGCAGTTCAGAGTGTGTGTTGCTGCTGTTGCTGCTGTAGTTGGGAGTGTGTGTTGCTGCTGCAGCAGTTGGGAGTGTGTGTTGCTGCTGCCGCTGCAGTAGAGAGTATGTGTTCCTGCTGCTGCTGCATTTGGGAGGGTCTGTTGCTGCTGCTGCTTCAGCAGTTGGCAGTGTGTATTCCTGCTGCTGCTGCATTTGGGAATGTGTGTTATTGCTGCTGCTGCAGCTGGGAGTGTGTGTTGCTGCTGCTGCTGCAGTTGGAAGAGTATGTTGATTCCGCTGCTGCTGCAGCTGGGAGAGTTTGTTGCTGCTGCTGCAGTTGGGAGTGTGTGTTGCTGCTGCTGCAGTTGGGAGGGTGTGTTGCTGCTGCAGCAGTTGGGAGTGTGTGTTGCTGCTGATTCTGCTGCTGTTGGGAGTGTGTGTTGCTGCTGTTGCTGCTGCAGTTGGGAGTGTATTTTGCTGCTGCCGCTGCAGCAAAGAGTTTGTGTTCCTGCAGCTGCTGCATTTGGAAGGGTCTGTTGCTGCTGCTGCTTCAGCAGTTGGCAGTGTGTATTCCTGCTGCTGAAGCATTTGCGAGTGGGTGTTATTACTGCTGCTGCTGTTGGGAGTGTGTGTTGCTGCTGCTGCTGCAGTTGGGTGTGTGTGTTGCTGCTGCTGCTGCAGTTGGGAGTGTGTTTTTTTCTGCTGCTGCGGCAGTTGGGTGTGTGTGTTGCTGCTGCTGCTGCTGTTGGGAGGGCGTGTTGCAGCTGCTGCTGCTGCAGTTCGAGTGTGTGTTGCTGCTGCTGCTGCTGCAGTTGGGAGTGTGTGTTGCTGCTGCTGCTGCAGTTGGGAGGGTGTGTTGCTGATGATTCTGCTGCAGTTGGGAGTGTGTGTTGCTGCTGCTGCTGTAGTTGGGAGAGTTTGTTGCTGCTGCTGTAGTTGGGAGTACGTGTAGCTGCAGCTCGTGCTGCAGTTGGGAGTGTGTGTTGCTGCTGTTCCTGCTGTAGTTGGGAGTGTGTGTTACTGCTGCTGCTGCAGCAGTTGGGAGTGTGTGTTGCTGCTGCCGCTGCAGTAGAGAGTATGTGTTCCTGCTGCTGCTGCATTTGGGAGGGTCTGTTGCTGCTGCTGCTTCAGCAGTTGGCAGTGTGTATTCCTGCTGCTGAGGTATTTGCGAGTGGGTGTTATTGCTGCTGCTGCAGTTGGGAGTGTGTGTTGCTGCTGCTGCTGCAGTTGGGAGTGTCTATAGTTGCTGCTGCTATAGCAGTTGGGAGTGTGTGTTGTTGCTGCTCCTGCAGCAGTTGGGAGTGTGTGTTGTTGCTGCTGCTACAGCAGTTGGTAGTGTGTGTTGCTGCTGCTGCTGTAGTTGGGAGTGTGTGTTGCTGCTGCTGCAGTAGTTGCCAGCGTGTCTTGCTGATGATTCTGCTGCAGTTGGGAGTGTGTGTTGCTGCTGCTGCTGCTGCAGTTGGGAGGGTGTGTAGCTGCTGCTGCTGCAGTTGGGAGGGTGTGTTTTTGCTGCAGCAGTTGGGAATGTGTGTTGCTGCTGCTGCTGCAGTTGGGAGTGTGTGTTGCTGCTGCCGCTGCAGTTGGGAGGGTGTGTTGCTGCTGCAGCAGTTGGGAGTGTGTGTTTCTGCTTATGCTGCTGCAGTTGGGAGTGTGTGTTGCTGCTGTTGCTGCTGTAGTTGGAATTGTGTGCTGCTGCTGCTGCTGCAGCAGTTGGGAGTGTGTGTTGCTGCTGGCGCTGCAGTAGAGAGTATGTGTTCCTGCTGCTGCAGCATTTGGGAGCGTGTGTTGCTGCTGCTGCTGCAGCAGTTGGCAGTGTGTATTCCAGCTGCTGAAGCATTTGTGAGTGTGTGTTATTGCTACTGCTGCAGTTGGGAATGTGTGTTGCTGCTGCTGCTGCAGTTGTGTGTGTGTTTTTTGATATTGCGGCTGCAGTTGGGAATTTGTGTTGCTGCTGCTGCTGCAGTTGGGAGGTTGTGTTGCTGCTGCAGCAGTTGGGAGTGTGTGTTTCTGCTTATGCTGCTTCAGTTGGGAGTGTGTGTTGCTGCTGCTGCTGCTGCAGTAGTTGGGAGTGTGTGTTGCCGCTGGCGCTGCAGTAGAGAGTATGTGTTCCTGCTGCTACAGCATTTGGGAGTGTGTGTTGTTGCTGCTGCAGCAGTTGGGAGTGTGTGTTGCTGCTGCTGCCGCTGCTGCAGTTGTGAGGGTGTGTTGTTGCTGCTGCAGCAGTTGGGAGGGTGTTGTTGCTGCAGCTGCTGCTGTAGTTGGGAGTTTGTTTTGCTGCTACTGCAGTTTGGGAAGTGTTGCTGCTGTAGATCTTGCCGCAGTTGGCACTGTGTCGCTGCTGCTGCAGCAGCTGGGAGTTTGTTGCTGCTGCTGCAGCAATTGGGAGGATGTTGCTGCTGCTGCTGCTACTGCAGTTGTGAGCGTGTGTTCCTGCTGCTGCTGCATTTGGGAATGTGTGTTATTGCTGCTGCTGCAGCTGGCAGTGTGTGTTGCTGCTGTTGCTGCAGTTGGGAGTGTATGTTGCTGCTGCTGCTGCAGCTGGGAGAGTTTGTTGCTGCTGCTGCTGCAGTTGGGAGTATGTGTAGCTGCAGCTCCTGCTGCAGTTGGGAGTGTGTGTTGTTGCTGCTGCAGCAGCAGTTGGAAGTGTGTGTTGCTGCTGCTGCTGCTGCAGTTGGGAGTGTGTGTTGCTGCTGCTGCTGCAGTTGGCAGTGTGTGTTGCATCTGCTGCTGCTGCTGCAGTTGGGAGTGTGTGTTGCTGCTGCTGCTGCTTTTGGGAGTGTGTGTTGCTGCTGTTGCTGCAGTTGAGATGGTGTTTTGCTGCTGCAGCAGTTGGGAGTGTGTGTTGCTGCTGATTCTGCTGCAGTTGGGAGTGTGTGTTGCTGCTGCCGCTGCAGTAGAGAGTGTGTGTTCCTGCTTCTGCAGCATTTGCGAGGGGGTGTTGCTTCTGCTGCTTCAGCAGTTGGGAGTGTGTAGTCCTGCTGCTGAAGCGCCTGTGAGAGGGTATTTTTGCTGCTGCTGCAGTTGGGAGTGTGTGTTGCTGCTGCTGCTGCAGTTGGGAGTGTGTGTTGCTGCTGCTGCTGCAGTTGGGAGTGTGTGTTGCTGCTGCTGCTGCAGTTGGGAGTGTGTGTTGCTGCTGCTGCTGCAGTTGGGTGTGTGTGTTGCTGCTGCTGCTGCAGCTGGCAGGGTGTTTTGCAGCTGCTGCAGTTGGGAGGGTGTGTTGCTGCTGCAGTTGGGAGGGTGTGTTGCTGCTGCTGCAGTTGGGAGTGTGTGTTGCTGCTGCTGCAGCAGTTGGGAGGGTGTTGTTGCTGCAGCTGCAGCTGTAGTTAGGAGTGTGTTTTGCTGCTCCTGCAGTTGGGAGAGTGTTGCTGCTGTAGATTTTGCTGCAGTTGGGAGTGTGTATAGTTGCTGCTGCTACAGCAGTTGGGAGTGTGTGTTGTTGCTGCTGCTACAGCAGTTGGGAGTGTGTGTTGTCGCTGCTGCTACAGCAGTTGGTAGTGTGTGTTGTTGCTGCTGCTACAGCAGTTGGGAGTGTGTGTTGTTGCTGCTGCTACCGCAGTTGGGAGTGTGTGTTGTTGCTGCTGCTAAAGCAGTTGGGAGTGTGTGTTGCTGCTGCTGCTGCAGTTGGGAGGGTGTGTTGCTGCTGCTGCTGCAGTAGAGAGTTTGTGTTCCTGCTGCTGCAGCATTTGCGAGGGGGTGTTGCGACGGATGCTTCAGCAGTTGGGAGTGTGTAGTCCTGCTGCTGAAGCATTTTTGAGTGGGTGTTATTGCTGCTACTGCAGTTGCGAGTGTGTGTTGCTGCTGCTGCTGCAGTTGGGTGTGTGTCTTGCTGCTGCTGCTGCAGTTGGGAGTGTGTGTTGCTGCTGCTGCTGCAGTTGGGTGTGTGTGTTGCTGCTACTGCTGCAGTTGGGAGGGTGTGTTGCAGCGGCAGCAGTTGGGAGGATTTTGTTGCTGCTGCTGCAGCTGTAGTTGGGAGTGTGTTTTGCTGCTCCTGCAGTTGGGAGTGTGTTGCTGCTGTAGATTTTGCCGCAGTTGGGAGTGTGTGTTGCTGCTGCTGCAGCAGCTGGGAGTGTGTGTTGCTGCTGCTGCAGCAGCTGGGAGTGTGTGTTGCTGCTGCTGCTGCAGTTGGGAGTGTATGTTGCTGCTGCTGCTCCTGTTGCTGCTGCTGCTGCATTTGGGAGTGTGTGTTATTGCTGCTATGAGATTTGGGGGTGTATGTTGCTGCTGCTGATGCTGCACTTGGAGTGTGTGTACTTGCTGCTGCTGCTGTTGGGAGTGTGTGTTGCTGCTGCTCCTGCATTTGGGTGTGTGTGTTGCTGCTGCTGCTGCAGTTGGGTGTGTGTATTGCTCCTGCAGATTCTGCAGTTGGGAGTGTGTTTTGCTGCTACTGCAGAAGTTGGGAGTATGTTTAGCTGCTGTGGCTGGTGCAGTTGGGAGTGTGTGTTGTTGCTGCTACTGCTGCATTTGGGAGTGGGTGTTGTTGCTGCTCCTGCAGATGTGAGTGTGTGTTGTTGCTGCTGCTGCAGCAGTTGGGACTGCTTGTTCCTGCTGTAGATGCTGTAGCAGTTGGGAGTGTGTGTTCCCGCTGTAGATGTTGGAGCAGATGGGAGTGCGTGTTGCTGCTGCTACAGCATTTGGGAGTGTGTTGCTGCTGCTGCTGCAGTTGGGGGTGTGTGTTGCAGCTGCTGCTGCTGCAGTTGGGAGTGTGTGTTGCTGCTGCTGCTGCAGTTGGGAGTGTGTTGCTGCTGCTGCTGCAGTTGGGAGTGTGTGTTGCTGCTGCTGCTGCAGTTGGGAGGGTGTGTTGCTGCTGTTGCTGCTGTAGTTGGTAGTGTGTATTCCTGCTGCTGAAGCTTTTGCGAGTGGGTGTTATTGCTGCTGCTGCAGTTGGGAGTGTGTGTTGCTGCTGCTGCTGCAGTTGGGAGTGTGTATTTTACTGCTGCTGCTGCAGTTGGGAGGGTGTGTTGCTGCTGCTGCTGCTGCAGTTGGGAGTGTGTGTAGCTGCAGCTCCTGCTGCAGTTGGGAGTGTGTGTTTTTGCTGCTGCAGCAGTTGGGAGTGTGTGTTGCTGCTGCTGCTGCTGCAGTTGGGAGGGTGTTTTGCTGCTGCCGCTGCAGCAAAGAGTTTGTGTTCCTGCAGCTGCTGCATTTGGGAGGGTCTGTTGCTGCTGCTGCTTCAGCAGTTTTCGGTGTGTATTCCTGCTGCTGAAGCATTTGCGAGTGGGTGTTATTACTGCTGCTGCAGTTGGGAGTGTGTGTTGCTGCTGCTGCTGCAGTTGGGTGTGTGTGTTGCTGCTGCCGCTGCAGTAGAGAGTGTGTGTTCCTGCTGCTGCAGCATTTGCAAGGGGGTGTTGCTGCTGCTGCTTCAGCAGTTGGGAGTGTGTAGTCCTGCTGCTTAAGCATTTGTGAGTGGGTGTTATTGCTGCTGCTGCTGCTGTTGGGAGTGTGTGTTGCTGCTGCTGATGCAGTTGGGTGTGTGTGTTGCTGCTGCTGCTGCAGTTGGGAGTGTATGTTGCTGCTGCTGCTGCTGCTGTTGGGAGAGTTTGTTGCTGCTGCAGCAGTTGGGAGTGTGTGTTGCTGCTGCCGCTGCAGTAGAGAGTGTGTATTCCTTCTGCTGCAGCATTTGCGATGGAGTGCTGCTGCTGCTGTTTTAGCAGTTGGGAGTGTGTAGTCCTGCAGCTGAAGCATTTGTGAGTGGGTGTTATTGCTACTGCTGCAGTTGGGAGGGTGTGTTGCTGCTGCTGCTGCAGTTGGGTGTTTGTGTTGCTGCTGCTGCTGCAGTTGGGAGTGTGTGTTGCTGCTCCTGCTGCAGTTGGGTGTGTGTGATGCTGCTGCTGCTGCTGCTGCAGTTAGGAGGGTGTGTTGCTGCTGCTGCTGCAGTTGGGAGGGTATGTTGCTGCTGCTGCTGCTGCTGCTGCAGCTGGGAGAATTTGTTGCTGCTGCTGATGCAGTTGGGAGCACGTGTTGCTGCTGCTGCTGCTGCAGTTGGGAGTGTGTGTTGCTGCTGCTGCTGCAGTTGGGAGTGTGTGTTGCTTCTGCTGCTGCAGTTGGGAATGTGTGTTGCTGCTGCTGCAGTTGGGAGTGTGTGTTGCTGCTGCTGCTGCATTTGGGAGGGTGTGTTGCTGCTGCAGCAGTTGGGAGTGTCTGTTGCTGCTGCTGCTGCAGTTGCGAGGGTGTGTTGCCTCTGCAGCAGTTGGGAGTGTGTGTTGCTGCTGCCGCTGCAGCAAAGAGTTTGTGTTCCTGCAGCTGCTGCATTTGGGAGGGTCTGTTGCTGCTGCTGCTTCAGCAGTTGGCAGTGTGTATTCCTGCTGCTGAAGCATTTGCGAGTGGGTGTTATTACTGCTGCTGCAGTTGGGAGTGTGTGTTGCTGCTGCTGCTGCAGTTGGGTGTGTGTGTTGCTGCTGCTGCTGCAGTTGGGAGTGTGTTTTTTTGCTGCTGCAGCAGTTTGGAGTGTGTGTTGTCGCTGCTGCTACAGCAGTTGGTAGTGTGTGTTGTTGCTGCTGCTACAGCAGTTGGGAGTGCGTGTTGCTGCTGCTGGAGAATTTGGGAGTGTGTTGCTGCTGCTGCTGCAGTTGGGAGTGTGTGTTGCTGCTGCTGCTGCAGTTGGGAGTGTGTTGCTGCTGCTGCTGCAGTTGGGAGTGTGTGTTGCTGCTGCTGCTGCAGTTGGGAGGGTGTGTTGCTGCTGTTGCTGCTGTAGTTGGTAGTGTGTATTCCTGCTGCTGAAGCTTTTGCGAGTGGGTGTTATTGCTGCTGCTGCAGTTGGGAGTGTGTGTTGCTGCTGCTGCTGCAGTTGGGAGTGTGTATTTTACTGCTGCTGCTGCAGTTGGGAGGGTGTGTTGCTGCTGCTGCTGCTGCAGTTGGGAGTGTGTGTAGCTGCAGCTCCTGCTGCAGTTGGGAGTGTGTGTTTTTGCTGCTGCAGCAGTTGGGAGTGTGTGTTGCTGCTGCTGCTGCTGCAGTTGGGAGGGTGTTTTGCTGCTGCCGCTGCAGCAAAGAGTTTGTGTTCCTGCAGCTGCTGCATTTGGGAGGGTCTGTTGCTGCTGCTGCTTCAGCAGTTTTCGGTGTGTATTCCTGCTGCTGAAGCATTTGCGAGTGGGTGTTATTACTGCTGCTGCAGTTGGGAGTGTGTGTTGCTGCTGCTGCTGCAGTTGGGTGTGTGTGTTGCTGCTGCCGCTGCAGTAGAGAGTGTGTGTTCCTGCTGCTGCAGCATTTGCAAGGGGGTGTTGCTGCTGCTGCTTCAGCAGTTGGGAGTGTGTAGTCCTGCTGCTTAAGCATTTGTGAGTGGGTGTTATTGCTGCTGCTGCTGCTGTTGGGAGTGTGTGTTGCTGCTGCTGATGCAGTTGGGTGTGTGTGTTGCTGCTGCTGCTGCAGTTGGGAGTGTATGTTGCTGCTGCTGCTGCTGCTGTTGGGAGAGTTTGTTGCTGCTGCAGCAGTTGGGAGTGTGTGTTGCTGCTGCCGCTGCAGTAGAGAGTGTGTATTCCTTCTGCTGCAGCATTTGCGATGGAGTGCTGCTGCTGCTGTTTTAGCAGTTGGGAGTGTGTAGTCCTGCAGCTGAAGCATTTGTGAGTGGGTGTTATTGCTACTGCTGCAGTTGGGAGGGTGTGTTGCTGCTGCTGCTGCAGTTGGGTGTTTGTGTTGCTGCTGCTGCTGCAGTTGGGAGTGTGTGTTGCTGCTCCTGCTGCAGTTGGGTGTGTGTGATGCTGCTGCTGCTGCTGCTGCAGTTAGGAGGGTGTGTTGCTGCTGCTGCTGCAGTTGGGAGGGTATGTTGCTGCTGCTGCTGCTGCTGCAGCTGGGAGAATTTGTTGCTGCTGCTGATGCAGTTGGGAGCACGTGTTGCTGCTGCTGCTGCTGCAGTTGGGAGTGTGTGTTGCTGCTGCTGCTGCAGTTGGGAGTGTGTGTTGCTTCTGCTGCTGCAGTTGGGAATGTGTGTTGCTGCTGCTGCAGTTGGGAGTGTGTGTTGCTGCTGCTGCTGCATTTGGGAGGGTGTGTTGCTGCTGCAGCAGTTGGGAGTGTCTGTTGCTGCTGCTGCTGCAGTTGCGAGGGTGTGTTGCCTCTGCAGCAGTTGGGAGTGTGTGTTGCTGCTGCCGCTGCAGCAAAGAGTTTGTGTTCCTGCAGCTGCTGCATTTGGGAGGGTCTGTTGCTGCTGCTGCTTCAGCAGTTGGCAGTGTGTATTCCTGCTGCTGAAGCATTTGCGAGTGGGTGTTATTACTGCTGCTGCAGTTGGGAGTGTGTGTTGCTGCTGCTGCTGCAGTTGGGTGTGTGTGTTGCTGCTGCTGCTGCAGTTGGGAGTGTGTTTTTTTGCTGCTGCAGCAGTTTGGAGTGTGTGTTGTCGCTGCTGCTACAGCAGTTGGTAGTGTGTGTTGTTGCTGCTGCTACAGCAGTTGGGAGTGCGTGTTGCTGCTGCTGGAGAATTTGGGAGTGT